>NW_022987735.1:0-625833 GCF_902827165.1 Trematomus bernacchii | reverse complement strand
CCAGTTTTTAAGTATCTGCACTTAAATGCTGTGTAGAATCTATTTATTTCACACTTTTATTGAAAAAAAGTGTGTGATGTTACACCAGTTACTGTCTATCCTGTGAGAGTGTGAAATCAATGGAGACTTTCATGTACCAAAGACAAACAGAAGGCATGGCTTGTCATCAGTTTCTGAGCGAGCGGGGACACTTTGATGCAAACACATTAATTGAAATTTGGTTTACAGCTCATTCATAATACCTGATCGTGAGCGGCTTCACAGCAAAGTCATGAATATTGATTCAGCTTGTTTGCCAGCTTAAAGCGCTGTTGATGAACCGTCTCATTTTTGTCGGAGCTGAGGCATCTTGTTCCAGTTTACAGCACCAGGATACCACAATAAAAGCTCCTCCTGATCAATAGTGATCCCACTTGAATACAATCCTCAATTTGCTGTAAAGGCAGAAAACGGATCTCTGTAAAGCGCACGAGTGTGGCTTTGAATCGAGCGGCCCATACTTGCCACTGTTAACCCAGTTTTTTATTGTCGAGTCTTTGCCACAGGCTCCATAGATTATTAGTTTCCGTACGCAGAATGAATGATAAGAGGCGATGTCCCATTTCAGTTTATGTATTAAGAGCTTCCTCCCGTCTGCCTCGCAGGGAGGTCCTGCTGAGATGAGGGATGTCAGCCTGTCACCCTGACGCATGGCAGCTGTTTCCTGCCTGCCCCAGCTTCTATAAATAGCTAAATATATCACCTAATATAGGCCATTTGGTCAAACAGAAACTAAACAGGGCAGGTGCTCCAGGGCTATATTTTCCTCTTTCACCCCAAACAAATTTCTCATGAGCAGGTGTACCAGTGTCTGGACATTTTCCCTTTTTTTAAACTGTCCCCATGCACACTCAGATGGATGTTATATTAAGCACCATTCATATATGCTATGATGTGAAGACAACTGATCACTTAAATGCACCTAATGCAAGAGCAATTGATTTTGTAAAGGAGAAATATTTCTGTATTTCTGTATAAATTGATACAGTTTCCATCATAGGCTACGGTGGACGCAATAAAATCAATCACACACAACAATAAGATGCAATTGAATTACTATGGTCTTAAAGAACTAGCACCGTGTTAAATCAGCACTTTACTGCCACAGTCTCAATAGGGAAGAAGCATTAAATCTTCACAAAGGGGAAATGGTGATGATGCTTTTATTGTGCCCGCCACCTGTAAATTCAGAGCAGTCACATGGCAGGTTGAAGGCATCACATATCAGTGTCTGTCTTTTGTGTGTATTTCAATGTAATTTACTATCCCACAGTGATAAACCATCGCATTTCTCCGCTTAAACAGACAGCAGGTTTTTTGTTCGCAGCACCAGCAGCGTGGTTCCATGAATGGAAATCGATGTCAGCTGGTTGAGCCAGCCCTATGTTTGAGAATATACGATGGATTTCCATGACATTTTGTACAGATATTTATTGTGCGCAGAGGATAAGGAACACTGGTTTTGATATTAGTGATCCCCGACTTTCCCTCTAGCGCCACCATTAAGATGACATTGAGTGAGACGTGTCTGCAAGAGTTTAGATGATTTTGCTTAAAAGTTGATACACATTTTCGAGTTACCCTCGGGATTAGTTGTAATATTTTTCTTGGTTTGTTGATCTTATCAAATCTGAAAAAACTAAAATGTTGACTTTAATTAAATGTAATATGTCAACAGATTTCACATACATGTATTAGGTTGGTTGAAAGCAATACTATTAGGTTTAAATAAAAAACATTAGGTTAAACTTAATATTATTGCTTTCAACTAACCTAATGCAGTTATGTGAAGTCTGTTGACATAATACATTTAATTAAAGTTAACATTTCAGTTTTTTCACTGCAGTGTCATAATCAGGATGACATTTCAATTCCCCCTATTCTTTGGTTTATGACCAAAAACCTTCAATACTATGACATTTCTATCTGCCTTCGCTGTGGTTTGTTTTTAGCACCAAATAGCAGCCGTTTCATTACATTACATTACATGTCACTTGTTAGACGCTTTTATCCAAAGCGACTTACATACTCAGTACCGTGGGCAATCCCCACAGGAGCAATTTGGGGTGAAGTGTCTTGCCCAGGGACACAACGACATGCTGACTGCAGTGGGGTTTGAACCTGTTACCATCTGATCCTCATGATACCCCACCATAGTAAGGCGACGAATATAGTCTATGGCGAAGCAGAGACTCTCAGAGCTGCTAGTTTACATTTGTGTCAGTAACAGTCTGTCAAGGTAACTTGGTGACAAGGCTAAAACATGTACGACCTGCTACTTCTTGCTCTTTCCTACTGGATGACTTTTAACATGTCATAGTGCTATCACAGCTAATTCTTACATCACGGCTCAAAGGTATCCTGTCAGTGAATTAGTGCTCAGTTCAGGACAGTTTTCTGTCATTCTGTCAGAGCTTCACATTTGGTGTTTGACCCTTTTGTCACAGAGCAGGAGCTTTTGGTGGTGAAATATTTGGCACTCTAAGTATTTCTTTTGTGTGCTGCTTTATACTTCCACAGCACTACATTTGTTAAGGATATTTGACAGCAGTAGTTAGAGATGAAGTGTCATACAAAACCCCTTGGTTAACAAATAATATCTGATACATCAGTAAGATGTGGGCTCACAAATAAAAGTTCAAATGCTCCTTAATAGACATGAAAGTATCAATCATGATAATAAGAATCTGAAAAGGGGCCATTCAAGATTATTAATACTTATATTGATATCGTAAAATAAATGTTGCTCAATAATACTTTTATAATTACTAATCAGTTAGGACCAGAGTAATTATTCCACTAAATATAACATTTCCAACACATGAAAGAAGTGAATACACACTCCAGGGAGTAAATGAGGCTTCCAACTCACAAGGTTACTCCAGGTAAACATATTAAAGCATTGAAATGGCAAATTCTCATCGTACTCTGTCAATGCCTTTTAATACTGTAATGGTTGGATTTCATTGACTTAAAAATTGCACAATTTAATAGCTTTATTTAGACGCCAGTAACTGTATATTGATATGTTTGCTTAGATATTATTGAAGAGTGGGTTTTTCTCCCACCAAAAGGATTTTGTGCCTGTGTATCTCTCTGCAGGCGTCCTACACAGGAGTACCCCTCAACTGCTTAAGGATTGCATTTCTATGTGGGGATTTTCGTTTCTTTTTCAAGGTATTAGAGGAAAACCGTAAACAGTTGATTATTATTTGTATTTTTCCCCTTAGCCAATTGTCCGTAATCCCTGTGGAGGAGCTTAAGAGTCAGATTTCTGGCATGCAATACCTAATTTTTACATAACGACCACAGACAAATGGAGCTTGTGTCATTTTTGACTAACCACACAGCCAGCGAGTTGAGAGGAAAACAGCTCAGACAGGAAGCATAAATGAAAGTAAAGCCGGACATTGTAAAGCAATTTCAGGTCCAGCTTAGTGTCTTTTACTTGCATATTGTGCTACACTCTCACCTGCATGGAAAAACATACTGTGTACACTCCTGATGTAAATGCTTAGCGTAGGTGATCCTCGGGTCCTTGCTGTCCTCTGGAGGTCGAAGGGGAATCATGCATGAGCGTCCTGGGAGACTGATCCAGCATCGGCCTCTCCAATGTGACATTCAATTACCTCCGAAAGGTGAAATGGTCTCATTGTGATTCTGAATCAATTCTGCATGCAGTTTGCTCAGGTTTACTCCTCCAGGCTCTTCTAGATGCTTCTGTGTACATATGTTGGAGACACAAAAACAAGCTGCGTCGTCGCTGTTCCAACTCCCATCTTCTTTTCTGTGAAATGGCATCCATCAAAGTTAATGGGCTGTAATCATCACCACAAATACACTGTCACACGTCCCACTGCTCGCTCCCGAGTATTCAACTCCCAGTCAATGGGATGTAAAGAGTGACAAGCGTGAGGAACACAATTTCCCATATCATTAACGACTACAAGTAGGATTTGGTAGAGAATCCTAAAAGATGAAAAATGTTCTGAGAGTGCGAAGAAGAAACCCTTATCAGATGTGCGTGTGACTACTGACGCTATATTTCGGGAACATATCAACATTTTGATCTTGTTAAATAATTCTTATTAAAGTATGTCACTCAGTCCCGACCTATCTGCTTTGGTAGATTATTTTCTGAAGCAGCCAATCCTGCCGGCTTTATATCAGGATTTCAGCATATAGTGTATTATCTACTTATCTCCAGGGTGTATGCTGCTGGACGTCTGATTATACATTACACAGGCGCACACACACACACACACACACACACACACACACACACACACACACACACACACACACACACACACACACACACACACACACACACACACACACACACACACACACACACACCAACTACTCTTTCAGTGCACTCCAAGAAGACCGTCCCTAAAGTATTTGTGTGTTTGATAGGATGTTTTAGCTGTAGCAGCCCCAGAAGACCATTTGTAGGCCTCAACAGATGGAGTATTCCAATTAGAAAGCGGGCGAGTGAATGGGAGTGATGGGAGGAAAACGTTCCAACTCTTCTTCTCTCCCCCAGGACAGATTGCTAATCTTAGAGTACAGGTAAAAAAACAACATAACTCGTGTTTTGGCGGGGAAACATACGAAAAAGATAAATAAAAGCTAGAAAGCAAGCGTCTGTGATTTGATTCCTTAACACTACACAGTCAAAGCGTTACATTTGATACAGCTTGCTCCTACTCCACATCTACAGTATGTAAAAATATCTCCTTCTGTTGTCTGATTCTTCAAGGGCAGACGTCCCACAAAGCAATTGCTTTGCCATCAGCCAAGACCAAAAAAAAAAGGAGAAGAAATGAAAAAGTGCTTAAATATAGCAACCCCCTGGGATAGTGGGAGGGAGGGCGTGCTGTAGTGTGATTAAAATGAATAACCTTCATTCAGTCACGATTGTTAACGGCACATTCGAATGTGTTGTCTGCGGTGGTGCAAAAGCTCTGCCTGTCTTCAGAGTGTTAACATCATTATTCATCAGGAGCCTGTCCTCTGCAGTGACCAAGACGCACAAGTTATAAATGATGGGAGTTGTGTCATTAAGTACACATACATTCTCCCACTGGCCCGGGGTCGGTTTAACTCAGCCCCCCCACTGCTGTGAAAGTAAATTTAGCTTTAAACACGTTGATAGATTGTGTGGATGCAAGGCCAATTTTCATCTGCAAAATGACCTTTTAGTGGCGTTGTTGTTGTTGTTGTTCAGCCCATGGCGCTGAGTTATTATTTTTCGTGTCATTATTTGATTTGACAGGAGAAATCTCGTGGAGTGAAATGGAAAAAGTAATGATGTCCCCATGCGCAGGAAGTAGTATGTGGTGCAGGTGGGGAGATGGTGGCGTCAGCGAGCACAGCAGCTCCATGCTCTGCCCCGGGGGCCAGTCAGCAGCTGTTAGAGGAGATGCAGCTCTTCCCAATACATCCCCGCAGGTTCTCGCTGGTTCCTGCTACTCGCTGTTATCTGGCCTCGCTGCTGTCGCCGTCCTGGCTGCTGTCCACACTCTCTGAGAGAGCGCTCAGTACATTTTTACGCTTCGCCACCCCCTCTGTCTCATCCCAACCGCCGCTATTCCCCTCAGCCTCACTGTGAGATTTTTGAAGTGTTTCTTTGAACTTGCAGCTGTTTTTTTAAACGGCTGGAATTTGTACCTTCATGTTTGTTTCAAAGACACTCTCTCAGGAATATAAAAAGCTTCTTTCACTGGCATGACACGTTTTTTTTGCTATTAGGTTCTGTATCTACAGCGTCCCATCTGAGGCATTAACTATCCTGCACTAGAGTGTAGTTTGGCATGTAGTACAGGAAAGCAAACCTGAAGATGTGGGGCTGCAGCTGTTCGGTGTAAAAAAGCTGATATAGACATTTTAAAGTTGCAACTCAAACAGAATCGAGAAGTTTTCTGGTGTTGAGCATGAGGAAAATTGATCGGCCCCCCAAACATGTAATATCCTAAGACTTATCCTCTCCTCCAAATTCCAGGGCTTTATTCGGCCTATTTTTACTTGATTTGTTTGCCTCAAGTCTTTTTATTTTAGCTTTTATAGAAACATTGACCTTCACAGAGACTGCAGAATGATATTCAATCAATCAGGGAAGTTAATTCTTGACTTGGAACAGTAATTAGCTTAAACAATCTGAATATAAGGTTCATTATCAGTGAATGGAGTTTGCTCAGTATTTTAGATAAAGAATTCACAAGTTCCATCTTCTTAAATGTGAGGAAGTGCTGCTTTACTTTGTCTTTTATAATTGGCAATTAAATAACCTTTTGGTTTTTAACTGTTGGTCAAGACATCAGATTTCAGGTGTGGTGATAAGCATTTTCAATTATTTTATGACATTCAATTATAATAGTTTAAACAGATGACCAATTAAAGAGACACTTGTGTGATATTTAAGTGCACTTCCATAAACGTTGGTTATGTGAGAGATACATTAAGGAAAGAATTGTCATAAAGTGACGTTCATTACTTCTTTCAAATTCCAATAGTTTGTAACTCAGACTATGTTAATCATTAAGGCTCAGAGCACAGATAAAACTGATGAAACCAAAATCAGGGGTTATTTCTGTACTTGACAAACCTTCTCCAGAGCCACGGAAGATATTATACGTCCTTTGTTACAAATTAAGTCCTCCTTATAATGAGAAAACTAATCTTCATGTGTAAAGCTGGTGCTCTTTCAAATAAATGTTTAAAAAGCACTCTAGATGAATAGATACTGAACATAATCAGCGAAATGGCTACATCTGGCACATTTAAACTTAACATGTAAATGTTTCTTTACAGTAAGTGTAATATTGCCAAGAGCAAAAAACTCACTGGGGCCCAAAATCTTGTGACTGTTCTCTGTCGTTAAAAAAGCAGATTTTTAGATACTGTAAGTCATGAATGCACACGCTGCAAACTTAGAGTAAAGGGGCCAGTTGGTGGAGGGAGCTGATATCCAGCGGCTGCTCTGTGTGGAATCGCACATCAAAGTTAATCTTTCACCGTCTGCTCTGGCGCCGCGGAGCACTAATCTGCTGTCAGTGTAATGAGGCTGCTGGACCCGGTCTCCCATCCAACACACAGGCACTAATGCACAATACTTTTCACAGTTTCCTCTCCTCCATCACCTGACCACACAAGAAAGGGTACCGGGGTCACTATGAAATCTCGTCGGGTCAATACTAGTGGACCATTTGCATCGATTGGCATGTACAGTATGCACCAGTAAGAGGCCTGATCCCTTTTGTCTTTGTGATGAGGGGGTTCACATTGAACAACAATACAACTCATTATATTAGCAGTGGTGGAATGTAACTACGTATTTTCTTTATAATTATACTACTTACATTTGAAATTGAAAGCCAATATTGTAATTTTAACTCCATTATGTTTATCGGACAGCTTTAAATACTTTGAAGATTCAGATTTTTAGCAAATACAAACTATACATCAACTTATAAATATTCTATGATATCAAGCAGCAGTATTTAACGTTATAAAAATTAGCTCTACCTTTACCAGCTGTGAAAACATGCATAACTAATCATAATTCAGTAATTTCATATATGGTTCTTAATAAGTGGCCATTAGGCTTAACAAGTGCAAATAATTGTGGTACTTGAGTATTTTTTGATTCCAATAATTGTACTTTTATTTGGAAAGAATGACTTTTACTTGTAACAGAATCTTTCTACAATGAAGTATTGATAATTGTACTTAAAGGTTCCATGTCATGGCCATTTCTACTTATCATAATTCCATTGTTGAGGTATAATAGAATAGATTTATATTGTGCAATTTTCCAAACTCACATTGGTTTCTCATACAACATCTCTGTATGTGAGTATGTGTATTCACTCTCTGTCCTAAACGGCTTGTTGGAGCTCCTGCCCCCCCCTCCCTGTGAGCTCGCCCACTCTGTTCTGATGAGATCACCACCAATACAGCGGAACATCAGTGATTATGTGTTACAATGGCGTTTGTTAGCAACCAGAAAATGACACCAGTAATGACAAACAGATGAGAATGCTGCGTGGGGTCTGGGTGCCGTTGGCGGAACGTTGCGCGGCTCGCTGCTGCGAGGAGCGGACAGTGTGAGCTGGGTTCATTTCCTGCTAGCTGCGTGGGGTCTGCGAGACAGCGAGACAGCGCGAATGGACGCGGGAAGGGGGGGGGGGGTTGGTTAACTCTGATTGGTTAGCTGGCCGGCTCTGTTGTGATTGGTCAACTGCTTAGAGATGTCCCGCCCTTAGCATATAACGTACAATGTGTTGGAGTGCTAGCCAATTGAAGTGTGAGTGTTACATTACATTTGTTTTCTCAATGGCTAATCTCTCGTCTCACCTCTGACCCCGCCTCAGACCTCCACACACCAGGGGTGAGGTAACTCTCCGCCTGCTCCATCAGAGCTTCCAATGTTCAAGAAAATGCCACCACTCCCTGCCGATTAACCTATGATGAATACTGAATGAGTTCATTAGCATAATCGCTTGAGTGTCTGATGATTTCATTTTATTATCACGTTCTCTCATAATCCATAGCGCTGGCACCCCTTCGTGCTTTCAACCCTTCTTTCATGTTCCTTTGCCCCCCCCATTCAGCCACGCAGCAGTGTTATTGCATTATCAAAGCATTATACAGACCTTATGAGAATATATTTTTAGCCCCTGGCTTTCTAATGTAAGGAGGATGGGTAATCTAAACATGGAATTACAAATTACTGTGAGCAATGTTTGAGTCAGTTTTTTCATCTCGGCCTTCCTAATGGAAGACATCCAGACCGTAACACACACAAATTATAACTCTCAAATATGCTGTTCTCAGGATAACGTGCTATTTTGTGTGTCCATGAGGATACTTAACCCTCGTAAAACTTCTATTAATACAGAACAGCCATTTATCTTGTAATTAAAAGAAATCGCCAGGAGGACTTGGTTGTAATCATGACGACGGGGAGCTGAGGTAGAGGTGACTTAGCACATAATAGCAGGGGAATAGGGCTGCTTTTTTGCATAGGACAGCAGTTGTTTCTTAAGTGTCAGCAGGTGGAGACTGAGGGAGAAGAGCAGAAGAAACGAAAAAAGTGTCAAGCAGGGCTGTGCAGGCACTGAATGATAATAGAAAAGGAGGAGAAAAAAGAAAGAGAATTAAGCGTTTCATCTCCACCTCATAGTTGGAGGCCGGTCCAGGCAGAGGAAGGGTGAGTCAAAGTCAGAAATGGAAGAGCGGTAGAGAGGAAAGCTTTTTTATCATCCCTGACTCTTAAGAAGATCTCCCAAATGAAAGAGGGCGTGCATGCTAATGTCAAAGCCTCGGTGATAACTAGCCGCCTGGTTTCCCCGGGTTGAGGGTTAAGCTGGGATTTGGAGGGCTGAGGGAATACATGTTTGATATGTGAGCAAGAAAGATGAGGTGCCTTTGCCAGAGCTATACGTGGGGGATTATTCTATATGGTTATCTCTGTCTGCATGGGTAAGAAAAAGGAATTGCATCTGCCTTTATTGGGTCTGTGTAGTTCCTGAGTCTCCACGTTGAACCTTCAGTTTGAAGATCACAGCCACGTTGACACTGCTGCATCACAAAGTCTTCATTTACAATGCCTTAACACAGACTGGCGTGTAGCCATGCGTGCAACGGCTGTTTCCTTGAACTTCACATGCTAACCTTCAGCTCTTCCAAGCGCCTTCCGCAAATCAGCAGGGACTGTCAGCTGGGTTGTGGAAAGCATATCAAAACTATCTCTCACATCTGCTCCACACTTCATTTTTACTGCATTTAAACATCCAGTCAGAGCAATGAAGTCGGTGCATTATTTCCCACAGAGTTGGCGGTGTTTACCTTTTTCAAAGTTGTCCTTCCCTGTGGCTATTGTTCACAGTTACTCATACTCGAGCGCTCTGTTTTTCCTACCGCACGTATAACACCAGGCAGTGCGCTCCTTTCGCTTCCTGCTATCTCTGCTTCCCTATCTCCCCATTATGTTGTGTAGTTCTGCCAGCCTCTCCTACTCTCCCTTATCACCTGCAGTGAAAATCTAGCAGGCTAATCCCAGCGCCTGTGGGATTCCCTGCGCTATAATGATGTATATCTGAGGGATAGCATCAGAGCACAGCCCTATCAGCCCACACACTCCTAATCCCATCAGTCTTTGGTGTCCAAACCCAGGAGATCCAGCGTTTTGGATGTTGTGCTCCCGGGCCGCAGCCAGGGATGCAGTGCAGAACATCAGGAATGATACGTGGTGTTTAGGGATCATGTTGGAGATCATGTTCATTTATTGTGCTTCTGATTCTTGAAACCTTGTGCTGTGTCTCCCCAAAGGGTTGCATTGCAGTGTAGCTGTGCCTCTGCATTGAACAAGTCCTTCAGGGTGATCGCCACCGGGGTGCTGCCAGTCTCTCCGGCATAACACAGATTTTACAGTCTGTTCACGGTGGAGATTAATAAATACAGTGTGTATTTAATATTTTAACACGCTGACCAAAACACAAAGCAGATTTACATTTGCTTCATCAATAATATAGGTTTATGGTACACCAGAGAGTTTTCCTTTATTCGTTTAGTTTCACTTCACCCTTGTTCATCTGTAAATGGTGCAATCCTTGTTTGCTGCATTTCTCTTTTCCTACTCTTTGGTCAGATTCATGATGCCCATTGGCACAGAAAAGAACGATCATATAGCCTTTCCTTTCTTGTTTTTACACACTACCATTTTTTATGAGAGCTCTTAATATGACATAACCACCCTCAAGACCTCTTCTGCAGTACACCATAAATCTCGTAGTCTTCACAAACACACCCCAGAAAATGTATATCGTCTTGTCGCTCATGTAAGTATGCCTCTGTGACATGCAGGCAGCACAATCCATTTTCTGAATTCATAGTGGTATGACCATGATGGAGTTCATGAGGAAAATTACATTCTTTTTGGGAACATCTATTATTTAACTGTCAGCGAGGTGGAATACTGTGCTCTCTCAGCCTTGTGGAGAATAAGCGGAGAAGCATATTGTCATAGAGCTTTGCTCCATTTGCACCTTGTCATATATCGTAAAAAATGTAGCATCTCCCGGTTGGTCAGTGTAAAGCTTCATCACTTCTGTGTCAGAGCCTCAGATAACATTTTAATGTTGTGTCCACTCTGACAGTCTTTGATCCTCGGCTGTAGCTTTACATTTCACATCACGCTCCAGGAGATGTCCCCCACTTACAGGATATCCGATACTTCCCGACCTTGCCACTCTCCCTTTGTCCCCGCACTGTTTTAATGCCTCTCTCTGTCTTTTGATTGGTACAGTCTTCGACAGTTTGGGAGTTTCAGGATAATTGGCAGGTTTTGGTCTCACAGGTTTGGAGGGCTTGTCTGTGCTGTAGAAACCATTGAACTGTGAAACTGAGCGAGTGAATTACCTCAGGAAGCACTGATAGGGAGCTCGGTGTGCGATGGGATGGCTGTTGAAGGTCAGACGGAGAATATTGCATTCACAGAATTTATCAGTGACATGCTGATGACACTCGATGGAGAGAGTATGTTTGAAATATCTTATCTTTTTTGAAATGATAAAAAATGCTAATGCCATTTCAGAGTCAAAGTGGCTGACCTTGACTTTTTTTCCACAACAAAGTACTTTTTCAAATGAATGTCTTACTTAAGCATCTCAAAGAGCATTTCATAGTAAGTCCACTGTGACTCAACATGCACAACGGACGCCAGTGAATGTGCCTCAGGGCGATTTCCCCTTGCCGATGATAAGAAACTGACATAGAGTGAGATGTGAATTTCAACCAATCTCATGAAAGAAGGAGAGATTGAAATTAATTTCAGATTCAGATTCTCAGATTGCAGGCCCTCCCAGCAATCATTGGCATGAAACAACGGATAAAGATGATGCATGAGATAGAGCAGTGTGCTTAATTTATCTCAATTCTAATCAGCTGACAAATCAAAATGCTTATTGTAATAATCAAATTAGTTCGCTTCTCGTTGAAATATCGAAGTGGAGTAGATCAAAGTACAGTTTGAAGAGATGTCTTTTACCATGACGGATTTAATGGAAAAGCACCACTAGTAGCTGGAGTATCTTTTTCACAGGGTTTTTCTGCTTTTGAACACTTTGACCTTCATGGATCATCAGGGGAATCGGATGCTGTGAAGACATTTATTCCCTTTACTTTTATTATGGCAGACTATAGTCACTTCTGCAGGAGGCGAGGGAGTTTCATGGTAAACCCCGGGAAGTGAAAGCCAGAGGTACCATGACAGAGGTGCCAGTGGATGATTGGATTTTAACGCTGGTGACAAAGCCCTCTCAGCTAAAAGATCTGTCACAATCCCTCTTGGATCCTAATTGTCAGCGCGGTTAAGCTTTAGGCTGTGATCCCTATACTGCAGTGTGAGTCTGTGGGACAGCAGGACTTACTTTAGACCCCCGTGATTACATCGGAAACCTAAGCCTGTGCTCAGTTAAAAGAGGTTTTTTTTGTAGGTGATGCCTCTCTCCTGCCAACCCCCCAAACTCTTTGATGGGTTGATTTCTGTTCGCAGCAGTTCAAAGATCAGATTTTAAACAATTGAGACTCATTATACCTGGAAGGATTTCCTATAATTGTGTTTGATTTAAGAAAAAGGACCGTACTCTGAGAAGAGAAATAGACAAATGACGTGTCTGTAAAGTCATCCAGATATCCTGCTTTTTTGTATTTGTTCTGCCCTCACTTCCCACTAACCAGATGGCAGTCAGATTTCAGACACAGGCTTCTGGAAGACAATCAAGGAACAAGATTGCTTTTTTGGGAAGAGGGATTGGTTTAACTAGATGTCAAATTAAAGGCCTTTTCACACATACACGCACATATTCACACGCAAACAAACAAACAAGGGTATGTATCTGTGACTGCTTGCTCGTGTGTGTGTTCCTGTGTGTCGGGCATCTCCGTGTTTCCAGGTGTCGTGCTCGCTGTGTGGCGAAGAGGTCATGTTCAGAAATCTGTCTCAGATCACCCCTGATGAAATACCACTTCTTAGGTCAGTGGCACAAACTCTGCCACGCAGGTTGATATAGGGACTCATGAATGTTTGATTGGTCTATTATCCGAGCCGGGCGGGGACATTCATCGCCCGCTTCTTGAATTAAAATATACCTTTTAGTCTGACATTTTTCACACACTGTCTGAGACGAAGCCCCACTTCCCCTCCCCTTCTCTCTCTCTCTCTCTCTCTCTCTCTCTCTCTCTCTCTCTCTCACACTGTGCTGGGCTTCATCTGCAATGCTGTCATCTCACTGTAGGACAATTCCACAGAATGCGCTGTTTTTAAGAGCGGTGCAATGCGAGCGCAGTATGGTTTCAGGTGGGTGGAACTGGGGAATTGATACTCAGTCATTCAGACAATCCTCTTCCTCCTCTGCAGGGTGGATAAAGATCTGGCCATCCATCTTCGTGTCTCACCCATGTCAGTTCGGGCTAGGAAACGTGGGTACCTGGTAGTCAGAGACAACAAGAACAAAGCAGGAACATTACTTTAATCTCTCGTTGCTGCTAATTCCTCCCACTGCCGTCATCCTGGAGGCACAGCTTTGTGTATCTCAGCTTCCCCCTTATGAACAATCCATCACTGTTAGTGTTTCTCTCCAGAGGGCGCTTGCTCCTTCCTTTTTTTTTTCACCTGCTCACTACTACCCTTTGCTTTCAATAAAAAGCGCTGCGATATATTGCATTGCATCAGGCAGCATCCTACCAATTTTCCCATTGGCATAAAACAGATTAGAGAGAGTCACATTGTGTGAGAGAAAGCTTTCTTGCATTGTTCATATGGATTCCTTAATAGGCCTCTTAACAGTACATCAGGAATGTATAATTGACACCTGCTGTTAGGCTTTGTCAGTGATTACATAGGGAAATGACTTGACCCGTAATGATCTGGAAAACTAATGACATCTGTGTGAGATTACTCAACTTGAAATCAAACTGTTGTACATGAAGTCCCATCGAGCGTGATATTAAAATGTCCACTTTTACATCTTTCCGCCCAAGCTCTGTAAAAGCCCCGGCTGTTGGGCCAACGTGATGGAAACCTGAGGCTAATGACTCAAGCAGACGGCTGTGGGCATTAGACAACTTCATTTATGAAATAGTCAACCTCCCGTGTAGCGATACATTCACATTACCCCGCCTCACTTGAGAGACGCGCGGCTGTCACAGCCACTGAGCAATGCTGATGTCCTATACCTGCATTCATCTTACTCTCAGGAGGTAATGGTCTTCTCAGGTCATTTGCGCATTAAGGATCTCGATCATTCATCTAACCCACCTGCAATCCTGCTGGTCCTCTGCCGCAGCACACAGAGGGATATTTAGAAGGAAAACATACATGCTCTGAATCATTTATTTGCTCTCTTTTTCTACTCTCAGTGCTCCCTGTGGCCAAAAGTATCTGCAGAAGGCTATTTATGCACAAGCAGGTCAGGTCATGCTGGCCGAATTATAGTCTTCATAGCTAGTAATTTGGTGTTAAGAACATGTCCTAGCAAATCATACAGAAATACATCTGAATCTTTTAGCAGTAGAATTTCCCTTACTATGGTATGTTATTTCATCATTAAAGAACACAAATTTACAACCATAATAAGATAACCTTGTTCGCCACGGAAACATTACCCTTACCCTAACAGTGTCTCGTGTCAGTGTATCGTCTGGTTTTGTAGTGAATTGAAAGCATCTGTTGAAGCAGTAACATGAATATTAGTGCTGAACGTCGCGTCGGTTTGAACAGTGTTTGAACAAATATGTGTTGCACGAGCAGCAATTTCAAGAGTGCAAACTCAAAGTCAAGTTTATTTTTAATCACAAAGAATCCTTTTAATGAATTGATTGAAACAATTAAAACAGCTAAATGATTTGCAGTCTCTCTAGTAAGTGGCCTTGGATGTGTCGGAAAATGTAAAGAAAGTGAGATCATGCAGACAGTTTGATTTTTGCTTTACCTTGAGCGCAGACAGGCTGATAGAGGACGGTACATTAATCTCTTTAATGGGGAGGATTCAGACCCACCTGACATATGTACAACCATTAATCTGCTCATGCTGAATGTAGCCTGTTCAACATGTGTAAAATGTCCCAAAATGTAATGCATAGATCAGATCAATGTCGCAGCACAGAGAGATGCTTTTCGCTTTATCTCAAACATGAACTGTTTTAATGTGTTTTCACTTGGTGTCTGCATTTAGTATCAAGTCCATTTTGATGTGGGAAGGAGAACAAAACACACCAGTGGCTGAGGCCCACACACACATTTCTCTAGGGCTCGGCATCACACTGTTCCCTTCCCCTTTTGCTTTTACTTGATGTGATACTACTCCCCGTATCTTACACAAGCTGTTTGGCTAACAGAGGTCACCGGGGATATGTAGCGCATTTGGTCGTGATGTGAAAGCATTAGTCGGTGCCAGCAGGTGTGTAATTATATATGAAACAGGGTTTTAAAAGAGCAACATCAAGATGGCATGCAGAAAGTAGGCCAGGAAAAAAGCGACTTCAGAGAAGTCCTATTTATTCCTCACCAACTTCAAATGTGTGACTTCGTATTTGAAATATTCCAAGGTCACTGTGACTATTTCAAGACTTTTATAAATAGCATCAAACAAACAACGACGTAACGTGATGAAACAAACCTCGAAAGCGGATTCTTTCAAAGGAATATATAATTTTGTCTTGTTTTCTCACCCGGTGTGCTCACTGTTCTGTTTTCTGTGTTTCAGGTACGGAGACATGGTGCCAAAAACAATCGTGGGCAAGGTGTTTGGGTCCATATGCTCTCTGAGTGGTGTGCTGGTCATCGCCCTGCCTGTCCCTGTCATCGTGTCAAACTTCAGCCGGATCTACCACCAAAGCCAGCGGGCGGAGAAGCGACGAGCCCAGAGGGTACTGACACTCCCCCTCCCCCTCCTTCCTTTTCCTCCCTATCTGTCTTTATTCTGCTTCTATCTGCCTTTCTCCTCTGTCCCTGCCTTATCCACAAGTAACAGAATGACAGGGCAAACACTATCTTCCAGAATATTAATCTGTTATTGTGTTTCTGTGTATGTGTGTGTTGGATGGGCTCAACTTCCTTGAGTCAGTAGGAGAAAGAAATAAGAGAGGGAATGACAATGACTGAACAAATGATCTTCAGAGTATAGTGTCAGCAGCTTTTCAATAGCAATATGTGCATTTCTTTCTCAAAGTGTTTGCTATGGCAGAATTTCCTAATGGTTGAGTTAAGCATGGCCTCTCCCTACTAAATACTGTGGCTGCCGGAGGGAGACAGCATCAATTAGCCTGACAGAGAAACCGTCAGAGGCTAAAACAGAGGTCTGTTTGTTCAAACAGAAATCTCGGCTTGCTAGAATCCGTGCTGCGAAGATTCGAGGCACTAATGTCTATATGCGCTACAAACAAAACGGGCAGATCAACTCACTGGAGGAGGTAACGGGACCAAACAGCGGCTTGACTGACCGGGGCCTCGCTGATGCTTGCATGCCACTCTGCTCGGGGGGCCATGCCACCACACACAGGGGGGGGGGGGGGAGGGGGGCGTCTCATGCTGCTGTCATTCCAGCGCTTCAGTGTGATCGTCTCTTACATCACACCTCTCAGCTGCGGCATCGACATGCTTCCTCGACACTCTCTCTATCCATACAGCAGGAGGGCCAGGCAGGCGCAGTTGCCTTCTGGCAGAGCACGGCCATTACAGTCACACTGACTCATGACAAGCTCTGCATGTCTATCCAACAGGGTTTGGAGGGGAAGGAGGGAAACTCAAGGCTTACTGGACAGTGGGTCTATGGAGGCTGTCTGCTCTCCTGCATCTCCTCTAAACTCTGTCTCTGATCTGCTGTGTGTTCTGTGTGTTATTTCTAGAGCATCCAGGTTGTAATGCAAACTAACACAACATACCTTCCATCCCAGAGCCGTGCAGAGCTTCATCCACGTGTGCGGTGTTGTTGTGGTCCAGAATCTGTGACGTGTTTGGTGCAATCTGTCCGATCTGTGTCTAGGTGTGCCACTGCTGTTGCACTGAAATGAGCTCTAATTTGACATTTCTGGTCCTTCTCACCAAATCAGCGTAATGGCAAAACCAATTCTATCAGTGAAACACGTTGTAGTCAGCCACTGTCTCTATGCATCTTTAAAACATCCCCATCTCGCCAGGTTCTCAGTAGATTGGCTGCCGTGCTACAGATCAGCATTTCAACCCTCAGTGCTTTGTGTACTCTCCACTACATCACCGAGCTGTTGCCTGACACTGTTTCTGTGCAGAGTGTGAACCTGCTCATCTACACTGTTGTTTCTCTCACTTTGTATGTTCCAAGGCCTGCAAGGAGGCAGGAAAAGCCCTGGTGGCGAAGGCCGCCAGCCCTCCTTTTGAGACCCAGCATAATCACCTGCTGCACTGCCTGGAGAAGACCACGGTAAAATATATTTTCTTTTCTTTAAATGTAGCGGCCAAGGAAAAACACACACTCACTTATCGATCAGTCTTACTATCTTGGTAACAGATTTGAGACAGTTTAAAATAACCCACTGTAAAAAAAGAAGCTTACTTTATGTAATGTTGCATCACCTCTGTCTGTGCTGTATCATGCAGCAGTGCGGTCCAGCTACAGTGTGTTGCAAATAGAAACAAAGTGAGCTGTTTCATCCATGCACAAACTCTACATTCTATATTATATGCAGCACGTGTTAAAAATAGCTGTAAATGGGGCAGGGAGATGTTCAGTGCCCTCGCCAGCAACATGCAAAAGATAACATGACTCAGCCAGCCAGAAACATTACGCCTTTCAAACAAACAAGCACACTTCATTTTACACAATGTATAATTTAGTGATGTAAGAGCGCCCATAATGCTTGGCTGTGACATGATTTTTACACTTGCAGCTCGAAAGCCATGGACAGGCACTAAATCAGTCTCCCTCCTCTCGATAGTGAAAGGCTTGCTTGTCGTCCGGGAAAAGCTCCAAAAAGGCTTCTTGCCATTCAGATGGCAGCGCACATGTTTACATTAGGCCCATCATGGCGTGCATTATAGATGGCAGGACTGACAGAGGGAAGGTATAAGAAAGGAGGCGTGATTCAGAGCGTGGCATCAGATCCTGCGTGGCTCCTCTGCCACCTGCTGGCTGCGCCGGAAACACATTTGGAGCCTGACCTTCAAGTCATTCTCATTTGTCACAGGGATAACAGTTGTGAATGTTTTCACAGATGGCACTTAATACGGACATCTGGGCCAATATATTTCTATTCCCGTGATGACTCATTTTCAAATTATTAAACCATTTTACTGTGGATTCTGTTCAGTCTGTTTAGTCTTTACCCATTATTTAGAGAGCCAATCATCGATGTAATAGAGTGATTCATGAGCAACATTGAATCCAAAATGTTCCGCCATTTTCCTCTGCAGAACCACGAGTTTGTGGACGAGCAGACGTTTCAGGCCAACTGCATGGAGATCTCTGTGATGAACAAGTCGGGGTCCTGTGCATCCTCGCTGTCCTCGTCTCCACACGGCCTCAGCTCGTGCTGCTCACGACGCCACAGGAAGAAGAACAGCTTCAGCCTGCCCAGCACAAACAACCAGGAGCTCAGCACCATCCAGATCAGAGAGAGGCCGATGGTCAACAGGTAGTATCTTCTGTTTGATTCACACACACATGCAAACAGCAGATATTGTATTATTATAAGACAAGATACACTTTATTGATTCCTTGCTGGAAAATCAACTGACACATTTATTCATACAGGTATATAGATAATAAGATAGTATGAGGAAGGAAAACATACTGTTGCTTTCCTGTGAAAATCAGGTATCTCTTTATTTAGTTTTTATGGATTTTATGGCTAAACTGAGGCATCTTTTGTGGATTCATTATATTAAAAAAATGCATTTTTATGAATCATCAAACACGGTAGTTCTTTATCTTATTTTGGAGATACATGGATTTCTTTGAACAGCTAATTAAGGTGTTTGATTTTTTGACATGTTGGGTATGGACATTTACATTGCATTTGATAGTCTTAAAGCGCAAATTCACACAAGATATGTTAACGCCTTTTCATTTTACATACCGCTACCTCTACTGGTATCTATCTTCAGACAGTTTTATTCTCCATGGTCTAAATAAATCTATCTTTGAGATTTCTGCTTACAAACCAGCACATTGGAACTGAATGCAATTGGGTTTGTGTTGCTCAAAGATAGATAGAAAAGCAGCAACATGTCCCTCCAGAGACAGCTTCCCTAATCCACAGGAATTGCCGTTTTCAGTGAAACTACTACAAAGAAATAGACCCTCTTTCTGTGAAAACTGTAGAACAGCTTGTTCTTTGGATTATCCATTGCAACTAGGACACTGTATTCGGTGTCGCTGGTGATTTTGATGCTGTAAACTGCAGTAAATGAAATCCAGACAACCTTTATTATACAGCAGAATTAATAGAGATGAATATTTGATAGAAATGCTGTAAAATCTTTCATTCTGACTGTGAGAAACCCAGTTATTTAATTAATTGGGTGAAATGACACCCATTAATCTTGGTGTGAAAGATACCACATACATAGCTGAGAATGATTTTTCATTGGTTTGCCTGTCATCACAGGTTATCTTCTTCTGTGAATCCTAATTGCACGTGCAACACGACAGTACAGACAGCAAATGAGGATGTATTCATCATGCATCTGAAAACACATTTAATTGGAGGATTATAACATGTTTTAGTACAAGATGGACCACATATAAAAGAGCTTTCATATAGCGATTCCTCTCACCTCTTTAATCTCTGACAAAAGCAGAAATCTACCCTGAAAACATAGATATGGTTAATGAGTAACATGAGACAAAGCTCCTCTATGTATTCACTCCGTACAAAGCATGCAGGTATTTCTGAATCGTGGCTTTTATACTGAAACTGTAAAATAATAAAGAACTCTGTGTAATGCAGGCTTTGTGTAATACATTCACATGGTCAGAGCTCTCACCTGCTTTCATCCTGTGTCTGTTTTACAGCCGCTCCAGTCTGAATGCCAAACTCGATGGGACTGCGCCCTTGAAATGTGACAAATCTTACATCACTCCTTCCATGGTCAGCCTATCTGCCCCGGTGGTGACCTCATCGGACGGGCACGGCTCCACCACCACCTCCACATACTCTCAGAGCAACATTGTCCGAGTATCTGCCTTGTAGATGTCATGCTTATCTGATCAGCAAACTGGTCTCAAGAAGCACCAGATGCTGAGGAGAGGGACCACCGAGCATCAACCTGCCATAATCTAGAGGGATTATAAGATTAGCAGAAATCTGGGTTTTTTGAAGTAGTGATCTCATCTGATGTCAAACTCTGCATGGTATTACAATGATGTGGACGGCTGCCTTGGATATATGAGCGAACCAGCAGATCTTGCTCCATTAAGCACAGCAGAGCAACGGGAGTGTTTGGACTGCGTGGTTATCGTTGTTGCCTAAAAATACTGAGAAACTTTATTTTTGAATATGTAATGTAGTTGTAATTGTTGTCTTCTGGTTCAAAGGAGGAGAGGCAGACGTTACAAGGTCATTCATCATGGCCTCTGATGACAAAGCACACATATTCATTAACCAAGGGCCATCTTTGTGAATATTAAATCTGAATACTTACACAGAAGAAACATTCACTCACCACCCACTTAAATAGATTTAATTCTCAATGAACTGCTTTCCAATAGTCCCCTCACTGTTGTAAATTCAGAAAACATGCATCCACTGGAATGGATAACTGTTGTGAATATTCATTAACTGACTCATTAACTGGTTGGTGTCATCGCTTGATGAGTAAAATATGCTTCGCATCATGACATGTTTGTGAAATGTGCAAATGAAAGTCAAAATGACAGAATCTGTGTTAATTTACATATTTGACATTCTGATATGGATCTATGTGAAAGCCATTGTCATTAATTAACAATTGATATTGCGAACTATACAGGGTACATACAGTATTAGTTAGGTCACAAGGTAGAGATATACGTTAATGTTCTCCGCAACACTTAACTAATACTAACCCTAATGTTGACTTAAACCATATGAAAGAGTGTTGGACATCAATTCCACTGAGTTGCTCTTAAATTCTAATATTCATTATAATCAGCGAGACTTGGTAGATTTCACTGTGTTAAAGGACCATTTTGTACATTTTTCATATTGTAAATATCTCAGTTAGAATTTATCAAATGCATTTGAAGTTGGCTTCTCTTATTTCTAGATTTAGTTGACAGTTGTTGCCATACTATTTCTGTCTGTTAACTGGTTGAATTAAGGATTTGCATGCTGTCATTGCAGAGTTCTGTTTTATTAAAAGTATGTCTTCTTGTCGGAGGTTTGTCAGTAAAAATGAGATTAATGAAAGGAAACACAATGAGCCTGGTATGTTATGATGTAAATTCTTTGCTTTTAATGAAATGAAAATCTTGTCATGGGTGAGGAAAAAGGGATAAATAATCACACATTGTGCATTTGGTGCAGTGGATAGAATAAATACTGTAGCTCTACTGAAAAACCCATTAAATGACCCATGTCTTTTGTTTTTAATAGGGTGCACTTAGGTGGATTTCATCATGTTTTGCCTGATTACTCAAAGAGCTAATAATAATAGGATGGGATAATAATTAGGTGCTGCTGGAGGACATGTGAGGGCCTGACTGTCCCAGTGGTGGGTCTCTGCTGCGGGGTCTCTGGAGACAGACAGGCGGGCCTCAGTGATTGTTTGACAGAGGCCTCCGCTGCGGCCCCCTGCTGAGCCCGCTGCGTAGGACCAGGCTGTTTCTCCCAGCATGCAGCGTCTCCGCTCTACCGTGTTAAATAACCGCTGTGAAGTCAGGCTGCATAAAATCTAAGATAACACAGCGGCTTATCAAATAATAAAGCCTCCTATACCCAAATTAAAATTCACACTTTGACGTCTGGGGTTTAACTTTGTTACTATTTGAACAATGACTAGAAACCATTCTAGTATTCAGTTACATACTGTATATTGAATTTGGTCTAAAGAAAAGTAGTCAGAAGTGGAAATATGATCACTTCTTAGTGAATCTGGACACACATTTTGTTTTCAACCTATAAAACTCCGTCCTAAACTGAGGGTTCACTGCTGCATATATGATTGGGTTACTCAGTGATGTGATGCAGGTGACAGACACTGACAGGATCTCCACTTCCTTAATGACTTTCACCTGAAAAATCACAGGAAATGATAAAGTGTTAGAGAACAGATCAAACTTGGAGTAATTCTATCAATCTAAAGAATAAAGCGTTTAAACCTTGGGCTCTGAATACGTGTCAGATGTGTATATCATATATTTTATGCCGAAGCAGCCCCTTTACATTCAAAGTCTGGATATATTACTGCAGCATATACATCTATATAAATCACATATAGTGTGCACAATCATGACATTCTTAAGGCTAAAAATAGAGCCTGGAAACTGTGAGAGGCCCGAATACACATTTCAGTATAAAGCACAGTTATTCTTTCATCCACTACAAACTAAAACCTTTTACACATAAAAAGACAGTAGAAGTTCAACCCTTACCAAACAAATACGTACCTGTGGGTTTTTGTTTCCGTGAACAACACAATTAATCAGGATAGTGATGATCAGTGGTAGCCAGAACAAGAGGAAGGTTATAATGATGTAGCCAGCACGCTTCGCCATTTTGCTCTCCTTCTTTTTGCTTCCTCTCTCTCTACTTGCTTTGGAAGGCATCATGCAAACAGCACCTTCCACCTGTGTGTCTTGTTTAGTAGCTTCTGCTTCTGGGACATTACTTGAGCCAGGGGGTAATGAAGACCCCTGATCTGCTGTAGCAACATTCAGTGTTTCTCCTCCATTGTTGCTCTTATCTTGTTTTGGTTCAATCAGTAAAACAGAAGTGGGTTCGGGATTTTCTAACTGTGCAGACGAGTGAGCATGGGGGCTGGCTTCTTTCATTTCAGAGGGCACTTCGTCGATGTTCACTCTTTCTTTGGACGGCTTTTCTGTGTTGAAATTGCTTGACACCTTCTGTGGCTTTGTGGTTGAGCTCTTAACACTAGCAGCAGCATCTCCATTTGATAGTTTCGCCTCAAATTCTGTGCCACACGGATTGGGCTGCTCTGCTTTAAAAGGCTTCGTCTCAGACTGCTCTGCAACCTGCAATGCAGGGGGATGAAGTGTTTCTGTTTCCAAGTCAGATATCACTAATGTGTTTTTTAATTCCTTTTTAATCTCTGAACCAAGTGATGCACATTGTGGAGCTTTTGTCGAGGCCAGTATAGCATCCGCAGAATCTTTGTTAGAAATATTTTGTTCAGCCGGTAGTTTCCCCCCAGCAACACTTTTGCTCAGGTTTTGCTCAGATTTTCCGTGTCCATTTTCCACTGCTGTGGTTTCTTCTTTCTTCTGCTCATCTTCTGTTTTGTCTTTCTTTGAAAGAGGAAAAGAACCTTTGTCAAATATTTTGCGATTGTGTGTTCTCACAAGGAGAAATATGCTTGTGTAGAATCCAATGATAACACTAATGCAAGCTGCCCACAGTGGGAACAACATGTAAAGTCCAAAGGTGTCATAGCTGGATGATGTTTCCATTGATAGTCCTGTGCATCTCTCATGCACCGGAGAGTCCTTCATGAGTATCAGACAAAAGGCAGCAACCAGAATAGCCAAGGTCCACATTAGAGGAATCAAAACCATAATCCGTCTTCGCCTCTGAGTGGTGGTGAAGGGTCGGGCGATGGCCTGGTACCGCTCTGCGCTGATACTGGCCAGAGTCAACAGTTGGATACAGCAGCTGAAAGAGAAAGAGACCACTTGTGTATCACAGATGAACTGGTGTACATGTCCTCTGTGGTTCACAGTGATGACTATGGTTAGGAGAATGGGGCAGTCAATCACACATCTCAGGAGGTCTATGACTGCGAGGTTCACCACCAGTGCATTGTTCACATTTTGCAGGGATTTTTGTTGATAAACTGCCAGTATGACAAAAAGATTTGCTGCAATCCCCACGGCACAGGTGATCAACAGGATCAAGCTGTTGGCAACTACAAAGGCAATGTCAGAGTACTCCTCCCAAAAGGTGGTGTTCCCAGAGTCCCATGCAGGTGTGAGCTCGCCTCTCATCTCCAGGTTCAAAGAGTCAACATGTTCAGTTCTGTATCTTCATTCTCTCTACGCCGCAGTGAGCCTGCTTTGCTTGCTGGCAAGTGATTCTCCACTGAGTGAATAATATTAATGGGGGAACCTGTAGCTCTGATAAGTATCCGCCCTTTTCATTATCACTCCACTGCCGCAGCAGGTCACCTGGGAGTCCTCACTGTTAACATTCATTAAAGACTGTGCAGTGTGTCCACAGCACAGAGGAATGGAAAAAGGGATGGTTGTTAATTGAAAAGTATTTACGTTACTAATGTCTCAAAAGTAGATATGCAATAAGGCTGATGGTATGGCACTAAGGTGCATCGGATATACATGCAGGATGTGTGACGTGAACAGCTGTCCATTTCCTTTATTACAGTACCTCACAACAGGGTTAAAAGCCTTGCATTAAGCAGATGGATGACTTGGGAGTTCCTGAATTGGCTCAGGAAATAAAGGGAGCCATGCTGCTGGATTATAGCATAGCATTGTGTAATCCTGTTTGGAGATAAAGTGTGAAATGCTCTTTGCTTCGAATGTAGAAGCTTATGGTCTAGGCCAAATCTGGGATTATATCAACAAAATACATTTTCCTCCAGACCATCCCACAAATTAAACTGATCATGTGTCTGTCAACATTGTGTAGATACAAACAAGTTTTTGAAAAGAAACTGTGATGAAGCAAAAAGCCACTTATGGAATGTCTGGCACTAAGCAAATGACTTTTTTTAGGACGCCATACGCTAAGACATAACATAATGAGCAATATATAAAAATAGAAAGAGTACTTGTGATAAAAAGGGACGATTGTACATCAAACGTGCCAAACAAGTGGGAGGGAACAGGACAAAATAAGTAGCGAGACAAAATCACCCAATCTATTTTTAACAACGGCCCAATATATATACCAATCACAACAGGGCACCCACCACTGAGTATGTGCCGTGATGCAAATAACTTATTTTTGGAAAGTATTCAGACCCATTTTTACATTTTATCAAGTTGCAGCCTCTTGCAACAATAGTTTGCACTTTTTAAATAACAGACTATTCTACAATACCCCAACAATACTCCGTAAAAACCCCATAGGGATTTTAGATATTTCGACAATTTTATTAAAAGGAAAAGACTGGAATATCACATTGACTTCAGTTCTCAGAACCTTTGCCATGACACTTAAAATGTCCCTTATGTGCTTCCTGTTTCTCTTGATTGTCTCTAAAAAGTGATTACACATTGACACATGCAGTGAATTAACCTGATTGGACATGATTTGGAAAGTCTCTTTAAGGTCTAACAGATTATAATGCATATATGAGGGGAAAAAAACAAGCCTTGAGTTCAAAGGAACTTAATGAATGGCGTTGGAGTACAGATTTGGGGAAGGCTAGGAGCAGATCTGCTGCACTCGAGGTTCCCATAGGCACATTTTAATTCTTTAAGGGAAGACGTTTAGAGCAACCACCACTCCACCTGGGGCGGACCGCCAAACTGAGCAATCGGGGGGAGAAGGGGTAACGAAGAACATGATGGTCACTAACGATGAGCTCCAGGAAACATGAAAGAAACTTCTAAGGACTATGAGAATGAAAAACAACATTTTTGCAGTTTGCAATCAATTCTTACCATCAAGTCTAAAGGACGTGAGGTATATAACACATAATTCAGCTTTTTGTAAAAATAAGAATTGTCAGTTTATATACTCAAGGTTTATTGTGAAAAGATTTAATCATAATTTAATAAACATAAAGAACAAATACAATAAATAAGGTATAGTAGATTATATAATTCTCTGAGATCAAAACATTGCAGTTGCTATCACTAAGTCAACAATCAGAACACTCATTATTTGTGTCCTTTTTCTTTGTTTTTATTCAGTGATTCATATCAATCCTTGTGGGTGACTCAGTGTGGACTCATGCGTGGACCATATAAGACACAATGTCCTGGGTTTGAATGAGACTCAGATTTGTCATTACTTTTCTGAACCCAAACCCCCCTCTGAGTTCTATTTATAAAAATACTAATTATAGCACCTATTTAATTAATAATGACAATATTAAGCATATAAATACGAAATTGAAATAGCACAAAGTAAGCCAGGCAAGAAAAGCATAGAAAGCAGCATTTCACAGCCTGGCTGACTTCCCATTGTTAAAACATGAGCAAAGTGAGATGTGTAGCAGGCTCGACAACCAGTGCACCCAAACGCCCCATGTTCTTGATTTAGTGGGTATTACAGAACTGATTTATATTCATTATGCTACTCCTATGGATTAAGGCCAGCCACACAGTGTGAGAGCATATTATGTTGCCTTTGCAGCTTTCCTGAAACGGGTTAGTAATTGTTCTGAGTAAATCCTGTATTCACACAGGTGCTTATGAGGGAAATTATGCATGTATACCTTGCAGCAATCTAATAGTGTGTTCTGTGCAGCACACTCCTGCGAAGTGTGAGTGTTGACGAGCGTGAGGCCTTGTACGTTATTTGTCCGAGCTGTCAGTGTTGATGACACGGTGGAGCTGGCTATGGTCGACATCGATTTCATTTATTTGCATACTAATGTAACATGGGAAGAGTTGCCGAGCAGTATGTGTATAACTAGCAGAGTATTTGTTTCCAAAAAGGGCAGCACAATCTACTAGATATGAATCAATATTTCATGCCACACAGAATGCTTTTCACCAATTTCCCTAACATGTAACCCGACCTTCAGAAAGGAGTATCTTTTCACAAAACATGTACAAAGGTCAAGTGCATTTTATTTATAAACAACATCACAGGGGTCAAAGGTTTCACTTCCTCCCAGTCTCTCTTTACAATCTGGCTGTATTTCACTTGCCTATAGTCTTGTTAAAAATGCTAAACCCCCTTTATTTTTGGCTAGTTTCCCCACATGCATAAAGTACACACCTGGAAACATCAATATGAAAAAGGTTAACGTTTATTGGTCTACACAAATCACAGAAATAAAACCGGTATTACTGGACACTTTGTTCTAGAAAAATGGAATGGACAATAACTAAAGGAAAACCTTGCAATATAATGCAATTCAATACAATTACAAAACTACCTTTCAGACAAAATCAACCAAATTCTTTTATAATCAACATTTTGGAAAGGATTGGATTGCATTACTGTGTTTTATAAGGTTTTCCACTTATTATGTCCATCTTCAATCCATCAGTCAATGAGCCGATCTGCTCTCACTGGGCTGCAGGTCGGACCCCTCGGAGAGACATGGGCCTGTAGATGGTCTGCGTCCTTAAAGAGGTAAACGATGACAACCATGGCAGCTTCTTGTTTTTTTCTGGAGGAGGTCACAGAGGCAACACCCTGCTGTGCGATTTGTTGCTCAAGGCAGCCAGCCGGCTCCTCCTGTTCAAGGTCTGCATGTTGATGCTGACAGCAGTGTGAGCGCGAGGTATGAAGTGACCGCACGACAACACCTCCAGAGCGGCGTCACGGAACTGTTGGACATAAAGAAACCAAATGCATGAGCTTTAATTTCACATGCAATTCAAATCAATTTGACTGAGCATGCCTTTCCAGCTAGCAGGCCCCCTTTCTTTGGAATCAACTTCCTGTTTTTATGAGGGAGGCAGACAGTGTCCAAACTTTTAAGAGTGTGCTGAAGATTTTCCTTTAAAAAAAAGCAGATAGTTCAAGCTGGTTTAAGATTACCCTATGTTGGGTACATTTTATGGTATTTCTTGTTTTATTATATTCTTATTCTCATTTTGGTGTCTCATTTAATTATATATATAAATATTTATTTTATTATTTATTTTGTTATTTGTATTTTACATTCTATCTTGTCTTTTATTATTTTATTTTCATTTTATATCTCCTTTAGCACTGTAATTCATGTTTTTTTTATCTGTAAAGCCCACTGAGACAAGCTGCTTTGTGATATTTGGCTTTAAATGAGCTTTGAGTTGATTTGATTTTCAATTTCACAGCTGCTTACCTGCTTGTTGGTAAGGAAGTAGATGATAGGGTTATAGACAGGGCTGGTTTTAGCAAAGTACATGGGTATGGTGGCAACCAGAGGAGGGATGTAGAGCTCCGGATCCACAACGACCACCACTGACAGCACCGTGTAGGGCAGCCAGCACACAAAAAAAGCAGAGATCATGGCCAGGACCATAGTGATGGCATGGTCATTCTCCTTCTTGCTGGAACGCCCACCCTGCAGCTCCACACTCCTGTTCAGCTGCGAGTAGAAAGGAAATGTGACTCCTATTAAAGGCTAACAGCTCCATTTAGTCAGTAGGTGGTTAATTGCAAACACGAGTATGTGGGTATGAGTTTTAAATCTACTTCTCATGGTGTTAAAGTGTAATGAATATACAGAAGCCATTATTGGGCCCACCTTGTTCATGGATTTGAGCACTTTGGAGTAGCAGTAGATGATGATTATAACAGGCAAAATGAAGCAGAGGAGTGTGTAGAGGATGAGGTAGCTGTAGTTGCTCCACGACCGCTCCTCCCAGGCCAGAGAGCAGGACGTCTGGACCCCCTCAGGTCCGTAGGAGCTCCAGCCCAATAAAGGAGCGACCGCCCAAAACAAGCAGAAGAACCAGACAAGTAGCAAGCCGACGATGCTTCTCCGCATGCTCATCTTCAGACCCTCTTTGGGCTTACACACCACATTGTAACGCTCGTAGGCAAGCAGCGTCAGAGTGCAGAGAGATACCAGACCTAGGAAAGAGCAATTCATTTAAAAAAAAAAACTAAGCTTAAAGTCAAACTACTCTTTTTTTCTGGAGATTTTCACTAATTCTCATGGATGCTCTCAGAGAACGGTGCTTGCATCTTCAATATCTCCATAACAAATTGAGCAAGCTCCATCCACTGAGAAAGCTATGTTGTTGAAAGCTCTGAAAGAAAAGCTACTGCGTGTGCTTTGAATTGCATTGAAACTTTAAATCAGAAAAACACATTTTTCAAGAAAGAAAAATTGAATTGACAACATCTGATAAGAGACATTTTTAAAAAGCTTCAAGCTGAGCCAAAACATAGATGTGTTTGTGAAGCTACAAAACATACTGAGATAAGGTGAAGTGAAAGAAATAGATTGATATTTTAGCCTTACAATTGTGTTTATTGTGTTTCTCAAAGACTGACCCCAAGGCACAGAGAAAAAACAACTAAATTGCTCACAAAAAGTCCATAGAGCACAAACTGCTCTCTCCAAAAGAAAGGGCTCCACTTACCAAAATAATTGACTGCAAATCCCTGGAAGATGCAGGCTGCGTGTCCAATAAAGAGATGGCCTTGGTAGTTGGTGATGGTGACGACCAGAGATCCGCACAGGCCGATCATGAGGTCAGACACTGCGAGGCTGAAGATTAACACGTTCATGGGATGCAGGAGAGACGGGTTCCTCAGCATCACGGTTATCACCAGACTGTTGTTGAACACCGAGAACACTGTGTTGATGAACATGAGGAAAGCCAGTATACTGTAGCCCACCCGAGGGAAGATGGTGGACGCAACAGTCACCCCCTCGGCGTAGATGAAGCCAGGATGTGTGCTGGAGATGGACGGCGTGCTGTTGCTGTCCTCCATGATGCCTAAATGAAGATCTGCCTCGAGGAAACCACTATGAGGCCAGAGAGTGAACCCGCCGGACACAGCGTCGTCGATCTTATCATATCTGATCCCTGATAAACCAGTCGGCTTTGCTTATTGTCAAAGATCTCAGATTGTGCACCTGCCTGATGGAGAAAGCCTCAAATGCAATATTGGAAATTGGTCCGTAACACGATTTGAATGGATTAATCCCAATAAACCCACTGCTATAATGGTAATTGGAAAGTTGAGGGATATTAAGGAATGAATTAGTACTGAAAATTAATTTAATGAAATTATGAAATATGGTTTCCCTTTAATGTTTATACAGCTAATAGAAAAGGAAAAAAAAGAGCACAGTACAAAAACGGATTAGACATTCAATAAATACACACCTGCTAATTACATAGCAATTACCAAACCATATCAATTTGCTTTAGAATAAGAAATAAGCACTTGGCTCGGATCATTAATTCATTTCTACTTGAATAAATAGTGAAAAATAAAATACACCTCATTATCACATATTTTTAACTACAGAAACAAAAATAAACCATGAGGTCTTGTGGCCACTGTTTACACTCATAATTCGCCTTTTCCAGATATTTATCAAATATATTCTTCTCGTGCATTCATCCTAGCACGTGTGAAAACATTTGACTTCTGCAGAAGTGTCAAATACCAGAAACTCAATGATGCCTTAACCCTTGTGTGATGTTCATATTTTTGTTACTCAGCCAGTGTTCGTGGGTCTGGTGGACCCGCTGCCTTATGGGCTTCAATTCAACAAAATCAAACTATTTTATGTTAAAATACTCAACAGATGTTTACTTCATCCCAATTACAAGCAATATAAACAGCATATGTGGTTAATATTTGCCCTTTTACATTTGTTAGATCACATAAAGTGCTACTAGTTTTTTTGCCCGCTGGCCGGCTGGTCCTGTGGCTCGTCTTTTTTTTGTAACTAGTTGATGCTCAATCTCATCCTCTTCTTCAAAGTCACTGTCAGACTCAGAATTCTCAGAAATGTGATCCTCACATTCTGAAGCCTCTTCCTCTTCCTCTACATCATCATCATCAAATGGTTCTCTCGCTTCCAAAATCATTTGCAAGGCCCTCTGAGCAGAGAATCGTTTGGCCATCTTGATCAGAATCAGAATCAGAAACAGGTTTATTGCCAGGTAGGTTCGCACATACTAGGAATTTGACTTGATGTCATGGTGCATACATAAAATATAAAAAACAAGAAATCTAATATAAAACACAAAATCTTTTACACCGTAATAAAATACAGTTAAATAGCAATAAAATACAAATTAAAAATTAAATAAAGCAGTAATTTACATGGAAATAGAATGCTATGAATGAATTTTTGCATATAAACTATGAAATGTGAAATCAGAATATGTGCAGAAAGGAGTATGACATTGTGTGCATTAATGTAATGCATATCAGTTGTGATAAGGACCCAAACTGGCAAAGCTTTATGTATTGTGTCTCGCCCCAAATTTGTAGCTAGGATAGAGTGTGAAAAAAATTAAGATTGGTTCCCGCAAGACATAATGCGGGAATGTGAGAGCAGACAGGTGTCGGTGCTTGAATTCATCAACAATGTTGCAACCTTGTGCGGGAATGGCAGGGACACACACACACACACACACACACACACACACACACACACACACACACACACACACACACACACACACACACACACACACACACACACACACACACACACACACACACACACACACACACACACACACACACACACACACACACACACACACACACACACACACACACACACACACACACACACACACACACACACACACACACACACACACACACAACACACACACCACACAGTAGGGGGTGTGTTGCAGTGGGTGGTCAATGAAAATGTGTTCTGATATATGTTCTTCACAGAAAATGAGCCAAGGCCGTTGATTGTGGGTTTGAAAAAATAATTTATCATATCATTTTTCTTTAACTAAATAATGAAAACGGGTCCCACAGATCCGAACACCATACAAGGGTTAACAGATCAAATAGCAACTCCTGTGCTAAATATAGCAACAATGATCTATTTGTTCCTGAAAATATGAACATTTCTCAGCATCATGACACATACAGGCTGTGGTGTAAGAAACGAGTTCAGATAATCAAATACAGAGATCTCTAAACCTAAATGTGCAGCATGTCACAATGGCAGCTCAAAATGAAATATTGATTACCATAGATAACATGTGGCTGTAAAAATAAACACATTGTAGTAATGTGAAAAAAGAGAGTAAGGCAACAGAGTTTGTTATGGAAATGTCTAGTATGACTATTTCACCGTCAGTCTCTTGTAACGGATGGAAAGAGCAGAAAAGCAAAGGTAATATGACAGGGAAGAAATGATGCAACAGAGATCCTTGATAGACATGATGTGTGACTGCCCCTTATTGTTTAGACTGTGTAAATGCAGCCTTTTCTCTCAAACACACTCAAGACAAACACACAGTCCAACAGTAACACATATACGTAAACCTAAAACAATCAGTGCATTCAATGTCTTAAATTCTGTGCGATTAAAAAACCATGTTTTAAATGAGAGAACTACATCCACTGCTCCTCCTGAATAGTTTGAGAGGAAATATCTAACTAGTCTAATAAGTATTACCGTGACTGTTTCCAATTGTACTTGTGTGGCATCTTCTAAAATCCTAATAATTTCCTTTTTTTTTTATAAATAGATCAGCAATGGAGATGATCCTTAACTTTATTTTTGAATTCCATCTCCCTCTCTTTCTCTCTAATCGGACTCTGCTTTAGTCCCCGGAGCTGACCGGGGAACACCAGTAGGACTGTGTTCAGGCCAGAAGGGGGACTCGTGCTGCAGGGGGGTGCGGCGAGGGAAGAAGGTGTGCTGGAAGTCATAGTTGAGCAAGCAGCTGATGGAGGGCATGTAGATGTCAGCAAAGCGTGAGAGTCGGCGTGAGAAGTAGGTGGGGTTGTGGTACGTCCGGAAGAGACTCCCGAACTGAGGGTTGAAGATGTCCTTCGTCTGTGCTCTGCCATAAAAAAATAACATTGATAGCGTCAATAGTAGTCGATAAGATCTGTCTGCAAGATCCCAGATTTTCGTGATTGCCAAAGTAATTATATTTAATACCTCATGTCTTCTCTCTCGCTGATCCACTCCTCCACGACAGCTTGAGATGCTGGATCCCTGTGAACCTGTTTGGGAGAAGTGCAAAATGTTAGGCACACAACTCTTGGGATAAAGGCAAAAAGGGAAAGACACATTTTTTGTAAAGTCTCCTGACCTGCATCTGCTCAATAAGTCCAGTCAGCGCTTGTAACCAGGCCATCATGTGCACATACTCCTCTGTGTTCATGATCTTAATCTCCTTCCTCAGCTCAGGGATGATGGCACCCGTCCTCCAGCCATGTTTCAGAGTCAGATCCTGCAAAACAAAGCACCAGAATTGAAGAATTTACCCATTCGTTGATACACGTTTTTTTTACATTTAGGGAATGAGCAATAATAAATGTAAAGGAGGGGTATAAACAACACACAGTAGTTGGAGAAATAACACATATCCTACAGTACAGCAGCCTGAATGTGAGGGTATTGCTGCTGTTATAACAGTGTCATAATCACAATGATGATTAACTGGTGGGACAACTATGACATTAACCTTGTCTATACCAGCCATACACACAGCACATCAGCAGCACAACTGCAATGTCACACTAAAGATTTGCTTTTGAAATTGGTTGCCGTATTGCGCCTAAAGCTCAAATAAATAGGTGACCAGTACAAATTGCTAACAGCACCAATTTAAACATTTAAGACTGTAACAAGTAGGTAAGTAGGGCGACTGAGAAAGCCTTGCTGATTCAGTGAAGTGAGAAGATGTTTCAGGATTCTGCTGTGTACTTAAATATAGCTGCATGCTCTGTAACTCCTTAGCAACTCCTGCTTCTTCTCTGTGTCCAATTGCAGTAACAATCTCCTCGATGTCCATCTATCCTACAGTGGAGCTGTGGCGGTGTAACACCATGTTCCATCTTTCTTAATGAGCAGGGTGGCTGCCTGCCACCAGCAAGGCAAAGATGTAAACTCCGTATTTCATTATCACCATTTACAGTTGATCAGACACATTCAGTCGTTATAATAAAAAAAGACAATGGATCTTACTTTGTGAGTTTATCGAGATGAGGGGCTGCTTACATCAGGTTGCTAGGTTACGATGTAAATTAGGTGCAGGGATGCCCACTACTGTAGATTTGGTAGGTGTCAGGGGACAGTAACACTCATTAAAATGCCTGTCAACAAACCCAATGCAGTGCTACAGTGACTGTGGTTTAATGCATTCCTAACCCAGTTATTTTAGTATCTTTGTTCTGTTTCTAACATCCGCTCAGTATCTCATTATGTGCTCTTTAACAGAGCGTTAAGATTGAGACTGTTGGATATAAAGATTAACTCAGCGTCGGGCCTTTAAATTCAAGAGAAAAACACTTATCTTAAATGGAGCATGGTCAAAGCGGGGTTCCCCTCTTTGTTCATGATATGGTAATCTTTCATTGTACAAAGTTTTGTGTAGTTATAATGAGCACTTCGTTGTGATCATGCTGCTTACTGCCAAGTCACTGTAGATGTGATCACCAAAGTAGAGCACTTTGGATCCTCCCCAGCCGGTGAGTCTCAGGAACTCATAAAGGTTTCCCTACAGGCATCAAACACACATAAAAAAAACATATATTTAAAAAAGCTGTATCCAGGATTACTAATACAAAACATTTAAACTAGCATGCATGTAAAAACACCTGTTTGTAGATCTTCCCTTTCTCCAACTTGTGAATCCTGTCCCACAGCAGTGCACCTTTGTCTGTCACTCGTCTGAAAGGTCTAGAGAAAAATACACAGAGAAGAATATTAGCCAATGTTGATCGCTCCCAAACAAACATGCACCTTCTGTGTAACAGTATGAAACAAGGTGTACTGGTAACTTCTGGCACAGTGAGGCCTCTAGTGGAATATTAAAACACAGCATGGACACAGTATGCCTTGTCTTGCTTACTTCCTCCTGTCGTTAAAGAAACCCGGTTTGTCGGCCTGAACGATGACAATATCAAACAGGTCCCGCCAGTCCTTCCCTACGATAAAGTTCATTCCTCGATCCCTGGGAAAGATTAAAGAAAGTATCTTGTCAGCAACTTCTTAAAGCTCATCATGAGGGTACGGTAACAAACATTTTGTGAATCAAGTCTGACCTAACAAGATGATCATAGTCACTGACAGGGAATTACAAACACTTGCAGCCCTTTGATGTGTGGTTGCCTATCTATATGTTGAATGGCACTAATTAAATATTAGTACATCGATACAAGATATTTTTAATTAATCACAGAAACAAGCACTCGCGCTCTGTTTCCTCACACTTACACAAAGTCAAATGGGCTGTTGGTAATGAGGAACATCTTTTTTCCATGCTCTGCCAGCTTCTTCAGAACAGCATGGCTCTGCTCACCATAGCAAATGTATTTCCCTGAAAAATAAGAAAAACAAAGATAGTGTGCAGTGGATAATTTGGACAGTCAAAACTGCTTTTTATTTGCAAATCAGAGCCTCATTATTTCCGTATTAGTTTCACATGACTTGTCAACAATTCAAAGCTCAAACTAAGTAAAGCAAATCAAGGAACATTACCGATATCTGCCTCCACTGCGCGGTACATAATGCCTTTGACGTGAACATCTCTGATGGCTTCCTGTGGAGAGGAAAGAGTAAAGCCAGTCATGACTTAATGTGCCAATGTTAGCATTCAGCTGCAGTAGCAACACTTTGCTCAGTTTATACACGGTTGACTTGGAGGCACAAAAGAAAGTGCACCTCTGAATACAAATTAAATGTGCAAAAAGCAGACAATAGTTGAGTTACTTTGGTGACACAGTGAGAAAGTTTCTCTGTATTTTCAGAAGTGTATTTGAATCACTGAACGAGTAAATAAACCCTTCTTTGTGAACTTGTACATTTAAGGGCAATTTTAAAAGAGGTTTATCATTTACAAAGATTATTGGATGAATGCAAAAATAATAAGTAAACAAAAGGGGTAATGCTGAATAATAAATCAAGCATGGCAGGGAAAAAAGAGATTAAGCAGTCTGTCCTTGGAAAGATATCGAGAGGCACTCGAGGAACTGAGAGTGTGTGTGAGGGCTTTTAATGACAGCGATCTGTCAAAAACGCTGCAGTGTCACACAGAATAGACAGGACCAGCATGACAGCTGCCCTCAAAGGCAGAACAAAGCGCTGATTTCTCGCCCCTCTCCCTCTGAAGCGGCAGAGCCACCAGAGAACAGACGCAGATGGCTGGAGGCGGACTCACCAGACTAAAATTAGACACCGGTTTTCAGAGCTAAAATTAAGATGTGATTGAATGGCTGGTGTATTACATCACACTGCAAACATGTAAACGTTTATGTAAATGTGGCTGGATTTAATGTCTTCACATGCATTGAACCCTGGGAGATACAATAACTGGGAAAATGAGTGCCACTGAATCAATTTAATGCAAATGTTGTATGCTGAGTTTCCAAACTGTTTATCAAAGAAGGTTTATTAATAGCAAGACAGCTCACCTTCACGTCTTTGTAGAGATGCACTGGCTCATAGTCGATATTGTGCCTCATGAAGAAGTCGTTGACACAGGACAGCAGGGTCATCTCAGGCAGGGAGAAAATGTCCATGAACTGCTTCATGGTTTGGCCATGGGAGCTCTGCAGGACAGTGATAAACAGCATTATATGTTGTTGGTTTTATCTCTCTAGCGCCTGTCTTGTCATAGATAAGAGAGGAAATGATCACCTTGCCATAGAAGTCACTCATGTTCTCTAGAGGTACATGGCAACCTTCATACATGGCAATTACTTCCTCATCAGGAACTGGATCCAGACCTCTGATAAAGAAACACAAAATAGAAAGTCCTTAGACAAAAATATAATTCATACTGTCATTTTTAGCGTCTGCAAACAAACTAAAAGTGATGATAAACCATAGAAAGGCTGTAGGTTGTGCAGTCTTGATTGCTAAATAATTGTATTTAACTGTCTAAATCTGTAGCCTGTAGAGAAAAGCACATTACACTCACAGTGTTGTGTTCATTTTACATTTCAGTTTATTACTCTATAGCTCGATGTGAGGAGTAACACAATGCAAAGTTACCTGTACACAGTTCCCAACTGGATGTAGTGAAAAGCATCTATCTTCATCAGCAGTCCCTGTTTAAAATGATTAATGTTCAACAAAATGTATCATTAATAAACAACATGTTTCGGTACAATGGTTGTAAAGAATATCAAATTGTCCATTTCTGAGTGAGAAAAATAAAGATCTTCTCACCTTCTGCACATCATAGTGAAGTCCTCTCACGGCAAAATTAGGAATATACTCATAATCTCGCAGACCCTCTGGATACTGATATAAAAGAAAATCAAGATTCTTTTTTTAATAACAGAAAAAGCACAAGATAAACTGAATATTAAAACAATTTAGCAAAGGAATAAACCACAAGGTTAATACATAAGTCAACCTTCAATATGTACTGTAGGTAAAGAAGCTGCTGCTGTATGATAAAACAAACAGTTTAAATGCAGGGTGAGTATTTTGCCTATTTTAACCAAAGCTTTTCAACCTGTTGCTCTCAGTACCATCTCTCTACTGTATATGTTAGTGCATGTGTCATGTGTGTGCATGTTTGTGGAAAAACTGAGTGACCCCTCAAGGGATTAATAAAGAGTACCTTCCTTTTAACACTACTATAAATCTCTTAGCTACAGGATATCTTAGGTTATTACTCTACGAGACATTCTTCATGGCAAACATTAAAATACATGATTCTTTATTGTCCTGTTTTGTGTTTGGTTCATTTAGTTTACAAATACATTTCAGCTGTAAATAATATTTCTTTCTGTATCTGGAAAAAAAAAACATTTGTACATCTAGCTTTTAAGATTCACAAACTTAACAAACACACACCCTGTGGTTAGTGATGAGAATATCCCGTGCTATGTTGAAGATCAGGGTGTGGAGGTTCCTGGAATAAAACGCCAGGGTGTAGTCATAGTCGAAGCCATAGACCTCTGTGTCTCGGAGGCTCATCTCATTGTTGGCAAAAATGGTGTCAGGGTTGACTGCATTGGAGGTAATGGCTGGGATCAAATCTAAGAGGAGAAAAACACATTATTCTGCAGCCTTCTTACATCTGGGTACATTATATATTGCTACGACAGGAAAGCTTATATTAGGAGAGAAGTGCATCTATCTTGTGTGGTATATACATGGTTCTGAATAGGTGTCTGAATAAAGCCAGAACACTCCAACATGCACCACCACATTAGATTGTCAACTACAGTTTAATCCCATTCAAATAAGATAAGATAAAATGGATCTATATTGATCCCCATAGGGAAATTCAGGTTTTATAGCAAGAAGGAAACACATGAGAATGTATGCTTTCAGTGTTCAGTAACTTACTATGCATAATTCAGGAGAGCACACTATTACATTTAATAATTCAAACTTTAAAGAACAGGCCTTCAGGGTTTGTTCATTCTCTAGCAAAAAAATACACAAGTGGAAAACAAAAATAGATTAACTGTGTTGTGATGTAAATATTTGGACTTTTTGGCCACATGTGGGAGATGAGTAGTTTTTACTTGACCTAATATATTATATTTGTATATACAAAGTATTTAATGACCACGATTTTGATCAGTATAAGTATTCATGGCTGGGGTTTATGTTAGCAGTGCGCATGTGGAGAATGTGTTTATTGTTTACAGGCTTCAAATGTGATGCTGTAGAACTGGTTAGTGTACTAGTCTGCTGGAAACATGAGTTATAATAGGGTTACAATGCAGCGTTGTTTACACCGAGCTGTCTTTGCATTGTATGATAGTGTCCCTACCTCCAGTCTGCCTTTTGGTCTCATTGTAAACAGACCTGAGCCTCTCGGTAATGTCCTGCCCGTCTGCAGAGCTGCTGCACACACATGCTGCGTAGTTTGTGCTTCTTGGTTGGTGTGACAGGAGTTTACCGACCCCATGCGCTACTGCACCGAAATTCCGTTTCCATAAGAAAGATGTGAATGGCGGATGATGTAAACTCTGTAATACATTACAGAAGAGAGACGCCTTCTGTAGAAAGTCCTTGTGCTTCAGGAGAGACGCCAGGGGTGAAGACAAGGGCGCCATGACTGTGCTCTCTGCGGGGCTTATCGGGTGGAGGTCGCGGTGGACTCGCAGACAAACGTATGCACTGGACGAGCTCTTCTGTAAATACCGCATGTGTCAGTCGCTGTATGTTTGCTCACTACGTCACTTCCGCATTTGTCTGCGTACCAGTAAAAGCAGCCAACCAGCGAATCAGAGGCCGGTGCGTCTGTCTGGAGTCCAGTCTCCTCCTACTGAGCTGCTGCAGAAAAAGTGGTGAGGACAATTTCTCCAGATTTAACATCAGTATAGCAGAAGACAAAAGATGTTCCCCCACCTGTGTGTTGAACCTCGAGCTCCTGCATGAAAAACCAATGCATAGACCTCTGGATCACCAATATGTTTTTAATACATTGAACGCCACAACTATTAGTCTTGCTGTGATGTGATTTTGAGTGAATGTGTACCTTTAAGCACACATGTATGGAGGACAGAACATGACATTAAAAACAAATTAATAAATGCATAAATATAAAATAAATGCAGGAATAAATACAGGAATACAAAAATACAAGAATACATATATTCGAAATAAAACAGAAATAAATTAATGTGGAAATAAATACAGGAATAAATAATCACAAGAACATTTTTATAAATACAGGAATAAATAAATACATGTGGAAATAAATACAGGAATAAATAAACACAAGAAAAAATAAATAAATAGGGAAATAAATGAAAAATTATAAGTTGAGAATAAAACTGAACACACATTATATATCTTTAATGTATTTCTACATTTATTTTCACTTACATTAATATATGTATTAATGTATGTGTCACACAGTGTTGTTTTGCTTGGTAGCCTTGTACTGTGTGGATACAACATTTATAACAAATGTACTTTCAATTGCTCTGAAAGTACACGTGTCTTTAACAATCTCTTTGAGTTGCTATCATATTTTATTTCATTTCCTCTCACCAGTCTGTATAAACTGTAAAGCCTCCTGAGACAAAAGTACAATTTGTGATATTGGGCTACATAAATCAACTTTGATTGACTTTGATTGATGGATTTGGCTCAGGTACACTTCACTTCAGAGCCCTCAAGAGCCAGATATAAATGTGTATTGGTGTCAAAAATTGTGTTGCTATTAAAGGTTTTGGGAGGCAAGATGGAATGTGTGGGTGAAATGGTGAACATCGCGTGAGTACAGAGTAGTACAGAGTATTTTACTGGAGACCCAGCCTTAGGTAGACCGTAGACGCCCCTCCCCCCACACCTCCGAGGGACGTGAAAAATATTTGTATGGCATATAAAAAGAAAAATATAATAATACAATAATATTAATAAAATATTAATAATAAAATAATAATTTAATTAAGAAGAAAAAAAAAAATTATGAAAAGAAGAAAATAGTAATACAAATAAGTATTGAATAAATAAAATAATATAATATATAATCATACAAACTAACTTAAAAAAAGATGTATAAAGAAATGTAGTATGAAAAGAAATGTTATAAGAAAAAGAAAATGAGAAAAATAAGACTTAAATACATTATATATTTTCTTAAATGTTTATATAAAACTTGAAAATTGAAAAAAACAATTACAATTTATTTGGCAATTGGGAACAAAGATTGTCTCTTTGCTGCTTTAAGAAAGAAACACACACACAAAGGTACAGGACTTTTTATGTTTTAATTTCCTTTATTATCTTTGAGAGTTTTCATGTATTGATAGATGTTGTGTCCTGGCCAGCCTAAACGGGACGTTCCGGTCAGCTAGCAACACCACACCCATAGTAAGTACTATTTGACACCTGTAGTAGGCTTTTATAACCAGGTAAACACCATTGGCTTCATAAATATACTAAACATACTCATCAGACAGGCTGAGCAAGCAATATTCTAATGTGCACATTTGTATGATACTGTTACAAACTATTTATCCATAACCATTCGTTATTTCACTATGAAACAATCTCAATTTTCTACAAATTGTTTAGCAAGTATTTTTTTCCTTCATCTGCATTTCATTTTACTAACAGCGACACCTTGTGGACGAAGACTAGTTTTTAGATTAGATTAGATTAATTTATTGTCATTACAAAATGCAAGCACAGTAGCAGGTATGTACACAATGAATGATACAAAAATAAAGGTAAATAGATGGGAAATGTATAAATAAGTGATGCCGTTAATATATTCATCATTCATTCAGTGCGTTTCCACAACAGGATATCTGACGTACTGCATCCACACCTTTGAGGAAAAGGGAATGCAGAGAAGACAAATACTATACCATATACACCTACGTAGATAAACGTTACATCATTCAGACTAACATAGACGGAAACAGGCACAGTGTTGCTTCTCAGGCACTGACAATAAGGCATAAACAAAATATGCAATGTCACCCAGCTTCTGTGTCACCTGGCTGTGACATTGCATGAGAAAATAAAACTTTAACTAACGTGTTACTGTTGACAGAGATTTTTTTCCTCCATATTGAGTGGTACATTTAGGGAAGTGATTTGCTGATTACTCATTCTTGTCCAATGATGTCTGGCCACGATTTTCGGGTCCTCACATATGTTGACGAATCTGATTGGACAGCATGTACCAAATACTCTACGGTGATTGGTCGAAGGTTGTGCGTGGTGCGCTGCCATTGGTCGGTTGTCACGGGTTTAATAGAGTGGGTTCTTTCGGTGCGAGAGGTAGCTTGTCAGTCTCTCTTGTTAAGGCAGTGCTGCGTGCACTTATCTCCCGGCTTTTGTCTCAGGAGCTGAAGATACACAGCGTCGTTCAAGCAGCAACTCAAAATGAAACACGCCTGGGTGATAGGACTCGTGTTTGCACTCTGTGCTTTTGGTGAGTAGCAAGAACATTTTGCTATCTTGTATCACTTTTTTATTGCCCAACATTTGAGCTAACATTAGCCAGTAAGCTAGCGTTAACTTGTGGGTTTTTATCTGCTCGTTCGTGATTAGATCCTCATGTGATAAGCATTTGTTAAAGCTTCACTTAGACAGCATTGTTTCTTGGAACAACGCTACTATAAGCTATTCTTGCCTTTCCAGAATATTCTAGTAGAAACACCATGTAACGTTATATTTAAGCTATTTGATGCTAGGTAACATCCCTATTCAAATCTCTCTGGTAAAACGTTACATTTTAAATCTGGTTTTCAAAACACACCATACTTAACCGAACATCTAACATATTTGGGTAATTCAATCAGATCTTTGCAGAGCTTCATTCCCAATAAAAAGCTTTTAAATGCTGAATATTTCTCCAGATATAACTGTATGTAATCTAATGTCTTTAACCAATCAACTCTGGTCCCTTTGCAGCTGCTGTGAAGGCAGAGGATGAACTGGACATCGAAGGGACAGTAGAAGAGGACTTTGGTAAAAGCAGAGATGCCTCCAAGACAGATGATGAGGTGGTGCAGAGGTAGGTGTCTCTTTTAATATCCTTTCACAATATGCCTGACATCAGGAGAGGTCACCTAAACCCAGAGTTACCAGCACAAGGTCAACATGACCAATCTTGTGCACACAAACCCTCATGGCAGCAACCCTTGTATTGTAGTGGTGGCCAAGCTTTGCAACATTAAGTGCACATCCCTCCAACAAGGGACTCTTCTGAGCCTTTAACTTGGATACAGATCCCTCAAGGGGAACACAGATTTACCTTTTTTGGTTGTTGACAGGGATGATTTGTTGTTGTGCATGTCCCTGAACTCACCTATGTTTGTGCTTCTGTCTATCCCCAGAGAGGAGGAGGCTATCCAGCTGGACGGATTAAATGCCGCTCAGATCAAGGAAATCAGAGAGAAGTCAGAAAAACATGTCTTTCAGGCTGAAGTCAATCGTATGATGAAGCTGATTATCAACTCCCTCTACAAGAATAAGGAGGTGAGAAGGAATAAATGGCACCTTTTTATATACAATCTGCGGCTTGGCAGGATCCTTTCTATGAATTGTGTTTGCATCTGTGACCTTCTTTCCCTCCTGTTTGTAAATGAGGAAAGCCAACTATTTGAAATGCCTCAATATACATGGTTTCACTAGATCCTTAAAACTTTTTAATTTATTGATATCAAAATAAAACCCTAATTGGTATTAAATCAAGTCTTGAAAATGCTAAGACATGGAAAGTAGGGAAATATTATATTAACGTTTTTTTTTTCTTTTGTCCTTGCAATTTGAAATCTGAAAGTACTTGGTGAAATCATTTAAACATTTTTCTTTACCAAATCACTCTCATTAACAACTTGCAGTTCCAAATAGAGGAAAAATTGGTTATTGGTTGTTTCAAAATGTTAATGAATCTCTAACACCGTCAAACAAAACATAATTTTTTTTATCTTTTATAAGGTATAATTTATGGCTGAGCTGCTGTATTTGATTGCATTAGATTTGACAGACATATCAAGTCAAATGGTCACCCAGTCTATATGAAACGCATACAAACAGAGCTATATGTTAAACCATGTACAACAAACTTATCCTAGCAATGAGAATTAAAACTACTTCAAGAAGATCTGCATGGCCTGATGCCTGTGTTCACAAGGCCGGCGCATTGTGTGCTTTCACTATTATGGTATATCTTACAGACCTTTTCAGGAAAGGCTAACTAATGATCAAATGTTTTTTGTTTCTTTTTCAGATCTTCCTTAGGGAGCTGATTTCCAACGCCTCCGACGCTCTGGATAAGATCCGCCTGATGTCTCTTACCAATGAGAATGTAATGGCCGCCAATGAGGAGCTGACTATCAAAATCAAAGTATGCACAAAAAAGTCTTCAATACAATTGTTGCAGTCTTTATTGGTCATGTTTACCGCCTGTAACTTAACTTGAATGTTTTACCTTCAGTCTGATAAGGAGAGGAACATGCTCCACATCACTGACACTGGTATCGGAATGACCAAAGAGGATCTGGTGAAGAATTTGGGAACCATCGCCAAGTCCGGCACCAGCGAGTTCCTCAACAAGATGACAGAGATGGAGGGGGATCAGTCCACCTCAGAGCTGATTGGCCAGTTCGGAGTGGGCTTCTACTCGTCTTTCCTCATTGCTGACAAAGTCATTGTGACATCCAAACACAACAATGACACGCAGCACATCTGGGAGTCTGACTCTAACCAGTTCTCTGTCATCGAGGATCCCCGTGGGGACACACTGGGCAGAGGAAGCACCATCACGTGAGTTTACATTTGGTTTTTAATCATTTTAAAATCACCGTTTAGCAATTTCTAAGCATTATGATTAACTGCTGTTATTCATATTGATGTTCACAGCTCTTGTTCTTTCCCAGAATACCAAACACCTACTCAGTTGGATATTAAAAGCTGTTTTTCTGTTAGTAATATTGATGTTGAAATAGGGCTGTTCGATTATGGCAAAGATCATAATCACGATTATTTTGGTCAATAATTGATATCACGATTATTAAATACGATTATTCATTGACTTTGAAAACATCCATTTATTGAACTTTAAAACAAATACAAATAATAACTGTCGATTACCCTGAACATATAATTCAACTGAAAAACCAATACAAAAATAAATGATACATTTACATTTTAAATAAATAATATCAAAATAATAAATACAAATAAACAAGATCAACACATATTTTGGAGCGCAATTCCACAAGCTACTAAACATATATAAATATGATAAATAAAAAATAAATAAATTAGACTAAAATAAATTAGATCAAATATGTCACAACCTAGCAAAGCAAAATAATCATTTTTTTTCGTAATTGTGGCAGGCCAAAATCGTAATTGCGATTTTAAAATACGATTAATTGCACAGCCCTACGTTGAAATTAAATCATCCAAAATCTTCTTCTTACCACAGGCTGGTCCTGAAGGAGGAGGCCTCAGACTATCTGGAGCTGGAGACCATCAAGAACCTCGTCAAGAAATACTCTCAGTTCATCAACTTCCCCATCTACGTTTGGGCCAGCAAGGTGAGTAATTTAGACGCTTCCTCCTACACTGTGACTCAGACGTGATCCCACACCACAGTTACATTGTGAAACTGCCAAAATGTGAACATGAACAAATAGCCGTTACATCATTTCTTCCTCTCAAAATGCCAGACTGAGACAGTTGAGGAGCCAATTGAAGAAGATGCTGAGGCAGCAGAGGAACCAGAGAAAGAGGCGGAGGACGACGTCGAGGTAGAGGAAGAGGAGGAGGACAAAGAGAAGCCTAAGACCAAGAAGGTAGGAAGTTCATCAGTGTGGCTGATAAGCTCTTATGTCTTTTAATAATAACTTTCCCTAAAATAATCTAACAATATTCTTTTTTTAAATCTGTATTTTAAGGAATGATATTGAAACGGGGAATTCAAAAATATATATTTAAGATGTAATGACAAAGAATAACTCTATCTTATTCAAGATGTTGTAATGTATTTTAAAAAAAAACATCTGAAGCTGTGAAAGATTTTGATGTACTTACTTTAAACTATAATACTTCCTGATTTATTTATTGTTTCTATTATTTTTATGGGAAGGCAGTTCAAAGTTACTTGATGATGTTTTACTGAAAGGTTATGCAATGTCATTTTAATACCTCCAATATTTGGCCTGATTGTTTGGAAAGGAACACTATTTGAACATGTCTCATCGTGTTTGTCACAGGTTGAGAAGACTGTGTGGGACTGGGAGCTGATGAACGACATCAAGCCAATCTGGCAGAGACAGGCTAAGGAGGTTGAGGAGGAAGAGTACACAGCTTTCTACAAGACCTTCTCTAAGGTAGGCCCACACCCATCCATGTGGATTGAGAGCTCAAATTGTCTTAATTTTCTTAAATTAATTCGAACTGTCTTTCCCTCTCTCCCAGGACACTGAAAACCCTCTGGCCCACATCCACTTCACGGCTGAGGGTGAGGTTACCTTCAGGTCCATCCTGTTTGTTCCCACCGCTGCTCCCCGCGGAATGTTTGACGAGTACGGCTCCAAGAAGAACGACTACATCAAGGTATTTTTCCTCAGGCATTATTAAAGGATGGTTCTTTATGCATGAATTCCTGCAAACAATGGTTTCTAAATGAATGTCTATTCTGTCTCAGCTGTTTGTGAGGAGAGTCTTCATCACTGACGACTTCAACGACATGATGCCCAAGTACCTGAACTTCGTCAAGGGAGTGGTGAGTGACTCTAACCCCAGTGCAGACCCCGACATGTGCTGATGTGGAATGTTTCAACTTTCCTAGATGGTATCGGCTCTGGGATTAATGGACATTTATTATTTCTCTAGGTTGACTCTGATGACCTTCCTCTGAACGTGTCAAGAGAGACTCTGCAGCAGCACAAACTGCTCAAGGTGAGTTTCACACGTTACATTTATACCATCTAAAAAACAATTAATTGTATTCTTATTTATAAGGATCCCTTTTGAGTGTTACATTTTATTAACCTTGTACTCTATAATATTTGTAGAATTTATTGACTGGTTTATAAAAGCTTTTTTCTTTTAAAATAAAATATTGATAAAGGAGCATCAGAATCAGGAATTGTTTCAAAAGAGAATGAGGTGTAAATACAGTTATAAGATCAGGGGGTCCGCAGGGTCTTAAAAAGTATTAAAAGTTGATAAATCAATTTAGCGAAAATTAAGGCTATTAAACGGCATTTTCCAAGGTATTACATTTTGTAGCTTGTTTTCAATAAGTATATAAATTGTCCAAAGAGGTTGTATTCTACAGTTTGCCTGAATGTAATCATTGCGTAGGTGTGTAGTTTATTTATGGCATCCCGTTGGGTTTGACGTCATCTGAACAGGACATCGCACGCTCACTGCTTGATAGCGCGCAAAGGCACGTTTACGCCGGTTGTTAAACAACATCGTTATGGGGAAATGCAAGTTTGCGTCCAAATGGTTGGAAGATAAGGAGGAAGGACAATCAATACTGTATATAGTCAATGTGAGGTAAAGTGTGTCGCCAATGTAACCGGTTAAAACTCAAAGTTGCGATGAGGTCTTAAAATGTATGGTAAGGGTCTTGAAAGGTATTACATTTGACTTCAGGATTCCTGCATATACCCTGAAGATAAAAAAGGTTAGGAATAACAAATACTAAATTCAACATTCATTGTAATCTCATCTCCTCCTTGTTCAGGTTATCCGCAAGAAGCTGGTGCGTAAGACTTTGGACATGATCAAGAAGATCGCCGAGGTGCATTACAACGAGAAGTTCTGGAAGGAGTTTGGAACCAACATCAAGCTGGGCGTGATCGAGGATCACTCCAACAGGACCCGTCTGGCCAAGCTGCTGCGCTTCCAGACCTCCAACAGCGACACCGAGGTGGCCAGCCTGGAGCAGTATGTGGAGCGCATGAAGGAGAAGCAGGACAAGATCTACTTCATGGCCGGGACCAGCAGGAGAGAGGTGAGTGATTCAAGATTCAAGGCTTTTATTGTCATGTGTGCATAGCTACAGTGTAGTTATGACAATGAAAATCTTAGGTCACAGGCTCCTCCAACAGTGCAACACAATAACACAGATAAAATAGTGCAAGTAAATACAAATAAAATAGAAATAGTGCAAGAATAGTCTATATACAATTATATAAGTAATTGGAATATTATATATTAGATTTTATTTTTTTTAAAGTTGCAAACAGATGAATGTTATGGATGTGGTGGATTTATCTCAAGGTTAAAAATGCCCTATTATGTTAAGAGAATAAAGGGTTTGCAGAAATAAGACTCAAAACAGTTCAAGTAAAATGTAATGGCTTGGCATTAAACATCTGTTTCCCTCTGCAGGCGGAGTCTTCTCCCTTCGTAGAGAGGCTGCTGAAGAAGGGCTACGAGGTGATCTACCTGACGGAGCCTGTGGATGAGTACTGCATCCAGGCTCTGCCCGAGTACGACGGGAAGCGCTTCCAGAACGTCGCCAAGGAGGGTATCAAATTCGACGAGAGTGACAAGACCAAGGAGAAGAGGGAGGCCCTGGAGAAGGAGTTTGAGCCTCTCACCACCTGGCTGAAGGACAAGCCTCTGAAGGACAAGGTAGAGGATTAGATTCAAGGCTTTATTGTTATTTGCACATTAGCTACAGTGTAGATATGGCAATGAAAAACTTAGGTCACAGGCTCTTATTTGTGTAATATTCATGACATGAGAAATTAAACACCAGCCACTGAGGCGATAAGATGTTTTGAGTTGTGTCTGCTCCAACTGATCTGTTATCTAATACGATGTTGTCTCGCCTACAGATTGAGAAGGCCATCATCTCCCAGAGGCTGACCAACTCCCCCTGCGCTCTGGTAGCCAGTCAGTACGGCTGGTCCGGAAACATGGAGAGGATCATGAAGGCACAGGCTTACCAGACAGGAAAAGACATTTCCACAAAGTGAGTAACGACCCTGTGCTCTTCAGCTATGTTAATGCTCTTTGTCACAGTTCTATAATGCAAATGTGAAGCATGTTGTGAACTCAGCTTATCATGCTTATTTTCTGTTCTTCAGCTATTATGCGAGCCAGAAGAAAACATTAGAAATCAACCCCAAACATCCCCTCGTCAAGCAGATGCTCAACAAAGTCAATGTAAGTCTGACTCGTATCACTTTACAAAGTCATTACTATTGTAATGATGCCTAATTTAACTTTAAAGATGCACCTATGCAATGATAATGATTTTGCCGAAAAAGTGTCCATACAGCCAACCTCTTGTATTATTAGCAGACCAACTGATCAGGTTTTTCCCCTTCAGGAGGACGCTGAGGACCAGACAGCGTCAGATCTGGCTGTGGTTCTGTTTGAGACGGCCACGCTGCGCTCAGGATACCAACTGGCCGACACCAAGGCCTACGGAGAGAGGATAGAGCGCATGCTGCGACTCAGCATGAATGTTCCCCTGGACGAACAGGCACGTCGTAGCTGCTTACGAGACATTTGCGTACCAAAGTTCTCCTTTTTCAGTTTGCATATGTCAGGCCACATTTCCTGTTCAGCAGCCAGTGAGCTCTGACCTACAACTGCATTTGAGATGGTTCCACTTTTTTTGTAGTATTGCATGACCTTTCTACCTTCAGGGCGCCCAGTCAGGCAATTTTATAATAAATATTAATGTTATTATTTGACAGATTGAAGAAGAGCCAGAGGAGGAGCCAGAAGAGCCAGCAGAGGATGACGCTGAAGATGACGCTGAAGAGAAAGAGGAAATTATGGATGATGAAGATGATGAAACGGTATGAACACTTCAAGTTCTGAGGCATCTTAAGGATGTAAAGAAATGGGATGCCATGTATTTGTTCTTCCGACTGTCTCTTCATGACTTTCATTTTGTTCCCTTGCAGATAACATCGGACAAAGACGAGCTGTGAAGCACTGAAAAGAAGAGCATGTAACAACTGAGCTGGAAACGGATTTACTTCTTGTTCCAGCGCCACAGTGGTCGATGTTATTCTGGGTGGGGTCCTAGGGTTGGGGTTTTTTAAGGCGAGCATTGTTTGTTTTTGTTTTTTATTACATTCCTCATGACTGTAAATTTGTTAATATTTAACTGACCTGTTTATGGAAAGAAGCGATCCTGTCTCTTGATCGAATAAATGTTTCCTGGAAAAAGGACACATGATTTCTGTTTTGGTGATTTTACAAATGCACTACGACAATCGATGTTAGGTTCTTTGACGGATACAAATGTCTGTCCATCAGCAGTTAGTTTGCCTTGGAGATCAAATCATAAACTTAGATTGTAATAATGCAGAAAAATTAATGAATATGCCAAGGAAAACTGACAAAGTATTGAAAGATGGAAAAGCCTTAACAGGGAAAATAAGCAGTTTATTTATTTATTTTATATACTCAACCTTCTCAACAACAGGTATTCAATTTCCTACACATAAAAACTTAACATGGATCATCAAAGGTGATTTAAAAAAACGACCAAATGTAATTTTTCAGAGTTTATTCCAAACATCATAAATAGTGTTGTTCACTTAAATTGCTATCGGTCATCTCCACCACTCTAATCCATTATTCCGTCCACTATGTTTGACCTGAACAGAGAATGCATTTATCCTTGCTGTATCCTACTGCATCCATAATGTGGAAATGTTACTTTATATTACCCAAAGAAATGCATACTCTATGGTTTGTGTGTACATAATGCTACTACTGTCCTGGCCAAGCACCTGATGCTAACCCAGACGAAAAGGAAGGAAAAGTGGAGCTGTACAGGTAAGTATTTTCTTTATCTTGTGGTGAAGGATATTTGTCAATGTTAATGTTTTCTTCACTTGGGGACTTATATTTAAATATACTTGCTTTTGAGTTTATCAGCATTTTCAAATTAAGAATACATCACTTTTATTTAAAAAACCAACAGTGAATTCAACAGTTTTACTTCAGTAGAAACATTTCTTATCAGTGACACACTAACCATACTTGTTTAGTAAAAACTGATAAGAGCAAACCACACAGTATTATCTAAACATCCGTCTGTGGTGGAAACTTGATAGGCATTATCTAACCTCAGTAGAAAGAAAAATGCTGTATAACCCGCATGGTGTCTTGAAATAAAAGTGTATTGTTGCTTTTGATTCCAGACATTATCTGTGCTGGCATATCATTAACAAGAAACTGCAAAATGATTGTATCATTAGTGTTTGCATATTTATAATCATTCCCTTGTTAAAAAAATATTTAGATATGAAATCATATAATTTATTTCAAAGTTGTGTTACATTACATGCCCAGTAGGTGGCACAGTCACCCACGTCTTGAAAATGTGAATGGTACTATAGGAAGTTTTATAGGATAAAAAGACAACATGGAACATAGGAACATTGTAATTCACACTATTTAAGAGGGTAGATGGGTTTGTTTGTTCTTTATTGACTCTGTCAGAGGCTGCATGTTGTTGGTGTTATTGCAGGTATTAACTGCTGAGAAAGTAGGGAAACACTCGGCATGATGAGGTATCTGCACATTTACGTAGGAGTTGTAAAATATGGGCCCAGGTGTGGCCCATATTTTCACATGAATGAATTCCCACACCTGATCTGAGTTTATAAACCGTGAGCTGGAACAAAGCATTTGACCCAGTGTTACTGCTGCCTAAAGGGAACCTATTTGAAATAGTTGATACCATGCCAATGTTTATTTATATGATTTCATTTGCATATTAGCTTGACCATACACTGCTTGTCTTCAGATGCAGAGGCATGTACTGTTCATTCATGAGTATTAGCCTACAATTAAGTATTTGTTTGAAATGTTTTAGAGGGGTGTTGATTTTACTTTACTGCCACTTTAGAAGCCATATTGTATTTCATTATACTTCAGGTCTCTCTACAATTCGTAACACCTCTAAAACGTCAAGGGAGGTGGGCTGAATATGAATGAAAAAAACAGAACATGACAACCTTCATAAAGATAGGACTTGTTGTATACGTTTGCAAGCTACCCAATGAAATGAGAGCATAATCTGTCATTAACAATTCTGTCACCTAATACAGTACAATGACTTCTTTTTTACTATGTACATGCTGAGCCTTATTCCAAATATCAACTTATGGTCTATGCAGTAAACCACATACCGCATCATTACTACTACTATTTATTATTACCTTATTGCATCTTGTAAAAGGCAATCTAAAGTCTTATTGCGACCTAAGGACAAGAGAGGTTCTTTGCATTTTGAAGTGTAATTATCCTGAAGCTGCATGCTCCATTGCTTTGATGAGAAGCGTTAAGCAGAAACCATCTTCAGGATCTCTGGTCCAGAGAGCAGAGCTGATGCACAGAACTGGTTTTTATAACAGTTTCTGATGTCTTCCTACAGTAGGTCCAGTGTTGGGGCTGTACTGAGCACAACCAAATAAAAGCCCTTGAGTGGTGAGTGTGGGAGATAGCATTTAGGCAGCAGCAGCATACATTACTGGTCACTGCACAGATGTGCTCCCATATGTTCGCCTGAGTGAGAGAACGTTGTGCTTTCTTGATAAAGAGTGACAGATATGGGCCACAGGCAGCGGGGGGAGGGGTCTCACGGTGGAGGAACAGTGTGCTGACAGCTTGGCAGATAATAGCTGGACTCTTTTGGTGGATTTTCTTTATTTTCTCCGTCAAATGATTCCCTGCTGCTAACCTGTATTCCTTCACCTTTCTTTACCCTTTGCTCATTCTAACCCAGTATGATAATCCCTGCAATGTGGCACACACAATGGAGGGGTTGTTGCACATTTGGCAATCTGAGGGTGTTTCAAACAGGAGCAGTTTTACAATCATGTGTCCAAATCAAAACACTCACCTCAGATGCTCTGACCAAAGCCCTCAGTCTGTCCACAAATCCACGACTAAATGCTTTGGTGATGTGGTTTTTGCTGCCCCAAAACTATGGATTGTTTGTCCTCCTGCCATTTGAATTTTTCAGATATGGATGCTTGAAATACACAAAGAAAACACCTGTATGTGCTTTCTTTTAAATGTAGATTACCTAATCTGTGCCGTTACTTCTTATGAAGGCAAATAATTGCTCCTACTGAAGGAGTTTGTCATCTCCTTCATCATGATAAACGTATGATCTTCATTTACACTTTTCTCTTCTTTCTGTTGTTTTAATGGGATAAAGTGTGAAATGTGAATCCCAGACATTAGGTTTTCTTCTATTGTGAGTGGAAGATATCATTTTAACTGAAAATAGTTCTGGAAATCCAAATGACCGTCATTTCCATGTTTTGGTCTTGATGTCTATACAAATTGTGTTGAGGGTCTTCTTGAGTTTCTATCTTTTATTTCAAGGGTTCGAAATAGTTATATTGCAAAGTAGGTTTTCACATACAGGGCAATTGCCTTCATGTAATTGGATATTCCTGGCAGCACACAGTATTTGCCTGGGAGTCTGAATGTTCTGAGGGCTGTCATTAAAATATGCATCAGATTTATTAGTTTGTTTCCCTCTGGAACAAGAAACAGGGCCTAAACTGCTGGATCTATTAAAGGAGCAGTCCCTATAATGAGCTTTGTCTTATACTGCTCTAAATGAGTTTATAAATCTAATTAAAGATTGGATTTGAGCTGGAATAACAGCATGACAATAAGACTGTTATTCACTGTCCTTCTTGTACATTTGAACGGTGTTTGTGTTTTATCAGTTTGATCCCAATGTAAAATAAATCACATCATGATTTAATATCTTTATGTGATAGATTTTTCACGTCCATTTTTTCCCTAGTTTATGAATTAATTTTAAAGTGAGACATTGTTGGAATACAATCATTTAAGATTAAGATGAAGATTTTAATGTTTTATTAAAGTACATTTTTTCACCAGATTATGAATAATTTTGAAGTGAGACATTACAACCGACTGTAAAAAATACATAGCCTACAGATGAGCTGCCAGTAAAACAACATATTTAAAACATATTAGGTGCATCCGATATGTCATCTCTCTCAATCGAATCGATCTGCCTGATAAACCGGAGGGTTTCTCATCATTTGTATTTTGCGTCTGACTGCAGATTCAGCGCCGCTGCTGCTCATACGCAATCCCTGGATAGGTGGTTGCCATGGATTCCTGGGTCACATGCGTGGGTTTCCTGTAGCCAGAAGCAGCAGAAGAAGAAGATGCTTGGACGAAAAATCCAGAGCCATTTTCATTCAAGAAAAAGAGAGGAATCGCTGTGGAGGGATTGCTGACTGGGTGGCCTGACTACACCCGTCTGCTCGTTTTGGCTTTTTTCATCCCACTGGGTGCTTTTGGTTATTTCGGATTCGCAGCAAACCGGTTTTGTCCACATTCATAGACTGATAATAGGAATGAGTATAGAAATTCCTGAAGGACTGACGGAGCTGTTACAGAGCTTTACCGTGGAAGTGTTGAGGAATCAGCCCAGGGATTTGCTCGAGTTTGCATTACAGTACTTCACCCAGCTGAAGGAAAGTGAGACCAAAGAGGCCTCTTTTGGCAATGACCAAAATTCGGCCCCAAGACCTGGAAAAGCGGTCAATTTCATTGACGAAGCCATGCAGATCGATTCGGAAAACGGAGAGGAGGACGACGACGATGACGAGGAATTCATAGGTAGGCGATCATATGTACTCTATGTCGGGAGGAAATGTGATGGTGGATTTTTTTGTTAATTAGGAACAATGAGCATGTTTCGCTGTGTACACGGCTTCAGATGGAGACACATTGCTCGCGTGATGCTCCGCCACCTTGCATCCACCACGGCGCTGTCATTTGCCATATATGGTCACAGAGGGTGAAAGATGGATAATGAACGTGTCTTGTCTTCATCTGTGCAGACACGTTTGTGTGACAAGGACAGCATTCAGGCAAAGCATCTGCGAAAAAAAGGGGTTTGTGTTTATTTCCACACAGGCCTACCCTGCACCTCTAGGTCATTTCAATATTTCCAGTTTCAGGTGCAGGCCGGATGGGCCTTCCATGATTATGTATAAGAAAATATGACAAAGCAGACACACGTGAAAAATGAACCTCTGCTGTGATGCAAGCAATGCAAAATATGTGTGTAAATGTATCTGGATGAATTGTGCTCCCTGAGCTGTGGTCATATGTCTCACTGTGGCCGGTGCAGTGTGGCCACAAGGTGCAGCAAGTAGCATAGCAACCCAGAGCTCTGACACAGCATCCCAATGAGGGTTGGGGTCTGCAAGGCAGCCTGCAATGGTTACATAAGGACACGTACACTGCATTCAGTCATTAAACTAACTATTGTAGTATTTTTGGGTCATGATTGTGCCATATCAAACCTCCAGTGCCTTGTCTTAATGAAATTCCAGTGAGCCTCCTTGGACAACAATGGCTGGCAGGCTATTAATGGATGAGACCTCCTATCTAATGTATATTTCATATTGAGACTTTTGTGTTAGAGCTTGGCACCTTTGCTGGGTTTTGCATTTGAATTTTGTTTCTCATTCAAATTAGATTCAAACGCACTTCAAAGCAGCTGTCCTCATTCAGGTTTTACCCAAATGAATAAGGCTCCTTAATGAGCAAAGGTCTGTGCGTACGCCACTGATGTAGAAACACTTGTGTGTTAGGATAACCTTATCTGCATCAATGATTCACCTTTTCTGTGAGATAGATGTACTGTATCATGAAATAAAACATTCTAATACATATGTTTTGTTTTGCAGCCCCGGTAATAAACAGATTCATCAGAAGAGCATCAGGTGAGTTATCATTCGCTGGTTGTTTCAAGCATGTTCTGTCAAGAGGGAAACTCTGGACTGTGTCAGTGCTGGAAACATATAAAACTTATTTGACACATGAATACGTAAGACCTGCTCCATTACAAGGGAAAATGAAGTATTTTTCCATCTGTCTTTTCTCAATGTCTTCTGCTTAATATAATCGTGCAGATTTATTAGAGTTTGTGAAACCACTCTGTCTCTAGCCGGGTTAATAATGTCAGTGAGTGACGTTGGTGAGGAGAGGAGGACAAGTACTGCTACTAATTATAATCTCCCTCTCATGATAATAGTAACATTGTGGCTTCAACTTCATAACTGCATTAGGACTGATGCATCTGCATGTTTGACAGCCTGAATGGAAAGTATGAGCAAGTAAAGGTATTCAGTAACAGCTAAAGCATATTACTTACATTTTATCACTTCAGATTTTACCTAAACATCCTCTACATAGGCCAAAGAAATAGCACTTGTGAATAAAATGCATTTAATAATGTACTGAAAAAGGGGTATATTTGAATTAATGTAAGAATAATTGAAAGTTTGTTATGATACAGTGTCCTGTTAAAAAAAAGGAAGGAAATGCAGTATGAAAGCCACCAATAAAGCTGTGTTCATTGAAAGATTTATTACATGAAATGTTGCTGAATCATTCCTGAGATTTGCTGTTGTTATGATCACTTGAATATGACTATGTTTTGAGTGTTTTATTTAAAATGTTGTTGTTTCCGAAGGTTTTACCTTTGGGTAGACATCTTCATTTTAAGGTGAATTATGCTCTCTGTTAGAAAGTGTCGAGTTCATTCATTTGTTGATCTCTGTCATGCAGTGTGTGCTGAAGCTTTCAATCCAGATGACGATGATGAGGATAAAGAGCCAAGGGTAAACTGTCTTTCTTACCATGAAGATCCCGTCTTGGTTGATTTGTAGTATGGATTGCAGCTCTGAATATGAATCAAACAGTCAACATGATAAAGTATATGTATGTATATGTACTTTAAAGTTTATGCCATCATAGGCTTATATCATAAGACCTGTGTATTAATTTACAGGTCACCCACCCAAAAACTGATGAGCAGAGACAGAGACTACAGGAAGCATGTTGGGACATTCTTCTGTTCAAGAATTTGGATGCGGTGAGTGGATTATTCCATAAGCACTCTGTGCTCCTCTGGTTTGTGCTCTGCCATCTCTTAAATTACACAAAGGAGGACATGGCCCGAGGCCAGCAGCTTTTTGCCCAGTTCAGTGCACTATGCATGATTTGTTAAGATGGTTATTTTAAAGTAGCTGAAACAGCACGCTGAGTGGATTCTGCATGATTGTTTTTTTTCATTTATTTGACTGATATTTTACACAGGAGGAGATGTCTCAGGTGCTGGATGCCATGTTAGAGAAATTCCTCACCGAAGGCGAGCACATCATTGATCAAGACGACGACGGGGACAACTTTTATGTTATTGAAAGGTGAGCTTTCGTGTGGCTTTCACAACATGGCTTACTTATGATTTTTTAAATCAGAGCATTGATTGTTTTGTAGAACTGTAAAATGTTTATGAAATAATCTGTAAAATCATTGTTTCAAGCTGATTCAAGATTTACGGACACACCAATATGTCTGCCATGTATTTATATTTTTCTCTGATGTTTTTCTTTTTCATTCAGTGGGACGTTTAACATTTTCGTGAAGATTGATGGCACAGACAAGATGGTAGGCTGCTATGACAACCGAGGCAGCTTCGGAGAACTAGCGTTGATGTACAACACCCCCAGGGCAGCCACAATAATCGCCACCTCCCCTGGAGCCGTTTGGTGCCTAGTGAGTAAACCATTAAAGCCTCATGCAAGGGCACAGTTGGCTCCGTGCACAGGATTAAAAACCCGCTGTGCTGTTAGTTGCCACATTTAACAGTAAATATCTAGGTTGTCAGTGACAGTGTTGGCATTATTAGATGAGATCATGTGGACTTACTGCGATAACAAACTGTATGAAACCTAATGAATGCAACAGTACATGAGAGAGCACTAATAATGCCCCTGGATATGAATACATGTTCATTAATGCATTTATTAAAGCTAATGAATGTGGAAACTGAATGTGAAAAGATATGTTTATTTATGAATGTAATACAGGCCAATTAAAAATGTTTTGTGGCCCATTCAGAGAGCTCCGCTATCAGATCCGCTCAACAAGGCAAAGTGAACCTCAGATGAACTTAACTTGTTGAGTAATCAAGTTATTCAATTATCAGAATTTAAGCTGGGGCTTTAAACGCCATAATGGAAAACACAAAGTGCGATAACAAAAACTGGTAAATCTAAATTAAAACAGTTTTAAAAATTGGGTCTGAAAACAGCTGTTTTTGAGTAGTTGATCTGTGAAGCAGCTTGTTTATTAATGACTCAGCAAAGGTCGTGTCCTTATACTGTGGGGAACAGCGTTGTTATGTCATCTGTGTGCAGACCGGGCAGGTTGCAGCAGTATCCCCTATTGACCCGGTACTTGTAGTTTGTGTTTGAGGTTGTGAACAAGCAGAGAGTCGTGTTCAACAGACAAGCCCCTGACATCGAGGAGGGACAGTGAGGGCCTCTGTTCAAACAGTAGTAGAGTCGGATTTAGGTCTGGGACATCTATCAGGCTTATTTCCGCTGATACTGCTGATCACTTGGTATCATTTGAAATGGGGTTGTAATGGTTAACTTTTTGGTAACCTTGTTAGATATTAAAGCTGTGGTACACCATGTCCTTAGGCCCAGGACTGACTCTACTGACAGATATTATACTGTACTTAAGTAAAAGGTAGTAATACCACGGTGTAAAAATACTCAAGTACACGTCTGGTATTTGTCTGAATAATATATATTATATCACTGGATTTTAACTAACAATCCATTTATGCACACATCATTTTAATGTGGTAGCTGGTTAAGGTTAAGCTAACTTAAACAACATTTTATCATGCCATGTACCTTATAATAATATGCCATAACTAATTTGTCAATTATATTTTTGTATTAATATTATTAACCTGGAAAGTCACTATTAACTAATCTTCTTCGTGCCTAAATCGTGCACGTCCGCCAAAACACTTCCTATTTTTAAATCCTGACTAAAAACGCACCTATTTGCCGCTGCTTTTAATTGAGCTGCCCATACTCACACTACAGTATGCCTTTTTAGTCATGTATTCTGTACCAGCTGTGTTTATTTATTTATTTTATTTTCATTATATGAAATGTTTTATTATATATATATATATATATTATATTTATGTTGTATTTGTTCTTAAATGTCTTTTGCTTTTAATGTGTAAAGCACTTTGAATCGCCACGTGCTGAAAAGTACTATATAAATAAAATTGCCTTGCCTTGCCTTCTCAAATAAAGGTAGTGAGTAAATAGTACAATATTTCCTTCCAAATTATATAGGAGTAAAAGTTTGCCGTAGCATAAACTGGAAAGACTCAACTTAAGTTCAGTTAAGTACAAGTACCTCAAAAAATGTACTTAAGTAAAATACTTGAGTAAATATACATAGTTACTTTCCACCGAATAGAATAGAACAGAATAGTATGTAACCAGCTACTACTGTATGCCATCAAACATGTTGCTGGATATTATTTGAATCTAAAACATCATCCTGCTGAATGACACACAAACAAACTGAGATATTTCTAAAGATTTATCGCTTAGAGCAACAGCCTCCATGAGCACATGATTGATGCTGCTTGAATTATCCCAGAGCTGGTGTTATGGTTTGAAGGAGACGCTTTTCTTACTTAAAAACGGGTTAACAGTGACCCCTACTGCAGACATGTTGTTTCATAAGAGATATTGTTTGCTTAAGGATGCCAGAACATTCTAGGGAAAATGTAAAAAAGGTCAAAATCAAAGGTGTTTTACAGGAAGAAAAAATAGAGGGGCTTTTGAATAAATACAAAAAATACTCTGACATGATTTTGTTACGTTTTCTTTTAATCTGTGTTTCAGGATCGTCTGACATTCAGGAGGATAATAGTGAAGAACAACGCCAAGAAAAGGAGGCTGTATGAGGCCTTCATTGAAACGCTACCACTGCTTACATCATTAGAGGCTAGGATTAGTTTGTCCTCCAATGTGAATAAAGTTGACCATGCTTTAAAAGTAACTCCATTGTTAACCACATATATTGTCTTCCACAGCTCTCAGAGAGAATGAAGGTAGTGGACGTAATATCCACCAACGTGTACAATGATTCACAGCAGATTATTGCTCAGGTGAAGAATCTCTATGATCTGTTCTTACATTGATAATTTCACCTTCTGCTGCAATGGAGCAATAATAGATACTGAGTCACACGTTTAGTTTTCTTTGTATTACAGGGTGATTTAGCAGATTCCTTCTACATTGTTGAATCTGGCCAAGTAAGAATCACCATGAAAAGAAGCAGGGTATGTTTGACCAGTTTGCCCTTCGTTATTTAAGTTAAAAAAAATGTTTGCATATCCAATTAGGTTAATTGTGTGTTTTTCTTCCTGTCAGACGAAAAAAGATCAGGAAGATGAGGAGGTGGAAATCGCCACGTGCTCTAGAGGCCAGTATTTTGGAGAGTTGGCGCTTGTCACAAACAAGCCCAGAGCTGCATCAGCCTATGCTGTGGGACGAGTCAAATGCTTGGGTATATGTTTATGATTTATTTAAAACAATCATAACTCTAACTCGAAACTCTCCTTAAATGATTTCTGACTCCTCTGTAATTTGTCTGTTTTGTCAGTCATTGACGTACAAGCCTTCGAGAGACTGCTGGGCCCGTGTATGGACATCATGAAGAGAAACATTGCTAACTATGAGGAACAGCTGGTGGCCCTGTTTGGGAGTAGCACTGAGATTGAGCAACAAAGTGCATGAACAGCAATGGACCATGAATTGGTGGATGAAAAAGAGGGTTGTTACGATGTTTCCCCCATTATCACTTAAACAGCTTTTCTTACAACAAATGTGAATATCCACTACTACATTTGTGTGTCAGATAAATATAACAGACTACGTCAGAATCCCATATGAGACGAGGTTCATTTTAGCAGAGTTGCCACAGCGTGTTACAGTAAGCCAAAGCAGAGATGCTTAAAGCTTGTTTGAAGTAGAATTGTCACGATTCTCACCTTAAAATGTAAGCGTACATTTTACCTGTCAGTGTAAGACGCATTATCTGTTTGTATATTGAACACTTTTGTTATTGCTCACCTTTTTCTCCACAGTGTTATAGTTACACCTACAGTATAATATCGTTTGTACTACATTTCTAAACATTGTTTGTGGAAATCAGATGCCAAAGCTAATTTCTTACTGGATAATGGTGAGCAAATATGTCACGATCTCTCGTCATTTTTGGCTAGAGCACTAACATTTGCGGCATGAGGTGCACTGGTACAAGTGCCACAATATGAGAAAGGATTACAATTTGTAAAAGAAGTTGATTTGATAACATATTTCACATTTTGATTACCACAGAATGTAAACTTGGCAGTACTTTAACATTTTTACAAAATACGTTTCTGTTTATCATAATGTTGAACCCCTTGAACACGTTCATAAACTTTATATCATCGTTGGTAAGTGTGTTTGTGGCTGTTAGCCTAATTCTATGCTTTTGCAAAAAAACAAACTTCAGAGAGATAGCTGATAGTTTTGTAAGAATATACAACACATTGCTGTACAATTTGAAACTGAGTATTTACTGTTATTATATAGGCCCAGCTTTAATTGAATAAGTTGCCCCACTAGACTAGTCATTATAGGCAGTGTCTTGAAACAATTGATTTTCCTGTGTTTTAATGTAAAATGTAGGTCATATTGTTTTTGTGTCTGTGAAACATACATTATGATTATGACATTCATTATTGCTGTCTACCTCTGCCAACTACTTTTGGAAACATATGTTCCAACGTTCCCTCTAAGCAGGAATCTAAAGTGGGTCTTCTCTCTCTCTCTCTCTCTCTCTCTCTCTCTCTCTCTCTCTCTCTCTCTCTCTCTCTCTCTCTCTCTCTATCTCTCTCTCTCTCTCTCTCTCTCTCTCTCTCTCTCTCTCTCTCTCTCTCTCTCTCTCTCTTCTTCTCTATTTTTAAGATTAATAATTGAAGTCTTCTGTAATTTGTCTGTGGTTTACTGCAGCTTAAACTGTTCAAAGCTGGTTTAACATTGAAACATTCTGACCTTCCCCCCCTTTGTGCAGGTAGTGCTGGTCATTTTTGAAGGCAAACCCATGATACTGGCTGAAAGTACTGTATGTTTAACTTTTCATGTCAATAAAGAACATTTTTATATTTGCGTTTCACTTAATATTTTGTCACAATTATGGAACAGCCATACAATTCTGTAACGCATTCGTTGTATTACATTTTTCATTCAGTGTATGCATTTGTTTGAATAATGTTGTTGTAAAACAGTTACAATTGTAACTGCAATTACTCAACTGCAAGGTAAATGACACTACATCTAGAAAGCAGACTATACTTCTTGCTGTGGTTGCAACATTGTTGATTAAAAAAATAATCATGCATTGTTCCTGTTATTCCCAATCAGCTGTTACTGGGCAGTAATAGGCATGTACTTTCATCCAATCATACGATGAAAAACAAACTAGGCCCCGCCTTCAAGGTTTTTCTCAATCATGTGAACCAATAGAATTCCCGGATTCTTGTTATTGATGTTCTTATCCACCAATAGGAGGCTTTCTCTGTATGCATTCATTCCCACCCTTCGAGTTCATGCCAGAGAGTTTCTTTATGGCGACTGGTTTGGTAAGTGGAAAACAGACTACTTTTATCGAAGAAATAAACGGTTTAAACGTATTTTTAACGTTAGCGTCGTGTGATTGGTGTATTTGCTGTTCTAACTCGATGTTTTAGCTGGGTTGTCACGCCTTTATTTGATCTCCAATGACAGGTTGTGCTCGACAATGTTTTTTTTCGCGATGACGCTTGTTGTTTTGGTGATAACAAGCCCAACCAAAAGCTCTTCTGTGTATAAAAAACATGTCATTCATTTGGTGAAATCTGCTTTGAGTCGTGTAAAAGTCTCGTTTTAAAAGCCTCTCCGTGTTTTTGTGTCATTCATTTTGAACGGGGCAGTGAGGTTGCGTCATGCCTCAACTTGTTGACATTCTTTTGTTTACAGTGTTAGACCCGACAGCCTCTGGGACTGAACACTGTTACTGCTTTTGGGGAGTGGGGAACAGCAGGCCCGAGTGTCAATCTCTCTTTTTGGACCTTTTAATACTTCTGAATCGTTATATTTACTGTATGTTATTCGTGTCCGTGTTTACGAAGTCAAAGCGACGTTTGTCAGAGCGTGCAATGACGGTTGGAACGCACATATCCGTTATTTCCTTCTTGTAAACTGAATCATTTGATCGTCACCTCTTTATTGTACATATTTGTAATGATTTTTTTACTTTGCATGTCGCTAAAAAACACATTATGTTATATTAAAATCAGGATTACACTCTTTTACTTCGTATTTTCTTCCATCTCCAGTTTTCGAATCTTTAAAAGCCACTTTAACAGAGGAATTCCTGCTATTTTTCACTTTTGCTACGCAGTTATGAATGAATGAGCTCTGGTACGCATGCGCCAAATCCCTTTAAGTTTATAAACAAGGCCTCCATGCAGCGGGTCACGTGACCAGCCGCAGTGGTATACTGTGTCGATTCAGAGACAAAGGATTCCCTAAATGCTTCATACCTTCTCCATTTTAATCATGCAATATATGAAATGTCTTGCTATGATAACAGACTGTCACAGCTGTTTATTTATTTGCGCGTTCAGAAACATTTGGCTACTGTGATAATGTTTTTTTTTTATCCACTACATTGATCCGTTCATTATGTCTTCCTGAAACCATATCACTATCAAAAACACGCGTATCGCCATTCAGGCGTATGCAATCCTTTTTTAGTGGGTTAGGGTTAGTGATTATTTTTAATGCAGCATTGTGCAGCAGTTTCACTTTAAATGTGAAAACTCACTTTTTTTCTCCCCTTTTTGTTTTGCATGAAATCAGCTGATGTGGCAGCATATGATGACGGAAGCTGAGTAAACAGACCTGCAGCCTGTTAAAGAGAGAGGAAACAGTAGAATATTGTGACAATGGACGAGTCTTTCGATCCACTCAAGTGCAACGAGGACCTGCCTTCCTCACCTGCATGCCACATGGAATATGGTAACATCCCAACACAGCAAAATCACATTTTACACTGGCCTTTTCCACATGTTAATAATCAGATTTGCGATTAATTTATGTTGTCCATTGGTTTGAGAATATTACGAATACAATCTGATTCCTGATTTTTAAATCTGGATTTGTACTGATCTATATGGCATTAAGTCATCATCTTGGTAGTTGGAAAAACAAAGTGATATTTTTTTAGACCAAACAACTAATCAAATATTCGAGAAAGGTATTGACAGATTTATAGACAATGAAAATAAATGTTAGTCACAGTCCTGGGATTATGAATTTGACCGTTGATTTCTCCCCAGATGACCTGCCGGAGCTGCAGGAGGTGGAGGAGGACCAGAGGTCTCCAGGGATATTTCAGGTTGGAGCAGGAGTGTCCCACCAGGAGCTCAGCTGCTCACCCAGCACCAACTGGCTGGCTGAGCTGGCTAACATTGCCACCAACCCTAAGACCTCCCTGCTAAAGAGCGCCCCCCTCAAGAGGTTTGTACTGAGGCAAAATAGTATGAAAATCAAAAGTCTGATGAGCGTATTCAGGGATATAAACACAGAGAAGTGTACAATCCCTGTACAACATAATTACACTGCTTCCCCTGGGGGGTGCTCCACATAGCAGGACTGTCGAGTTAGTCACATCATTTAGAAAATGTGTTAAATATCTTACGAAATTCTGTACATTTTTCAGCAATCAATAAAGTGAATAGCTTTCTGTCCCTGTCTTACTGTCTAAACCCTGCTTCTGCTGAACAACTGAATCACCTTTTGCTGTCTGTAGATTATTAAAAACACAAATATTAAGTATCAACAGTGACCAAATAAATGTGAATGATATTGTCTTTTTTTCCAGATCATCACCAGTCCACATCAGTAATAGTTTACATTCCTACGCTCGCCCCCCATTAGCCAGCAGTGCCCCCATCCCGTCCAGAGGCTACCTCAGGGAGCGCAGGCGTGTCAGGGTAACTCTTCACTTCAGACAACATTGTAAACCTAAGATTCAACCATAAATTGTGTATTACATGTAAACTAATGTAATTTTTTCACGTTATTTTTTAATATACAATAGGCCAGCAGCGAGTCCGAATCTGGAGTTTTCTCAATGTCCTCCTCTTTTTCTGATGATGAAGACATGGCCTGGTCCCACTCCTGGCCCTCCACAGCCTGGCATTGCTTCCTTAAAGGTGAAAACACACACTCATGTACAAACGGTATTCACTGTGGATTCTGGTAACTAGCTATGAGTCATAATTCTTAGATGTTCTTTAGAAAAGCTCAGGTTTCACTTGAACGTGTCTGCATGCACTGGTGGTCATTACAGTCATTAGTCATGTTTTCTTCAATCTGTTATTGTTTAAACGGTAATGTGCAAATGTAAGCCACACACATTTTTATTTCAGACTTGAGAACATTTTTTTTTTTCTATCTTTTATTGAAACTTGTCAGAACTGTTTGTGAACAGACCTGTAATTAGTATTGTAAAAAAGTACTGATTGCATTTGAACTGCTCTGCCCTCAAAGTTTGCTAATAATAACCAAAAATGAAATAAAAACTGTTTTGGACAGAAGCTTTAGAGGTTCTGACAACACTCTTGTTTACACACAGTTCAAAGAATCCTCACTCTACAACTGCTACAAAAATGTGTAAAGAAATTCTGACCCCTGGTGTCCAAAAAGCAGTATTGCAACCTTTTCCAGAATTCTCTTCTCAGTATCAACACTGCTTATTCATCATGTCACATTGTTGTGTTTTTATTCAGGAACTCGCCTGCGCTTCCACCGAGGTCCGAATGTGGAGTGGCAGGACGCGGATGAACTGGGGGATTCTGATGAGGACACAGACGATGAAACCATGAGGCCATTCTCCTTCTCTTTAAAGGTAGGCAACAAACCGTAAGATATTTAATACGAATCGGCTGGAATAGGTTCCCGCTTTGTACAGCTCATGTTTAGTTTTCAGGGATGCAAACACATGTATGCCGAACAAAAGATTGCACTACCTGATTTCAAAAACATGCAATCTTTTTCCAATCACCTAAGCCCAATAGGCAACCTAAAAAATGCCGGACTGACATAGATTATTGGATCCAAACACATTCTTACAGCTTAACATGAATACAACTGAATTCCTTATGTTGGCCCCAAAAAACTAAAACAGCAGCAGGAAATGAATCCATACCTTTTTATCACGCAACCTTAAAGCCAGGTACAAAACTAGAGATTCATCCTGGGTGTCAGACTTAATTTAGAAAATAACATCAGTCATTAAGAGATTATCAATCTACTGCTTAAGAAATATTTTTTAAAAGTATTCGTTCAACATCTGATTGTTAGAATCTAGTTTACGCTTTAATGTTGAACCGATAACTGCAAAAGTATTTTCACTGCATTATCAAAACATTCAACAGTTGAACTTCAACTCGTACAACATTAATGGTTCAGCTCCCCAGTTTATTTCGGACCTGCTCACAGATGATTCCCCATCAGCCCTCTCCGGTCTCCAGACTGTGCCGTTTTGGTTAAACCCAGAATTAGATCAGGCACTGGTGAAGGGGCTTTTAGTTACTGTGGCCTCCACCTTGAGAGTGCTTTGCCTGAAGAGCCGCAGTCTATAAAAACTGCATGTAGATTTAAAACTAAGCTCAAATCTTTCAGATTCTTCTAAGTCTTTCTTTTTTTGAATGTAAATTGGGTTTAGGTCTTTGTAATGAACATGCTTTTGAAATACACCTGCCTTGCTTGCCTTCTTGTTGGTTTTACCTATTCATATTTAAAAACCCTTTGTAATTAGTTTGCATCCCTCAGGATTGCTGACTGCTAGTAGAGTGAAGTGCATGATTGATTCCTTGTGATGTCAGTAGTCAAGACAACGGCTTTTAATGACCTCAAGGTGGCAGCAAAGCTAAAAGTAGAGGAAGAGAAACTGAGTGTATGACTGAAGACTGTCTTGTTGATTCGCAGAGGTGGTCTCATTTAGTATAATGGAAGTTTTTCAGGCAATTGGGAAAGCTACAGCAATTCACTCTCTGGTGGCGAGTTAAACTACTTCCTCATTATGCAAAACCTTTCTCTCATTGGTCTTTTTCACAGAGATACGGTTCAGAGGGGATGAAGTTGGTGAGCCATGAAGAGACGGTGTCTTTTGGCCAGGCTGTCCTCAAACTGACCTTTGACCCCGGCTCACCTGAGGAGGGCCTTTTGACAGCTGAATGCCGATTGGATCACCCATTTTTTGTCAAAAACAGAGGTAAAACAAGAACTTAGAAGTTCATATATGTTAAAAATAAATATAAATATTGATATTGTTTTACATTAATATATTTATTGATTTCATTGAAATATGAGAAAGTTTTTTTTCTTAATGGAAAAACTCCTTTTGGTTTATGTTTAAATAAACAGCTGTATGACTAGAACTGTTTTAAAATGTACCATCTGTGTTTTTCAGGGTGGTGTTCCTTTTATCCGAGCCTCACCGTGGTGCATCATGGGATCCCTTGTTACGAGATGCAGGTGGGCAACGTGTGCCTCCCCCCAAACCACCCAGAAGCCATCAACTGCGATGACTCTGTTGTCTTTGACACCTTCAGAAGGTACAATAATGTGATCTTGCTTTATGCAATGAAGAGACTTACTATAGTAGATATCATTCTTTTTGAATAACAATTCATCAAATGAGAATATGACAGGGGTCTCGGGGATTAATCTACAGGTACAAATTATTATTCTTCTGCTTTTAGCAACTATATTTTTGCCTCTTGGGTACGGCCAAATGCAGCCGAACTTCTTTAATAAAGTAATTATAACTTCCCAAAAATTGTAACCATAAATTAGTCAATTCTTAGATTGCAGCCTTCTTGTACACATTCCTTGTCTAATCATCATCTTTTACAAATACTACAAACTGTTTGTAGCAACATTTAATGCGGTTTGCAAAACATAAATATGCCTAAAAAGTCCGATCTTTTCAAAACGAAATGCAGCACACTGTACACTCAAAATGATTACACTCCTTTACATGTCAATTCTTTGTATTTTTTAGAAATGCATTTTTATTGACAAATATGACATTTTCAGATAATATTTGTATCAGACAGCCCATATAGACACAAAAAACGAAACTAATAACACAATATGAACAGCTATCTTTACTCTCCCTTGTGTCCTCCTGCAGCTATGACTTCACCCCCCTGGACTCCTCAGCAGTGTACGTCCTGAGCAGCATGGCCCGGCAGCGCAGGACGTCTCTGTCCAGCAGCGGCGCCGTCAGTCCGGACTGTGACAAGCTGGAGCGCTCCGGCTCCCCTCAGTCCTCCACCGGAAAATCCAACAAGAGCAACACCTCAGTGACAGCCACTGTTGCCACGCCTATAAAATGCAAGCGTCCAATGAATGCCTTCATGCTCTTCGCCAAGAAGTACAGAGTAGAGTACACGCATATGTATCCTGGGAAGGACAACAGGTACGCAAACAGCCATTGTGATTCATTTCTATATCACTGTGTTACATCTTCAGGTGTCCACATTAGCCTTTCTGTTCAATGAAAGTTCCCCACATTCAGCCCAGGAAGTGGAAATGATGAAGAGTAAGTAGTTTAATATGACTGTACCGTCACAGTACAGTCTCATTGTGCAATGGGATGTTTAAGATCCACCATTTAAGATCCCATGAGCAATGCATTTATCTCCAAACGAGCGCCGGGCCAATTTATGAAGCCAAGCTCCTCCCAGACATTTTGGTTTCCCTGCGTGGGAAAAAAAAGAGCTCCCTTCCACCTAGAGAATATATTTAATTTGATGGTGTTGTTTTTCTTTCAAATGATACCATTCTACCGTAGGATTATCATTAAACTTCACCTTCAATCTAATTATATTCTCTTGGACCATTAAACATGTATATTCATTTGTATGAATCCATTTGTCATTTAAAGCCACAGGACCCAGATTCAGCACCTGAGGTGGAACATCTGGCCGTAAGGGGCCAACATGTCTTTATTAGATATTATACCGACTTATCTTTTACGGTTTGGTTATCCTCTATTATTACTTTTTTGCCCTTATCTTTTTAACATTTTCATAGCATATCTTTTTTAGTATTTTATGCAATTTAAGTGTCATACTATACAATGAGTTTTATAGATTTTTATCAGGACATTTTTACGACTTTTTGATTGCATACCGTACTATGATACACGCTTTATTATCATTTCATTTTTATTTGTTCCGTTCATGGTATGCAAATCTTAAAGTATAATAATCGTAAACACACCATTGACCGAAAAGGAGCAGGAAGAATAAAAAAAATCTTATGACCTGCCCCTTTCTAAAAAAAAAAAAAAAGAAATAGAAATAGATGGTCTGCCCTTCATATGTCTTTTTCACAGACAAATGTATTCCCAGCCAAACATAACAGTATCTTAGGTTAATAAGAGAAACACACAAAAATACTTATTTCCCACTTGACAATGACTTTGTATGGCATAATTCACTTTATCACTTTTTTGTATTTTATGGCATACTGTACTATTCCATTGTTCTGTTTCTTTTCCTGTATTTACTCTGATCTAAACGATAGCTTGGGTTGAAAATAGAAAAATAGAAATGCGCACAATATTCTTTTTCTCAACAAAAAAAGAAGAAGAAAAGAGCAAAGTTGGATAGATCCTTCTAAGACAATTCAATCAGGAGAGACGGGTTTGATTTAAGAATACATATTTATTGCCAGGAATACACAAATGAATGTAATGGAGTTTTGGCGATTAGGCCCCGTTGTGCGGGAGTATCATTCGGGAGGGGAGAACCCATCCGATGAAATCCCCCCCGGGGTCTAGACCCTGGTGGTGGTGAATGGATAGTTGGGGTCGGTCTGAAGGGGAGTGGCTTAGCTTGACCCTCAGAGGGACAGGAGGTGAAAAGGGGTGGAGGAGGGTTGTGTCTAGTCTCCTGAAATGACAGCTGTCAGAGGGGGGAGAGCAGACTTAAAAAGGTTTAGCAGAGCGCTATGATAGGCTTGTGAGAATAGAGCGAAGTGATTGGTTAAGCTGGAGAGTGACGCCCCCGATCACTTATTGAGAGGAGAGAGAGTAAATGGATTAGTAAAGACGGTCTTCCTGGTTGAACTTGCGCTGAGCTTCATTAGTCTGGGAAAGGCGAGTACTTTATCTTCTGTCTCTCACCTTACACTCACAGAGCCATTAGTGTCATCCTGGGTGACAAGTGGAAGAAGATGAAGAATGAGGAGCGGAGGCTGTACACCATGGAGGCCAAAGTCCTGGCTGAGGAGCAGAAAAGAATCAATCCAGACTGCTGGAAACGTAAAAGAACCAACTCGGTAAGGAACAACATATATATCCAAACTGTAAATATTATATTATATTCACCCAGTCTTTGGTTTCAATCATGTGTCCGCCCGACTGTGGACTAATGGCTGATGTCTTCCTCCACAGGGCTCCCAGCAGACCTAGATAATCCCCCAGAATCCCCGGCTGCAGGTGCTTTGACACGGCGAGGTGCTGGACAGAGTCCGACGGACCGCTTGATGCCTCCTTGCTCTCTCGACTGTGACGCAGAGTTCACTCGCTTTTTGTAACCTTGAAGCATTATTAGAGACAACCCAGAATTATGAACTATAAACAAAACATGTAATCTAGTCACTAACAGTGCATATATTTTCTTATATCTTTAATGTCAAAGGCTTCTTATTCCCCTGATAAGAACTTCCTCATGTATTTCAGGTTATTTTATATTCAAGGTTGATACAAATTGAGAGCATGTGGTGCTATGCTTCAGTGTAAAAGGAGCAGTAAACGACAAGTGTGTATTTATAACTGTAAAAAGGGGAATTCTAGCAAACTTTTCCACAACTTTTCAAATTGATTATATTTGTAAAAGTCAATATATTGCATCCTTTAATGCATTTTGTAATACAGTATATTCTGCAGCTGAACTTTTGCCAACAGTTTGAGATGCTGCCCTGCCATGTCTGTAGACTTTAGCCCAGCCACTCGGCCATATGACGCTTCAGCATGTGGTGGAGGGCTTACACTCAGTCACAAAGCACTTCAGACTTCGCTGTAAGTGTTTCTTTTGCACTTTATATAAATATGTAACCTAATCATATACAGCCATTGTATACAAGTGGAAACCATTTGTTTCTTACAGCTAGTATCTTGACAGTTAGCCGTTTGACACAATCATGGCCCAGTAGCCGTGTTCTGCTTCCAGGTTGAATTTTAAAGTGCTTTGTTCATAATGTACAGGTCTCACAGCCCCAACAACCTCTTGCACAACATATCCTTGTATCATATTATAAATACTTTTTTTTTAAACTTGCATCTTATACAAGTGTTTGGTTCTTTTCAAAAACTGTAATCACAACCTGCCGGGGTGCTTGTCCTTGTGTTTGAATACATGTTAAAATGTGTTTGCCTGTCTTTTTTCTTTTGAATAATAAGCATTATTATTGTGCCACTCATGAACAAGTGGTTTAAGGGAAACGCTGAACCACACGCATGTTTTATCTCAAGCTTTAAGAGCCCTTGAATATCCACTGATCCAAACATCGGACCTGTAAAGCCCGATGTTTCTAGGTTACTCAGTTGAAGTGCGTTTTATTCTTCTGTTCCTTTCTGCCTCACAAAAACACCATGCGTATACTTGTATGCTAACAACGCCTCTGAAGGAGCAATTGTACTGAAGCAACACTGTTCACTCCAGACCTGAATGAGGACAACGTTAAAGGTCTTAATTGAATGTTATACTCACTGGAACATGGGTCTATCCCCCTGGAGATGAGAGGGGTCTGAAAGCAAATGAAAGAACAAATTATCATAAGCTTTCAACTAGTGGAGAGACCATGTTCCCGAGGAAGACTTCACAAGTGATGTAGTTAGATGTACAAGATATTCATGTTCCTTACAGCTTGCACAGGCACAATGAAATGATTAAAAACAACAATTGGGAAAGAACTGCAGTATTATCGTCAATTTTAGGTCATTATTTACATTGTATGAGCCAGAGGGCGCCATCTCTCCATTTTTCCTTATTAGAAGACATGCTGCTTTACCGCCCCCAATCATATAAACATCTCCTATCTCAATCTTCTCTTAGATAAAAGATACAAATAGATAAAATGACATAAGGTCAACATACAGATAACATTAATAATACTGAAAGTGTGCTGTGGGGAAAATAATAATACGTTGCGTTTATATCAAATAGAAGTAGCCTTACTATGTTGTTGAAAAAACTCAAATGAACATCTCTGAAATGATTCATGGACATTGGAAAGTTGTTATTTTTCTGAAATGTATGAATATCTTGAGGGCACTGCTTGTCTCCAAGTAGGAACATTTACATTTGAGAATATGAGATTCATAGCCGTGTATGCCTCATGAAATAACAATGATCAACACCCGGCAAGCCTCTCACGCAAAGGAATCTAATTATAGCATTTCCATAACAGGCCTCTCCAAAACGATCCGAGATGAATACTTAATGGTGTATTTGAGGACATGGGAAGTTGTGTCGACTCCGCTTCCGGCTCAACACCATTGTGAGCTTTAATGGAGGACCAATGAGTAAAGTGGTTATGGCGGTCAGAAATTAAAAGCATTTTTCAAATCATGTCACAGTTTTGTAAATGAAAAACATGTGTCACTGTCATGAGGAACACAACATGAAGCATTCATGGCCTTCACTGTTCTTCCTACATTTGATTTGTGATGGCTGCTGTGCTGAAGATTACATTTAAATAATAAAAACACATCTACACCACAACAGGCTCTGAATCTAAGATGTGGCAAGTTGGAGTATTCTTTAAAAATCATGAATTGATGACTTAAATATGGCAAAAATATAGCAATCATCTAATTAATTCTACATCACTGGGTGGCATTCTGCTGAGAAAGGTGTCATTTTGCTCAAATGGCTTGCATTTATGCATAAGGCTCTTTTGACAGGAACAATTAAAGAGGACCTGAATACTAACATGGACAATTAGAATGGAGAGAAACAGACAGGGATCATCACTGCTGGCGTCCTCTTGAATCAGGAGCTGCACCTTAATCAAGGCTTGCTAATTAAGGGCAATTATCTTCAGTAATTCACTGAAAGAGCGCCGACTCGGTGTCTTTGTTACAGCGAGGTGTTTTTGTAAGGCAGTCATCTCTAAATGGGATTGTGTTATGGATACATGCGTTGGTTTTAATAGATTATGTTGTTGTTAAAATGGTTTTGAACATGTGTTGCAATAGAAAATAAAAAAGGTGTTCAATTCAGAAAGTACATTTTTTATATCAGATCCTCGATCACTTGAGCACATATAACATAAAATACTTCTCTTTGCATGTTTATGCTCATTATTTATTTCCAGATTCCTGAGCAAGATACTGTGTCAAGTTAGGGAGAAGGAGCTGACATTTAAAGAGACTGCAGGAAAGAAAAAAAAATGTGATAAGTGGATTTATTTTCTCTCCCTTTCCACCATCACTGACAAGACATCTGAAGAGAGAGGAAGATTTCTGCAGGTTCACTGGATTGTTAACAATGCCATAGACAGAGGATGTATGTGTAACAGAAGTGAGGGGGGAAAAAGGACACATGTATGCCAGGTATGTTTTGATTGAGCACTCTTTCCTCAAATGTTACTCCGTGGAAAATAAACAGTTGTTTTTTGCAACAGTTAAAATGCAATGCTTGGCCACCATATAGCTCACCTGGTAGAGCTGGTTCAAAAAGATTCAAAGGTTGTATTGTCATATGCACAAAGCTACAGTGTAGAAATGGCAATGAAAATCTTATGAGCTCCTCTAACAATCCAACATATATAATAAAATACAAAATAAAAAGTAGTGGCCCATATATCAGGACTCAGTTCCTGTGTGGAGGACCCAGGTTTGAGTCCGGCCTGGAACCCTTTAAGCATCTCATCCCTTCTGTCTCCACCTTTCAACATTGTCATCTCCAATAAAGGCTAATTTGGCCCCAGAAAAGGTGGTGTATTATTTCTTAACTTCACCTAAAACACAGTCAGATTCGTATTGTTGAAGGGAGATGTTGGCTCTGCGAGAAGTGTAGTGGACAGCTCAACACTAGACCTGTACAAAAAACAAGTAAATATTTCCCTTTTTGTTCAGCCCGCTAAGAGGCCAGCAAAGAACAGTGAATGCTATCTTGTCACTTTCACTCAGTCACCCAGTCATTTGAAACCCACCACAGGAGCAGAAGAACAGCCCATAACGGACTGATAGAGGGCAACGCTGAGCAACACCCAGAGATCTGTGCTCACTGATTTAACCTTTATTCCAGGAGTGGGCCGCTGATACAGAGTGGGCTCTGAGAGGCAGGATGTTGGTGGACATCTGTCAGAAGGTGAGGTGCTGATCACACAGAGGGAGGTGAGGCCAAGGTAGTGACACAGTGAGGAAAACACCTTGGTTCCTCAGCAACACTTAAAGGTCCCCTATTATACTGTTTTTCATCAATATATTACAGGTCTCAGATATATACAAAACATGTCTCTGAAGGGTTTGGCTCGAAACACCAAACAGATCATGCATTGCAGCATCCCATAATCCCCTCTGTTTCAAAAGAGCTGAGATTTTTGTTGTACTTTAGATTGAAAATAAGGAGCCCAATCCCACGCCCCTATGAGATATTGGTTTTTAATAAAAAAAAAACCACATTGGTGCTCTAGGAGGAGATTCAGGTGATAAGGTGGTCACTGGTTGCTGATTGGCTAATGGTTACACAATCCAAAAAATCGTTATGGACTTCAAAAGTGGCCAGAATCTAATCAGCTATTTTCACACAGGTTTTATATAATATGGATCAGGACAAAAAGTGAGAGAATCTTTTTCCTGAAACTTTCAGAATTTTTACACAGAATCATACAAGACATGACAAAAAGTGTATTTGCATAATTAAGGTGACCTTTAAGCAGTGGCGGCGGTCCATAGGGGCGCTATGGGCACCGCACCACCTCTTCACATATTGAAAAAAAAAAAAAAAAATAAATAAATAAATTAAAATTAAAAAAAAAATAGTTTAAAAAAATAATATATAATTTTTTTTTATTTTTAATGAACAAGGTAAATATTATATAATTGGTATCAGTAAAATGTATAATCTACAATAAATCTCGTTTAAAATTGTGTTACGATGTCTAAAGTTACTGATAAGTCACATGTTCCTGCTGGCCTTTGCCCATGCACCTTCTCTCGTCTGGGCGCTAAGAGAGGAGCCTTCAACCATGCAGCAGCAAGCCACTAGCAGCTGACTGTTGCTATCTGTAACGTGTAAACTATGCCGCGAAAATATAATTTCAGCCAATCAGCGTTGTCAAAGATGACGGTCACCGGCGCCAATGTCAGCGCCCAGTTGCAGTCTGTGAGTAGTTTGGACAGTGACTCGTAATCCGGTTGACGCAGTAGTTGATGAGGATGGCTTCGTGTGCAGGTGGAGTCTCCGGACCTCGGTCCCCAGCCGAATTCTGTTCAAGAGCTAATCTCCAATCCTTTCGAAAGGAGAAGTTTGGCAGATAAATTGTTGCTTAAAGACCTTGGACCGGACCAACCCGATTTGAATATATCGCAGCAATCTCGTGAAAAAGACAAAACGTATACCGAGGCTTCGCAAGTAGCTGGTACACAAAAAAGGCTTGGCTAGCTGGATGCAAACAGGTAAATGCTGTCCTTTTGTTTCCCATGCTTGGATATCACTTTATATGTAGAGAGGAGGTTTCCCATGGTTGTTAGAAGTTTATTAATAAGTGGGCATTTATCACAGAAGTGATTGTTCTGTCTCCACGTTTGTTGCATTGTCTGTGATGTATTTTCCAACGGTTATAGCTCCTGTTCTGTCCCAGCAACACTACACGGTTTGCAGCTCCACCACATTTTTGGTTTATCTTCGGTGTCGCTTAAAATCTGCTTCCCATCGGACTAAAACCTCCACGTAATCTGAAGACAGATACTTGAAGTTATTTAAACCTTTTGCAAACTTTATGTTCTTTCTTGCTCTAGCCTTGCCAGTTACATTGTACATAACACATATATTATCATTATGCTAAGTGGTTGTTCGTGTTAGACGATGTAGCTTTTTCATTTCCGAGTTATTGCTATATGTAAATAAGCCTGTTTGTAAATAATCCTCAGAGAAACAAAGAAAAAAAACACAATTTATGACATTTTGTGCCTGTGGTTATTTTTTTTAAATTGCATTTATTCACAGTTCAGTTTGAAATGCTGTAGTGGACTTGTATTGAACCACTTAAATATTTATAATTAATGCTACTGTAAAGATGCTATTAATTTTAATATCTCACATGCAGTTCACTGTAAAGCTACTTGGTGAAGGTGTTGGTTCATAAAACATGAACAGTTTTAAGAAAGAAAAAAAACAGACTAGTTTCTGAGAACACAAATTCCTGGTAAGTAGTAGATGTTCAGGTTGATAATAATATTTTTCCACACTGAAGATTATGGAGGTATTGATCAGTCTTCTCATATTTTTAAGCCTCGATTTCTCCTTTCCCCCCCCCCTCTAACATCACCAGAAGTCATCATTTTAAGGGGTCATTTCTGGAAAAAAAAATTCGGGGGGAAACCCCCCGGACCCCCCCGGGGTAGGTCACTTGCGGTACGTCAAGAGCCCCACCAAAAAAAAAGACCACCGGCCGCCACTGCCTTTAAGGTATACTGTGTATACAATGGTGTAATGTAGTGAAGTACATTTACTCAAGTGCTGTTCTTAAGTACAAATTCGAGGTACTTTTGACTTACTTCACTACATTTTGGATGCCATTATTGTACTTTCTGCTCCACTACATCAATCTGCAAGCTCTAATCACTAGTTACTTCACAGATCATTAGCTAATACAACTTATACATAAGCTAATCAATTAACATTTATATTTAATTATAAGTTAAGATATCCAGCAACTGTATATAACCTTTTTACAATAAGCTCCACCTTGCCATGCTGTGACACATTCATGCATCAATAATTTATCCCAGTATTTCATATATATATATATTTCTGAAATGGAGCATTACGCCTAGTAAGATATTTAAAAATATTTTGATGCCAATACTTTTGTACTTACATTTTTATGGAGAACTTTTACTTGTAACAGAGTATTTTTACAATGTGATATTGCTTCTATACTGAAGTATCGAATCTGAGTTCTTCTTCCAGCTTTGTGTGTATATTATGGAGCAGTTTAAAAATGGACTCATTAAGCTGATTTACAGTTTGTTGAAGTGCTGCGAGAGGCTCTGAAATGTTAGAACTCCATGCATTAAAAAGGTATTGTTCAGCACTAGCAGTAGTTGTACAGTACTTCATTAGTATGTATAACACATACAAATATAGCACTATCTACATGTATATGGGATTTTGAGGATGGATCAAAACAGTTGTATTTTCTGATAGTTTAAAAAAGTGTATATATACGCCTAACATACACTTACATTTTTGATGATACAGATCTCTCTTAAATTAAACTCGTCATTGCTCTCTGGTATGTAATGGAGAAGCTTTTTCTACATAACCTCCAAAACATCTGTGGCATTTTTATAGTGGAATTTATTGTTTCCTATTGGCTGACATATACACTGTTAAAATATCTGCCATAAACGAACGTTGTCTGATATATTGGTCTAGCTGGGTATAGAGATATATCGTTTTGCAATGATTTCTGCATAGTACAGAACATGTATTTAAGTGCAAATAACATTACATGTAATTAAGTAAAAGGCAGTAAACAAAAGAAATACATACATTCTAACAAAGCACATGCTTACGCAGGTATGACAGTATTCAATGGCACGCATTTCCCTTCCCTTCTCTAACTTTATTCTTTAACCTGTCCACTAGCGCTCTTTGTAATGCCCACATCTCAGCCGGCCTGTTACTCACACCCTTGTGTTTCCGACCCTTAATTGGATGGTGCGTGAGCGCTGTGAAAGGGGGGAAATCATTTCATTTTTCTTGGTCCACAGGTTTCAGGCAACAGAGATGTGAATTGAATAAACCCCCGCTGATAGAATTTGCACTTTGGTCTGACAGCTGAACAACAGAACAGCCGAGAGGGAGGAAATCACAGAAGAGTCAAATAAGGGGAGGAAGGGACAAAAACCCCCGCCCGGCCCCCTTCCTCCACACTGAGGCGCCGGGAGTAACAGATTACACTGGATGTATTTAAAAAGGTAACTGTATTCCCTAACAGTGAAGTAAAACAAAACAGGTAATCAGATTGCTGTTACATTTCTCAAAATGTGGGATTACTGGCAGGATTACAATGTTAATTAAAAAGCATTGTGTTTGTTTTAAAAGGAGCGGATTTGATCTCTTCTTTGTAACCTGTACTGTTCTGTAAGGTAATACTTTAAGTGTTGATCAATACACCTCCTGCCTTAGTATTCTTTATGGTTTTCACTTCCTTTGGTTGATTTGTCCTTTTTTTTTTATTCAGTAGGCGAACCTTTATGTTTATAAAATAGTATGTGTAAGCTTAACCTTTTTCTTTTTTACAAAAAAAATTGCATTCATTTTGATGATTTATATATTGTTTTAGTTACCGACATGACAATCCTACATATCCACATATTTATATAGTATTAAAGTACACAGTATCATCTACTGTACAGTATTAAGTTTGATTTGTATTTCTGTTTATCTTATTATACCTTATGTGTGCACACTTTTCTTTTCCCTGTAACTTACTAGACCATTAGGTCTATTGCACTATTTTCATTTTATGTTAAGTATATCGGATGTTGCATTGTTGGAGGATTCGGAGACTTAAGATTTAAAATTTCCAACAACTAAAGTGTAGCGTTTAGGCCTATGACAAAGCCTTTCAATCCTGATATGCTGATGTTAAGGTGTAATGTTTACTATACTCACAATCTAAGTTTAGTAACGAAAACTAACTGGATTACTCCCGGCATTATTATTGGGGGAGGAACAGAAATGTGTGGAGCAAATTTCTAAACAATCCATCAAAGAAATGTTGAGACGTTTGTTTAAAATCCCAGGAATTGTCCGGGGATAATGACGTCACTAGGATTCATCCTCTAGGGACGAATATCTGCGTACAATTTCACAGCAATCCAGCCAATCGGTGTCAGAATAATTTACTAATGGGAAAGAAATGTCTCGTAGCCCTAACGGGAATGATGTATGACCAACATCGGTCAGAGTTTTTTAAGGACACGGCCTCGGGTTGTGGGAATTTTTCCGTGATGCACTGACCTTATCAAGCAGATTGGGCAAAAGTCTGAAGTCATTGATCCAGATGCAAAGTTGTGTTTCATATATATCTCACTATAAAAGTCTTTGGTTTGGTAGAGCTCAATGTGATGCCTGTCAGGTCAAATACATCTGAGGTTGATGCATATTAACATTGCAAAAATGGTCTAGAATATAGTGGTACACTTTTTACAAGCCTAAAAAGAGTCATGGTGCATGAGCTGCCACATTTATAACTAAAAAGATGTGAAATCACATTACCTATGGACTTTGAAATGAGTTATGTTACTGTACACATGTTGAGATTGTAAATACTAAACTTTGATTTTAACAGATTTGACTAAATAAATAGATACAACTATTTTCAGATAACCATCATTTGGATTTTTGTCCATAAAGAATATAACTGCAAAAGCTATATCTACACAAATGCTCATAAAACAAGATGCAATGTCCCTTTATTGCTGCCTGTAATCGATAAATATTTCCTCCAGATTATACTCCGGGTCCAGACAGATGCTCAAGCCAGCACAATGTAAACAGTAAACATAATCACAAGCCTCAGATCCTCATTTCCTGTGTTTACTATGTCGCAACATACAACTGGAGCTTTGATAACATGATTAACGTCTCTCAGGGATCAATAACCCTGGAGCACACGGCTAATGAGACAGCAAGGCACGACAGAGAGAGAGAGAGAGAGAGAGAGAGAGAGAGAGAGAGAGAGAGAGAGAGAGAGAGAGGAGAGAGAGAGAGAGAGAGAGAGAGAGAGAGAGACATAGAGAGAGAGAGAGACATAGAGAGAGAGACAGAGACAGAGACAGAGACAGAGACAGAGAGAGAGAGAGAGAGAGAGAGAGAGAGAGAGAGAGAGAGAGAGATAGAGATAGAGATAGAGATAGAGATAGAGATAGAGATAGAGATAGAGATAGAGATAGAGAGAGAGAGAGAGAGAGAGACAGAGACAGAGAGACAGAGAGACAGAGAGACAGAGAGACAGAGACCTATACGGATAATAATTCTTCCCAAAACTCAATTATAAGCATCCTCAAATATTTAAAAATGAAAAACTAAAAATACTACTGGGGGAATATAAAGAGAGCTGCATTGTTGCAGGACAGTTTGTCTCAGCCTGCCACAGTTTGAGGGAATCGGACTGAGCTGATACACCAGGTCTCACATCTTATATATCTTGTGTATATATATATCATATTCTATTTTGTATTAATGTATTATATTACATTACATGTTACTTGTTAGACGCTTTTATCCAAAGCGACTAACATACATTCAGTACTGTGGGCAATCCCCACAGGAGCCATTTGGGGTGAAGTGTCTTGCCCAGGGACACAACGACATGTTGACTGCAGTGGGACTCAAACTTGCTATCCCCTGATTCAAGCTCAGCGCACTATCCACTGAGCCACCATTATATGAATGAAATTAATCTGTATTCCTTGTAAGAAAAAAAAAAAAACATGTTCTTGCTTAATGTTCAAATTCTTAGCAGTTTGTTTATAACTGTTTATTTGTTTATTTGTGTGTATATGTTGCAACTATACAGAGCTTTGGCAATACTATATGTAACTATGGTCATGCTAATAAAGCTATTGAATTGAATTGAATCGAAAGAGAGACAGACAGACACCTGACTCACATCATGCCCCAGTGATCTAATAAGAGCGATGGAAGTTTAATAAATACATAGATATACATCTATATAGGGCATCATAAAATGCTAGCTACAGGAAATTATTCATTGATGGTTGACATATTTTAGGATTAATTAAAAGGATAAGCAGATTGATGTTAATGCCTTCTTATTTGCACAGAAGCCCTTAAAGTCGTCTGAGCCGTGTGCCTGAAGTGATCCACAGTGGTATCAGGAGACTAATAAAAGAGATTTGGAATTATGCAGCTGACTTATTCATCAAAACAGAGCAGCTAGTAGCTCCAACATGACATCCAGTGCAGCAGAACAGCTGTGGGGGGGAACACATGCTGTTACGCTCATTACATGGGGCGCTGGTATTTGTATTTTAGAGTTACACACAATCACAGAGATAATTTTGGGTCATGACATGGAGTAGTTCAGTACCACTGAGTGATGTGCTGAGGATCTCAACGAGAAGCAGGGAGAGTATGTAATTAAACTGTGACTGTGCAGCGGGAAATCATTTTAGTGTCAAAGAAAGAGTATAACAATGTCAAGTGACAAAAAGACACTTTGTCCGCACATCCATTTTTACTTTCACATCGGAGGTTCAACCATAGGGATGAGGATTAGGGAAAATTGTTTTGGTATGCAAAAAATTTAGTTCTGACTTTAATCCCAGAATGTATGACAGACATCTTGAGAAAAAAGTAATAATTCAAGAAAAAAAGTCATAATTCTTAGATTTTTTAAAGTGGACCTATCATGCTATATTATAATAATATAGTGTAGGACCATACCTATATAAGGCATATTTATACATTTTATTTTTCAAAATACCAAACAGATCATGCATTTTAGCCATGCCTCATTTTGCTCAATTTGACATTTTTTAGCTCTGTATTTGCAAGGGCAGATTATGTGAGAACAGCACCACCTACAGGCCTGGCATATGTACTACAGCGTCTCCAGCGCTTTCGAACGGCAATGGCCGTGGCTGTCTCCTCCTGATTGGTGGAGTTGGCCCAATAGCCGTAGCGCCACTGTCCTGACGTCAGGACAGTGTTCAAATCTGGATCAGTTTTTATCAGATCCGTTGCAGCCCCTTTTTTAGAGATTTGGGTATGGAGGAAAATAGAGAGGGTTGTGTTTTCTGACTCTTGGTGAGTTCCCTGGAACACCGGGGACACATATTCATGTATAAAAGACGTACAAAAGTGCATTTTGCATGATAGGTCTCCTTTAAGTAAGAAAAAGTCAGATTTTTTTCCCCTCAAAATTGTGACTTTTTTCATGTGGCCCTTATCTTCTTCTGTATAACCAGCCTACTATATACACAGTATATATACACACTATATCATGTTTTTTGTATACGTTTACTATTATGTTTTTACTTGTATAGGTATTCTGCTCATACTAGTATATTTAAAAGGGTTTTGTTTTTGTAGCTATTTCTAATTCTTTGTACTTCTGTTGTACATCACAAACATTTCAATGTGTGTACTTGTATGTTTGTTCTGTGTGTGACTAATGAAAGTATCTTGAAATGCTAACAGAGTCAGACATGGTAACAACAATGACTGTAATTCATACGTACATATGCAATAAAAAGAGAATATATTCGTGGCTATGACTTACTGTATTGCTTGGCGCTGACATGCATGACTTATGAAAATGTACAAATCATGAACAAAATCCTCTATTATGGTGTAAATAATTTAACATATCAATATACAGTATATCTTGCTGTATAAAATATCCGGGGAGTAATAACTGTGTGGCTAATCGTTGAATAGATCAACAAGTTTATACAGTAGCCTTTCTAGAAGCTCTATTTCACTGAATATTTTAAAACGTTAACAGGCTTGGTGGGATAATAAAAAAGATTGAGATCACCAAAACTATAATAATTCTTCCTCTGGGAACCATGCATATTTTACCAAATGTCTTGGTAATCCATCAAGTTTTTGTTGAGTATTCTGTCCTGAACAAAAGTGGTACACTGAGATGCTGCTAGCTTGGCTTCATATCCAATATAGCTTCTCATTGATTTGTAACATTGCCCATAATGCGTCCAAATACATTCACAGAACAGAACCTGATGCCACAGAGAAAATCAATAAGGGGAAAACATCACACATCATCCAACTCTAGTTTTAAGTGTCCCATCAAAGACACATTTCCTAAGTAAGAGAGGAATTGTGTAACCTGGCAGTCACCCTGTGCTTCACACCATAAATATACCATGAGAGAGACTAAGCCAAGGACATAGATGAAGGTAAGCACACTGCTTTGGTTCCTGGCGCCTTATCTTTTATTGAATCTTTGGAGACATCAATGTAAACCTAATAGGCTTCTGCTCTAAGCCTGCCTGTGGAATGGAGAAATCCCTGATATCTAGTCTAACATCCCGTGTGTGTATATTACATCAATCTCGGTTCTCCTTTAAAAAAACACAACACAATTCTGTATTTAAAAATGTTTTTTTCCCCATAGGCCATCTCAGACTCTAAACCAAAAACATGCTGGTCTTGCAGGAGAACATCTTTGATTTCGAGGAGTCATTCTTTAAGACTTTAACACTTTATTAATATTGGCCCTTCACCTGTAGATTATTCTCTAAAATACATTTGTAATATCAAACAACATTGGAAATCTCCATCAGAAATGCTACAATCCTAAGGTACCAAATTGTAAATATGTAGCAACGTATTTTCCCATAGTAGAAACATAATTGCCTGTCAAGAGACCTAACTCTTGTAGCTCCACTGGAAACACATTTACATTTTTGAAAGTGCAGAATTGAGAGTCTGCATGATGTGAAGTGAGTAGCATATGGTGTAGTTCTTTGCGAAGTAATCCATGAAAGTTGATCACCTCAGAGACGTTCATGCCCTCACAACCTTGTAGCATTTAGATTGGCTTTCTGTCTGGTCTTGTAAAGTGCTGTACTTCGCTGCCAACATTTGTAAGCTGTCTTATTATGTTTCTGACACCTAACCTGGCCTTATGTTATATCACTCTGTATTTTATCACTATGCATGACTGACATCAAATATAAATCCTGTCAAAATACAAAAGAAACAACAGATATTGTAAGGTGTTGAAAATCATGGATTTGTGATTGAGTGTTAAAAGGGAAACATCAAAATGGTCTGAAAAAGGGGGAAGTATGAGTGATTTGGTTCAGTAGCTTGTTAATGTTGCCATGTCTGCTCTTCATCCCCTCAGTTCTCTATCTCCAGTCAGCAGACACAGAGAGGAGCTTTCACAGACCTCAGATATCATCACTCAACCGTCAACTCCCTCTTGAACTAACACTCAACCTTCGATGATATCGCACTTCCACTTTCAAATATTCATATTGGCTCTCCTGGTTATTAAATATTTGACCACGGGCATCCATTTCTTGTTATTACTTCATCCGTGAGGGAATAGGAGCAGTGGACGAGGGAGGGACTGTCATTTAAATCTGACAAATCGTACTTGATAGATACAGGGGACGGGCACACTATAATGTAAGGCAGGCTAATACAATAGCACTAAAATAAACACTACTTAGTAAAAGTATTATTTTCAGACGGTCAGACAGGCTTAGTGCTGGTTTGGTGTTGTACTTGATTGCATCCTATTGCAAAGTCAACCTACAGCTTATAATATATTAAAACACTTTACAAAGCAATACAACAACCAGACTGGTTTATAATATTACGGGAGTTGAATTAGCCTCTTTCATACAGTTTGCTTTAACAAAGAAAAAGCTTAGCAATAGTAGTGTTTAAAGAAGGGCCAAAATAGTTATCCATGTTTATTCTAGAGTGCAACTTTTATTATGTGTGTGTACATTGACAGAATAAATAAGAGTTTATTGAATGCTATCATTTGGTCACTGGTTAGTTGGGTTACTTGGCCTAAAGAAATGTAATTTTAGTGCAGCACATAAACAATGATTTTCTACCAATGAATGATCTGCTGAATTTTCTTTTTTCTTTAGTCTATAAGTGGACCAAAAGTAAGGAAACAGTCTATCACAGGGTTTCAAAGGTCACATCTTTAAATACCTTTTTTTGACTAATAGTCCAAAACACAAAGATATTTAAAATAAAACTCACACTGGAGAAGCTGAAGCCAGAGTATGTTTGACACATCACTTCACAAAATAGTTGAATACTCATTGTCAGTCAACTGAAGAATAAATGTATCGTTACAGATATCTAGAATATGGACAGGAATATAAAAGTATCATTCTGAAAAAAGCAAGAACCACACACTCCAAAGAAGTCACTGTGTCGAATACTCAAAAGCTATGAATACATTCTGTCGAAAACTAAAAAGATGCTGACTGACCACACTGTAAATCTCCGGCCACAGACCTGGATATCAGTGTCAATCAGGCTTCAGGAACTGCTTTTATTTGCAGGTTTGGAGGACAAAGACACCAGTAATTTTATTTCTGAGAGAAGTCGTGTGGACTGCGGCATCATGATCCGGTGCTCGTCTCACTGACACCATGTAGATGGATGATAGCCGGGACACTTTGTTTTCAGCTGACGGTACCTGAAGGCCACAGAGCACCAGGCTCAGTCCGTGACCTGATCTGATCATGATGGATGCTACTGTCAGCCCACACACACACACACACACACACACACACACACACACACACACACACACACACACACACACACACACACACACACACACACACACACACACACACACACACACACACACACACACACACACACACACACACACACACACACACACACCACACACACACACACACACACACACACACACACACACACACACACACCACACACACACACACACACACACACACACACACACACACCACACACACACACACACACACACACACACACACACACACACACACACACACACACACACACACACACACACACACACACACACACACACACACACACACACACACACACACACACACACACACACACACACACACACACACACACACACGCACACGCACACACACACACACACGGACACTGTAAGTCAGTGACAGTTTATTAAGAAGAAGAAGAAAAGGTGAGAAGAAAGAGAGAGCACAGAGGGAGCTGTCATGGCAACCATCTAAAAATGACGCAGCAACAGTTAATTACCACCTCCGCCCACAGGTATGCATACATAATGGCGAAGGTGACAGGACACCTGCTACCAAACCTCAGCTAGTTATCACCTGCAGTTATTTCAGGAGCGACGTGTGCCGGGAGACTAGCCCAGTTTCTTTTTTCTTTTTTTTAAAGATTCAGCGCATAAGGAGAATGTGAACGTGTGAGGGAAATACCAAGAGATCTGCTGCTTTCAGAGAAACACCCTGACATGAGGTCTCTGCAGGATTTGACGGAGACAATTTAGAGGTTGCTACTCATACTATCATCCTTTTCTGAGGGGTCTACATGCAGGGTAAAGAGGCATCATTCCCCTAAAGACCTTTACAACCTAATAGAGTGGTAAAGATCAAGTTAATTTAATAATATCATCTGCAATCGTGGCGCTATATACGCATGTCATTATCACTCTAATGCCACGTTGTTATGTTCCTTCAAAAGCATGTGATCCACTGACTGAGCCACCTAGCTATTCAGTGTAGTCTATCCATCACGGTTATTTGACATTACCATGTCTTCAGACTCAAATCAGTCGCTATTCAGACAAACTGAAGGTTCATTAAATGTGGTTGAGAACTCAGGTATCATTACAACAGCCAGGATACAAGGGGAATTAACCTGACTCCTTGAATTGACCTAAAGCTGGCAAAATGCAGACAAAGCAACCGCCAGCTGCACCAGAAAAAAAAAGGTGGATCAGGTTTTTATTCCGCAAAATGGGCTAGAGGCTGGGAGAATAAGATCTTCACAGCTCTGAAAAAAACACCTGCCAGGCACGACACGAAGCAATATGAATGAATGGCCGTGAAATGAAAAGGTGTAACTAGATTGCATACTTTTTTGTTTCAAGGCAGAAAAAGAACTTCTGCGACCTGCTAACTATAAAGTCATTGCATCAGTCACCTTTGATGTTCCTAAGACCTCTGTGCAGCCATATACTGATGCAGTATGCTTCAATGGTCTTGGACACTGATCCTAAAGCAGTTTTAAGAGGAGGAGATAAAAAAAGACAGGTCTTACACACTTGTCACATTCGTTAGTGGTTCACTCACTTCTATATCTGGGGTCGTGGGGAACTGTATGACTCACTCTTCTGAACAAAAATGGATCCTAGAATTTTTATATATTTATTTCACTCTCTCCATTTGAAGTAAAGTTACACCGCTCCTCCCTCATTGTAGCAGACATCTGTAAGACAATTGTATAAGTGAATTTTTCTTCATGATGTAACGTTACCCCATAAGTAATTTGTTGATTCTAAGCATGAGAGAATGTATCCATCAGAGAAAACTAAGAACAACCTACTTCATCTTTTGGTTTGCTCCAAGGGTTGAGTGTGGCCACAAGCTGCCATTTTACATAAAGAGGGATTTCCACTCATCCATCAGTTTTCAGCTGAATGAGGTATTTCTTCGATCAAACTCCAGACAGAAGAGTGGACCGCAGCTCACTGCAGGCCACACTTTCTTTTACTCTGATGACAAAACAACATTTGGACCATTACAAGTTGAAAGGAATTGGATCCATGTGCTTCAGTCCTTTTTCTGCATTTTACATATAATGTAAATAAGGGAGAGTTTCATGTCATGATCTGTCTTCAGTTATCCACATAAAATGATTCCCTTGAATAAAATAGGACTGATAAACAACAAAATGGGCAACTGAAAGGCCTCAGGAATTGATGCTAAATGGATCCAATGCTTATACTGCTGTGTTTATAATGGATAATGAAAGGTAGAAAACCCCTTACTACTGTAAAGTCGTTATTCTTTATCTGTTTGTGACAAAAAGGGCAAAAGCTTCAGTGGGCTAAGCAATGAGAAGGAAATGCAGATATGTTTTTACTTCTTTATCATGGCATATTCAGATGCTTTATATAAGTCATCTTTTGGGCTTTAAAGGGCTCACACTTAGTTAACAATATAGTAGCATTTAAACTTTATTATTACAAGCATGCGCTTTGCAATTAGGAAGCGATGGTGGTCACGTTCATGATGATGTATTATAACTATGAGAGTTAGTTAGTAGTTGTATAAATGTTTTGTGACCTCAAGCAGTAAACTGTTTTCACAAAAGTGAAATTTGGCTTAATCCTATTATGTAAATATTTTTTACGATAAAATAAAAGCAAAAAATCATCATAAAAGGTTGATAGCTATTAGGAGTAATGTGATAAACTGTAGCATTATTGGCCTGTCTCCCATGCTACATTTTACAAGATTAATTTGTTTCTGTTTTCCACTCATTTTGTGCTCACTAAGAATAAATACGTTGTTCATTTTCAACAAGGTGAACAGTGAAATACAAGGCTGCTATTACTCATGGCTGTCGGTGGAGAAAACCACACACAATTGCACCCACTTAACATCGAAAGGCAGAGGTTATATCTGACTACCACTCCTCCAGCACCATTTCTCTCAAAGGCTGTCCAGTTCAAAGCCGCGCACAGGGACGATGAAAGGTGAAACACCTGCATTGCCTGCACCGGTGAAACAAGATCTCGTAAGCTTAAAAAAAAAAAAATAATTGATCCTCGGCCGCAGCTGATAGTTACACTCGAGGGATGAGAGAGATGGGAACGTTGAGACTGTATTGGCGCCCTTGCTTGTTATCTGATTCTCACCACTGCTATCATCATTATCAAACAATCCACCGCTGTTATTTTGAGAGAAACTGAGTTTAGTTTGAAGGTAATGGATTTGAAATAGTCCATGATGACCATGTGAATGCTGCTTTTGAAAATGCACATACTGTACAATACTCTGTCCGCGTACCTCATCAGGCCCATACATCCCTCCAGCTAGAAAGTGTATCTTTCGAACACATGGCTTTTTGGCCAGCTAAAGCGGCGATAAGAACCCTAACACAAGCTCATAATCACCGTTTCCTCCCAACAGATGGAGAGACATGTCTGGACCTTCACACTTGATGATCCAACCATCAGCTGTAAGTGGAGACACTTCAGAAACAGAGGAAGTCTCCGTAGTCTGTACTTCAGAAGGTAATCTTCATAGACAACTTATGCAGTATCCTCAGAGAGTTAAATATATTAAAGCTATACGGGTAAATTGAGGGTAAAAAGTAAAGTGAAAATCCATGCTATTTAAATCTCTGAACCAAAAAGGAAATCTTAAATTCGTCTTCACCTGTTTTTTCAGGAGCTTTAATATCTGCTAGTTCCTCATCAGAGACTACAGATGGTGTCAAACTGTAACACTTCATGTAGCTCAAATAGTTCGCTGAAATAGTGTTTCACCTCTTGCTCTAATGCACAAAGGTTTATTTTAAATAGACTGTTGTATCAAGTAACTATATTAAATATGTCGCAATTGGGTTAAAGACACTAAAACACAAAGTATAAACAGTTTCTGCTTCCAGCTCGAGGTCGGAAGGCACATGGGAGACTTTGTATTCCCTTCATGGCCAAAGATGAAGCTCAATTCAGGGTTACACTATACACTTAAACTACCAGTAGACAACTTTACAGCCCATTTCTTCTCAGCTTTGAGCACCCCACTATTTGTCACTCGACACACGCTATCAACGCGCTGAGCCATTCCTGAAATGAACAACACCACTCTTTAAGACTATGTTTCCATTTATTTATGTACACAACCAGGATGAAAGGGACAATATCAGCACAACTTTCCCCAGAGGTGTCACACTGCCTCACCCTCTTCGCTATAAATCAAGAGACTTGTTATCCACACCTCTTTGTCATCATTTTGCTGCAAGAGTTCAAACATACTGTCTCGGAGCTGATATAGAAGCACCTGTCAAGCAGCACTAATATACAGTCAAGCTCTTTTTACCATGTTGTATTTTACAAGCTGTTTATTTGATCTAACATAAGCAGCTAAAGTTAGCATGTTGGACTAACTAGCTCACTACTCATGGATACCGTGTAAGCACAGCAGGAGTCTTGCTCTTTATGAATTTGGAGTTTACAGACAAGCAACTCTGGCAACCTGACCATGATATCGTTACATTTGCCACATTTTTGACTATTCCTCAAAGCGTTTTCTCTTGTAAAGATAAGAGTGAAATGTACAGTGAGTAATTGTGAGAAAGTACATTAAGCTTAGCAGCCAACGGAGAAGTGCTACTACAAACTACTGCTAATACAACTAAATAGCACTTAATCAGAATCAGAAATCCTTAATTTGTCCTGCAACGGGGAAGTTATGAAGTTCAAGAGCAATATTGTTTCTTTTTTTACTATGTCTTCAATAAGGATTGTGAGCTAGAGAGGCGGGTTCATAGCTTTAGTATCAATTATCTAAATGACCATAAAAGGGATCCTATTTACACCATTCCTGTTTTAAAACAAGTCCCCTGCAACTGAACTCAAGGACCGATTGTTTCAAAAGTAAAACATTTTTTGAGAAATAAACCATGGTAATCGTATGTGTCATGTTAAAATGGAAAGCTTGACAGGTGTAGTAATAACAACAACTGTATGAGCTTAGCAAATAGTCAACTACACACTCTATGTTGGTGATCAAGTAAGTAGTAGACAGTAGGGCTGTGCAATTAATCCTATTTTAATCGCAATTACGATTTTGGCCTGCCACAATTACGAAAACAACATAATCAAAAAACAATTATTTTGCTTTGCTAGGTTGTGACAGTGCACTGCAACATATTTGATCTAATTTATCATATTTACATATGTTTAGTAGCTTGTTGAAGTGCGCTCCAAAATATTTGCTGATCTTGTTTATTGGTATTTATTATTTTTGATATTATTTATTTAAATGTAAATATAAATGTATCATTTATTTTATTTATTTTTGTATTGTTTTTTCAGTTGAATTATACGTTCAGGGAAATCAACAGTTAAAAAGATACTGTTCAAATTATTATTTGTATTTGTTTTAAAGTTCAATAAATGGATGTTTTCAAAGTCAATGAATAATCGTATTTAATAATCGTGATATCAATTATTGACAAAAATAATCGTGATTATGATTTTTGCCATAATCGCACAGCCCTAGTAGACAGTCCTACAAAATTGTTCTATTTGATACCTTTATATGGTGAAAATCTGTTGCACATGAATTGATACACTGTTGAATAACACATAGCTGGCCTTGTCACAATAATTCAAATGAACGAAGAAGCCTCTGTGTATCACCATGTGACGCCATGGTGGATTCCTGGCAGTGCCACTCATAAAACTGTTCATTCTGGCGGCTGTGGTGTGACAACATGTCTTGCCATGGAGGTTCCCAGTCACCCAGGTGGCAAGTGACACAAGCTAGTGATTAGCACACAAAAAATGGCTCAGTTTCATTTAGAATTACTGACAGGACTGCATTTGAACCAACACAGAATAAGCTGAAACAGGTAAGCCTCCCTGAGATAACGGGAAAATGAAAATGGAACACAAGACGGCGAAGAGATAACCATCCATAACCACCGGGATGTGAACGAAATGTTAATGCTTTTTTTCTCCTATAAGCAGCTGCACTCTTTGAAGCTCGTCCTGAGAGCTTTTTGTTATCTTATCATATGAGACTCAACATTTATCTCTGGGCATGGCCTCAAAAAATAACAAAAACAACTGTGCAAAGGCAAATGGATCACAGACCTAATTTGTCCGCCACAGAAATCTTACATCTTCAAAACCTCATTTCATAACGTGTGAGTGTAACCGATTATGGCATGTGTGGGATTTTTGCATGTGTGGGGTGCAGTATTTATTCAGTGCAAATTTAAACAGTATTGAAAATCAGTGCCAAGGACATACTTTGTTATTTGGGCTGAGTTTTTAGCTGCACACAAGGTTTTGGACTGCAGGGCTTGATTTAGCCTTTTAGTTTGGATGCTAGATGGTAGATGAAACACATACAGTCCTAATACCTTCTGACTGCACTGGATGTTGCCGTGAGCAGAATATGTAATATTTGAGTAAAGCCGAATAACTCTAGTTATATATAACAACACTGCCGCATATGTACAGCTTTGATATTTAGTGCCTAGGCTCTGCATCTTGGCAATGACCCAGCTCAGCTGTTTAGATCTAATTAAGATATGAAGAATATCCTAATTATATCAACAGCATTAAACATCGCTGTTTACGCGCCAACAACAATCAAAAAGGAAGAAAATGAGCTCAGCCAGTACATCACACACATGCTAATAATACTGTGTTGTGTTTGCAGAAGCCTACACATAGTAGATCTTAGAAGCCACATACTTAAAAAAAACTAACTTTTAATGGTATCCAGTAAAGAAAAGTTCAGTTCTGCAAAAATCCTGAGAGGATAAAGTATGACACTTCCTCTTGAACAACGACATTTCAAAAGCTTGTTAAAAAACCTTCAAGTGACATGTAGCAGAAACTTGTAATATTGAACTGGATCATTTCAAAGCTCAGTGAACTGCAAGAGTGAATGCTCCATGATCACAACATAATTTGTCTCTTTTGTTACACAAGGTAAATGTTAAGAGCAGATATACAGGCACCAGATGCAGTCATGAAGAGCTGCTCCTGTGTGAGAGGCGTTTCAAAATATCTTGACACAAGGGAAATGACACCCACTGTCCGGGCAAAGATGCTTTACATTTGGCTGCAGGTGTTGGGGTATTGACTTCGGATCAGATCCAATTTTCACAAATAAATTCAATAAATGCTCTTGCATCATGTAATGTGCGTTGGACACAATTCTAATTGTTTTACATTATTCTAGTATTGTTATAGTCCTTGTAGCAAGCCATCACACAAGAATGACATGTCAACTTCAATAATTTAATTAAAAGACATTTCAAGCCATATTGAGTTTTCACTGATTCCTTAAGTTTTGCTCACATCTGGAAATTAGGTTAGCTAACTAAGTTAAATCTACTTTGTTGCATGTTGGTACAAGAATAGGTTTTAAACTGTTAAAAAAAACTCTAAGCTATGAGAAAGCAACACAATAGGACTCTACACAGCGTCCCTCACAATAGTTACACACTACTAATTTCTACCCTGAAATGTATTCTTACTTATACTACAGATTTTAACATTCTTAGCACCAGTTATATTTCCTAATGGCTTAATGTGGAGCCATACTTCAGATTCTATTTACAGCCGGCATGCAGTCGTTATCTACTAGCCAACTGTTTCTCAGCATCAGTAGAAATAGGCTCTGTAAGATAGATGTTGCTTTGGCCCAACTATTAGATTATCTCAATGATTGGCCCATGCAGGAGGTCTACCTCTCCCTCCAACAGTGTGCCATCAATTGCTTTTTGCTCCCCATGCCTATGTGGATCAGCTTCTGCAGGCTCTATCATCTGTTGTGGCCCACTTTCATCGTCTCTTCCCCCTCCAAAGCTAAATGCAGCAGGCAGGGGTTATTTATGAGAAGTTTGAAGCAATGCATCATCACAGAGCCAAGATGGAGGAGTGGGTTTGTAATGGGTTGCAGCAACACCACGCGAGCCTATAATTAATGACAACAACAGCATCAAACCTGGGGCAAAGTAGGAGGACCACTGTTTTCCCCATGAAAAATAAAGTAGGAAGAGGCTGCCTCCGAGTAGTCCTACAGCACTAACACACTGCATCCTTGAAGAATGACATCTCATTGGGAAGGTTGGGGACTGTAATGTGTTTACATTACTATAGATGGCAGCTTTATAGTCCTGAGCGCCAAGAAATACAATTATCATTAAGTAGCCTAGCCCTGATTAGGTGAAGAGTTCAGACAGCGTTCACAGAAATGCAGAAATGGATGTGGCTAATCAGATAACTATGAAGTGCAGTGTAACACCCTGGGGTGGGGACATCCATTTCCAAAAGAAGAAAAAGTGCATTATTGAGCTTAGCATAAACAACTCTTAGACAACTTCAACACAGCAAATGGTGTATTTATATATCTGCAGTTTAGCTCAGTATCTGTGCACACATTTGCACGCGTCAAGATGGATGAGCACAATCAACACCATCTTATGTGCTGTGTCTTTACCCAGGGTGATAATGAATCATCTGCAACATACTAAGCAATAATTTTACACTCTGACAGGAGAGAGAATCATTTGCAGTCCAAGATGCAGGAACAGAGAGATGATAAACCAAGCATGGCCAACATAAACTTTGCTTTCTGACGGTGCCATTTTGAAAATACATAGTTTATAATGCCCCGGCTGAGCAGTGATAAAGGACGGTGTAGTTTTTGAAATTCAAAGTGTGACTGTTTAAAAAGGTATGACTTCATTGATTCCTCCTGTGAAACCTTCATGTATTCAGATTAAGGTGGTAAGGAGAGTGTGTGGAATGGAAAAGGAACAAGTGTCAGACCAAAAAGACAACCAGGACTTATTTATTCTCTCACTCCAATTGGTAACATGACAATAACATGATTGATGAAGAGTGAACTTTAAATAGCCAAAAGCCAGAAAATCACAAAATAAGTGGTTATTTTGTTCAATGATCATCAAGAACACACAAACATGTTTTTTCAGCTTAATGCAAGTTATTTAAGTTTGCAAAAAATCACTGTTTAAGCCTTAGAGTGGTAATAGATGATGAACACTTACTGTAGAAGAACAACATTGATTTCCCTGTCCTTCAAAATCAAGTGGACCATTATTATTGCTGCCAAGTGGCTGAAAAAGATCAGTCAAGGGAACCTTATCAAAAATCTTTTTTAAGTGTTTATTTTTTTATATTGTTAAACCTGACGTTTGATCATTATCAGATATATTTCTCAAAACCTTGTTATCTCTATCAGCCTCTAAATGTCAGCATCCGTCTGGCTCTAGCTGTAACTGAACATATTGAGATCAAACGACTCCCTGTGGGATTTGAGATCATTTCCTTCTGGATTAATGCATGTACCTTTATGAATATAAATCATGGTTACAGCTGTCACACGGGCTTAATTACAACAAATATTGCTAATTCAGGGACTCGGAGAAGAGATTTGAGCCTATCGGCGCGGCGAAATGCTGGATGTATAAAAGGAGCACAGGTGTGCAGAGGGAATGATAGTCCCGTGTCTGGAGGTGACAGGGAGGAAGTCAGTGAAACAAAGCCTTGCTATATGAGGGAGGAAATAAAAACACGTCATGTACCAAAGACAGGTGGAGGATCTGACTTCTACACAGCAGGTAATGCTATTAAATATGCATCAAAGACAAAAGCACCAAATCCCTGCATCAAACGCAAACCCCACTTTACAATCCAGGTGCTGGGAAATGCTGCGAGTCATGGGAAAACACAATGACAGGTCCCGCTCTCAGAGAATCTCATTCACTAATGGCTGACCCCTCTGACATTTCCCCTTGCTGGTATTTTTAAACCACATTTCACTCAACGATGTCCTTACATCACTACCTAGACAGGCGCACACTTATAGTTTCTATAAATAAGAAATGTCAAAAAGGAGATGACAGTGATATGATCTTGTCATCAAAGAGCCTCATTGCTAAAGATCCTACAAAAAGTTATTTTAGGTCAAAGCAGAAAGGAGAAAAGTGAAGAGTTTGTGGTGCATAACCCCACTGTGTTGTTTATATAGACTGTCATCCTTTCCACAGTGCACTGAAGCAGAGGGCAACAAAAATACTTGTTCTGTTTGCAAAAGAGGCCAAACTCGTATTTCAGACAGACAGTCCGACACATGGGCAGAAACTGAGGGCTTTGTTCTTTCATGAAAACAACTTTTGAAGTCACTTTCATCACAAAACATTTCACTGACACTTTGAAATGGGTATATTTTCCTCACTGCACCACAAGTAATTTTATTTGACGATTCAACACCTATTTTTTAACGATGGTCACTGTCTTAAGGTCTGGCGATTCTGAATGAGTATCCGTAAATTAAAATGCTTTCGGCTCACAAATCGCTACAGAAGAATGAATTCAAAAGACTATGTTGCAAGGCTTCGGAAAGAAATATCATAATTTATGGTTACTTGTGAAAATGAAATAGCTTATGGTTATGTTTCAAGGAAGCTGACGCATTGTTGTGGTTAACAATGTTTTCAAATGCCACAATACAGACACAAAACATCCACATTACGATGCAGATGTAAAATGTGCTGGATAAATATGGATGATGGTGTCAGAAGATGTGGACAGACCAATGTGTGTTGATCACTGAATGCAGAAAGAGATTTACATGTGGCTGATCACAATATTCCTGGTATACTGATTGTAATCGTGTCACTGATTTCACAACATGTACAGAAAAACAACTATAATAGTGACCTTCTGATGGATGTGTGTAAGGTGGATAACAGTTGTAGGAGATTTTGTGGAAGCATGCTGTCGGTTTTATTCAGCAATTTGTAAAAATACACCTGACAGTAAAGTGTGATCAAAAAGGGCTTATTGCGATTTGTATGATAATAAAAAAGTATAGTGGAATGAATGCCATATTTACACATTGACAAGGACTGGTTGGAAGGCGCAGCTTTTATTTAAATCCCAGCTCAGTTTTATATTCAAATTAGCTGTCAACACTTTTTTATCACACATTCACTACGTGCTTTTCCTTTAGTCAAAGCCTTTGTAAACGTGTTACAAAGAGACAGTGATTCATTTGCTGTTCAAATATCAAAGCATATAAGAGGACTGATACAGGAAATATAGACAACTAAAATACTACTATACACCACTCTGATTAAAAGGCACTCTGAGGTGTTATGTAACTCATTATTAAAACCACAGTGGAACCATGTAATTGGTTATCAATCATTTATGAAAAATTCCTATTGTAAAGTGCCAAATACACCTTGTAGCGGAGAGAGTAAGCGGCGGACAATCAGCATACAAGTCTGAGACACCGCAGAAAAAAGTTTTTACTGCCAGGTTCAGCTCAATATGTGACCTGAGGCGGGAGCAGAAATAACTACCAAAACAAGCCGTGTGTGCAAACATTTCCTCAGCCCCACGGAGGAGGAGCAGGAGGTGGACAACGAGCACTGGAGGACAAACGCGGGAATTGATTGGTACGACGGCAACTATGATCATCTCAGCTCTATGGATCAAAGAGGACTGCTTCAACAGCTCAACCCTGCTGCACAGCACACAAAACAATCCCTCCTTCGGCACAAAAATGACATTATAAGACATAAAACCAATGTTCATACCACACCTATCTTTCCGGCTAGCTTGTCATTAGTGAATCACACATTTATTTAACTGCTAGCATAACTCAATTGCCCAAATCATCGTTCAAAGTATGAATTCGATTCTGGTGTCATTTGTTGAATATGTTTGATTAGTTTAGAGGTACTGAATCAGTGCATTATTATTAATAATCTTATGTAATGATTAATTTTCCATTCCTATTTTATGCAATGAGCTGTACAATTGTTTTTCTTAGTAATGGCTCTGCGAACAGTGTGTCTTTTAGGTTTGATTCTTCATCAACGTAACTCATTAATGGGATCCTAATTAAGAGCCCCTGTCATTTCTGAAATCAAAGATAAACCCTGAGAAGAACAAAGGGCTGTAGTCAAGACTAACTTCAAGTCAATAGAGTCCAAGTCAAGTAGGAGGCGTGTGGCGCAGTGGGTAGAGCGTTGGTGTTCGGATCAAGGGAGCACAGGTTCAAACCCCACTGCAGTCAGCATGTCGTTGTGTCCCTGGGCAAGACACTTCACCCCAAATTGCTCCTGTGGGGATTGCCCACAGTATTGAGTATGTAAGTCGCTTGGGATAAAAGCGTCTAACAAGTAACATGTAAAAGTCAGAGTCAAGGCAGAGTCCAGGGGAAATACTGTTACAGTCCATAACAGGCTATATTGTCTATTCTAAATAACCACATATGTACAGTAGGTTACAGCTCATTTTGGTAATTCAAAATGAGAAGTGGCAACAAAGGTATAAACAGCAAATGTATCAAATTTAAAATGAGATTACTGGCCCATAATACTTACACATTTTTGTTACATGTCACACCCAAGAGACAGGAGTCCAAGAGAAGTTCAAGACTCGGAAACCCAAGCCCGACTATAAACCTTTGGATATAAATAATACATTTTGATATACTTGTATGAATTGAGTTATGCTAAATAATATTTGGGTACCAGACTAGATTAAATACACATTGCTGGGGTATATAACAATACAACCTGTCATTGTTAAAACTAAAAGAAAGTGTGCTCATTATTCTGTTGCTCACATTCAGATCTGTGTCACATATAAGGGTTAAATAATAAATAAGGACACCTTTGCCTGTAGTGTGAACATAGAGTTAGTACTGCACAGAACAAAAGTTTAGTTTGGGATGGAGTTTGCTGTAAGGCTCATATTTTAAATTATAATGCAGCACAGTATTCAAAATGTCAGAAGTTGCCCACGTCAGGGCAGCAGCTCCTTTATGTGCTGGAGCGCCCTGCTCTGCATACCAGTAACCCTTCAGTGTCTGCTGTCCCTGCTCCAAATAACATCCCAGAGGGTTTTGGCAGCATAGCAACGCATATTTAAATAAGGATTTAAATACGTGATGAATGTTGGAGAAATGAGGCCCTTTTACAAGCTTGCCACTTGGAGGCAAAACCGTTTTACTTCTGCTGAATTTTAAATTACTCAAATTAGACGGAAGAATGTCCATAGTCTCGAAGCTTAGCAAAGAAAACCACGGAGAGACACTCCTGCTGTCTTCAGATGGAGAGACACACCATAACAAACAATATTAACACAAAGGGAATTCAGAAGGCTGCAGTGGACCTACAACAGTTTTGAAAAAACAGCTGGTCGGTGTGCATCCAGACTGAAGTGTCTATTCAGTAATCTGAGAGGCAGTGGAGCATCTGTAAAGGGGCAAAGCAGACTCTTGGAGGAGCCTCGGCAGAATGCTAATGCCGTGAGGTTCACCTCTGTCCTCTCTAAAACATACAAGGGCAACACACACACAACACACACACACACACACACACACACACACACACACACACACACACACACACACACACACACACCACACACACACACACACACACACACACACACACACACACACACACACACACACACACACACACACACACACACACACACACACACACACACACACACACACACACACACACACACACACACACACACACACACACACACACACACACACACACACACACACACACACACACACACACACACACACACACACACACACACACACACACACACACACACACACACACACACACACACACACACACACACACACACACACCACACACACACACACACACACACACACACACACACACACACACACACACACACACACACACACACACACACACACACACACACACACACACACACACACACACACACACTTTAAATCATGTAATCAGATCGTCCTCTAAAAAACTAGATCAGATAACACTGCATGATTCACATGCACACAAATCTCCACAAAAGCACAAGTACGTACGCCCACACACAAAAAACCAACACACACACACAATATAATACAGTGCACTCCACTTTGCTCCACTTCTCTGAGCAGAATGAGTGGGAAAGAGATACAGAACGCACTGTTTTATCTGTGAATTCCATTTCAAAAACCACTTCAAGGGAGACAAAATTATCAGATGCACACAACAGTCAAAGACCCATGCGAAAATACCTTTTATGAGATATTCAAAGCATTTTCTATATAAAAGGGTGCAGGTTCTGCAAAAACAATAACCACACTGTGCCAGCAGTGAAAAAGAGTTCAAGTGTGAGCAATGACATTATGAGATCTCATTTTATTCATAATTAATATATGTTACAGAGGGAGATAATTAGCACCGTGCCAGACAAGAGAGGAGGCAATTAGCTATATCAACCCTGAGATGAAGTGACAACATCAGGACACTGTGTACAACACTAATGCAAAAACAGAACTGTAATTGAACCTGAATAGTATTTTGTCGTATCCCTACAAATGTGTTCAGATTTTCTTTTGTATTATGATGACCTATGAGTAGTAATGTTAGGTGTAATGTGTGGCATACATTTGTGTCAGGAATGATTCAGGCATATGTTAAAGAATTGGAATCAGCTAAGAAAATGCAAACAAATACAGATCCTTTATCAACTTTGCTCTAGAGTTTGGTTCTCTTCAGCGTGCGGTGCAGGCATTTTGCAGCATAGGCAAGTAAAAACAAGTGTGTGAATATGAACAATTATTTGGGTTAAGTGTTGACTCTGAATTCTGATCTCCAGGTTGGCAATATACTGCGACTTTCTAGAATGAGCACTGACTCTAACTTTCCCTTTTAAAAATTGCAAATAGTAGCGATGTACTAAACATTAAAGTAACAGCGATGGAGGAGCGGAAGTACCTATGACCTTTTGGGTTAAAATTACAAGAGTTTTGGTCAGCAGATCATGTTTGCTGAGTTTATTATCTTAGTTACAACTTGATCTCACAGTTAGACTTAGCTGTTGTGTGTGTTGGCTCTACTAAGAGTAAAAGAGTTTCTTTAGTCCAACACCTGAAGTGATAGATCCATTTCAGGAGATTTAACCTCCCAGGTAAAGTTTTAGTCGTAACACATTACTAATTTAAAGGGGACCTATCATGCAAAATGCACTTTTGTACGTCTTTTATACATGAATATGTGTCCCCGGTGCGTCAGGGAACTCACCAAGTGTCAGAAAACACAACCCTCTCTCTTTTCCTCCATACCCAAATCTCTAAAAACGGGGCTGCAACGGATCTGATACAGACTGATCCAGATTTGAACATTCCTCTGACGTCAGGACGGCGGAGCTGACCCTGGGGAATGAGAGGTTGCCGTGGCATGGTAACAGCATGGTAACACGACGCTCGTAACTCGGCCCCCTCCTTTGCAGGGGGGCGTGGTCAGCTGCAGCGCATGCAAAGACAGGGTGGAGGAAAGCAAAATAGAGCGAAATGAGGCATGGCTAAAATGCATGATCTGTTTGGTATTTTGAAAAAGAAAACGTATAAATATACCTTATATAGGTATGGCCCTACAATATATTATTCAAATAAGCATGATAGGTCCACTTTAAGCAGATCAGCTCAATAGTATTGAACCAAGACCTTCAGTATATTGACAGTGGCTCATAAATAATCAGGTATGCCAAAGTCAGTACGATGCAACAGTTAAACTGATGTGCCTTATATGTTTATTCACAGTGCATGTCTTCTGCTACTATGTTAACCCAAGGGTTGGATTGAAGTCGGAAATGGCACATCCCTAAAAGGTTGGGATAAGCAAAAAAGTTAATCCAAAAACCTTGATCTGGATGTCTTTTTAAATTATATTTTATTTGTTATGTACGGAAAATAAATTCTCATGTTCATTGCTTTGGTTGTTAGAAACAGAAAAGGACTCTGAAGATAATAAATGCTAACTTTATGATAATTTATTTATAAATGTAATTTTATAATGTGTTTCTTTTGCACCATGTCTTAATGCTTTTTAATGTTCTTTACTAAAGCTGTTGGAATTGCCTCGTTGTTGAAATGTGCTATATAAACAAACTTGCCTTCAGTTGCATTTAGCAGCGCCATGCTTTCTATCAGTCCGGCTTATACCAGAGCTTGATTTATTTTGGGGTTTTAAAGATATTTTGAGGCATTTTTCTGTTTGATAGTGACAGCGTGGAGAAAACAACAAAGCCAGGGCAGAGAAAGACTGGAAGACATGCAGGAAAGGGCAAAGGCTGGAATCAAACATGGGCTCGCTGCGGTAAAGACTCAGACTTTACACAGCGGGGCGAGCTATACCACGAGAGCTTACGGGCCCCAGAGCTCGGTGAAAGGAGGGAATCCAAACCCCCGTACCACGTGCTACCCAGCATAATTCATTTGTAAAGTTCCACTAATATATAATGCAATTTCAGCACAGTAAGCAACACGTCACCACATATTGAGCGACTACAAGCGGCACGTACACATACAGAACAGGCAGCTGTCAGATGAGCAGCAAGATCAATAGCTATTTTATTGCTTCACCAGCCTGAGAGCGAGAGTCCATGTTTAGGCAGTAATGCACTCCCCTCTCTGATCAATACACAGAGCTGCTGATCTAAATAAAGAGGAGACATAACACTTTTAGTTTAGGTCTTTTGCAGCAATGCGAGTTAACCTTTAGTATATCACTATTGCCACACAACTCATAAGACAAACAAAGATATGATAATCGTAAGAAAATAAGGCAGGTGCTATTTGTGATGTTGCTGGTGTCCTTCAGTCTAGTCTGATAAAGGAAGGGCTTTTTAAAAAGGGCACATAGAGATGGACTTGGAGATGACAAGCAGGCTTCAAAAAGAAAGCACTGCCAGGGAATGATAATGGAAAGTGTGGAATGGACCTGAGGAGAGGGATATTGGAAAGAAGATTGAAGTTGGTAAGAGGCTAGACAAAATGCAGGGTGGAGAGGAATTGTGTGGAGGAAGGAGAGGCTTTAAGAAGAACGAAGAATGATGGTGGAATTGTGGTGGTGCAATAAACAGGTGAGTTTTTTTATAATCTCTGTTCTATTTCAAACAAATACAAACATTAAATAATCACATCCAAGCAAGTTATTCATCAAAACTACAGGGTGTATTGCTTTGCGGGCTTCTGGTAAAAAACGTATTTATAAATGTCATAAATACAGCACTAACAAAAAGGTAAATATTTCATGCGTTAGGATTGCAGAAATTAACGAGGTATTCAAATATTTAGATCGATACTTTAAATAGTTAAAACAATATATATCTATAGTTTATATACCCACCAGTACCTTTTCTTTTTACTGGTAAATGCACATTTTCAATATTACAGAGACAGTGATAAATTAGTCAAAGTTTTACATTTCATAAACATTTATTTATACTCACTCAGATTTGATGCAAATCGTGCGAGTTCTTTTAAAAGCTTTCCTAAATTAAGATTTAAGGAACAAAAACAATATATTGCCTTGCTTATCTTATTGCAATTTATCACAATGTACTAAATCATAACCCCAAAATATTCTACGTATCCATCGCTAGATTTTGCATTAGCTTTGCTGCATTTTTTTACTCAATGCGGGCAAATGGATGTCAGAGCTGAACAGCAGGACAGCATGCTGGAAGTGAAGCAGTGGGTTGAAACCAGACAGAGACAAAGGATGACACTTTGAAATTACAAAAACACGCATGGTAGAGATCTGTCCTGTTCATATGGTTTCCTTTTAACCTCCACAACAGGTACACTACCTGTGGAGACTCATTAGAAAGCCATTAGCCACTGTCAGGCGGCTAATTGCTGCCTCAAGGGAATTCAGAAATGGGAGGATTCAAAGTACAAGGACAAGCACTCACCATGAAATCCATCAACACATTTTACAAGGACAGGAAGCTGTCTTGTATTTCTCTGTGCACACAAACATTACTGGAGTTGACCATTTTGATTTATTTGTGTGGCAGAAGGGATATCATCCAAACAAATGTGACCTGTTTATTATGTATGTAATTAGATATGAATTGGGGACATACTGTAATCACAAACCATGGTCAAGATGCCGGCCCGGCTAAAATAACTGGATGGCCTACCTGCCTGTCAGCCTTCCATCTCGTGCACAAACTTATCTCGTGCCCTCCTTGGTCATGTGCGCGTTCGTGTGTGTTGGAGAAGGGGCTCTATAAGGAAGTCTGAAGGAAGGGGCAGATTTTTTCCGGCTGCGTACTTTCAAATTCTAGCGCACTCGAGCTGGTTTCTCCATTCTTACCTACCCTACCTTTAAGATGTTTAGGAAGTCCTCCAGCCATCTATTTAAATTGAAGCAGTTGGGCTTTCTGACTTTCCAGTTCATAAGAACGAGGCGTTTAGTTGAAAGGCATGCTAGGGCTATGAGTTTACTTGCAAAATGTGATTTTATGCCATTGAGCGGGGATCCCAGCAAGCATGTAGCTGGAGTTAAGAGTATCTCTATGTTCAGGATCTCCAACTACGTCCCAAAGAGATTTTACAGCCGAACAGGACCAAAGACAATGTAAAAGGGTACCCACTTCCGCACAACCATGCCAGCATAGGCCCGAGAGTGTTTGATCCATCTTTTTGAGTCTACAGGGTGTGATGTATGCTCTGTGAAGGATTTTTAACTGTATTATTCTAAACCGGATACACTTGGAAATTGAACATTGTAATAAAATGAAAACAACGTGGTTAATGGCTTGTTAGCATTAATTGGAAATAAGGTTTGCTACAGTCTGTGACTGGGTTGCTGTTGTGGTGGATAAGTTGATATTTCAACAGCCTACTCAGAATGTTTATTGGCTTATCATTTTCAGTGATGTTTGACTGATGTATCCTTGTAGCGACTGCAGGCACAAGTGAGCCGTGAAGGACATCTTGTCATGACCTGTCAAAACTGCAGGAGGAACAATCCGATTACACATGATGTATGTAGCTAACTACTAACTACTCTCTATCACTGTTCCGTTACCTTTAGATTTTTCAAGCTACTTGGACTAAAATATTTTGGAAGAGATTAGAAAAGTTCAGAGTCGATTGAAATCAGTACATTTAAATGTATTATGCTGTTGAGGTCGAGGAGGATTAAGACTTCAAACAGCATGTTCCCACAACTCTGCATTCTGCAAAGGGTTCCTGACAATTTAACAGAATCTTCCCTCATGCTGAAGTTGTCAGGCCTCCAGCGTTTCAGGCAGTGACGTCAGCACAATGCAAGTAAATCTCCTAAAACTGGGTCATATTCAAATCTTTCCCTGCAATTGGCAACACTTGCTGGCTCCAACATATTTATTGTCTGGGCTTTTTCATGAAATGAAACATTGTGTTTTAGCTAAATACAAGATTAAAAATAATATATTTGAAAGGATTTCTGTATTTAAGAACTATAATCGATGTATTTTTTGTTGGCAGTGTTTGTTTGCATGAGAGGAAACGACTCACAGCATCATAACACTCTTTCTTAAAGCTTACTGACAAGATAAACTCCTTAATAGCAAATGCAAATAAGCTCAAATCAAACCACAGCTTATTTCAAAAGTGGTAGCTCCCCCTTGCCAACAAAAATTAATTAAGAAAGACAATCACTTAACACCTAAATGTGTTACCCATCATTAGCCTTCCTTGTGTATGCTCATTGTGTGTGCGCTTCGGTGAAACTAGATGTTCTGATTTGTCTCACTTTTGAAAAAGATATCTCTCTTTGCCAAATGATGACTGCCACAGCAACACAAAATCTACTCAAGGACTTGCAGATGAAACCAAACGTTGGATGCATTGCAATTTAAATGTAAAGTTATATGGCAGGAAATAATTAACATGTCGGTGCAGAAATGCAATCTTCAAGCCCATCAAGTGGTTTTCGATCCGCATGCTTTGTTTCCCTCTTAAGCTGCGACACAATAAGGAAAGTTGCTCTGACTCTGTTGTTGGCTCGCTAACCCACACAAGACCCGGCATGACGCCATGTGAGTGGGTGGGCCGTCTGTGTAGGACATTTTATGGCATTTATAGCCATTTTGTATGATATGCTTACATAAACATTGTGGTTTGTGATCTATCCTGCAGATTCCATACTTGAAGCAGAATAGGATTTGAAACTAAATGGTTAAGTGTATGGCTGATAATATATAATATCAATGAACCTGTGGATTATCCTCTGGGTAAATCGATTAATTGTTTTCTCTATAAAACTTCAGAATATATGTCCTCATATACGCCCGTTGACATATTTTGCAAATGTGCACGATGTGGAAGGTCAGATTTGAAGATGGCTGTGGTCTAAGCAAGGAGGAGGGAAGTTAGGAGGTAGAAAAGCCCAATTTGGGGACAGAAAACAATACAGATATGTACTGTAGAGCCCAAAGATACATGTGGTCCAATCCAGGTCCCCGGATATAGGGTTGAGTAACCGTTTCCTAAGGGCTTCTCCTTGATCTGCTGTGGCCTGGATCGTACCTCATTTGTACGCCTATTTGGACAAAGTGTGTGCCAAATTTAGAAAATAACCTTTTTTTACACAACATATGTTAAAATCACCATATTGTTAATCACTAGTCAGCTTGTGAATACGCATAGCTAATTTGAAATTCAATTTATCGAGACTCATGCATCTTATTTAGTGTTAATTACTTTGAACACTCACGCAAGACATATCACAAGATTAAGTGTCAACCCTATCTCCTTATTCTTTCTATTTTCATCTCATCCACTTCACATAAACCACTTTAGTTTCAGAGAGAATCACTGATTGCATTGGTGAACAATATAGTCGAAAAATAACAGTATTGTCTAATGGTGTGTAACAGAAGGCAGCAGGCTGATGTAGTCTTGTTTTTCTAGGCAGGAGGGTAATATAATTTAGCCGCAGAGTGATTTAGAACCTTCCAAAAAAAGCTCCTGAGCAACTGATACAAATTCAATATGTTGGCCTTCGACCTTGGCCATGGATGGCTCGTCAGCAAAGTTAATAAATGAGATATTTTCAGCTGAAACTATGATACCCTTTCTACAGTATAACTCACTCCAAGGCAATGTTGAGTTCTGTTCCAAGAATTAACTTTATCGAAGCAGGTGTGATTCATTTTTCCTTTCTGGAAGAGCAAAGGCACAAAATGGCTTTGGCCTACAAATTGTGAATTATGAGAGCAATAGGAAGATCTTTAAAGATATACAAAATAAAAACCTTTAATCAGATAAGATAGCAAAGGACCCCCTGAAAGCTTTTTAATTTGAAAGTCTCACAGTTCATTTCAAAACAAGAGTAGTCGTCTCATATTACCACCGTTAACTTAATGAAAGTCACTGGCTGCAATGATTTTATTGCACATGTTGTGTAAGACTTTGTGAGATTGCGTTACGACTTCTAATTTGATGTACTGTGGCCATCTTGATCAGTTCTGTAATATATCTCCCTCGTTCTCTGTCCATCTGTTCCTCTCTCTATCTATCAATCTCTTTCTCTCCAAGCATTGTGCTTGCAAGATGGGTTGATAAAGATATGCATTATTCATTCGTGTCCTTTCTGTCATTGCAGAGCTGAGCTCTGAGCAGAGGGGTGCGAAGCAAGAGTACAATCAATCAACCAGGGTCTGACACTTGACACAATGGGATGTGTTGATTGGACGTCACAATATATCCATGCAAATAGGAAATTATTATGGGCCATTCTACACACTGACATTGTTTGGTCCATATTTGCAACAGCAGAAGTCCATTGGTATTCCAACCCTTAGCCAGTAAAATACCCAAACCACCTGCTTCAGAAAATACCCAACTGCTCGCCACACTGATGGCATTTAGTGAATAATAATGTCACTGTGTGTGCACTCGAAGTGCTACAGTCAACAGATGTCAAGCAAGAATATTAATTCGTAATTCGTCATTTGAAACATGTCTTTCTTTTTGCAGTGAAATTCATAAAACTCATAACTGTATAAGTTGTTTATTTCATTGCGATAAACAACACCTGTTGAGTAGGTATGTGTTCATAACAAGTAATCAATAGCACTTTTGATGCCCCACAATTTCTTTATGGGGCTGTTCAACCTAAATTACAATGCATTTTAGTGGATTTAACTCCAACACTAAGAAAATGACTGAGCTTGACGTCCTGATGTCTGAAAGCAGCAGACTGAGGATGGGAAGTGGTCAAGCCTGAATCACTCGAGAATTACATTTATATTTAAGAGTAAAGTTCAGAAAATATGAAGAATGCAAAAGGATATTTTAAGTTATTTGTACAAGTTTTTTTTGCATGAAGCCAATTGTTGCTTATGGTTGAACTTTTAAGTATACCCCGGAGTTATTCATGTGTTTCAGCACTAATTAAAAGTAGACAAAAGACAATCTCACTATGACAACCTGAAGTTTGCTGTGTCAACACAGCAGTTGATTAAATGTGCTATTTCAGGAAGCAGAGAAGTTTGCCTTTGCTGATTGAGTCATTTGATGATACACTGCTTTGGAAATTAGCATTCGATTATTGACTTTCTAAACACTGGCTATGGTGAAGGGTTATTTAAAGCCAATTAATATTCTGCAGCGTACCTAAAGAAAAAGGCAAAGTTAAAAACATGACAAAGAACTCCTGATCACATGTGAAAATCCATTTGATAAAAAATTACTAATGCTCAAATGTAATTATGGATTCCAAACAAAAGGGTTGAAATGCGGAATTGGTCCCCTAAACTCTCATCTGTTCCTTATTTATCAGAAAAGTCAATTTCATGGCTAATAGGTTCATTACTGTGGTCATGCTTGAGGGGCCTTCTCTGATAAAACTCACTCAGGAGTTGAGCTAAGCTGCTGGAGCACAGTCCTTAATAACGTTCTCTCTCTGCTACTCTTTCTCATGGAAATATTACAGCAAAGTCAACCTTTAACCCTTTTATTCATACAAACTGCTGTATTTTAGACTATTGTGAGTGACTGCTGTGTGTGGAGAAAAAAAATCCAACGACACAAGAGAATTCTCCTTGTGTAGAAAAGGGCACAGGTTTGCCTCAGCTGCTCCATTCACTACAGACAATTTATCTGCTGTTCTGGGGGGGAGAGTGTTTCTGCAAAGGTCCAGCGAGACAAGACGGGTCTGTGCTGCATACTAATGGCAGCCGGCTGTTTCCACCACACAGCCTCGTCACATCCTGCATTCCAGCCATGTTCTCATGCTGTCACGCTGCGGTGAAGATGGATCGTTTTATGAGGCGATGCTTTGCTACAGCACGTGCAAAGCTCCGACATGTTTTTGAAATTGAATTCTGTATTGTCATGCAAATACGCTCAGAGCTTACCTGCATCATGCCGCCTTTTTTTCTGTACCTTTTCTTTTTTTTCAAGTTCAACATACCACACATCCAATATCCTGATTCAGCAGAAACAGTAACCTGACCGAGGTTGGTGATTGTGAAAGCATCCTGACAGCCCTTCCTCCTGCTTAATCCCACATGCATGTTCAAGGTGAATTAACTAAATGTATGCTTTATAAAAATCTGGTTTTACATTCTGCTCTCTTCCTAGTTGCAAATTCAAATGTCATCTAACAAATTACAATTAAATCTTCAATATGTGCATTCTGGACGGCTAGCGGTTTCCCTTTCATTTATTTTAATCTAACAATCATGTAATATTCTCCAAAAGGCTCTGCTTATCATAATGAACCATGAGGGCTAAATAATCCACTCCTTTGTTCCCAATCTGATTACTTCCTAATTGTTCTCTGCTAAGATTTCCTGCTCCCTCTTTTTGTCACTCACACTTTTAACCTTCAAAAGGCACAGTTCAAAATCTATCATTGGTGATGGTTTAAAGTGTGGCAAGCACTATATCAAACAACAACAACACTAGTTTATGTGTTAGCAAGCTATTTGTTTTACGAGTGCCTCTGTCTAATCCAGTGTAACTGACCGGCATTACCGGTCCGTATTGATTTCCACCTTAAAGGTAGGGGTAGGTAAGTTTGAGAAACCGGCTCGAGATACACTTTTTGTTATATTCCATGGAATGCTCTTAACATCCCGATAGCAATGAATATCTTAAGTGCTTTGACCAAAAATCCATAAAAAATTTTTATCTGTGGAAGCCGTAGTACTGTAAAAAGCACGACCAATCATTTTAGCCGGCCCAGCTAAAATGACTGGATGGCCTACCTGCCTGTCAGCCTTCCATCTGTGCACAAGCTTATCTCGTGCCCTCATTGGTCATGTGCGCGTTCGTGTGTGTTGGAGGAGGGGCTCTGTAAGGAAGTGGCAGATTTTTTCCGGCTGTGTATTTTCAGATTTTAGCGCACTCTGGTTGGTTTCTCCAAAATTACCTACCCCACCTTTAAGAGGAAGATAGATCATGAGAAGAGAGATGGAGTTTATATCTCTGGCTGCCAGTGAAAGAGAATTTAACATATTTAAACCTGATTTAAACACAAGCCAAACTGTTGAAGAGACCTCAGCTCGGAGTGGTGAGATGGAAGAGTTGTGGCCTCTGACCAGTGTTGTGGGGCAAACACAATCAACCTGAGGTCAAGGGCTTCATCACAAGCTTTATTGAAAGTAAAACTTTGGTCATGTTTTCAGTCGAGTAATCCTGAAAGGAGAAAAAACTAAGCTCTAAGAGTTTGGGCTCCTTGGTAAAACAGCAATCAGCTCTATAAATAGTTCCCACAGCACAGACTGTTCTGGCCAATTATTTATGAATAATAATGGAACGACTTGCATGGAGACATGTCACAGTTAAAAACAACATCATCCATCTCTCCCTCCATCTTAGTTCTTGTAGCCCAAGGGAAGGTGGTGGGAGTGGGGTTGAAAGGAGAGAGGGTGGGGGTTTTAGAGGTAAGAAAAAGAGAATGCAAAAGAAAAAAAATCTGTCATTTTGAGCAATGCGAGACGTGAATACCTGTCTGAGTAAACCACACTCACACTTTACACATCAACATGGAAGAAGAGGCTCCACAAATAGCAAGAAATCTAATTTCTTCATCAAAATGTGTTTCAGGGTCAACAGAAATTGTGAGGTGAAATTATTTCTGGATCAAAGATGTATCGCCTGTTCCCTGCCACACACACACAGAGGAATTCACGATCTAACTGCTCGACAGAATAAGGAGGTTTCAGCTCTACAACACTCCCACTTTCTAATGCAGATGTATTTAAATCATGTCCGTGACAGAATAAGAGTAGTTTGCCTTTGGCTTTAAATCAACAAAGCTATGTAGTGTTGATACTAGCAACTAAATAATATTCCAAGCAAGACAACTGACTCCACGTGACTGTCATTTCTAACGATTTATTATAGAAATCCTATCATTAAAAGTGCTTTCTAAATGCCGGCTCAGAGTATAATGACCTGAGCCACTGGAGCATATCACATTTTAGGAATTGGACAAGCTGGCCCATCATCCAACATTACTCAGCATCAGTGTTCAGTTTAGTGTAAATATCAACCGCGGGGGCACACAGGAAAGCCTCTGCCATCCTTCTAGTGCTGCCTCATTTGCATTTATACAATATAACACTGAAATATTATTGTGACAGTCGTGATGATGCTGAAGCTGGCTGTAGATTAGAGTTATGAAAGTTTCGAGGCAAGTGAATAACTTAACCAGACAATAAATCAAAGTCTGACCTGCAGCTTAACCATTAACTTGCAGTACAGAGCAGCCTTAAACTTATGTAAATTGTGATCAGGACGAATGTGAAATCTTATGTATTCAGTGATATAGCCGAGCTAGGCAGTACAGTATATTTTTGGGCCATTTCGGGCAAAACATTCCATATAACCTTTAACATAATAAACATAAACCCTTCTGCATCTCCTCATATCTCTGTTGTTGGGATTTTGAAAAGCTAGCCAGTGAAGGAAGACTTTTGCGCAGGTCACTTCAGAAAGAGTTACTATTGGCCGTTCCACAACTGCATATGCACATTCCCTCAGGTGGTAAACGCCTGATTCTGCAGCAAAATATCCTGCAGGAAAAGTTTCAATTCGAGCATTTGCAACAAATGCTTACACATCAGAGCAACAAAAAACAGGAAGACAGACCTATCAAATAGAGAATCTGACAATTAGATCAAAGAGTTTTAGAGATGGAGAGACATGTTGATAACAGTTGAGCCTTGAGCTAGTAGCTGTGAGGCTGAAATGCTTTACCGATATTGTAACCTCCTAGAGTTTGAAATCACAGTATGTCAAAGGGCTTTACAGTCCCACAAGTTTGCAATCAGAGGATCATGATAAGAATGATGTTTGAAATGAAGGATTGGTACTCGATCTTACTGTATAAAGTGCGTGGGAAAGGTTGATCAGCAGAAGGGCTTTACTGTCAAATTCTGGCAGGTTTTATTTTGCCTTTTCCAGAAAACCGCCTACCTTGAGGTTTCACTTGAAATAAACTACGTAAAAAGGTTATCATGGAACTGCCTCCCTCAGCTTTAAGAAAACATGCAAGACAATATTGCATACCTCTGGCAGATTAGGTGTATTCTCGTATTTGAATCTTCACGCAGGGATAAGAGACCTACAATTGGCACCTACTGTATAAGCTAAAAAGACTCCAGAGACTGCTTTGGATATTGTGACTATGCAAGGACAAGTACTCCAAGTGGTTAGCTGTTATAAATACCTTGGTATCTGGCTTGATGATTGTCTTACTTTTAAACTTCACGTCACTAATCTGCTTAAAAAGCTGAGGGTTTAGTCTAGTGGGTAGAAGGGGGTATCATGCACCCCCCTGAAATATACTTCTAATCAGCTTTTCTAGATTGGAAAAATTGTGTAGAAAACGATTAGCTATGTTAAAAAGTTGGCAAATTGTCCCACGTATATTTTTTTCCCAAATTAGTGTTTATTTACCCTAAAAATCGAGTTTCACTCTTTTTACACCTTTCACTATATCTCAGCCATTATTGCAGATAACTGAACAAATAAGGTATCCAGATCCATGTTTTGAGGGTCAAGGAACACAATAAAACTATTCTTAAAGTGATCACATGTGTCTGTGGCATGCTATTATGCTAATTAGTGCCGCCATTACAAGAAAATAGCATTTTAGTCTTGTACCAAGAACGGTGTATTTTGCACCGACACAGAAATATACTTATAATCAGTGTTTCCTAAGTGGAAAAAGTATGTAGAAAATGATGAGCTATGTTAAAATGTTGTCTGGATGTCCCACATGTATTTTTTATGCAAATTAGTGTCACCATTACCAAAAACGGAATTTTCACATTTTTCACTCTATCTCAGCCAATATTGCAGATAAATGAACAAATAATGTGTCTAGACCCATGTTTTGATGGTCAAAGATCACAATAAAACTATTCCCAAAGTGATCACATGTATCTGTGGCATGCTAGTATACAGCGCTGGCAGTAGTGAAAATTCCCGCCTTTTTTCCCGCCAAAAACAAACAAGTAGCTGACTTGGCTACACACACACATTCAACCTTCAAACAAACAAGGTAAGTAGCTAACTCAACTAGACTCATGTGTTTTGTATGTTTTATATAGGTTTCTAGCTTAATTGTTGTTAACACATCATTTTGCAGCCCAAAGTAGGCTACACACTAGAACATGTGTTAGTGTTATTCTGCCCTGCAGAGGCTAACTGCAGTAAAATATGGTAAACTATTAGCTAGCTAACGTTAGCTAACTAACTAACAGTGACGTGAATGAGGGATAGCTAGTGGTGTAGCTTGTTGAATAAAGCTATTAGCTAGGTAGTGCTAGGTAGCTAGCTAGCTGTACAGCTAATGTTAATTAAAAAAAAGGCAGTAATTGTAATGCAAAACTGCAGGGCAGTATTCTTAACCCGTTAAGCCCGATTGCCCCCGGTACCACAGCGTCCCAGGGCTTGTTACAATGTAACAACCTATTAACGTTGCATACCCACTTAACGGGAAGAAACTAAGCTAACAGATGATAATAACCATTTTAACCTAAACGAAACACAATTCCAACACCAAGCGTCTAAATCAGCACTTAACGAACGCTAACGCTAACGCCACATTAGGACATGACTGGCGATTTTTCTACTTCATGCTATCTGCATAAATGACATATCATATGAAAGCTGAGATTTATCAGATTCCATTGGTATAAGTCTCATCACTGTACGACAAAACTCACTGAATTAGCAGCCAGGAAAGAGGGTTTCCATCATTAAGGGGTAGTTTTCACTATAAATAGTGAAATAGGTTATAGGTTTTTTTAGGCGGAGATTAGAATATTTTTTTTTTACTATGTTTAATCTGAATTTACTCTGACACAGCAAGATCTATATTGATTCTGACACTTCTACAGCCAACTCACAGGTGTATCATTGCTTTGATACAAAATATTATTCATATACCCCTTATAGTTGTGAAGATATAATCATTCATTCTGGGCATGTCATTTTTCGAGCCTGAGGCCTGGGCTTAACAGGTTAAACTGTGGAACATGATGGCTGCTCTCAGAACATCTGTTATAATTTTCAAAAGTTCTGATTGTATAACAGATTGTCTTTAGGCGCTTTCACACCGGAGTAATTTTCCCACAATAGTTCCGATGTAGTTCCGAAAAGTTGCGTTCACACCAAAAAAAAAAAGAACTATATTGGGATGCTCACACGCCGCAAAATGTGTGGTTCTGGATATGCAGAGATTCTGTTTGAGGCACAACTAGTGACAAGTGGATCCCTCAAGAAGAAGAAGAAGAAGACACACTTTATTAATCCCTTACAGGGAAATGTCTTTCCCCACTCTGTTGTGTTAACACACATTACACACACAGGGGAGGATATACATGCACAAACACAGAGGATATACATGCACACACATAACCACATGCAGATAGGAGAGGTGGCAGAGCAGAGAGGCTGCCAGGTACCCGGCGTCAAAGGTGTTTTAAGTGGAAAGGCATACGCAAAGTCCCTCTTTTGCCTCAAAACTGTGCGAATCAATGGAGAGGCTGTTGATGGAGCGGTTCATTGAGGAGGAAAGCGTCCTTATCACTGACCCTGCTGCACTTCTCAACATGACCCAGTCTTGCAATCGAGAGCACCTCGATGAAGCCCTCAAAGACCGCTCAACTCTAACGCTCATCGAGAAGTATCACGCCTATGAGGAGAAGGTGCTCAAGGGTCACCTGGGAAAGACAGCTGCCTTATGGATGTCATTTATTAACCACTGTCATCTTGTCTTCATGCTACTCCACTCCGTTAAGACCAACAACATCCAGTTGTTTCACAAATGCAATGGAGAGATGGCAAATATCTTCTTTGCATTTGATGGACACAACTACTCAAGGTTTGTGCTATTTACATGACAATTTACCAAATTTGCATTATGAGACAAGCTTTGAAAATAAATGTTTCTATGTGTAATCTGTGCCTTTCCTTATCTGCAGATATCTGACTTGGCTGGAGGTCTATCTGACAAACCTGGAGAACACACACCCAGGGGCCAAAGACCTGCTTTCTAAGGGTGCAATTGCGGTGGCCCGCTCAATGATACCGGGGGCACTTATGGCGCATTTCCACTACAGCGCGGAGCTCGCTTTAAGCGTGCCGTGTCATGCCGTGCCCGTTTTTGGTTGCGCTTCCACTAGGCCTAGTTACGGCCCGGCCCGGGGCCACTTTTTCACCTCTTTTCTGGCCCGACAAAATTGTGGTTCTATCGGGGCCAACAAACAGGGCTGAGTCGGGCTGAGTATGCTAAACTAGAGAGAGGAGCGCTGGCAAGGGGGCTACAACTACAACAAGATGGACATATTTGACCGTGATTTAATTGTAATACACGTTTCAAAATGATGCCGAAGTAACAACATACTGATACCGGTTAGTAAAAACCATGAATTAATGCTTTGTCAAGTCTGCAGACAGACGGCAGGCGAAAAACCTTTTAAAATGCGTGTTTTTCTAGATGGAGATTGGCTAAGCTAACGCAGTATATGCTCCGACCGTCCACACTCACAACAGCATGAAGTGAGTCGGCCCTGTTAAGGCCCAACGCGGCCAAGCCGTACCGAGCCGTATCGAGCGTGGCCGAGGCCGACCGTGTAGTGGAAATGCGCCATTAGTGCAGTCGACAAGACCATGGAGGAAACGTTCATGCGCTTTGCCAAATCATCAGGTACATTATGATTTTTACCCAGACATTGAACAGATATACAGACATTGTATCAAGATTATTATATTATATAATACAATTGTATACTGCTCTCACAAAACCACATTTTATTTGATGATTTCTGAATTAAAATGCATGTAACTTATTGTGTGGGAGCAGTAGATCACATATTTGTTTCATACTTTTAAGGTGGCTTCACTGGACTATACAGCCAGTTTGGGGCATACCAGAGGTGGTGTCAAACAACCTCCACACGGGCACAGTTTTATCAAAAGACCCTTGAGATGGTGGACCTCATCAAAGACCCAGACTGCCCAAGGGCGGGGAAACATCGGGAGCTGGAGAAGGCAGAGGTCAAAAAGGGTGAGGAGGCCATTCAGCGAACCATCGTGACAATTAGGAACTTTAGGAACCCCTTCACCATCTCAGACAAGGACAGGCTCTACTCCCTGGCTTCTGGTGCTCCTGTCCTCATGGAGGTCGAGATGGACGTGCTACAAGCAGAAACTGTGGACAAGGCTGCTAAAGCTGAGTTCATCAAACGGCTACAGAGCAGAGAGCCAGCTAGCTTCTTTGACCCAATCAAAAAGAAGAAGCTCAAGACCATGGAAGCTTGTAACAAAAAGGTCACCCTCACATCCTCACAGGGAAAGGTAATGAGATGTTCCAATACCTGAGGTCTACTGTATTATTGAAATTAATTTAATAACCTTTATTTTTTATTGTTGTGACCCCATATTTGTTAATGATACACTATCAATATCATTCCAGGTCATCCAGTATCAGGAGCAAAACAATCTTGCTTTCCTGCTCCTTGTCAAGTCACAACGTGCAGAGGACCCATTGGTCTTGGAGGAACTCATGAAATATCCCCTAATGCCTGTGCCCCCTAGCCTTGGGACACCAGATGGGTTTTTCTCCAAGACTAATAAAGCGGCTCTTCTGCACTACAATCTGGAGGACACCACCCCAAAGGATCTGCCATACCCTAAGGATGCCCTGTTCATGCAGGATGGCATGGCTCTGCTCCATGTCCTCACCAACCTTCCCCCAACATGTGGGGAGATATGCCTACAAGTGCTTGATCAGATGGTGGCCAAAAAGCACTTTTTGTTCTCGACTGACAGTTACCATCCAGGATCTATCAAAGCACAGGAGAGGTTGAGACGTGGCAGTTCAGAGAAGATCATTTTGGCTGGACCAGCAACCAGGAAGCCATATGACTTCAAGATGTTTCTCACAAATGATGACAACAAAAAGCAACTCTGCCAGCTCCTGCTGCGAGTATGGAGTGATCAACAGGCAGCTTCAAGGCTGGAGAGAACAGAAATGGCAGTGCTGATCGTGGAAGGGAGAGCCCATCAACTTCTCTCCTCAAACGGCAAGGTAAATTGAAAGCCCATATTAAAAGTGATTGATGGTTAAATTATACTCTAAGTGATTATCTGTGATTTGTGTCTAGTCTCTGTCATTGTTGATCAAAGTGCAATATCCCATTGTGTATCAGGTTGAGGTACGTGAGCTCCCCACAATCTACGGCAACCAGGAAGAGACTGATACAAGGGTGGTACTCTACCTTCATCATGCTGCTGCCCTTGGGTACAAGAATGCTGTAGTCAGAACACCTGACACAGATATCTTTGTGATTCTTCTTTACCACGCTCATGCCATCAGGCTGACTATATACCTGGATACGGGGTCAGGGAAACATAGACAACTTCTCAACCTCTGAGCTTGCAGAATCCCTGGGAGAAGACTACTGTGCCACACTTCTTGGATTCCATGTGTTCAGCGGAGAAGACTGCACCAGTGCCTTCAAAGGGAAGGGGAAGGTGGGGCCCTTGAAAAAGCTGGAGAAGAACCCAAAGTTTCACAGGGCGTTCAGTCAACTCGGTGACAACTGGAATGTCAAGCCTGAGGTGCTGAAGCAGTTGGAGCAATTCACCTGTCTGATATATGGAGAGAGTCGTGAGTCTTCAGTGGACGTAGTCCGTGCCAAGTTGCTGCGCAAAATGGTGGGGCAGGACGATAAACTCACTGCCAAGTCTAAGGTTGACCTGGCTCGCCTTCCTCCATGCTATGATGCTCTGAAGCCGCACGTCCAACGTGTGAACCATCGCGTCGCCCTGAACAAGCGAGCTGATGAATCAATTTTAGAAAAACCAAACCCCTATGATGAGGAGCAGGGATGGATGAGGACTGATGGAGTGTTGAGACCGGTGTGGTCCTGTGGTCCTCTCCTGCCAACCTCCCTGGTTGATCTCCTGGACACGACAGAGCGTGAACAGGAAGAGGAAGAGGAAGAGGAATTTGACTCTGATGATAGCATTGAAAACGATGATTGAGTATTAATCAGATAGTGGAGAGCCAAACCTTGACTGCTTATCTGGAATGGGAAAGAGTAGTCACATCAATACTTATATTATGATGTTTGACCCTTGCTGTAGGCTAGTACAAAACAAATAAATATTGGTTAAATACACAACATCTGTCTCGACACCTTATTTGTTCACTTACTGTACTGCAATATTGGCGTCTCTTAATTTGCATAGCATGCCACAGATACATGTGATCACTTTGGGAATAGTTTTATTGTGATCTTTGACCATCAAAACATGGGTCTAGACACATTATTTGTTCATTTATCTGCAATATTGGCTGAGATAGAGTGAAAAGTGTGAAAATTCCGTTTTTGGTAATGGTGACACTAATTTGCATAAAAAATACATGTGGGACATACAGACAACATTTTAACATAGCTCATCATTTTCTACATACTTTTTCCACTTAGGAAACACTGATTATAAGTATATTTCTGTGTCGGTGCAAAATACACCGTTCTTGGTACAAGACTAAAATGCTATTTTCTTGTAATGGCGGCACTAATTAGCATAATAGCATGCCACAGAAACATGTGATCACTTTAAGAATAGTTTTATTGTGTTCCTTGACCCTCAAAACATGGATCTGGATACCTTATTTGTTCAGTTATCTGCAATAATGGCTGAGATATAGTGAAAGGTGTAAAAAGAGTGAAACTCGATTTTTAGGGTAAATAAACACTAATTTGGGAAAAAAATATACGTGGGACAATTTGCCAACTTTTTAACATAGCTAATCGTTTTCTACACACTTTTTCCAATCTAGAAAAGCTGATTAGAAGTATATTTCAGGGGGGTGCATGATACCCCCTTCTACCCACCCAACTAGTTAGATTAGGTTTCTTTTTCAGAAACAAGTCCTGTTTCTCTTTTGAAGCCAGGAAAAGGCTAGTCACTGTGACCTTTTTACCTGTGCTAGACTATGGTGATTTGATCTACATGAATGCACCTGCCCATTGCCTGGAAAGGTTAGATGCCGCCTATCACAGTGCTCTGAGATTTGTTACTAACTGTAAAGCACTTACTCATCACTGTACCCTGTATGCCAAGGCAGGTCTGCCTTCACTTACTGTTCGGAGGCTCAGTCATTGGTACATATTCATCTACAAAGCCATGCTGGGTAAACTACCGACTTATATATGCTCTTTGATCTCACGGAGAGTGGCAAGTAGCTATTGCCTGAGATCCCAGGATGTGTTCTTATTACATGTGCAAAGTGCTAGGACTGTTTTAGGTGCTAAAGCTTTTATGTGCGCTGCTCCTCTAGCTTGGAACACTATGCAAAACATATTGAAACTCAGCATTTTGATTCCCTTGCATCATTTTAAAGCACGGCTGGATGAAATATTATTGGATACCTGTCAATGTAAATAGGTTGCTAATGTATACCCCTGTAATTATGTTGTGATGTCCTTTTTGTTTTCTGTTTGTTTTTATATGTGTAACTAATGTACCGCAGGTCTCCCTTGTAAAAGAGATCGTTGATCTCAATGGGATTTTTAACCTGGATAAATAAAGGCTACATACATACATGGACATAACGGCATGCAACGCAGAACTCATCTGAAATTAGCATTGCAAGGATAGAGGGGGTTCTTGACATACAGTATGGCTCACAGCATTGATAATACTACTGAATTATGCCAAACAGTCAGAATTAAACCAAGGTTTTAACTTTGACCCATGAAAGCATAGCTCAGAGACTTTGAATCCCAAGCAGTCCCACCTTAATCCTTATTGCGGAAACCAATGGTGATTTAATAATCTCTATAATTTGCATAATATCTCCAATTATGCAGTTCTGTGGGAATGCAGGGCTCATCTTCTTGCATTTTCACTCACTGTTCATCCCTCTATTGGTCCTGCATGTGGAATACATCTGAATTAGTGCAATGCCCCCCTGAGTCCTTTTTGACTTTTCTGGGTCATGCTGATAAGAGACAACACTGAGGCAGTATTCCTTATCTATGAAGTTGAAAACGCATCGCATGACATTTTGGCTTCCATTGACTGTCACTGTAAAATAAGTACATGTTTTAAAGGTCTCAGCCTTTTCGCAAATCAAAAGAAATTCTAGAGTACAAAGAGTGTCATCTTACATTGGCCTGAAGACATTCACATATAACAATGATCCACATGGCTCCAGGAGGAATACAGCCCTATAGATAAAACTACCTTTGTAATGATCCCAAAGATTGGGTCTACTTTCTCCTCGGCCATGTTCATTATCCCTTGACAACACCATTAAAGAAAAAGGTCTTCCATTGACAACAAGATAAACGGTACTTGTAGTAACTGGGCAGAAAGTTTCTTCTGGGTATATATAAACACTGAAAGCACAATGCAATTCAGAATCAAGTGCAATGTGTGCCAAAACATATATGTTTGCTACTAACAATATGTCTTCAGCATAGGAGACCCAAACTAAACAGATTGCATGTCAAATATTTTCTTTGATAAAAGCTGGCAGAGGTTCCGTTTTGTTATTTGGTTGGGGTGTTTGCTAGTGCTGAAAACGCTAGTCTCCGAGTGATGGTATAGTTTTAATGTTGTGTAATTCTCGAAACATCACTGAGTCCAAACATCGAGCGAGAATAAACATCAATTCTGCGTGACCATCCATGCTGCCACAAATTGGTTCAGATCGGCTGTGTTCGATTCAGGAATAGATGACAGCACCTCCTCTTTGCTGCCTACACTTAGTGTTTTCTTGTAACTGGAAAATGTGCACCACCTGCTAGAGAACAGCAAGCCAGCAGCCTCTCAGCCAGGCCCAGACTCTCATCTCCTGGTCTTCAGAGTGTGTAGGCGGACAAACTCCTTTCCACTCGGTAACAGCCTGAATCCCTGTTACATGTTTGTGAACTTTAGTGCCTCCTTCAAGAGGCAGCTTCCTTCCTATGTCTGTCACAAATCATCTTTCTTCAACACCATCACTTGTTGCCCCCATGAACCAAAATAAACTTGATACAGTGCAAGATCACAGATGAAGAGGGAGACAGACTGAGTGGGAGATAAAAAAAAGAAAAAAGATCTATAATAAGAGAGTGGCAGAGTGAAGGTACAGCAAGGGGATTGTCAGTTAACACCAGTGCCACTACGCTGTATCCTTAAACAAATATAGAAATGTTAAAACAAGCATCATTATGATTCTGCCTCTGTGGTTGCATAAAAACTCAAAAACAGAGAATGCAAAGGAAAAGTTCTATCCGTTGTAGAGATCAGATCTGAAGAAATAACCAGTTTTCCCCCTTTTGAAATGACACCTTGTTGTGATGTAGACAGATGGCCTGATATCATCCATCCTGGACGATTTTTTTCTACTTTTTCTTCCAAGCACACAACCCTACACTGGACTGACAGGGCCCTGTTGCTTGCCATCTGCTTGCCATGTTTGGCACTACAGCATGCATATCCCGTTTGAGATCTCTCCTGTTGAGGGACACCATCCATTACTCACCCCAACTCTCCTGTCATAAAGACAGCCTATCAACCCATCACATTAATCAGTTCAACGTCTTACTGACATCGCTTTCTGTTATATAGTCTTACCTCTGGAGTCAATCTTGACACTTCAATTTGTAAAAAAATAAAACCTTGGTTGCTTCATCATTCCATTTGGAAAGTTACCCCAAAATGATTCTCAGTCTCTGGGTAAAAGTGTTTGGATCAAGACTGAGCAGTTGTTATACGTTTGTTTTGCTAATGCCTTATCGTGAATTTCTTACACAGCCCTGAAGAAATCCAATCGCTACGGATCATCCAGCCAGCAAAATAAATTACAGTCAATTTGTCAAGTGGAACCAAAATCTAATCTGTTTGTTTAATGATACGAGGCCCCTTTCTACAGGGCCCACTAAACAGCCTGTTTATAAGTCCCTTTGCCTTCATTGCTTATAACAACCAACATTTAAATTCCCCAAGGATCACACCTAACACTTTCAGAGATATTAACATGGTGTTCATCACTGAATGGCTTTTAATGTGTATTCACAGAGAACATTTGTATTGTATAATGTCCCACATGATTTCAAATACGACAATGTGTATTTGGAAACTATCAAAGAGTTCTCTATATAATTTACCATGATAACGTTACCTTTTATTTATGCGTTTGCTTTTGCTTGCAATTGAGGGCAATACTGCAAATCAGTGGAGAAGACTGCTTCATGCACAGAATAGCCTGGTGCCGAATTGAAAATCTACCGCACATCATTACTTCCCAGATGGTTTGGTATCATGACTGTATGCACAGCCCAGTCTGCCAGTTTCCTCCATAAGGCATTGACCAAATAAACACAAATAGCATAGTTAATTGATAGGACAATAGATAATACAATAGATTCGAGTGGCAGTGCATTTTACATTACGTAGTGCTGGAGACATGGCCTGTTGAAATATTTCACTGTAAATTTAGATTTCAATCAGAATAAACACAGAATAATAAATAATGTCCATGTTTTTACTCTCGTTTGAATTTCAGCCCTTTCACCAACCACCTATTTTAAAGGGGACCTGTCATGCAAAATGCACTTTTGTACGTCTTTTATACATGAATATGTGTCCCCGGTGTTCCAGGGAACTCACCAAGTGTCAGAAAACACGACCCTCTCTATTTTCCTCCATACCCAAATCTCTAAAAAAGGGGCTGCAACGGATCTGATAAAAACTGATCCAGATTTGAACACTTTCCTGACGTCAGGACAGTGACGCTACGGCTATTGGGCCAACTCCACCAATCAGGAGGAGACAGCCACGGCCATTGCCGTTCGAAAGCGCTGGAGACGCTGTAGTACATATGCCAGGCCTGTAGGTGGTGCTGTTCTCACAGAATCAGCCCTTGCAAAAACAGGGGTAAAAAAGTGCAAATTGAGCAAAATGAGGCATGGCTAAAATGCATGATCTGTTTGGTATTTTGAAAAAAAAAAAGTATAAATATGCCTTATATAGGTATGGTCCTACACTATATTATTATAATATAGCATGATAGGTCCACTTTAAAATTCCTCCCCTCAGCTAAATGTCCAAGTCATCCCGCCTGGATTTCTGCCTGGATAAAGTACGATCAATTCACATTCTGCAGAGATGAGTAAGAGCCTGAGAGCATCACCATCCTGCGTGCTGATAGACAGAGTTATTCACAGTGAAGGCAAACATGTTTTAATGGGAAATGATCACCAAATAACTAAACGCCTCAGCAAGATCTGAATAATAATCTTGGTTCTTGATACTTTCGAATGAACTACTGCTTGATTTTCTAGTACCGGAAAGAAGTGTTTCATCAAAGGATCAAAAACTAAGCACACAACACGGGATGTGCATGTTACAGTGCAGGGTATGAGTCAGCCACTGTGGCATCTGCAAAGACGCATTGATTATATAGAAATAGTTTGGCAATCTACTTTACCATGACTCATCGTGATGCAAAGCAAAACACTTGGGCAGCAACATGCTCTATATAGCATCTTCCGTTGTACATGCATCTACGCACAAATACCCACTTTCAGTCACCCAGTGGTGTTACAGTGTGTGCCTCGTCAGTAAAAGGTGCTGACAGTAGTGACCAGCCCTGTGTTACCTTGACCCTGTGCCAGACCATCAAGGGCAACAGCCTGGTTTGCCTATAAGCAAGGCCACCTACTGCTACCACCCACACAGGCTGTCACACTCCTGAGCAACACTCAGCCCACTGACGCATGGTGGACTAAACCAAACCTGGTGTCTCTGCTGCTTTAAAAGGCTAAATATTCGGCTGTGATCTAAAGACACAAGACTAATATGGAAAATGGCAAAGAAAGTACTTTATTCTACACCTGTAAGAAGGTTGATGTATCTTCCCTTAGGTATAAGAGCTCGATTCCCTGCTACACATGCTCACTATAGCATACAGAATAAGAATGAGCACCTCAGTGTTGCATATAACTCCTGATTACACATGATTGACATCTATTTCCTTTCATTCACACATTTGAGGAGTAACAGGATCATAACTCCCTGCCGTACAGAATAAAGTTAGGATGATACCAAGGGTTTGCTTTTCCCTTCAGTTCACACTTTGAAAAGGGAAGGGGACTTGCGTCCAAGCGCGCTCCCACCATCCCACCAGGTGACAGACACTGGGATAAAGGTACTGATCTCTGTGCCACAGTAGCTCCAGGCAAGCCTTAATGAAGAGGTAGTGGCGGAAAAAGAAAGGGTCATTCTGGCTGTCAGAGCCAAGGCAGCGGCCCATTAGTGGAGGCCTCGCTGACACGGTGTGACTAGGGACAGGCACAAGACGACAGCTAGCACTGGCTAATTATTGTTAGGTGCTAGTGAGGGAAGAGAGAAGGAAGAGACCCATGCGAAGGCACAAGACAGGGGGTGGAAAGAATTGCAAATTTAAGGGGGTGGGGGACAACAGCAAAAAGCTTGTGTCATGTCGTCTATATTTACAAGGTGTGATACTGGAACACTTCCCTGGAGGCATTACATTTCATTTGCAATAGGTAAGTTGTCAAGCGCCAAATAAATCACGGTGTAGGGAATCTGCTCTTGGTGTGGAAACACGATAGCAGAAATACCATAGTTGGCTGTCTTTTCATTTTTGTGGGAGGGTCGAGCTTCCTCAAAAACAATAGTTTACTGTATATCTTGATAAGGATAACGTGTGACTGTTTATAGACAGTAATGTACAATATATACTAATTTAATTTGTTTGTCTGTAGGCCATTTTGTGAACACATGCGTACGTGTAGAAAGAAGAGTGTCTCAGCTTATAAGTGGGTCTAGTGTTGGTGTTCACTGGCCTATCTATTTGAGGTTGAGCCCTCCATCCCCCCAAAAGACTCAACTCAAAGGATACAGAATAGAAAAACAGGCTTGTTTGGTGCTAGTAACCACAAGGCCACAGAGTTCAAACTACAAAGTCTCCCTTGGATGTACATTATTGGAAGAACTGATCGGCTCGTATGATGTAGGCATCTTTTCCCTCCAGTGCAAACTCCCATCTATTTATCCTCATAGGACCTTTAAGCTGCTACATAGCAATCAAAATATAGGGATTTTCTAGATGATAGAATAAAACCAGACCCAAAATAAGAGATAACAATGTGTTCCTTAAGGTGATAGGGCAGAGCTAACTTTAAAGTAGAGAAACTTTAATAGCACGGACATTTTACTTGCCAAAACATGACTCTATAATGGCGTTCTAGTAAATGTCATTGTGCTCCATTAAGAAGTCCTTTGTCTATGTTGCTCGGGCCTTCAGTGCCTAATGGTCTTCGTGGTTCTCCTTGGCAAATTATTTCTTTCAAGACGGGAATTCCCTCTCCGTCGGGTCCCCTGTGGGTACTGAACACAGGGGTAAGGCTTTGTATGGGAGACAGTCAGTCAGAAAAGCCAATGAGGCAGACGGGCTTAAACCACAGACAGCCTCATGGTCTTTGTAACATAGACGCACCAAGACAGACATAAACACACGTGCACACAGATATACAGCCTCAGGGGTTGAAATGTCCTTTGCACAAAGCATGTATAATCAACATCCTGATATGCATTTGAAACATTTGAAACACAGGCAATTCACAATCTGCTGATCCATTTACATACAAGGTAGTCAATGAAAAATAAACTGGTTACTGAAGTCTTTAATCTAGTTGTCGAAGGCTGTTTTAAGAAAACTGTGGCGTTTCCTGTAACATGAACTCCCTGGGGCCGCCACATGAACAGATGAAATGAGATGACAAACACTGAGTGCTCTGATGGCCGAGTGCCTGTAGGGAGGAGCCACCATTTGTGTGTTTATCTGCATAGTGTATGGTTGTCCTCTACGTGCTTCCCCATGATTCAGCCTTCCAGTGCACTCGCACCTCCCTGTGGGTGAGTGTGGGGTCCCCCGCGCACTGCCTTGCGTTCCCACGCCTTGGCCGATGCTCTTTGACATGACTTGCGTAAACAGATGTTGCGCCTTGACAGGAAGTGGCCGACTTCTGAGGCGCTGATGGAAAAGAAGCTGTTTGTCTCCGTGACAGAGAACAGTGAGGAGGTCACAGTACAGCAGGAAACAGCAAAGAATGCATCCCAGGCGAGTGTGTGGTTTGAGGTTGGGGATTGAAAAGGCTACATTTTCAATCCCTAGCCCCATGGTCAGGGTTAAACAGCTGACTACACCTAGTTTGACTTTATGGCTCTAACCTTACTGACACGCAATACCACCAGGACTGTAAATCAATTGCAGAAGGCAGAGCTCATAACTAACCGAAGCAGAAGGCAGGACGAGTCATTAAATATGAGAGAGAGAGAGAGAGAGAGAGAGAGAGAGAGAGAGAGAGAGAGAGAGAGAGAGAGAGAACTATAACAATAAAACACATTAAATGACATGAACTAAGAATATTACAGCAAATGATAAGCTATATATGTAAGGTGCACTTTATAAAAGATAGGCAATACAAGGTAATTCAACACGGTTGCAGAAACATGGCAGCCTCTAGGGGGTAATGTTGTAAATAAGTCTTTTGCACTTCTTATCACACTCAAAAGCCCAGCCAGTTACTACAGGGCCAAGGTTAATCTGCTGTAGTGAGGTTGTGTAAAAAGCATGTTGTTCCTGTTAGTAAAGACAAAAAGGGTAAGAAGATAAAAAGTGTTTTCTCTGAAATGAGCAATACAATGTATTCTTATTTTTGAATGCGTCCCAGATTGAACTTTGACAAATAGGTCTCAATGTGCCCAAATAGGCTACTAACGAACTGCTGACCACCACAGGCACTCAAATCACTCACTATAGAAATACTATTGCAATGTTTGGAGACTCTGGATAAGACGTCACCATACAGTATGTTTTGTCTCTGTACTTCATGAAGGAAAGATAACATCTTTGTTTGGTTCAAAGAAAGGATGTGTCACATAACGGAACCAATAACCCCATCATAATACAGTTGTATTTATAGTTTGGGCCAATGTCCAAAAACAATCATAGTTGTCAATTGAGGTGAGATGAGGCAAAACAATTCTGACAAGTTAGTCTTTCTTTCGGGACGTCGCAGTGTCTCTTATGCTGTGATGGTTGTTTTGACTCTTAAACAACAAGCTTTTGTCTTGCTCAATATAGCTATAGTGTAGATATGTCAATGAAAATCTTAGGTCACAGGCTTCTCCAACAGTGCAACATAATAAAACAGATAAAATAGTGCAAGTAAATACCAATAAAATAGAAACTATCAAGCTGATACTGTGTAGTCTAAAGCCTGCATTAGACAAAGCTTGATAGGTTGAAGCTGCATTTGGCAATACTTATTGTACACATAGAAGTCAAATGCAAGCAGTGACATTAAGATAATTAATTATGTAAATAATTAAGATGATTACCATGGAATGTGTCGCAAGTAAGATATTACACCCATGGCTTCTTTGGCATCTAGTAAATTACCATTTTCTAATACAATATTTGCTCTTTACAGACTTTTCTTCTATATTAGTTCCTGTTTTTTCCACTTTTAATTACATTGTAACACCTCTATATTCCACAAGTGTATGACATAATTGAAAACTAATTACACAATACATTGAGGGCTCTAATCTTTTGTGTAACCAAATGAACTGTATTTCCCTTTCACAATGTACTGCACTAAATGTCACACACTAATAAAGCCACTTCAGCACTAATGAACCTGCATTGGGATCGAAGAGGATCCGTTAACATTTCGACATTAGGACGGATGTTGCAATTCATTATTAGCTGTTGCTCATCCATCTCATCACTGCTCAACATAGGAGGAGGCGAAGATGGGCTTCTTTTATTCTCCTAGTCTTTTATTCGATGAAGGTACTTTCATCTCTTACTGAGCATGAATGTAAAGGGCTCTCAAATGGGACTGAGGCCAAAGCAAACTGCCCTGTAATAAAACCATAGGCAAGAACCAGAGGACCTTAGAATATGGTCCTCCATTGTTTTCTCTGTCTCTTTCTTGTCTGAAATCAACATAGGAGCATCTCAAGAGACCTTGTTTTTCTTTTTCAATTCCTGTATGACTGCCTAGGTCCATGTGTGTTTGGACCTGAGGTTCTTCAGGGTCTGGGAAAAGGACAATTTAAATCGATCAAATGACAGCAGACCACTTCAATATTTGAAAGCAGCTATTCCATCAGTGCTGGGCTTGCACTATTCTAGAGCAATCCTGAGCAAATCACAGTGGCACCAAATGGAAGTTCAGGTCCCAGCTGCAGAGAGGAGATAAAAGTCTGAGTGCTGGGTCCTCAGTGACCGAAATTGCCTGCTGATGTTTGGCATACAAAGCATGGGCTTGAAATAAGATAGTTACTGACGGCACATCTGCATCTTTTTTTATCCTCTTTGACTTATAAACCACGGAAGGTGTGCAATAAGTGTTGGATTTGCAAAGAATCGCACACACTTTGACATGTACACATAGATAGAGCATATCCATGGACATCTACAGGCACTCAAGATTGAAGGGGGAGAAAAACTGTAGTGAATATCAGACAGTGGAGTCTAGGGACAGATTGAAAAAGCTGAATTAAATATTAAATGGGAATTAAATATTTACACCATTCTTCAAAAATGTTGGGAATGCAGTGTTTTTGCGGCAGTTTTTAACCCTTCTCTAAACTAAGAGGATTCCTAAATAGCAGTGAGAGGGCTGTCAAGTGGCCAGTCCTGTCTTTTCATAAAGAGTACATAACATGTCCCCTTTCTACTGACTTCAGGAAGCTTCTCATGAAACCCACAGTTATGAAACCTTGAATTGCAGACAGTGACAGAAAATCAGTTTTGAACGGATGTGCTGTATGATTATATTCTGACAGCCAGAGGCGTACAGATGGATCTCATTCAGGAAACAGGTACTTGATATTGGGTGCATACATAGAAGGAGGACAAGAACATGCAATCCTAAGGAATTGCATGCTTGTGTCCTAAAGGCACAAAATCAAATATTTATAAAAGCTTTGCACACACTATTCAACCCAACCTCCACGGATAAACGCTCTTTCTTCCCCGCCCCCTATCCGTTAAACTTCTCATCTTTCCTCCATCCATACTCACGCAATTCCTCTGGACATGAATGCTAAGCTCCGAAACATGCAACGTTGAGAATTAGAGTGGTGTACATGTTTTCCCTTCTTAATCCCCCTATAAGTGGTGGTGTTCGTATTGTCAAGTGAAAGAGACGCGCGTATCTGTATGATCTGGGGAATCCGATGCCCTCAATAGTACCAGGGTGTGATTGAGGTTTTCCCCTTGACCTCAAATGTGTATTACATTGGTACAGCACCAAGGGAATAAGCTGTTTCCTCACTGCCAAGGTAGTAGCTCGACAAAACCCTTGTCGACTTTTGATCCTTGTTCCGGCGCAGAAAGTCAATTTAGAAATGCCTTGAAGACAAACATCTGCCTGGCAAGTTTCAATGATCAATCTGCCACCATCAGAATAAAACCTGATTTATTTTCTGTTGGCTGTAATCATTTGTTTATCAAGTAGCCCTGCCAGTGCGACAGATGCCCCTTTATTCTTTACTGGAGGCTGGCAGGTCCCAAGATGCCCTCTGGCAATAATTGCACCTGACAAATGAGCCTTGACAAAGGAATGGAGGGTGGTCAACCACTTTCTGATCTGACAAGAGCAACTTAATTGAAACTATCAATCAGAAAGCCACTATCCTCGATCTCTTCTTTTCTGACTTTCATTGTCTCCTGCATAATCAATTTCTCCAATTCACAGCTGAGAGAATGTATCCCCTCGATGACAGTCTTGCTGCCTCTCAAACTCTTGCACATGCATATTAAGACCCACGTGTGTGCAAAATGAATACAACAAAAAGATTGCTTCCCTGAGTCTGCCCTCTATCCTCATCAATCCACCTACGGTGCACAAACACATTACTTGTCCATTACATTGAGCTAATTAACACATCAATCTGTACTGCTGTATTTTCTGCTGTTTTTCCTTCAGCAGTCTGCCTCTGCAGCAGGTTGTGTGCTAAGCGCAGTGTCATCTAAAGCTTCCGTGCAAAATCGTAGTAGAAGCTTTTTCTTTTTGCAAATCACTACAGCCACAACTGGGTTGTCACACAGTCACTGTCAGGGAAGAGAGGATAGTCAGAACAATAGGAAATACCTCCCCTCGCCGGAGAGTAAAGGGTTAAGCCTATTACAGAAGACCAATCAGGACTGGGGGAGCACTGCAAACCTCCGCAGTAAGAGAGAGAGAGAGAGGGAGAGAGAAGAGAGAGCAGAGCGGGAGATAGAGAGATACCATGAGTGGGATGGTTTGCACTCCTATCCAGACAGTTGGGAAGAGAGGCAGCGCAACAGAGAGTTGCTGTGATGAGTATTCACAAACCTGCCCATATGGATGGATAAGAATTAACAAGGAGAAAAGGAGAACAACAAGAATACAACATTCCTGTCAGGACTAATCTCTATGGACTTTTTGCTGTTTCTGTGTGGGACTCCGGTGGGAAAGAACATCTGTCATTTGTGTGACCCTTGTATGTTCGTCAATATTCAATCCAAATTGTGGGATTACTGCTGGAAGGAGCAGAAGATCAACCAGCAGTTTCAATCGGGCAACCTGGATTGTTGCAGAGCTGCACTGAGAGGGGACAGCGTGGTTTAGGGACCAGCTCCAAGGCATCTGTGTTTACCCTGCATGGTGAGCTCCGCTGTGTTTTGATGGGGCACTCTACTTATTGGTTTGATTTACAGCACTAATCCGAGTAGAATGTGACAGCTAACAAAACTCAATGCCAAACATCTCCACCACAACCAACACATGTGATTGGAAAACTAGCAGTTCCTATATACTGTCATTCATAATGTAATGCTGACTTTTTTTTTAGAAACGGTTGAGTAACGTATTTGTTACTAATAATATATATTTGGTCTTAATCTTGTAAATCCAAGTAGCTGTTACTGAAAACATCAAACTCTAAAATGCATTTTGGTTTATGCATTAGGATGCTTTACATACTGTGATAGCATCTGTTTGTATCTTACAGCTAAACACATGTACTATATTCCAAAGTGTCAGGCTGATAACAAACTTGATATGCAATTGTACACTTGGCTCTTCAACACACGCCTGGTGTATCATAACCTGCCTGGTACTGTAGCGTGGTGTCATTGATCATTTCTGCTGACATTGTGGCACAGTTAAGTATGGCATCCCTCACTGAAACAACCTTGGAGAATGACCGACCTGCTCCTCTGAAGAGAATAACACGGATCACATATTGTGATAGAAGGGGGGGCATCGATGTCCTTATGACAAGTTCCCCGTGGAATCACATTGCACTAAAGTCCTTAGCGGGTCTGGCCTATCAAGAAAATTGTAGGACCATTTAAAAGCACCACTGAGGGTTTTGAAGTGACATTCAATAATTATCATTAAGCAATTTCCTCTAATAATTTAAAAACAACAAGCATAGAAAGATATTACTACAGTTGATCTTTTATCTCAAATCAGGAGGCTTGTATATTGTGCCAGCCCTTTATTAGTGCTACTGTTATGTTAATGAAATTACAAAGATGTAAAGTGAATCAAGCGATGCACAGGAACATGATAAGACATCAGGGGCTTGTTGCTATGCTAATGAGACTTTCCTTGTCGCCTCTCTGCTCAGGATATGTTTATTTTCACTAACGCATCCCCCACTCTTCTCTCTCCTACTTGCTCTCTTCCCATCTCCCTCTCTATCATCCACTTTATCTTTTCTCTTTAGGTCACTGTGAGAGAAATATGTGGCATTGAAGGACAGACAGTGTTGTACGCAGCTCCTGATAAGTCCAACTCTTGTCTGGGATCTTCTTGCAAATCTATACAGGCTTTTCATCTGATTAACTCACTCCTATCTCATGAGGATGACCTTCCCCGTGAATTGCTGATTCAACCCCTATCCCATGCACATATAAAAACACATGTCATGGTGATTGGTCTCGCATGCTCTCTAATAATCTGCTCCACTCACGCCATCTCCAGTGATTTAGGGATCAGCATGTCGAGGGGAAAACTGGGGACCTTTGCTGGATTAAGAAGTCAGTGGCAGCTGGAGCCATGCGTACAGAGACAATGACAAACATGGAGAACGAAGATCTTTTCCATTAGTGCTCCGAGGGGGGACCTCGGCCTGGATGCTGCCCGGACTGATTTCTGGACATTATAATGTTTACACCGAGAACACTACATGTGCAACTGACACACTCTGCCTCTTGGAGTACGACCTAATGGATGTTACTCTTGTTCTGTGTTTACAGAGCTTCATAATATCTTTTCACTGAGGACAAAAAAAAGCAAAAGGCAAGGATTTGGATCATAGTACTATGAGCAGTACATTCCAGCCCTACTGAGGGGTCTGTATTTCTTTGTTTTCTTGGTTGGCTTTTTTTCTCCTGCCTGGGAATATCATGATTATAAACAGGAGGTGGCTCCGACATCTTATCCCTGTTCCACTCATCCATCAGAGCTCACACCATCACCAAAGCAAACGTACCAGAGGACAGAACAAATCTGCAGAGGACACTAGCGTATAAATTATTCTCTGAAATCCACTGCCTGTATTTGACTGATTCCTTAGCTTTCTTACCATTGAGGTCAGGAAGAAAAAGCTGGCAGCTCATAGATATTCTTTGGCGCGACGGACAGGTGTTTTTCTGGCTGTCAACCTCTCGGGGAGGGACTAGCAGTGAAGGGAAAAGCCTCGCTTTGGGGCTCTGCTGGAGCGGAAACACTTCCACTGGCTATGTTTGGATGCGATGCTCGTCTCTGTGGATGCAACATGGACTCTATGGCCTGATTACACAGCCCTGATACTCAGATAGTGCTGGAGGCAAGGGTAAATATTAAAATAAACATTTGTTTTTCTACATGTCATCTAGACCTCTATTCAGATTGAATGTATTTCATTGGTGTGGGTTGTTTGATTTCCATTTATTTTGAAGTACAAGTTTTTTAAATTCTTATCCTGAACCAATTATTAATTATAAATACCAACTGTTATTTTGGTGCACACGTTATTACATGAAATATTGAAGTCCTGTCTGAACAGACATCTCAGAGTTGGAAGCCTGCTGGTGACGTAGTAATCATAATTTGACTAAGTTTCTGGCAGAAATGACAAGTTTCTTATGTAAGACCATAGCACTCATTTTACTCATCTCCTCCCTATAAAATTAATCCCATCCAAAAAGGGTTTATATAATCCTTCATCATTGCCTTCAGAACTTCTAGTCTACATTTAGTATATTTACAGTAAAGGTTCATATATTAAAACAATGTCAGTGTTAATGTTCAGTTCAGAAGAGCCCTAAAGAACACCATGCCACAACTAGCCACTTCAAAGCCTTAACATACAGTACTCTGCTAAGCCTTTACGGCTAAGAGGTGATTAGACTTGAATTTGTTCCAAAGTGTTTCTGTTATGAAGCACTGTGGATAAAACCATCTGATCAAGGATGGTGATAAAAGAAGAAGAAGATGATTAAGGCACGATAGTTACTAGTCGTCCCATGTGCGTAGTGAGGAAATCTAATCAGCAGGGCATGGCAGAAAAAAAGTTCCAGCACTATTAAAGCTCTGCTCTCAGCATTTCTCATTTAAATCACAAAAGGCTTTCTAATCATTTGATAACTGGCACCATTACATCGGACAAGATTTCTCAGATGTGTGTTAATCACAACTTTCCAGAGATGCCACAACACACTTCAAAGATTCTCCTTTTACTTTCCCCCCTTCATAACGTATCTTCCTTTCTTCTCCCTACACACAGGATAATGCATATCCTTCCCTGCTGTGAACAAGAAGCCACCATGAGCAACGTCACGGTCACCGACGACACCGAGCCCATCAGCCGCACCATGAGTCCGGCAACTCCCGGCCCGTACCCCTATCCTGTTAGTTTCCAGGTCTCCCTGACTGGCTTCCTCATGTTGGAGATCCTCCTGGGCCTGAGCTCTAACCTCACTGTGCTTGCCCTTTACTGTATGAAGTCAAACCTCATTAGTTCTGTCAGTAACATCGTCACTATGAACCTTCATGTGTTGGATGTGCTCATTTGTGTGTGCTGCATCCCTCTCACCATTGTGGTTGTGCTGCTCTCCCTGGAGGGAGACACTGCACTCGTCTGCTGCTTCCATGAAGCCTGCGTCTCCTTCGCTAGCGTCGCCACTGCTGCTAACGTGCTGGCTATCACCCTTGATCGCTACGACATTTCAGTCAAACCAGCCAACCGGGTGCTGACAATGGGCCGTGCCCTGACCCTGCTGGCTGGCATATGGGTGTTATCCTTCATTAGTTTCCTGGTACCATTTATTGAGGTGGGTTTCTTCGCCCAGGGCCAAGCTGATCTGAACCAGACAGTGGTGGAGAATGTGGTCCACACTAACCAGTACTACACAGAACTTGGCCTGTATTACCACCTGCTGGCTCAGATTCCCATTTTCTTCCTTACTGTCGTTGTCATGCTCATCACCTACTCAAAGATCCTGCAGGCTCTCAACATTCGCATTGGCACGCGTTTCCACGCTTCACAGAAGAAGAAGGCTCGCAGGAAAAATCCATCCATGACAGCCATGACACCACAGCAGGAGGCCACAGATGCATCACAGAGCAGTGGCAGCCGCATGCCCACACTGGGTATGCGTACCTCCGTCTCTCTCATCATCGCCTTGCGAAGGGCTGTCAAGCGCCACAGAGAAAGGAGAGCGCGCCAAAAGAGGGTTTTCAGGATGTCCCTCCTGATTGTGTCTACCTTCCTGCTGTGCTGGACACCCATCACAGTGCTCAACACAGTCATCCTGAGTGTGGGCCCCAGTGACCTAATGGTCAAGTTAAGACTTGGCTTCCTGGTCATGGCTTATGGGACCACTATCTTTCACCCTTTATTGTATGCCTTCACGAGGCAAAAGTTCCAGAAAGTCTTGAAAAGCAAGATGAAGAAGCGAGTGGTGTCAATCATTGAGGCAGATCCCACTCCTAATAATGCCATTATCCACAACTCCTGGATCGACCCAAAGAGGAACAAAAAGGTGACATTTGAGGACAAAGATGCCCGACAGAAATGTCTGTCTTCTGAGGATGTGGAGTGAAGGAACTCCTTATCTTTAGGGTATACATTCAACAAATGCAGCTAAAACTGACATCAGGTCATGATGGAAAAGGGAAAATGTTAACCCAAAGCAGTAATGTAAATAATATGTGCAATAGAATGTACAAAAACAAGAGGTGGATAATTTATTACTATTTATTGAAAGTAGGTTTCAGATACACCATATACTGTACTGTAGATATTGCATGGCTTTTTGTAATGGTAGCAACATACGGTGCATTGTGTATATACATAATACATGTACAGCATAGGGTAAACAAGGTATATAAATAGAGAGAGCATTAGGAATTATTATGTTTATGTATATTTATAATAAATCTCGTGTTCACTCACCTAACGCAGCAAAAGGTTTCGTATTCTCCTCTCCACCAAGTAAAGTGTTTTGTGATTCTGTGACAACCGTGAGATTACTCCCATCCATCACCATGCCACTTGCTCCGACACCAGACCTGCAATCCCCACTGACCACTGACCTTATTGCCTTTGAGCCCTCTGAGGGAAGGCACACGGGTCAAACATGGAGACACAGGAATGGAAAGAAAGTCATAAGTAATGTATGTTGTGTTGCTATAGCTGAAAAGCTGCAGGGGTATCGTTCATAATCACTCTTTGAGAGTTAAAGAAGAACACTTGCATTCCACAGACACAACAGAAGACCATGGTTCTCTTCACCTGGTTTGAAATAAACCAGATGTAATCAAAGCCTAGTCTGTTTCCCTTTAACAGTCATGTCTTTGAGCCAAATGGAAAATCTACAGTTGCCTTATTTTGGTTTGATGCATTGAGCATTACTTTATGGTGGGACAGGGACTGTGACAGTAAGAACACATATAGAACAGAATGAATAAATAATAACAAATATTGTTATAATTCTCAAAGTGAATAGATTTCTCAGATGTTATGTTTTCACAAAGAAGTTATTTAATCAAACTGAAGGAACATTTTGAAAATGGTTGTATTATCAAATTGTCTGTTTTAATAACACTAGCCTAACGACAATACTCTCCAAATAAGCAAATACATAACTGCAATAAAGAACTACTGCAAAAATCCTAAAGCCTAATAAAAGATTCTGTTTACAATCCATAATAACAGATAATGAAGTTCTTCTTCCCTTCCTGTGTTTGTCTACTAATAGTGCGTGTCCTTTGTTTATCAAGGAATAAGACAGTGAAATTGTATTTCCCAGGTGGCCGCTGCTGATAGATAATAATTCAGACAGCCTTGTATTTTTAGCTGAACTTGTCTATGAACTAAGTTTGCTCTAAATAAATAAGAATAATTATTTCATATGGTTGCAAATAGGGCTGCTTGATTATGGCAAAAATCATAATCTCGATTATTTGGGTCAATAATTGATATCACGATTATTAAAAACGATTATCCATTTACTTTGAAAACATCCATTTATTTGACAAAAAAATGTGAACAGTATGTTTTGAACAGTTGATTACCCTGAACTTTAAGTATAAATCAACTGAAAAACCAATACAAAAAATAATTAAAAAATAAATAAAAAATCGTTTTATTTTGATGTTGTTGTTTTCATAATCGTTGCAAGCCAAAATCGTAATTGCGATTAAAATACGATTAATTGAGCAGCCCTAGTTGCAAAATGATTTCAGTATTGATAATCTACAAGAAAGAAAAACTAAAAGAGCTGTCAGCATATTACATTTAGTCTCTAATACCATATCTATATGCAAAGATACTTTATGAATTAGCATATGAAGCTACGCTCAGCTAGCCTGGCAGCTCACTTCATTTCAATCCCTGGGTCAAGGTTTACATTCTTTTAAGATCTGTAAAGTACATTCACATGCATGCATTAAAGCACATATACATACAAATGTATATGCACACTGTACTCCACGGTATATCTCAGTAACAAGCTTATTAGGCCTTTGCCGTCTCAGGTAGAGTAGAAAAATGAAGAGCCCTTTAGATCCTGAGAGCACAGGGCTGTTGGCTACCAGAGCGATAACACAACCTCAATCAGATGCTTCCCCGGCAGCCACCGAGTGTGGTTTGTAGCACAACAGAGAGGGCTGATATGGGAATATGGATGCAGGCAAGGTTCTTTATGACCCTGCTGTAAACAGGCAGTGTGGATGTCACGCTACCTCGAGGGCATGTCTGTGATTGAGAGTGGAGATGGGATCACAGCCAACAACAGATAAGCAGACAGGGGAGAGAAAAATATCCTGAAAGATGAAACATTGAGCCAAAGGATACATTTTACAAACATACCATACCTATATATATGTACTCTATATAACTTTACAGGAGTTGTATCAATACAGAAATCGATTTATTTCTGTTAGCAAACTAACAGTGATACAATACTACCCCGCTATGTTCCAGTCCTGAATACATAATTTAGACCACTGCTCGAATGTCAAGTACTTTTCCAGACTCCATCAGTGCTACTGACAAAAATCATTTGTATTGATTACCTTCTAAAATTACCTCTCAAAGACCAATACTATTTACACTAACTAGACTTTGAGGTCACAATTTGTTTTTATCCTGAGGTGCCAAAAAAGGCCTTTGAAGGACAACCGATTGTTCCGATTGAACTGCCATTTTGTTAACACTATTATTTAGTCCAACATCGGTTTCAAGTTTTCATTTTCTGCTTGGAAGGGGGTATTTTACTTGGCACTCACTTATCACCAAGACGGATGTATCCATTCTCTTGAAGTCATTTTCAGCCAAAACTGCAGCTGTGCGAGTACTTCATAGAATCAATGAGCCTCAAGATTAGAAAAGACTCACTACTTGGCCATGATAAACACTCTAGTGGAGAATGGTTCACACCTTCAATGGATGACATGGCGTCATTAAAGAGCTTTTTTCGTCCGTTTAATTTACAAGCTCGATAGCCACACCTTCTTTTCATCTACGCTTGTTGCTATATTTGTTTTGATCCGGCTCTGGCACAGTCAGATGATGTTCCTAACCTTGGTCCAACCTATAAAAAAGGCACTGGATCAGTCATTGATGAAAGAAACAACAAGTCTGTAGATCTTATGCCACAAATAACACAAAATGAAAATGAGAGTGGATGCACTTGTACTTAAAATATATATATATATATCTGTCAAAAAGCTGCAAAATATGCTGCAGTATTCATTTGAAATATGAATCTCTAATACTTGATATAAACCAAAACACTATCCAGATCTTTGGGTTATATTCTAAAATATTGAAGTAGGAAATAATCGGTGACCTCAATTTCGTCTCAATCTAATTATCATGCTAAAATGTAATTTAATTGTAATGCTTCATTAAGCAATTATTGACCACCCAAGACAAATGAAAAGCAACATAGCCTGGACATACCCATGCTTATCAAATAAATTAGTTTATTAAGGGCTTACAATTTTGTAAAACATAGGTTAATGAAGCTTCAAATCAATGTGGCGTGCATGACCATGCCCCGTTTGACTGATAACTTACAGAAAACAGGACAAATATACAGTTGGGCTAATCTTCTTTGTCCTTTTTAAAAATTCAAATAATCTAATATTCTAAGGGGCAAGCATTCATAGCATTTGTATTTACTGTGGCAGTATGAGCTCCCCTTATTGTTATGATTGCTACTATATTGACTGTATGCAGTATAAGTTTCATTTCGACCCCCATGGGACCATTTTATTTAAGAGACAGATTTACGAACAGCCACCATGTCAAGGTCAGCATTGCTGGTTAGCATATTGGATAGGCTAGCAGCCCACCACTACATCTCTAACCCGAGGTGACCTACAGAGAAGAAAATAGGTCAATATACTACCATACTCAACAGCAGAGGTTCACTAAGGATTCACTGCAAGCCTGATTATAATCCCTTGACCCTGATGTGTCCTTCTTTCCCCCCCCCCCTATACTGCACATCAGGGCTGCCACTTGCTGCCCTCCCCATCACATACATTAAGCCCCCTCCTCTCTCGCTCAATGGCAGCCTCTCTCAGGCAGCCGTACCCAATTCAGATGCCATCTCTTCAGGGCTCCTCTCTATCCAGCTGCAGACACAGAATAAAAGCTTCGGAAATCATATTACTGGGTCCATATGGAGCCTCTATTGCATTAGGTCAGCGAACACTCAACTGTAATTCTGCTATCGTGGAGAAGAAGAAAGTGAATTGAGCACACCAGCCAGCACAGCTTGACAAATTGTTGCTTGTGGTCATTTTCCAAATGTTACTCTCACCAAGCCACATTAAGAGAGATGAAAGGACACTTTACCGAGCTGGAAGATGTACGACTCTGATATGTACAACCTATAATCTCTGTACAAGAAAATGTATTTCCCGGGTAGAAACCAGGAATCAAATGGCAGCCAAATGGAGTATGACCTCTACCTGCTTTGACCTTAATGGCATCATTGTGTGGTATTGGAGAGAAATGGCACACCAGACAGCCTTTAAATCAATGCTGTGTAGATAACTGTTCTTATCAGTTGATAGCAGACGTTTAATGACACACAAAGTGCTCTTCTCTATTATCCAGTTTACAGTTGAAAACAAAATAATCCTTTGGGGGTAAACAGAGAAAATCAACTTTCCATGCATGACAAGTAGACAACCTGGATTATTGTAATTTAAAAAGAATCTTGGTTTTTCATAAAGACAAATTGGACTGGAAAAGCATATAATTTCAAGATTTGTTACTGAGATGTTTAGTGTGGAAGAATTTTTACATTTGTTGAAAAGAATGTGTGATTATCTTGTGCAATTATCTTTTAGAAAATGTTGCTCAGACAAAGGGACTGACTAAATGATTCTTATTGCACGAAAGCCAAAATATGAAGGACAAAAAGACATCAGAAGTGCCGGTGGCTGCATGCCTGGTGACGGTGTGACGGTGCGCACCTGCCAGTCAGTGTGTTTGAGCCTGCATCTATTCAGCAATGTGTGTTAACTCCAGCCCATACAGCATGTGCAGGCAGCTATGTGTGAGTCGAATTGTTTTATCAGGCAGTGACAGAGTGTCAACCACTGTGTCTGAGAGGGGAGGCAGCAGAGGGGAGGCAGCAGAGAGGAGATTGCTGCCCTCCAGCTCTCCCCACAGTGATGACTCCTGTCTGCCGATTATACCGCCACTCTTATCCACACATGGAAAGATATGAATGGGACCACCACAACAAAACTCACTACCACAGCCCGGCCTTTTGAGCCTGACACAACAGGGTGTAGATTTGTATTGAGATAAGACAAAATGTTAAAAGACTTTAACATTTAAACAGATTCCAATCTCCTCTAAGTGTCCTCTTATAACAAATGAAATGCAAAGAGGCAGATGTTAGTTTCTGTGTCCAGTGCCCCATTCATTTTCTGAATAGACAATATCGGGTTCAGATTAACTTAAAAGTCATTATGGTTGAATCATCAGTACAAAAGGTTAGCACTAGCTGGCTCTTCAATACAATGTCCAACACCAGCCTGTCCTGCATACTTAACATTCAAGCTAAAAAGAGGAAACTTGGTATAGATCCAGTAAAGAATTGACCAGTTTGTGGGATCATTTTGGAGAAATACTGTTACTATTATTTGGGCCACTGTTTTGTTCATGATCGGAATGATGACACATTTCTGAAAATTGCTGTAAAACATTTCAATGTTGAATTTTACAAGACACTTCTGCATTAATGCTAATATGTTTAATGATTCATACTCTATTCTTAGTTCTCCATAAAGCCTGGTGAAAACTACTGCTAGTGGCCAAAACATTTAGAAACAGTGTGCTGCTTTACCTTAAACCAGAAGTTTTTTTGTTAACATGTTCTGGGGAAAAAGCTATTCTCAGGGATCTGACCATATCCCTATATTCATATAAATCATGCACTCTGTAATGAAATGTGTTCATCTTTTCAATACCGAACAGTTACCACCCATCATTTTAACAATAACTCCCCCTCAACTCCTCTCACAGTATTTCTGTGAAACTTTGTTTACCCATATCTGTATGCACATCTTGAAATAGCGTTGCTGGGAAACAGTCAATAGCGAGTACAAGATATACTGTGAAATTATTATCTGGCATTATTTCATTATTCAAAAAACAAAATCTGTATATCACAATCCAAAGAGAGGCATTGTTTAAACTGCAACACCCACAGTTAGTGGGCTGCTTAAGAGTTTGGACACAGAATCTCAGAATCACTTACATCCTCCACATTTTAATACAAAAAGAACAAATTGTAACATTTGCCTGTGGTCTGTTCTAGAAATCTTCAGCTGTAGCTCAATATGGGGTTGCAACAGCGGTTAAAACTGTTAACTTACTGTTTAACTGCTGACACAGTACATTAAGTGCGTTGTTTAAACGTAATTATGCAATGCTGTAATTGTGAGTGATATGGTTTATTTATAGTTAACAAGGATATTATAAATAACAAGTCCAAGTCAAGTCATAAAATAAAAGAAGCCCTAAATTCCAATATAAAAAGGGGGTGTGTCTTATTTGTGCAGTGTATTAATAATATCTGGAATAGATTTGGAGTCACTGGGTCATATGACATGAAATATTTTAATAAAATAGAAGGAATAAAATCCAATAAAAAAGGGGGAGTTACCCCTCGTCCAAGTAATAATATAGTGCTGCATTGATTTGCACTCATTAAGCCACTTCACATGGAAGCTATTCAAAAAAACTGAAATGATCTTCCTATAAATATTTCATGACACATCTGTAATCAATAAGGGTGTCCCACATTAGACACATGATCATTTTCTAGCATAATATGCACTTATATGGGCAATTTATCACAGGGGTATTTAAAATAAACCATGATTTTGTGTAAAACGGTAATTTATTGATGGTCCCCAAGAGAAACCCAGATAATAATACAGTTCTGCATTGATTTGCACCCTTTAAGTCACATGACATGGAAGCTAGTAAAAAGATCAAGAATAAAAAAAGGTAACTTTATATCAAACTGAACCATTAAAACAAAAACACAATGTTTTTTTGTCCAGTGTAGTAATATTATCTGGTAGCCTATAGTCACTGTGTTACAGAACATGGAAGCTATTGAACAAAAAAGCAAATGCTCTTCCATTTAAATGTTTTCCTTAAATAAACTCATGACAGGTCAGTAATCAATAAATGTGTGCCACATCAGACCCATTACATATTTCTGCATAGTGTGCACTCATTTGAGAAAAAACCATCAAACAGTAATTTATTGATGGTCCCTAAGTGAAACCCAGTAGCTCAGAGAGAGGGCTAAGAGGTTTGCTAACCATCCTGACTTCAGACAATCTGTGAAACTGAGTAAGAAAACTCCAATTGCAGACAGAACTTTGCGTTTCTACAAACACAATTGACAACAAATATATGCTGAAAAGCAAGACTATTTAACGTTAAGCAAGCAGCCAACCAAAACTACAGTTAGCCAAACAGCTAGCTAAAAAAACACTCACCTGCATGGGTGCGTCCTTGATCCTGATAACCCTTGTGTTTTGGGATCTCAGTTCTTCCAGAGCAGATGCAGCACAGGTATTCTGTTGAAGAGAAGTTCCAGAATCCAAAGCTTAAGATTTGGCTGCAGCATGCATGAGGATCCAGCCCAACAAAGCTTGGTGGCTGTATCAGTCCAACTTCACCTGATATCTTCACACACCTGGTGTGCACTTCTAGAAATGCGCCACCAATAGTCAAGAAAGGGAATTACAGCGCTTATGTAGAATAAGGCCACAGCTGCTTTTTAACACTTGTATCGTGAAGAAATCAGTTTAAGTGTTTCTGTGGCTGTTAGTTGAGTTAGACCCCTGTAAATGTGCTGCAGGCAAAGAGGCCAGTCAAAGAAAAAAAATCCTCTGACTCTTCCTAAAGACTAAATATAAAGTCAGCTACATCACCAATGTATTAGTCAAAATTAGTCCATTAGTCCGAATTCAGATTCAGAATTTGATTTATTGACAAGTTGATTTTCACAACCAAGGCCTTTACTTTGCCGTAATGGTGCTGGCAAAAAAACAATAGGCTAAGAGAAAATGAAGTTAAAAAATAAGGGCAAATGTCGAAAATGTTATACACTCTATGGTCTATGGTTAAACCAATCTCTCTTTGGTTTTGTTGCCTCATTCCAGATATGTGGGATCATCCAGACAGGATTTTAATCTTCTTCCGACAGTAGACTCACTCTCACCTCTTCATTGTTCTCCCTGTGTGTGAATTATGTCCTTGTCTGACTCTCCTTCTCTGTGTATGGTTTCATTATGTCTTCTCCCTCTGTGTGAGCAGTGTACTTGAATTTTGCTTTTTGTGCAGTATGTTTGTTCTCTTTCCAAGTCTTACTCACAAGCCTCCAGCTGAGTGTTCAGGTACCAACAAACCAGAACACAACTTCAAACTCTGCAATTGCAGAAGCAAAAAAGCTCTAGGTGGTCATGTACTAGATGTCTCACGAGGGGACACTGTGCTCAAGCATTTTCTGTAAAGGTGAGAAAAAACTGACTTTGTCTGAAGTGTAGGCGGGAGAGTGCACTATTGAGGAACTTTTGTCAGTAGTTTTGGTAAGTGAACAAAACAGGAAGTATTTTTGAAACTTGAGGTTGTTTGCTCATAATGACCCAGCAGGTAGTTCACCCTTGGCAACGTGACCAATAGGGAGTTCATGATGGTCCTAACCCATGTGTGTCTGTGTTTAGCATTCAAGCAGGGACAGGCAAAAAGGGTTGCCAAATTGCATAAAGGTGTTGGATGCCGGGCCATTATAGCGACAACAAAAGCACCTGAGCCTGAAGGCAAAGCTCTCAATTTAGAAGTCGATTTACTGTCCAACCTTTAGCTATAGTCGCACGTTTGTGAAGTGACTGGAATGATGAGATTCAAGGATAAAAGCTGTTGAATTGAATTTATCCTGCAGGGTTGGAATCTGTGCTACCCCTCAGAGACAGGGTGAGGATCTTTGATATACATGACAAAAGTTGATGGACACTTTCTTGTGGAGGCTTTTTCTGGGCACAAACAGCAGTGTGCAGACCCCATGTAACCCACATTATACTTTATAGGGCTTATATTTTAGCACGTGGTAAAATGTCCTGAGATCCCAAAGCAGACAGTGGTTTGATCTGAACTGACAATACATCAAATGGATGGAGTTCTCAGGTTAAAACTATCCACCACCATCACTGTATGCCTGGCCATCTGCTTATTGCAGGCATTTTGCTGTAATGACTCTTCAGTCTCCTGAGCTGCGACCTCTGAAATGGTGAGGAGAGGAGAGCAATCAAAGCACATTCAGTTCTGCTACAGTCATTTGGCCACTCTCAAAAAGCTATCACTGGGTGCAGCTGTAAACATTTTGCTCCTCAGCACTCCTGAGACATGCAGTCAAAGAGGATAGCAGCTATCAGTCTCTTCCACATAGGAAGCCTGTGAATACACTCTGCAAGCCGAATGCAGTGGAGTGGGGGAAAATACACTGAATAGTCATTGGAGCTGAATTTGGTGAAAAGAAAACTCATTATTCAAAAGAAAGAAGAGTGTGCCGAAGGCTGTGCTCCAGAATTTCCCTCAGTCTCAGTTGTTGATGAGCAACACACCCATGCAATTTATATGTTTATAAGCTAGATGAGCAAGTCAATAGCTGTTTGTGTTCCTTTTTAAAGGGTGCACAAATAGACAAAAAGAGGAATCCTTTCAAGTCGTTTTGTATTGAATGAGCTTTTGAAATGAGTCTTTATCTGCTATTTCGGTGACACCTATTTATATTCAGCTGGTATGTAAACTAAACCCTTTCTCCACACTGTCGGCTGTCTGTATATCTCCTTGGCAAAGGGAATACTTGGATTTAATTCACTGCAATAACTGCAATACATACAGTACACGACTTCCTGTCCCCTGTGCAAAAGCAATATTATGTAATTAGATAACATCGCCCCCTTGTGGACCATTGTTTGGTTTCCTCTGTAGAAAATGGCCTGAAATAGTTATAATTTCCACAGATATTAAAAATACTAAGTATGCTTTGTTTAAAATGCTTTAGGATAATTAATAAACAACAAGGCTTAATTATTATAAAATAACTTGACTGAGTGTCCTTTCGTCACATGGCTATTTTTGTACCATGACATGAAATGTGAGAAGCTATCAGCAAACATGCTCACACACAAGGAATACAAAAAGAAAACACCTTGCACTTTCTGTAGACTGACAATAAAGCTTGCAGTTAGGTTGGTAGGTCAGCTTGTAATTTTTAACAAACCCAAAGGGGCTGACAAATGATGTCAACTCAGCCAGCAGAGATGTATTTAGATCTGCAGCTCCTCAGATGCTCACCAGCAGCTGTTGTGAACGTGTGTCAGCGCATGCGTGTCTTCACTTTCCCATTCTTCTGATCGTGCAACTTGGTCTGGTAAGCCAACAACTCTGTTTATTGCTTTGAATAGATTGACCTCCTTTGCTTTTAAACAAAATAAGGAGCTAGAATATATTTCAAAGTAAAAGCCTATAAATAGCAAATGGACTGAATGCCTGTCCCAGATTGCCTGTTTTATATTGTAGGCCTAGAAACGTTTTGTGTGTGTATGGACTTCCACGGCACTTGTTTGGGGAAATGTTTGGCCTATTTGAAGCCAGAGCAGTGGCACTTAGCCACATTAGTATGGCGTTTTGAAGGCTAATATACCTGCAGGATTCTTACTTGTTGAGCTTGTTTCTTCATGGTGGACAGCACTTACTGTAAGTCACTTTGGATAAAAGCTTCAGCTAAATGAAATGTAAAGTAAAGTAAAAACTGTGTTATTATTTTTAATGTACTTGTTATTATTCAATGGAAAATAGTATGATATCTCTCAAAGTTATAGTTGTATATTGCAGTCCAGGTCCAGTCATTCTATACATGGATTTAATTAATCTCCTCAGGAAATCACAGTCACAATGACGCTCCAGTGGACGGCCGTGGCTTTCTTCCTCTATGCAGAGATAGCATTGAACCTCATCTTGTGTATACCCTTCATATCAGCACGCAGGTACTGCAAAACAAACAAAAACCCCATATATAAATCAAAAGTTCATTCATCAACTCATGCCTAGCTTTCTGTGCAGAGGATGATGGTCTGAATAAATAAGACAATAAAAAAAGAGCCCTTTGCAAGAGTTGATTGTAAAATAACAAACATGAAATAGACACTTCACACAAACCACCAGCAGAGTGCATGCATGTCCTTTCTGGGAAGATCTATTATGTTTCACTCACATGTCCTTTTTACTTATTTTGCAGATGGCGTTCTGTTTTCAGCTGGAGAATATGGAACTGGTTAACTCCATATTGGAACAAATGCTTTTTTACCATGATCATGGTTCTTATTGTTCTTTTCCTTGGTAAGTGCCTTGCTGTGAGTGACAGACAGTGACTGACACTGAGTGGACTGACAGCATGTTGTCAGTCCAGCAGAGCCAGCATCATCATTCTGTCCCCCTGCCCACTCAGACGCTGTCCGGGAGGTGCAGAAGTACTCAGGTGCTGAGCCCATGCACGATGTCAAGATTAACCCAAATTTGTTCGACAACGTCCACATGAAGCTGTTCAGAGCGCAGAGGAACCTCTACATATCTGGCTTCTCTCTCTTCCTCTGGCTGTTAGTGTCATTATCTTATACATGTATTAACAGAATGTGTTTGGGACCTCCTGTCCACTTCTCTTTCTGATATCCTGTCTTGCCCTGCCTTTTTTTCTGTCCTTCATCACAGTATCATGCGCAGGACTGTCACCTTGCTGAACCAGGTTGCTGTCACCGTGGATAACAGTGCAGGTCTTCAGGCACAGATGGACAGTGCTGTCAAAGCAGCAAAGCAGCATCAGGATGACAACCTGAAGCTTAAGCAAGTGAGAATTAATCTGAGTCTGATGACAGAACTAAAACTTGTTGTAGTTTTAAAGCGTGTTACTTTCATTTTATTCCAGAAATGTGTAATATCTATTGCAGGGTACCTTCAATGTAACCTAAATGTGCATTATTGACTCATGTCCACCTTTTAAAATGTGTAGGCATTAATTCATACAGTATTTTTCAGAGAACTATTTCTGTGATTTGTAATTTGGAGCTCTGTGGTCTTCTGTTGGTAATTAAAGATAATTATTTGTTTTCTCAGGCTCTCCTAAATGAGGAAAAAGCCATGTCAGCAAAAAACCAGGTACTGAAGCTGGACAGTGAGAAGCTGGCAGATCAAGTGAAGACTTCTGAGCAAGGTAAGTAAGCATCACCTCTTTTATATAGTATGATCATGAGTGATACTTTTCAAAACCAAATAACTGTTCTTACTGTATAGTAAGGATTATGCACACTGTGACACTTTTAAACATTCATAAAGTGTAAACTTCTTCCGACCCCTTTTCGGACGTGTAATTAGCTAAAGCTTTGTTGTTTATTGATATCAGACAATGATACTACAGATTATTCAATTATTAATTAAATGTTTCGTTTTGTTATTGCATTCATTTGTATAGTACTGTATCATGTCTGTATCACCTTTTGTTTCATTTGTATTTTCTTTGGGTTTACACGCTCGAAAAAAAATAATAAACTAAACTAAGCTAAACTAGATCATGGACCATCACTGATCTTACATAAGCTGTAGTATTATAAAAGAAGCCCATTCTAGGGGCATTGGAGATATACAGAGCATTTCATAGATGTAGTGCTGTTTGTGTGTGTAGCTGTGCGTAAATCTTATGCTGAAGTGGAGGCCATGAAGAGGCAGGCTAAAGGTCTGGCACAAGAGTATGACCGACTTTTGACTGAACACAATCAACTCCAGGTAAAAAAGTCACACACAGCTCTACTTCATGTGTGCAAGTAGATAAAAAATCTAACTGTATATTAACCCCCGTAATACTGGAAACATTCTGTTTTTAATCCTCTGCTTGATCCACAGAATGTCAAGAGTGGAGATAAAAAGGATCTGTAACCACATGAACACAGAGACTATTGTTGTAAGGTTTCTCCTCAGTACAGGGATACCTTTTCTTCTCATCACATTAAAACTGTGTGTTATATGCAGAGTGTTTGTTTAAATATGTTTTTGTAGTTGCTTTGCATGTAACTAAGGATTAGAAGTGTACAAATGAGTTTAAATGTTGTCTCAGGGACCCATGCTAACGTTGGATTATGACTGAAACAACATCCAAGAAATACATTATGCTATTATGCTTAACTTTGTGTCACTGCAGAGAGATTGTTAACCGGTTTGTGAATTGCTATGCATTCTGACATTTGTAAAGGGAAGAGAGCACTCAACTTGTTTTAAAAGATGTTCAAATGTTTTGAATAAAGTGCCTTTGAATATTACTGAGCATTTTGGAATGGTAGATCTATCTTCAAGCCATAATACCTTTAATATACTAATTACATTTAAAATAAAGATTGCTGTTCTGGCTTCTCTTGACATTTTGTAATTTGTTGACAATTTGGTCCTGTATATGACACACAAATAAACACATAAAACCCGCAACAATTGCCATGCTGAGATCAATTATGACATTACTTGTTTATTTTTTTAAAGAGGCACATTGACACCAACAATGATTAAATGTAAGAGAGAGGGCAGAGGGCAGCTGTTTTCTGTGCTGCTCTTGCTCTGATCTGCTTATTGAGTCTATTTGTTCACAGAAAATATTGTCTTAGCCTGGGTGTAGCAATATCAACAGCTGTAAAAGTCTACAAACCTGTTCAATAACGTATCTCTTCTGAGCTAAAAGCAAAGCCACAACTCCCATGACAGCGTTTAACCATCTTATTCAGGCACCATAATACATCATGAATCCAAAAATCTATGTTATCAAGTTTAATCAAAAAAACGAGAACCAACATAAAAACACAGCACAATTACATTCTTAAGATGACTCATTGTCTAACAAATCCTGTACAAATATATACTCTGTGTGCTATGAAAAGAGTCCACAGTGTGTTTTCCTCTGTTCATCACAAGCGAGTCTCTCGGTCAGGAATGCAGTCCGAGGCCGGAATAAACTGCTCACAGTGTGTGGAGCTGTTCTCCTCTTTTCTTAAAGACTCCAACTCTGCACTGCCATTGGTCAAAGCATTTCTCTCCTCCATCTTAATGTGTCTTTTAAGTAGAGCAAAGCCTGGATAACATAGGAAGAAGGAGGCTGTCCGTAAGCCCAGAGTCAGGCCCAGGTACAGTGTCCTGCAGAAAAAAGGAAGCAATACAGTAAGGGGACAATCAGCAATTGGCAAAATATGGGTTAAACTATTATTTTTGAATCACTAGTGGTAAGGGTATAGCAACAATAACACCTTATATATTTCATCTATCTAATACTTTTTAAATAAGTATTGCAGCCTACCAGGACAGCTGCCTTGGTCATAGATGTTTTGTCTTGTTTGAAAGTGATCTCTGTACAAGATATTCGATTGGATATTCCATAAAGCGTTTAAATAAAGTTCTACTAATCAATTTACCTGTAAGCTGAGGTGTTATATATTCTGCACGCTCCTCTTCCTCCACACATCTTATTCCCCCATTTGAGGCAGGTTGTGTCGATTATGGCTCCAAAGTATATCGGGGCAGGTATTCCAGCTGTTTTGAAATTCAAAATATGTTGTTACTTCAAACAAAGAACACATAAAGGGTTGCTTCGAAGTGAGATATCATTTGTGACATTATAAAATGACCAATCATACTTATTGTATTGGTTATAATAAGGGTTCATATAAAGCTTTTTAATGGAAAATATGTGCCTAAAACACTTGGTGACAGAAAATAATCTTTAAAATATTTTTTTTCCATACACACACATTAGTCCATCTGCTTCTGAATGTCAGCTCTTAGGAGATTTCTGTTTGTTTGACATTTGCACTAACTAGACAGTAATGTACAGAATACCAAAAAGCTTCTCACCGAAGGTACGAGTGGCCAACGAGTGGATTCCAAGAGCAAAGCATTTCAGCTCAGGCCTAATACACCTATAGAGACAATAATGAGGCGGTTAAAAGGAAACTCAACTTGTAACCTTATAACACTTCAATAAGAATAATGATACACTTTTTGTACGAGAAGACATAAAAAAAACTCTAAGAAATAGCATTACAAAATGCTTTCATGCAAACTTCTAATTCCTGACTTTTTATTTTATTTGTGAAATATCTCCATTGATGAGACTGTATCGTATTCAAGTTTCAATCAATTGGAGATGTAAGAAAGACAAGATGAGGTGTTGCTCCAACGTATTGCTGTATGTGGATTGAGTCCAATGATTCCACAAGGGGTTTGAAGACGAACCTGACGAGCAGCATGAAGCCTGGTGTTCCTCCCAGAGAGATGATGAAGGAGCTGAGGACTGACAGGGCCAGGAAGTAAGGAAAGACTTTGTCACAGCTGTCACTGCGTGGACACTGTCCCAGAGAGGCCGTCAGGTTGACTTGTTGGGTGTCAGGCAGTGCTACACAACTGCAATTCGCAAACACCTAAACAACAAAAGTTCATGAATGATAGATGACACACTTTCAAGGGAAAAGTAGTGCAAATACATCTGAAATGTCATTTGTTAATCTGTAGGCCTCAGGGAAAATGGGTATGAGATGAATAAAATGTTGCAATTAGGGAGGGAGGCGTGTGGTTCAGTGGGTTGTGTGTTGGTGTTCGGATCAGGTGGTCACAGGTTAAAACCCCACTGCAGTCAGCATGTCGTTGTGTCCCTGGGCAAGACACTTCACTCCAAATTGCTCCTGTGGGGATTGCCCACAGTATTGAGTATGTAAGTCGCTTTGGATAAAAGCGTCTAACAAGTGACATGTAATGTAATGTAATTAAGCCAAAATATTGAGCTCAATTTGTAAATAAATTATACTCGGAAATCTGGATGTGACATGAAATCAGTAGTGGAGGTCCCACCGTATATTTGCCGGAGCCAGTGGACGAGGAGCATCCGGCCAAACAAGGGGACACGTAGGTGATCCCGTTCTCTCCGCACACTGGATCCCAATCCCTTCTGGAGCACAAGCAGCCCGAATTACATTCAGAGAAGAGAGACTGTTCCTGATAAGACAAGCCTTCGACTCTGCATGGGACAACATGAAGAACATGCATATATTATTGACAGCTCATGTGAAAAATTCATCAAATATGAAGCTACAACCATTAATGTGCAAGGAGTATGAAAATAAAGGCAAAGAAAGGCAACAAAACACGAAAGAGATGCGTGTTGGCTGTACTGAATAATTTTAGAATTTCCCCAAACTCAAACCCACTGTAGCTCCTTCTCTCTGATGTTACATATTCCACTAAGACATGAGGAAGTGTATCCAGACTTCACATACCCGGTATATGAGACTGTGACGCCTGCCACCTTGGAGTTCTCACAGCCCATGGCGAAGAAGAAGAGCGACAGGAAGAAGCCCAGCAGGGAGGTCCCAAAGGCAAATTTAGCTGCTCCCATGATACCCAGCTTGTACTTCTTCATGACAACCCCTCCAGAGAACATCCCAAGGGCCACAGCCGGGATGTTGATCATGCCTACACAAACCACAGAATATAATAGATTCTTAAAGGAACAGAGGAGGAGGATATAACATGAACTAGCAGTACCAGGCAGCAACATTGCTCCCTAAAAGAAATCAAAGTCAGAGCACTTATTCATATGATAGTAGTAGTCTCATTCATATGTAATGCAAAGTGTATTGAAGTCATGGCATGAAACATGAAAATGACATTTGATGTTAGAGAAAATAATAAATGCATTTCTACTCGTCTAACTTTACTTATGCTGTTATGTGGGTTGACTAATTAATGAGTCTTATTAAGAAAAAAGTGCTTTTTTAAATAAATGCCAATAAACAGAAGTACTCAATGTCCAATGGTTTCATTAAACCTGGCTGTCATTTAGAAGCTGCAGTGTTTACTTGAGAGGGATGTGGGAGTCAGCACATACAAAATTCATCAAACACTGGCTCATGAAACCATTATGATGATCATACAGCTCTCATTTCTTTGCATTCCTTAAATACTTGTCTTACAGTGAAGCAACACAGGCTCATCTACCAAGATGAAATGACCAGACAGACAGACAAAACATATTTTTAAACATTGGTAATAAACAGTCTGCTTACCCATGAGGAAATTGGCTTTTGATGCTGACTGGCCGTAGTGTTGCTCGATGTATTTGGGTTTGTAGGTCACCATCCCGATGAGAGAGTTGAACTGAATGATGGTCACGCATAAAAAAGTGACGTACACAGGATTTCCAAGGAGGCTCTTCAATGTGGGCATAAATTCTGTGTGGGGAAGTTAATGGAAACCACTTAAAAATAGGCTTTGATTTACTTACAACTAAGATTTTTGATGCTTTTCTAAACCTTTTAATCCTTTACAGATTACAAATATGTTGAATATAACAGACCTTAAGTTTATTTGAATAGTGTTTTGTTAATGGATATAAGGAAAATATAATTTTTGACAACCTTTAAGATTGACTTAAGACTCCATACAGATTATGGTGCCACTACTCACATTCAAAATGTACATCATTTTAACTTGGTGTGACTATAATCATACCTTTGGCCATCTGCTGTAGATTAGCCGGCTCCTCAGGTCTGAACTTGTGCTCCATGGTTGGGGAATCTTTGATAAACCTGGTTTGCTCGGGGGTGCAGCTGCTATCGTGTTTATCCACGGGCATGGGCAGTGATTTTGGCAGGAACCAGAAAGGAACTGCAGACATGAGGGTGATGATCCCAGCGATAAGGTAGCCCAGCCACCATGCACCCACCCAGCGGGCATCACTAGGGGTAATGGTCAGCGTCTCTGAAAAGATAAGACTCCTGTTAGCACATATGTTCATCATGAAATGTAGTTTGCTTTATGCGTGTCAGACGCACTCCTGCCTGCCTACTCCTTTTTAATACTTCAGGACTGAAATGGAAATATGTCATGGGACTTTATTGCGACATCTTGATGAATTTTAGTCCTGTTTTATTATTATTATTTTACATATATTATATATTTAAAAAGCAGAATTTATACATTTTTAAAGTGCCTTACATACACTTATAATGTTCAAAGTCAAAATGTCTAAACATGAGGTGTGTATTTGTTATTAACTGTAAATGTATTGTATGTATGAGTTGATTTGGAACCAAAAGATTTTCCGTATTGGGGATTAATAAAGATTTCTGATCTAATTGTGTTTACAACAGCTTTAATGCGTTTCCCAGTCAGAATGAACTGTATGACAGGATTTACTCTGCTCTAAATCATTTCCACTTGGCAGGTGTGTTGTGTCTGGCACAGCTCTAGCATCCCCATGTACAGCAACCTATTTCTCAATCCAATTCTTCACAGAGTGCATTTCTGCAGCGTGAAGAAATGATAATCCACAACAACAGTTTACAAATCTTAACATTGTCATGAATCAGTCACGGTTATCAGTCAGATTACATACCCAAGTCAACATAGCCAATGTCAACGTAGATCTTGGCACACAGAGACCCCAGCAGATACCCAAAGACAGGACCGATAATTGATATGGTTTGGACACATCCTAGAATATACAACAAAGAAATGTATTTTAATTTATCCACATCTAGCACCTACAAACATAACATCCTATGCCTAATTATTATTCTGTATTTGTACTGCAATACATTCCCTTTTTGAATACAATCAATCCAAGTCTGTTTTCTTTTAGCAAAAGCATGTACACTATGCATTAAACATGTAGTCATCTTATCCCCCTATAGGACTCATCATTGCAAACTGTATAGCCTAACTGGATGGTCCTCACTTACTATGCGTAGGATGCAGCATTGGTATTTATTATTGTATAAAGCCATTTTAGGTAAGCTTCCACTGTATATTTGTGCCAGATTTGCTCCAGTTAGTGACTCAGAACCAGTGCCTGGATATGGTTCCAGGTTCCTGCTGTGCGGACTGAGGCTGGAAAAAGGAGTCTTTTTTATTATGCTCCTTGGTCTTGGAATGACCTTCAATCAAGCCTCAAACTGAGGGCACTTGTCCCAATAGCCTGTTTTCAATTGAAGTTGTCTGAGGTCCTTACCACCAGCTGCTCTTGCAGTAATAAGTAGTGTACCTTACTGTCCCAAATGTGCACAATGTAGTGACTGCTTTTCGTCTTTCTGTTTACTTAGTTGTGTTTTCTGTATTTTATATGTCTGTGTTATGTGTAAGAACGTGTAACGTTGCTGCCTTCTTGGCCAGGTCAGCATTGTAAATTAGATTTTGTCTCAATGTTTTCATCTGGTTAAATTAAAAAAATCCCAATTCATCCTTAGTACATCCTATATAGCTGCTGAAATAGCCTAAAATGTAAAAAGCAATTGTTTCTTGGTTGCCTGAACATAAAAACCTCTTTTCTTATAACACAAATGTAATGGAAATCCACTTATTGAAGGAACGGCAATGATAATGAAGTGACCTTTATTAATGATACCACATGAAGCTACTAACATAGCAAATGAGTAAGGTGCATTACCAATATAGAGGGCAGCATTCTCTGTTTGTGCGTAATCATCAATATAGGAGATTCCCAAAGGCTGTACTGGAGTCTCTCCAATTCCCCGCAGGATATTTCCCAGAAGCACATAAATCCACATTGAAACACTGGACTCTCGCTCACAGCCTGCAGTTCAAAAAGACATTTGAAGTGGATTAAGTATTGAGAAGTCAAACCCTCTTGAAAATGGTAAAAAACTGACAATTAATTTAATGTATGCATTCTCTTCTATATTACTTCGTTTTTTTGTTAATTCATATTATCAACCATGATGAGAAATCTGGTTTTGGTGCATCATATCTCAATGACAAAACTCTAGGAAAGTCAGAGTAAAGTAGAAAGAAAGAATTTGCCAATATTCCCATTTTTGTGTTTTTTTTTTTTTACTAAGCAGCCTAATCTTACCTCTAGAGTTCAGTAACGAGGGTCTGTCACCTGCCCTGGTGGACTCAGGTGAGCTTGCTGGACATGGAGAGAGGTTATTGGTTGAATTCACTGACCATCTAACTGATGTTTCGATCTTATAGCTGCGTACAAAATACCAATGTGACTGTTAACAAGGGAAGGGAGAAAGCATCAGGTATCGTTAGATACTCACATAGTGAAGCACAAATACAAACATCATTTTAAAAATGCATTACAGTCAATACATTGGCTTTGTGGTGCTTGAATACTTAAATGAAATAAATACTGTACATGGGAGAAGTTTGTGAGCTACAATGCATGCATGCATACAGATTTGACATTTATCTTACCGGCCAATGAGGAAATGGGGCATGGCGATCAAGAAGGTCCCAAAGGACATCAACACACAACCAATTGCTATGATCTTGGGCCGGTGGAGTTTGGCACCAAAATAACTCACAAAGGCAATGACCAACAAATTCCCTACAAGGTTGAGATGATCAGTAAAGAAGACAGAGGTGAGTCAATGTTGAACAAATGTATACTAGTATAGTATTCTTCAGAGAGAAAATACAGAATAAATTATCTAAATGATACAAGTTGATGATTAAAACCTCTTGTGAACCCTGTGTATTGTTCTGATTAAGCTGCCGAACCGCATGAACGCTATCTTCAAGAGATTTCAAAACAAGGGATATTAATTTATATTTAGACAACCATAACAGACATTCACCTTGATTTAACCAAGGGTATATTAGTAAACAGCTAATTATACCTCCAAGGTGGGCACATTAATGCTTTTTTGTGCGTCTACATACCACTGCTAAATGGGTGTCTATAATTCACAGTATCAGTATTTGACCTACCAGAGAACTGTATAGGTTTTGATCAAAGCCAGTGTGAATAAACTTATGTATCTAGAGCATAAAAAGGCAGTATTTGAAGTCTAGTCCCCAGTCTGTTGTGCATTTGAACCAACCATCACAAAATCCCTCCATTTCCAGCCTACAGTAAATGTTCTACCCTTCAAAGGGTTTCTGGCTCATTAAGAGTCAACTAGGTACTCAGGTAAGCTCAGAGGGCGTTGTGCGGATGCTTTAGTGCTCTCAGGCATGCAAATACTTATTCTTGGTTTATTCGCATTAGCATCTTAATGCTCCAAAACTATTTTGTCAGTAAATAGAGAGACACATTTGCAATAACGAATTGAGATACTCACCTACTTCAAAGCTCCCGTCTATGATTCCGATCAGATAACTGGGGATGTCAAATCTTCTTTCTAGTTGTGTAATTGTGCTCTTCATGTAGCTGCCAGATAAAGCCTTGGCAAAGTAAGCGAAGGACAAGGAAGCAATGAACATCTAGAGAGATACAGAAAGAGGAAACACAACAATGTGTCAAACACTGTGGCCTTGAATGACTTATGACTACATTTCAATTTGAAATCGTATGTTTACCTGTTATATTACATTATTTTAAATCCTGTAGCCTAAACATCTCAGCGCAACAGTGGAAAGGAAAACAAAAAAGGAAGGTGAACTGAAAAGAGAATATAAAGACATGAAAAAACAATGAAGGGATAGAACGTATATCTAAGCACTGTGACATGTGTGTATGTATGTATTTATGTGTTTGTGTGTATGTGTGTATGTATGTTGGATAGGGCTGTGCGATTATGGCAAAAATCATAATCATGATTATTTTTGGTCAATATTGATATCACGATTATTAAATACGATTATTCATTGACTTTGAAAACATCAATTTATTGAACTTTTTAAAAAAAGGTTGTTCGTTGTTTTTAACAGTTGATTACCCTGAATTTTAAGTATAATTCAACTGAAAAACCAATAAAAATGAATTAAAATTAAAATTATACATTTATATCTACATTTAAATAAATAATATCAAAATAATAAATACCAATAAAGATCAACAAATATTTTGGAGCGCACTTCCACAACCTACTAAACATATATTATAAATATGATAACTAATGTCACTCACAACCTGTCATGTTTAATTATACTGCTACACGCAGTACTCTTATTTTGGTAACCCCTTATATTATCCGGAAACCGGAAGTAGCGAGCTAAGAGATGCCGGTTTGACGAGGTTAGTAAAAGTTGACTGAACGCTAGAGACCGGAGCATGGAGGACCGGAGAATAAAGACATGGCAACTAAAGCTTCCCTTATAACGTGTTATATGGATTTATTAAACAGACTGCAAGTCACAACACAACCTGGCCGAGAGGGCTTTTAGGGAGGGGTGAAAGCGCACGCGCGGGCAGGATGTATAACGCAACACAAATTGAGAGCATCATTGCGAAAGGGAATACAGCAAAATAATCGTTTTATTTCGATTACGCTGTTTTCGTAATTGTTGCAAGCCAAAATCGTAATCGAGATTAAAATACGATTAATTGCACAGCCCTAATGTTGGATGTGAATGAGTAAAGGGAAAGCTGGCTGTTAAAGCTTGGGCCAGAGAGTGTATTAAGCTAAGCCACCCATGGACACTGACAGTCAGTAACAAAGGGAGGATTAGAGAAGCCAACCCCACGAGGACACAGATTCATCCACTGCACTATGAGCCGACAGCCCCTGACTGACATGAAGCATAATTGGAAACAGGTGAGAGGAAACCATAGCCTGCACTCTCAGGGATGAAAATAGCCTGAGCTCTAAGGAGAAGCACAACCCTACAAACCACCTTTCTTAGTTAACTGAATGTCGTTTAGAGGCAACTATGAATTCACATATCACATCGTTTTGACATGGTGTTGTTATATATATTACAATTCACAGATGAATTTCAAGACATCAACATTGATGCCCTCTCTCTCTTCTCTCTCTCTTCTCTTGATCGCCCTCTCTCTTCTCTTGATCGCCCTCTCTCTCTTCTCTTGATCGCCCTCTCTCTCTTCTCTTGATCACCCTCTCACTCTTCTATCACCCTCTCTCTCTTCTCTTGATCGCCCTCTCTCTCTTCTCTTGATCGCCCTCTCTCTCTCCTCTTGATCGCCCTCTCTCTCGGAAACGGCATATGATGACACCCCATAATTGACGTAGAGCTGTTGAGGGCAGGACCATTAACCATTATCTGAAGTCTGCTGCTCTGAGCATGTCAGTTGGAGTTATGACATCATCGTGTTCCATAACACAGGTGTTTATATTTGAGCTAACGACGTGTCAACGTGCAGTAATCAGTGAGAGGAGAGCATTTGCATTGTTCTGAATGAGAGATAAACCTGTTACATGTGAACGTTTTGTTGAAGAACCGTAACAGATATCGGTGAAATTTCAAAGCGTGAAGCATCTCAAGGACCTTGAGTATCTGAAGTGTGCTTTTTGTGTACTTTCGGGTCAATAATGTGGCCTTTTTGGCAGATTAACTAAAGGTGTGCGGCTGCTGCTGTGAGGAAATATCAGCCTGAAATTACAATGGGCTTTAGACATGTTGAACGTTTTTGTCACTTCATGCCCTCAAGAGGCATTTTTTTAATTATTTTTGCTTAATTATTTGTCATTCTTCAAGCTACGAGATGTTTTCCTACGTTTGTCATGAAAAAGTATGTCTCAGGAATGTAGGGTTTGGGAATTATGGCAGTTTTAAAAAAAAATATGAAGGCAAATTTCAAGATTTCCTACACTCTAGCTGTGACATCACGCACTCTAGTTAATGTTAAAATCTGAAGAAGGCCTCTGTACCAAGGTCTGAACAATGTTTAATATCTCTAAAAGTAAGAATCAGATTTAAAAGTTGTGTTACACGAATAATGTCAGAAAGATGTGTAACATTTTAAAGTTGGAATGAGATTTCTGAGTGAAAGTATGAAGGAACAGTTAGCAGTTGAAGTCGCATGAAGATTGTTCAAGTCTGAAGATTTTCTCCATTGACTTCAATGGTTAAAAATGTGATGAATTATGGGACGTATCTCTGGAATTATGAAAGTTATGAATGAGAAAAGTAATAGCCATCGATTCCCGACCGAGCTGAACGTTTGGACGGAGTTTCTGCGATGTGGAATGTGGGAGAAGAAGACGGACAAAATAACGGGCGGAATCAAGATTTGGAATAACATATAGTTGGAATGCTGTATCAGCATTAACTTGCTAATTAACTTGACAGCTTAAGCCAGGATTAATACAGTGGCTCAAAAACCAGCCTGCTTATTAAAATCCCAATGACCCGAAATTCTGCAGCAGTCATACTGTGGTTGTGGGACACGGCTTGGATCTTACATCTTGGCAACACATTCAAACTTTAGGTCATGTGAACATTTGACCAGAGCACGGCAATCACATTACAGCTGAGCAAGAAGTTAACCCAATCAAAAAAACACATGATTCGTCTTAGGAGTAGTGCTGATAATAAACACAGAATGTTTTTTTTTTGTGGAAGATATTGGTCAAAGAGATGCAAAAAAAAAAAAAGTGTCTCTTTCCAGCAAACATGACCTACATGTAATCTTCAGTTGTTCTTGTGTGCAGATTTAAGAATGAACTATTTTTTGTATACCAAACTACCTGTGAACTAGGGAGCATTAGCTATTGTCCATGAGAAAATGCACACTTCCTGTGGCAGCTGTAGATAAATAGCACACCAGGTAATAAGAAAAATATGTATTTCTGATTTGGGGTGAACTGTCCCTTTAAAAAACAGTGGGGTCTCTGCGTAATGAGGTATCAGTGTAGCTATGGCAACAACCTGGGTGGTTTGCAGCTGAATAATAAGCCTCTCAATGTAAGAGCAGGCTTCGCTCTAATGTCAAGTGCATAATTACGATTTAAACCACAGTGGATACAATGCTACAGCAGAAAATCTGAAGCACAAAGCACACATTCATGATGTTGACTTTGGGCTCTACACTACCATCATGGTGTCGGCATTTTGCCTGATGGCAACATTTAAAGGAACTGCCTCCACTTTTTGACATGGGGATGGTATTGTACAACAGGGAACATCCTTCAAGATGTCTTCTTAAAACATACTTTTTTTAAAATTGTCATAGATCTGTTGCCTCATTGTTGCTATGGACACCACGCTGCTACGGCTATCTATGTGTTCATCCATTTATCTATAACTGCTATTAATAATGTTTACATTTGTTACACTGTTTTTCTCTTTTTAAATATGGTTGGACCAAATCCTTTGTATTTAGGAACCAAAAATGTCCTGTCCAGTTGTGATGATATAGGTGTAATTTATTTCTGATACTATTCACCAAATGTTTAAAGGTTCATTAAAGTGTTTTACTTTTAAAAACTTGGATGTAAATATCAGAATGCCTCAGGGTTCAAACATAAAAAAATAAAAAATAAATAAATACTATGTCATTCTCTCCATCTAAGAAATTGCTCATGTTAGAATGAAATACAATCCTAACACGGGCTTTACAAACCTATATTGGCAGCATTTATGTGCTACAAGTAGTATCAAAAGCACCTCAGTTAGGTTTATTGTAGGATTACCCCACACGGAAGGAAAACCCACAAAAAGGCAGCATGACTGAAATTCCTTGTTATTGTTGCCCAAGTATTTCACTAAGCAGCTTTCTAATGATCTATGATCTAATACTAATCCAATAAAGAGGTACAGACCCTTTATTCTGACCTCTTTTACTGGAGCTAAAAACTTTGTCCAAGGAATTTCTCACAGTGACTTAATCAGGTCCAAAGGGAACCGAGAGCAGCTGCACTCAACACCTCTCATGGACACCAACTAGGCTTCACCAGGAACATGCAGCACCCGTTACTCAAACTTTAAGTAGGTGTTCATGAATTAAAACACGAAAAAGATACCTAAAGTTTCAAGGCTCTTTAAATGACATCTATAGCTTTAAGATATTTACACACTTCATACTGTATGTACACTGTGTCTCTCTGACATACATGTGATCTCGATCATAGGAGTGGTATTTGTGTGACCCCCCTCTAGGCTAGTCAAATGACAGGCTTGCTCGCTGTCCTTTGAGGCTGAAACACTTCATACATGTTCTCACACAGTTCTCGAGTATATAATCCGGCCCCAATTAGCCAGCTGTGGGGTGAGTTTTTGCCCCTCTCTGCCACTTTAAATATCAGATGTGTGCATGGTAAAAAAACAATACATTTGACATAGATAAAGAATTTTGGAAATAAAGTTATTTCTAAGGAAGATCTAAATAAAAACCTTCTTATAATTGTGGTAGTCCTGTGTTGTCTTTACGAAAATGTAATTTGTTTTAACGCCACATTTTGTACTAATTTAGTATTAGGAAAGCCATTTATAATAGTGAAGTGAAGTACAACAAAACCCAAATTCAAAACATGCATCTGACTTCAGTTGAGGTTGTGTTATGAATTCAGAAGGGCTTGTCAGGGCAGAGCTAGTTATTTTATTATATTTTACAAAAACAACAGTACCTTCAGGTTGGGGTGGCAGGAGTTCTTCACTGTGGGGGGGGTGGGGTTGTCATCAGGAGTCCAGCTGCCTGCGGCCGTGTTGTCCATTTTCTTCATGGCAGCCTCCTTCTTTACTTCACTATGGCTGTCTTTACTCACACCTGTTGGATCAAATTTAGATTTAAAAAATATGTCAAGCTCATTTTCATTAACCCAAATTATTATTTTCATTAAAGGTACAGTAGGGTAGGTAAGTTTGAGAAACCGGCTCGAGATACACTTTTTGTTATATTCCATGGAACGCTCTTAACATCCCGATAGCAATGAATATCTTAAGTGCTTTGACAAAAAATCCATAAAAAAATGTCATCTGTGGAAGCCGTAGTACTGTAAAAAGCACGACCAATCATTTTAGCCGGGCCGGCTAAAATGATTGGATGGCCTACCTGCCTGTCAGCCTTCCATCTGTGCACAAACTTATCTCGTGCCCTCATTGGTCATGTGCGCGTTCGTGTGTGTTGGAGGAGGGGCTCTATAAGGAAGTGGCAGATTTTCTCCGGTTGTGTATTTTCAAATTCTAGCGATCTCGAGCCGGTTTCTCAAACTTACCTACCCCACCTTTAATAACAGTTTTTTAGTTTTCGAAATAGATGGAAATATCACTTGATGCAAGTCCAAACAAGATGAGCAGAGCATTACATGTTCTTAAACATCAGTGGCATTAGTGTTTTAGAAGTTTTTTTATTCTGGAGGTTAAGTACATATCATGGCATATAATTTACAGCATGACTCATATCAAATGTAACAGATGGCATACTCTAGAATCTTCCGGGAAATAAAAACAAGCCTTAACAAGCCAATGTGAAGCTCATTAAATACAGTAAATGGTATTTTTCATACCGGGGAGCAAACTGTATTTTCACAAAAACATTCTTTCCTCTAATTGCTAGTATAATTTCTCCTTAATAGCCATAATGATACTAAGAGATTATGAGATATAGTGAGGGTTGAGAAAGATCATTGAAAAAAAAGTAATGAGTGACAGAAAAATGTGCAATGAGCTTCGGGGCTTTGATCATCGAGACGTTTTCCTTCGGAAGTTCTGCTGAACTTGCCATGTGATGAGAAAGATAGAGGGATCAGAAAGTCAGAGAGAAAACATCACCATGTTAAAAGTGTATGTGTTTTCACTATGAAATGTAAAAAGATTTGTATACAAGAGAGATCAGAGCTGTGACACTGTCTAAAAGCCGGGGTGTTTATTCACTGACAAGAAAAGTCCCTATGGATCCCTCCACCAAACCACAACATGGCTTTGAACTGTGCATGAAAGAAAGGCAACTGCTGACATAAAGTATTTCATACTTATCTAACCAAGACCTGTATACCACATGCGGAGACTGTGAGGCAAGTATTTCAGAACAACAGTCAAAATATTTCATCAGAGTGTTTTGAAGCTTGTATCTCCCAGACAGCTACATAATCTAATGTATGCACCATTAAACTGCCTTCCTGGAGAGTCATAACAGGATAACCTATTCATGTCCACATAGGAGGTAATATTTTGCATATAATAATGACACTTATTTGATCATTGTGTTCAAACTGGAGAAAATACATACAGTACCTACCATTTCCATGAGCAGCTACTGTATAGTTCAATCTTAAACTCCCTGTTTCTTCAAAACACTCCCGGGTCTGGTTATGAAATGTTTTGTTGGTAAACTCATAAAAGAATCAAATGTGCTGTCTAGTGCCCTACTGTAAATATAATAATAATAATAATAATACTACATGTTATTTATATAGCGCTTTTCCTGGTGCTCAAAGCGCTTAATATAAAATGTGTTATCCAGTAAACCTTTAGAGCTTGGCTGCTGTTAAGAATAATCCTGCATATAAAATCAAAGAGGTGCATAAAAGGCCTTAGTACACTTCATGGGCGTAACTTAGTAAAACCCACTGATAAATACTTAGATTATTGGCAAATTCACTATGATGTTAACTTTGATTAACTATGAGGCCTACACCAAGAAACAGGGTGTAAACGTTGCATTATGGGTGATACCACATGCACTCAGGTCAATTAGTCAATGCATATTGAGTTACCAGATAGATAATGCAAAGCCCCTGCTGTTTCTCAGCTGTGTGCACTGTCTGTAGCGGTTAAAAGATGAGCAGTCAGTCGGCCGTTTTCTTCAGGAAGATGCAACGACATGACATATTGAGAAGTGTCAAACATAGAAAAAGTTTATAAAATAGACAGTGTGTTTCATACCCAAACTACCATACTATTTAGAAGGCTAGAAAAAATACTTGGTATCCCTATATGTCAAATGCACTAGGCAAAAAGTACCAGGATATCCTTAAGCTTCTGTCCCATTATATAAAATACATACGATAACTTTATTTGCAAGAAATATTGTTTAGGTTTTAGTTGTTTTCGACCGGAAAAGACTATTATAATGTGAAGTTTGATTTATATGTGTTAAATGTACCCAACAAAAAATAAATTAAATGTTGGATTTCATTTTGTCCATGTTGTTATTTTCAAAAATGAATCACTCCAATAAAGCATATTGAATTGACGTTGACATTGCTTTGACGTCAGCCGCCAATTGTTGTCCCTTCAGTGACGTTTAAATCACATGTTTTTTGGTGGCGTACGTCATAAATAATTGGACGCAGTTTTAAAAGTATTTTATCGCATTTTTGTGTTATTGATAAACACACTTTTCAACATCAGTCAAGCGTTGAACGTTTTTAATTTATTGTATCTATTTTTTAAGTTTTAGTTTTTTGAGCCATTAGTTCTAAGTTCTAATGCGCAAATGAAAATGCGCATAAAAAGCAGGTGCCCTCAAACACACCTGATCCCGGATAGTTCCTGTCTATCACTATCACATGCATTTTTAATCATCTCAAACCATATCGCAGCAACTTCACTTAACTGCAGTTTTGTAAACAAAGACGTAAACTGTAAAGTGAACAATACATGCGTAATTGTCAGTGACAGACAGAGTATTCACTAAAAAGAACATCATGATACTTACCCAACTCAAACCCTTTCCCCTCAAGGCGTCTTAAACTTCCTATTTTAAAATCGGTCTACAAATTGAGGCAGAATAATCCTGTTCTGTCACAAAAGCCTTCACCGGCACACAGTCTGACCGAGTCACCTGCTCATGCTGCACTACATGCTCCTCTGCCGCGGTGAAGAGTGGGTTTCTGGGAGGAAGCGACAGGGAGGGAGAGCCAGATTGAGCAGCGTGTTCACAGCGAGGCACGTGATGCTAAACAGAGCTGCGAGCACAATTTACCAGACAGTGTCCCACATTCTCACTTGGCTCTAATACAATTTAAGCCAATACATGTTATTCCAAAACATCTGCAAAGAAACGGTCAACAGATAATTATAAAAAAAAATCTGACAAACACCTTATTTATTTTTCAATATATACAGCCTGAAACGTTATACCAGCAGTGGCGACTGGTCATTAGGCACAGCCCCACCTAGTGTCAGCAGAAAGTATTACAAATAATGATTACAAAAATGCAAAAAAAAAAAAAAAAAAATATATAAAATATATTTTAAGATCATGTTTAATCATCTGATTCGTCTGTACATTGCTGTTTTAGTCTGTGTTCTTCTAATTAGTGTGTCTACAGTCACAGTGTGTGCCTATTGAGCTGTTTAGAGCCATGTGGGACAAAACCTGATTATGCCCCTTCCTCTCGCTGTGAAGTCAACGTGACTGTAAAAACTACACTGCGCATGCTCAGAGTATTTTGTAATGTAATGTGTGTGGCAAAAAAATAATGACCAGAGGGGCACGGAGCTACCATCCCCACCACACGTCATCTCAAATCATTCAGAGCTGATTGGCTGTAAGTACGTGTGCCGCGAAAAGTGTGCTGTGTGAAGAGGAGACGAGAGAGCTGCAGTGGCGCGTCCTAAAACCAGGAAGTAAGCACAAAAAAGCAATGAGATTTCTCCAGAGGATTTTAGAAAATAGCTCAAAATAAGATCTGTGGGAAACGTACCTGTTAGATAAATGCACGTTTTGATTAGCCGGATAACATCCACATGTCTACCCTACTTTTATAATTTTTTTATCATAAATCTATGGATTAGATTTATGATAGACTTTTGAAACTACAAGAAGATAAGGAGGACTTTTACAAAAAAGTAATAGAAATGTTTGTCCAGAAGGATAGGAAAATGGACTTCATCTTCAAGTCAAGGTAAGACCGCCATTTTATTGAAAATGGGATCTTACTAAGAGAGAACAATTCAATATTTAAATGATAAAATGACATTTTTTGGGTATCCTTTTGTTGAACTGTCTGTTTAAAATTAATCGAAGCATCAGACAAAAAAAGCTTTTGAAAATAATATTATATTTTGGTTTAGGTCAAAATATAATATTTGTAAACCTGAAGAGTCAGTGCCAGTGCCTCACCAGCCATGAACCTCACTGCACGTCACTGCAGAAGCTTATATATAGACATCTAAGTTTTTTGTGCCCCACCACTTTTGTACATATAAAAACGCCACTGTATACCAGGTTCAGGATTCGAACCCTCGGTCTCGCAGTGATGTGGATATGGAGTGCCTGCCTTAACTACTGAGCTACACAGCAGCTTGTGCAGGCAGGATTGATTTGAAGCGACTCGACCACATGACCTGTCACCTTTAGGCTGGCCAGGACACTAAAACTCGCAAAACATGAAAACTCAGAAAGATAATAAAGGAAATTATTTTTTGCAAACATTTTGAATTCAATTTGTATATGAAAATATAAAAAAACAAATTGATGTTTTAATGTTTTGAATTGTTATTATTATCACTGTATCTTTTTGTTTTTCATATTACATTTCTTTATATATATTTTTTCAAGTTAATTTTTATGATTTTATTTTATTATGATATTTTTCTCTCTCTCTCTCTCTCTCTCTCTCTCTCTCTCTCTCTCTCTCTCTCTCTCTCTCTCTCTCTCTCTCTCTCTCTCTCTCTCTCTCTCTCTCTCTCTCTCTCTCTCTCTCTCTCTGCCCACCAGTACACGTGACATGCCTGCCTGATTTTTGGTACCAACCGAGAGTTATTTTTTGTTACCAACCAAGAGTCCTTCTTAGTCCCAGTTTCACATTGTCACATCAGGTCCAGAGGTCTATGCATTGGTTTTTCATGCAGGTGCTTAAGGTTCAACACCCAGGGGAGGGGCATCTTTTGTCTTCTGCTATGCTGATGTTAAGTCTGGAGAAATTGTCCCCACCACTTTTTCGAACCAAGTGACGCCCATGCCTAAACAAAGGTTTTCCTCAACTCACCTGAAAGCGACAATTTTCATGAAAAAGGAAGGAATTCTTATAAAAATCTACAAAAACAAGAGGCTACTATTGCATCTTTATTTCAGGGTTTATTCAGGATGACGTCCCACTTCCTTGTTGGAGCCCACTGACACACCATGGTGGTCAGACCTCATGTCTCAAGTTTCTCTGTTGCCAAGGGGATACCAGTTCAATATGCAGCAGACCCTTTATAAATGAAACCACTCGAAACAGATGCCTATTAAGCACCCAGAGTAAGATGCAGAATTAGCTGGTACCTCACTAAAAGTGAAGAAAAATGATAATACATACTGTAGATTGTGAGTACATTAGGCAATATCAATTAACATGTTCTGCCACTGTACATGTTATTGTAAAAATGAATATTAAACTATGTGTTGGGATACATTTGACAGAATATCAATTGAAAGACATTTAAATAAAAACATTTAAATAAAAAATGTTTTTGGCAAATCCCCAAAATGTAATACATAAAAGAAGTTGTAGGTACCCAATACAAGGGTTTTTCATAGTCTTGGTCTTCTTGTTACTTCTGGCCTGGATTTCTTAACCACTGCTGTCTGCTTCAACTGGTTTTCCTTTAAAATAACATCAACAGTAAGGGTGTGTGTGTGTGTGTGTGTGTGTGTGTGTGTGTGTGTGTGTGTGTGTGTGTGTGTGTGTGTGTGTGTGATCCCTTAAGCTTCACCCTAGAGAAGGAATAATTCACGATTTCTTTATCGTAAATTTAACGTTAAAGAACTTTTTTCTGCAATTGTTTTTTCTGCAAACACTTACATTGAATATTTAAGAAATCTCTATAAACTATAAATAAAATAAAATTGTAATCAATTTCGGCAAATTTCTAATTTAAAGAAAATCTTTCTCCACTTTATTTTAAAATAGACAAACATCTGTGCTCAAAGGGGGACATGTGCATTACAAAACAAATATTTGAGGATTGCAAATAAATAACGCTTTAAAATACAATATAATAATAGAAAAGATAAAATGTTCAGGTTCAAGATCTAAACTTGATCGAAAGCGTTGATGGTCTTGATGAAGCAAAGCACCCAGAACTTGTATCAAATTGTATAATAATGTAGTTTGTGTATTTTAATGTAAAGCATATTCTAAATATAGATTAGAAGCTGAAAGAAAAACACAACACAGAGACGGGGATACCACAGAAATTATAGTCTTGTAATTCAATGTATTCACATTACAACATCCACATGGTTCAGTTTGTGACGACTTCTAATGATCTTCAAATATATTCACTGTATGATACATAATACCAATATAGGCACTTCCAGTAAGTCTGGCAATATTGAAGCTACAGTATAGTGTCTAAATTACAAAATGGTAAAAATAAATAATGTATATCTAAAAGAGTTTTTGAAGTTTTAAAATTTCTTTACTGTACAGCATATATGTATATTGTACAAAATGGAGCATCAACCTGCAAGAAAAGTAATTATTTAACGTTCACAAATACTGTGTATTTGGATAAAGTCTTCCTTGTGTAAGTATTAGTACATGTGGTAAGTGCAAGGTACTAGTGAGAAGAAAGCAATTATTTAATCATGTGTCAACTATATAAAAATACTCGTCTCATTTTTTTTTTTTTTTACATAATTGTAAAGCTCGTTTGGTTCCCATGGTTACAATTATGCTACACGTGTGAATAAGTATGACACTCAAATAAACCAATGAAAAAAAAAAGTACACGAACAAAACTGATATACTGGATCAGCTCAAATGCAAGTATTGACTTAAGACTGATGTGACTAGGGGAAAAATGCATATATAGTCCACTGAAAAAAGATCATCAACATACTATCACAGTGGACAGAATCCCATCGTCTTTAGTGATGAGAGACGTGGGATGAATGCTACTATTATTGTATTACTACTGTTGCCAGTGAGGATCTCTGATCTGCACGCTAAGCAGATCAAAGTGGAAGCACAAGGAGAAATATGCAATAGGTCCTTCTGCGAATAATTAGTTCATCTGAGAAGCATTGAAGAACTACATACTGCATCACTTTACCCTTCATTTTTTCACCACCTCTACTTGTGACTCATAGCCTCCTCTACTTAACAGTAAACGCTAGCTAAATACAGGAGTCACATTAGAGAGGCCAATGGAAGAATTCAAATGGACACAAACACACCATCTTTCTCTTTCACACACACTGTATACTGTCTCTATACATTCACAAAGGAGAGTTCGAGTTGATGTAATTGTATACTTTTAGAACCTGGTTGGTTGAAATATAAACAAGTGGAAGTTTCATCATCGCAAATAGTGATAGAAAAAAAAAGCGTTATTTTATTTTTAATGAATAAAATGTATTCATTGTGTCTGTAATGGTGATTATAGCTCATTAGAGAGGGGTTGCAGGCAAAACATACAAACAACAGCAGGCATGTTGTTTAGAATAAACAATGAGGGCGGCTACATGTGATCATTAGAGGCCAGGAAAAAAAGTCTGATTCAGCGGCTGCTAGCAAGTTTGGTCTGATATAAATGATTCTCTGTCCGATGTTTTTCTAATCAGTGAGTCGACTTCTGTGGCCTAAGCTGCCGTTCCTGAGTTCCTCCCCCCTCCCCACTGAGCCAGAGATAACAGGCCATTATGGATGAAGTGCGCTATTCACCACAGCCAGGAACATCGGGTGGTAAGTACGCTAATGCATGATCCGCAAGGACAAGATGTTCTACACCCAATGTTATTTCAATCACAGGAAGACTCCATTATGTCTAATCTACAGGATGTTCGATGTGCAGTTTTTAAAGAAATTCGATGATGGAGGAGAGCAATGGTACAGTGAGAGGAGATACCAGTGGATAATATATTCAGATGAGCATGTAGGTCATGAGAACTCGACAAGCTTATCACTGGATAATTAATTACTTATTGCCTCACTGCACTCGTGTGTGACAAAAAGTTGACCCACCAACTCAACTTCACTTATTCAACTCAAGATCTACCTACGGTTTCTCAAACACGTTTTTATATGCAACTGTGAATTATTAAAGCAAAGTGGAATACTCTTCAGAGACATTTTGAATGCTACTCCAGCTACTGCAAAGTTGGTTTTGTAATTGCTTTTCCTCATGGCTTCTCGTTGTTGAATGTAGGGTTTATGATTTGTGTTTTATATTCAATTTACCAATTATTAAGTCATGTTTTAGAAACAATGTTTTTATGTCTTTTGGAAACGTTTCAAGAGCTCTTTCTTTTTGTTGAATGAATCATTGATTTGAACAATTACAAATTTGGGGTAAAGATCGCAAAAACTAACATATTCACTTCCTTTTTCCCAGTGATAGTGAAACATAAGAAAACAACAACTCTAAAGATGTGCACATGTAAGTAAAAACTCTCAGGGAGTGAATGATTGAAAAACATTGGGTCATGGTTATTTCCAAGTGACAAATCTGATGCTTTAGTGCTTGAGTAAGTGATTCAATAACACATTATGCTGCAATTACCGTCAATTTGGCCATCACTGAAAAGGTAGCTTTTATTGCAATCCAATTAATGAAATAAAAAACATTATTTTTCTAATCGTTTCAGCCTTGCATGAGCACTTTGAATTACATTAACCTTGACTGCTGTACATGTCAAACTACATTTTTCTTGAGTGATAACATTTTTTTTATCTGAATGATTTCCCTCTGTATCATCACAGAAAAAATATGTGATAAATCAAATTGTAAATCCAGACGCTGGAGCTCTGAGAGAATGAATGTCGCCCTGAGGTGACGGGGGAAGAGTTCAATGTGTTTATCGGCTTTGTTGTGACATAAACTGCAGCCTTTTATGAACATATTCTAAACTCATGTACTATCCCTGCATATTTGTAACGTACTGTCCTCACAGGTGGTACAAATGTTTACTTTGAATTTCTACAGTTAAGGTTTTCCTGAGGGTTAACGGTCAGCATCATTTGCAGGTTTTTTTTACATAATGAGGAAAGTGTGTTGAGACTATAATACAGCACACTGAGTCCAAATACATAGTCAGAGAGTTATGGGTTGCAAAGATAATACAAAGGAAAGTGTATTAGTTAGTCTCCCTGATGTGTGGACCCTTTTCAAAGAATATTGTAGGATTTTCCATCTTAATTATTTTAGGTAATACATTTATGGTCCCTTTTTGTTGTTATCTCCCGTTATATTGTTCCTAGATACTTTGGTTGTATTAGTGTATGTTCTCTGTACTGACGTTCCCTTTTTGGTCTAGTATTGAGCACAAATTCATTTCCAGCCACCCTCTAATGCAGTCTTAGTGCAGGCCTTGGGAATACAACAATTAGGACAGTGAACCCTGTAAAGACCTCTATATCTATCTCGAGGCTGGAGACCAGAGATGGCACAAATAAATCGGATAAATATATCTATATCCTCTGGAGAAGAACTTATATAAACATGCAGACACACACACGCATACAAATACAGAATGTGAGGAGCCTCTTGTCTCTTTCCTTAAAGTAATATGACTATACCTATTGGTATAAAGTACTTACAGTAATTTGGCAACAAATGTAAAAAAAAAAAAAGATTAGTTTTCATATGCTTAAGCCTAAGGGTGAGTGATTTTTTTTGGCAGAAGTAAAAAAAAAAAAAGATGCCAATGTTCTTCAATCGATTGACCCTTTATAATCCATATATAGAAAAAGAAAACATAATATGGCCCATGTCTGACCTCAAAAACTCTTGCTAAAATTGAAACACAAGTACAAGTAACTGTGATGTCTATATATAATTGCATTCAGAAAATAATTATGTATAAATTGGCAGCGAATGTCTGCAGTCCCGTGTTACCACATTGGGTTGAGGTCTGTGCAAGCAGTCTTCCTCTTCTCTTGACAGTAGCAAAAGAGTCTGTATCCCAAAGTACACAAATGATCCTGTATTGCAATATGGAAGGCTCCTTTAAATGTTTGGTGAACCCAGATATTCAGATACAATGTGTAAAGCACATATTTCCCACCCTGTCTTTTGTTATGTATAGGCACACATTTCCCAAACATCTACAGTGTTGTGTCTAAGTGATGTGCTGGCAAAGATAGGAGTCAGTTGATAGGATTGGAAAACAAGAAATACTTTTTCACATCCTTGCCCTGACTGACGCCATATTTCCCATGAGCTGTTTCACTGTGGGTCCTCCTCCGCTCGTTCCTCTGCAGGTTTACAGTCTTCCTGCTCAGTCACGGGCCACTCCGGTTCCTCCACTCCCTCCTCTGGATCCTCTCCTTCCAGTAACTCCTCCCTGCTGCCTGGCTCCTCTTCCTCCTCGTGAATAGCCAGGATTGGCTCAGCTACATTGTTTAAATGGACGGTTTCTGCTCCCTGGCCCTGTTTCGGGGCCTCCTCTGCAATCACCTTCTTCCACATCTCGTGGTTCTCCATCAGATGGTGAGTGATCTGGCAGAACACTTTCCTTCTCTTCTTGGAAATAGCTTTCTCTGAAGACAATAGAAAGACATTGTGAAGATTTTCTTTTGATGAATTAATGTAAGTCAATGTAAGTCAATTATTCAATTGCAGATAGCAGCAAACCCACTGCATTGACTCCCTGAACATTAATTGTTCTCTCTGTCAAACTATGTGGTCACACATTTTGACAGAAGCTGCACAATTACAGGAGACCACTGTCACAGTGTCACACACGCACCACTCTCAAAGCCATTTAAAGGTCCCCTATTATACTGTTTTTCATCAATATATTATAGGTCTCAGATATATATAAAACATGTCTCTGAAGTGTTTGGCTCGAAATACCAAACAGATCACGCGTTGTAGCATCCCATAATCCCCTCTGTTTCAGCCCTGTTTCAAAAGTGCTGATTCTCTGTCTGTTACTTTAGATGAAAATAAGGAGCCACGCCCCTCTGAGAGATATTGGGTTTATAGTTTTTTTTTTTTTCAGACAGGTTTTTATATAAATGGATCAGGACAAAAAGAGTGTGAATCTTTTTTCCTGAAACTTTCAGAGTCTCTTTACACAGAGGGGGGGGGGACACATGTTGATGTAGAAGAGACATGAAAAAGTGGATTTTGCATAATAGGTCCCCTTTGAGATGTCTTTCCTCTCTGTTTCTTCATATGCTATGAATAATAAAGCTAGAAATCTAGATATGTTGCATAAATTATACATGCATACGACAACATGCAAAGTGTTGCTTGCAGGCTCCTGCAGAGGCTTACTAAAAATAAAACCTCACTTCTCTTCTGCTTTAATGTGCTCTCCTTGTTGCTTTGTGATCCAATGTTGAAGTGTAATGTATCTAAATCTGCCAAATAACAACATTTGTATTTTTAAGAGGGGAAACACTCTTGAATGTCCTGCTGTAAATTACATAATAAAATAAAATCCATACAAAGAGAATAAATGGCATTAATACAAAATGGTTATCATACAAAAGCAGGCATTCTAATTTGTTCTGGTCACTTCCAGAGCAGGCTTGGGCCCCTTGTTTAGTTATAAATCTTTGTTTTTGACCATAGTGCTTACGTGATGCCTCTGAGCTGGTCGATGCATCTTCCTCTGCAATATCCTCATCCTCATCCTCCTCCTCCTCCTCCTCCTCCTCCTCCTCATTCTCCGTTATCTCTGGCTCCTCTCCCTCTGGGTTGGGATCCACCCATCGTCCAGGAATGAGGAAAGCTGAGTCATAGGAGTTGCACAGCGGTCCCACAATGTGTGTGATGAACGACTCCTGGAGTTTGGCCAACTGTGGTGCCGCTCGGTCCATGAAGGGGCTGATGGGAAGGCCCTGGCTGGACTCCTCGTCGCCCTACATAAAGCATGAACCACATTAGTGCATGAAGGCCAATACATGGCGTGACACACATTTCAATACTTCAGTCATCAGGCCGGAGGGAACACGTGGGATAGATGTCACGCTTATCAATGTCCAAGCTGTTTGCTTTTCGATCCAAAACCCACAATGTATAGAAGGGGCCTGCTACACCTATAAGTAAGTATCAGAATGGCGTTATCATTTATTTACATGGTTTCTGACCGATACAAACACAAGAAGGCAGTGACCTTTAGCTGCTGTAGCAATAATAAAGGAAGTGAAAGAGGAAGTCCGGTAACTGTGTGTAGACAGATGAAGTCCAATTGGTTGGATCGGGAGGGAGAGGTCAAACTAACATAGCAATTTACCCAAGAGTTTTTTTTTTTAGCCTGTGTGAAAGCAACATTCTCAATTTATTTTAACGAACGTAGCCTTGGTGATCAAATGGACATAACATGCGTAATTGCTTTCCCTTACCTGTAGTGTGTTATACAGATTTGTGTGCATGTAAATGGTCTGAAAAACACTTAAATCCCAAATTTCCCCTCGAGTGAGTTTCTCTAGACATCACTCAAACTCTACAAAACCCTTTCATAAAGTTAGATATTTACCTTCTCACCTAATAGTGGGTGCAGTTTGGCTCTTTTGAAGAATAAGAATAGTAAACAATTGATACTGGAAATGTACCTGCCTGATAACATTTGAAACAGCTAAATAAAGAATATAGTATGAAGGCTGTGGAGCAGCAGCATGTGTGAGTCGGTGACGTCTGTATCGATGGCAATGAATAACAGCTATAACAAGGTTTCCTTGTTGTCTTGGTAACTGACCTCACGTGTCATCCCATACAGTTTACAGTAGCAAGCCTTTGTTCCTGTTCCTTGTAATGTACAGCACAATAACAGGCATCAAAAGGCGGTATCTGGGATTGATCTGCTAATTGTTGGTAAAGTGATATCAGTTGGATGTTGACTTGTGTTGCATTGCATTTATTGTTAAACTTTAACCCATGCATTTACCAAAGTATATTTATTTTAATTTTATAACAATTATTATAATTTATGTGGTTTGAGGGGGTTTAAGTATGGTTTTGTATGTTATTGTGTTTTACATGCATGTAGGGGCGTGGGGAGCTATGGCAATGTTAAGTGATAATACATCTCCCTTATATGTTGTTTCACTGCTAGCTTAATATGTTATTTTTCTCAATAAAACATAGGAGAAGCTGCTCTGAGATCCAGCTTCCTACTTCCTAAAAATATGTATTGCAAGGTTAGCTGTCTTTGAGATAAGCTATCCAAATAAATAAGACTGCTCATATTTGGTAGTAGGATTTACAATATATATATATATATATATTTAAGAGTAAAGCCTCTGTAAGCCCAGAGATTCATCCAAGATTCAAGATACCCAGATCTTAGGTCACACATCATAATCAATTTCAGAAAGCCTGGAAAACAAATCTTATCCTCAAGGCTCCGTCAACATGTTTTTTTGTGCTTGACGACCAAGTGTTTGTGTATGATGACGCTTTGTAAGCCTGAACAAGTTCTATATCGAGGGGGAGCTTAATTGTTTTGCTGGTTTTCTGAAGGTTGCTGGACTCTTAAGGCTGTCAGAGTAATCAGGACGCTGCTCCACCTGAAGGACAGTTGCCTGGGCAGCCTGCCTGCGTCACTACACATAGCAGCCCTAAAACTATTGTCAATGAAGAGCGTTTCCCCTGCAAGGCTCCTACAATCTGTTTGTCCTGTTTTTTAAGTAGCGGGGCACAAAATGGCCCCAGCTAGACTCAAAGGCCATTAGGAGAAATTAGCAAGTATTCAGAACCAAGTGGACAAAGTATATCGGAGGTCATTGAGGGCGGCATTAGGCTGAACGGATAACTATTCAGGTAATTATATAAGCACTGTACACTATGGCAACTTTATTGGGTACACAATGTACAATGTAAGGCAATCCAAGGCAGCTATTTTGCCATAAAGCCTTCTTTTAACATGCCTGTATAAGTAATTCAATAACACCTTTTAGCATTGTCGTCATTGTAAATGGTTGTGTTGTACTGCACTGAATACTTTTCGGAGGTGTTTCTGTAAAACCATTTTTTTACGTAGAATTTATAGCAGAGCTGTTGTGTTGAATTTATATAGATTGGACAGGTGTACGAAATACTGTGGCCATATCTTACTGTATGTTATTGTAGTAGTAAAATGAGGGAACACCTTATTCACTGACAACAAAGTCAGACATACAAAGCGTCCATGTGAATCCCAAGCCCATTCTTACAGCCAAAACTAAGACTCCTTTCCTATTTAACCACTGCATGGCTCATGTAAGTAACATGGACATTCATAAACCAAAAGTAGAATACATAATGAACAGATGCATACATTTCATCATGAATTCATGACAGCTCCTCACACAATAGCAGCTCTCGGGGGGAGCTCTGCCATTAATATCTTAATACGTCAAAAAGATTGAATGGAAAGAAAACGCCTGAAGCCAAAAGTCTACAGGGAGGAAGAAAAACATATAGAGGAGGTGTTTCAGTTTTTACTGTCTTCTATGGAGTCTGAGGAAGAACAATTATGTTGTCTGTAAAACTTTAAATGGTACAGTATTTGACACATTTGACATTTGTCAAAAATGCAGTTCTGCTCCTCTGCTCCAAGAGAAAAACGATTTGATACATTCAAGCAGTCTAAATACATTTACCAGCTGTGTAAATATGTTTGTCACCAGTTAGATTTTAGGTCTGAAGAATTATGTGATCTGAATAAGGGTGTTCTGTTTGGTTCTCATTAAGGATCTAATTAAGATGAAGGTTCAGAGGTTGGCTTTAGGGTTAAAAGTTCCAATTATGTTTAAAGTAGGAATGTTAAGTGTAAGCCTCCCTATATGATACATATGTTTTACTCTTTTATATAACCGTAAATATGTTTTGACTACAATAGCTTATAAAATTGTTTATTTGTTCAACATATTTTGAGTTGTGGGCTATGACACATGGGTTAGTCAGTATTTGCAGCACGAGGAAGGTGTGTTGTTTGCGGGATGGACTAAAAATAAACTCTTATATATCTTAGTGTTGTAGGAGTACTGTTATTGATCATGTGTAACAGTATACTGTGCAGGTGTTTGTTTTGTTGTGTTCCCCCCTGCACCTAAACATGACAGGCCATTGATCTTTAGTTTACCAAATACATTGGGTCCCCATCAGAGACGTTTCACACACCTGTTCGTAGAATTCGTTGACGATGCCCTCTGTCCACTGCAGATGCAGCTCCTTGCACTTCAGAGGCCCGTTGATGTCGGCCAGTTTGATGCACATCTGGCACACCAGCAGCCTGTCATTCTCATTAGACCAGTCAATACCCGTGGAGGGATCATCACCCACCTAAGGGATCACAAAACACACATGTTGACATGTCACAAATTCAAATGTGTAGGCAGACGAAGCATGTGATGTACAGATGTTATGTAAATGTGATGCCATTTATCTGTTGTTCAAAGATTGTGTATTCATAGTAATGTCTGGAGGGTTTATCAATCAGGGAGAAGGCACACAGCAGCACTGGAATACAATTTAAAAGACAAAAGCAATGAGGACAATAATATGTGCATACTTTCTTTTAATGCGCTTAATCCAAAACTGTAGAGGTTTTAATTAATATGCAATAAATATGTCAAGACCATAGACTGTTTATATAGGTTATGACCAGTTCTTATGTGTATGAGATATTATTAATGATGAATTCCTCTGAATTGAATCAGTGAAATCTCTTATTATCAACTCTACCGATGTGGCACGCTCACACACATGAAGTTTAAGCTTGCATTTATCTTAACAAGGTTTGAATCAATTTGTTATCTCTAGTTATCTTTAATGAGCTTCAGATCTGAAGAAGGAGCAGCCCTGACTCCCAGAGTCTTATCTAACCTAATAATCCAGTAGCTAAAGAGATCAAGTATGAAACTTAGTACTTCACAGAAAGCTAATTTGCTTCCAGGAACAGCAGAGTGGGGTGCACAACAATGAGAGAGACATCGCTGGTACTTTTGCTGCCAAGGCCGGAGAATCAATGCTTTCTGGCAGGTCCTGGACATCGAGCACCACGACTGTACTAATGCTCACAATGGAAAAACCCAAATCCCTCATCCAAAGCCAACATTCTGTCTGCACTTAAATGAGTTCTTGAAAAGCTGCAGGGCGCTTTGTGTTGTTGACGTCAGCTTAACATACTGGAACTGCTGAAATGTTCTGCACAAACAGACTTGTTCTTTGGAAACCGCTGGATATTTCCCCTTCAATAACGTTTATTTTTTAGTAAAATAGTTGAGGTATGAATGTATGGCAAGCCCCTCTAAAGGATACATTTGACTCAACTAGAGAATACTGCTGCCATGTGAAGCTACATGACAATTCGTTATGCAATCAAATCTTGTTTCCAAGAAAAATAAAATAAAATCACTATTCAACGTCAATAATTCACTTTATACTATGTAGACCCAGTGTTGGCTTAAAACGACTGTATAATCCCTAAAGTACTTATTAGAGGCCAAATCAACTAAATGAGAAGTTTTTAAATGTATGATGTTGTCAAAATGAACATTTTCCAGTGATTTTATCAACCAAACCCGTAAACTCTTCACACCAGAAAGTCACATCTTTTCAGTACTTAAAGGTGGGGTAGGTAAGTTTGAGAAACCGGCTCGAGATACACTTTTTGTTATATTCCATGGAATGCTCTTAACATCCCGATAGCGATGAATATCTTAAGTGCTTTGAAAAAAACCATAAAAAAATGTCATCTGTGGAAGCCGTAGTACTGTAAAAAGCACCACCAATCATTTTAGCCGGCCCGGCTAAAATAACTGGATGGCCTACCTGCCTGTCAGCCTTCCATCTGTGCACAAACTTATCTTGTGCCCTCATTGGTCATGTGCGCGTTCGTGTGTGTTGGAGGAGGGGCTCTGTAAGGAAGTGGAAGATTTTTTCCGGCTGTGTATTTTCAAATTCTAGCGCACTCGAGCTGGTTTCTCCAAAATGTCCTACCCCACCTTTAATGTCAAACAATTGTGTTTTTAGATCTACCTTGGCATTGAACTCAGCTAGGAAGTCGAAATGTTTCTTTAGATCAGTGGCCAATATGGCCTCAATGACCAGGAAACGGAAACGCTTGAACTCCCCATGGTCCAGGTTGACGAGGAAGTTGAACTCTGGCCGCGACATAAAGAGGTTCCAGGCTGAGGCTGCGTGGTGGTTTTCCAGAACCGATCGATCATTGTAGAGCACTGCCTGCAAACACACAAGCACTTTACATAAGCTTTGACTAGTATAGAAGTTCCTTTATTTGAATCCAGCAATCCTGCACATATATTACTAACAAAGAGGGACTTGATGATCCAGATTATTTAAATGTTGCTGGAATGTAACTCAGGAGACATTGAATACAACATAAGAATTTAAAAACACATCACGCTTGTACCATGTTCAAGAACATTATAGCCACTGTGCTATATATATATAGATGGATGGATGGATGGATGGATGGATAGATAGAAAGAGCAATTTTTCTTTCTTTGATTTTATGACAGCTTTTTTTTGGGTGATATGTCTAGACAGATATCCTATAAACTACTCAATAATAGATCTAAACATAACGTTACAAACACAACCACAGCACCCGTCAATTTCTGACAAACAATGAGCAGCTACTGTAACTGGTGATGGTTTGATTATGCTGACAAAGATGATTTGCCTCAGCGTTGCCAGTGCATTTTGGTGGTGCTAGTCAAAGTGGAGGAAAAACGGCCAATGAAATAATCATCTTGTTGATTACAAAGAAGAACTGAATCTAACAGTAAATCAAGCAAATTAACTTCTACTGTCTTTGATACATCTGTTTTCTACAATAGGGTGCGCACGAGTACCTGTGGGGCGCTGGTGGCCACGAGGAAAGCGTTGGTCCGCCCAGGGTGGTCGTAGTCGTGCATTGCGGCAGCCACGTAAAGGGCCATGAGCTCCAGAGCAGGTATGAGGCCTGACAGGCATCCGTAACCATCTTCTGACACAGTGTAGGTCTTTGAAACCAGGAAGCCCATATGACTGTGTGTTATTCCACTGTCGGAGTCTAGCCGCGGGGGAACAGACAAAGGGAGGACGGTGAAGAGCAGGGTGGAAGAATTTACACAAACACAACTGCACTTGCATGTGCCTTACCACACACGCACACAATCTGGAGCACAGACACACACTTCAAATCCACTTATATGTGGATCAAAGGGATGCCCTAGTAAGGCATACAAATGAGGTTATGGAAATATGGGTGAGAAGGAACTCTAATCTGCCTGCAATTTCATGCTGTTCTAGACTTCAAATAGTTTGTGATACATAAATGCAAGTGCCAAAAGCCTGAGTAAGATAAGACAAACTGTGAGAAGGATAAGAACACACACTCCTGAAGGTTTGATGCCCAGACATAAATAAGATGGCTCACGGAAAAGCTGCAGGCTGATGGAAAAATCTAAATAAAAAAGTCTGGCCTAGATATAAACAGATTTTTATGGTATTAAATGGCTTAACAAAAGTTTAGAAAAAACAAATAAAAGGGCATTGAGAGCTCATGTGTTCCTATGTGACATTTTCCATCAGTGTGAACTGATAGATTCACATACACACACACACCAGCACCCCCACCAGGACAAATGAATGTATGTAACCATGGACACACCTGAGTCACTGGCTGATCCGTGGTCAGTGATGAGGCTCGGCAGGCCGGGGACAGGCTGCGTCGTGAGGTACCAGACTGCATGAAGCACATCTGTGGCGTGGATTCTGTTGTGATCTGGGTCAGGAAATACAAGTCAGTTCATTGTGTGTCATCTTCTCCACCAGGGTGCACTGTGAGGTTGCTTATGTAATTCCATAAACGCTGAACACAGTCGTATATGTTTGATGGTATGACATTTCCCTCTAGTGGCTGCACTCAGTGTTGCAGCTGCAGTAACCATAACCTGAAGGAAGAGTAAAAACATGAGCAGAGAGATATTAAAGCTTACATGGTATGTCTCTGTAACCATTCTCAAGGGCATGGAAGTAGTTCATGAATTCTTTTACTGGGATCTTGAAGGTTGCAAACAGGCCGGTGTCTTCGAAGAGCCTGTACGAGACCTGAAACAGGAAAATGAAATTGTCTGTGAACATCATCAGACGTGGATGATCAACAAATTACATTTATAAGGGGTAAAATCATACAAAAAAAGGAAAGAAAGGAGGAAATTGTAATCAGTAAATATTAAAATGTTGACAAGTCTATTCATTTATGAATGCAAAAAAGTCACTTTGTATCTTCTCACTTTTTATTACTTTCAAGCAAATTTCCCCATCATTATGCAAATATTAAACTGTTTTATTGTCACTCTGGCCGACCTCTGAGCTTTATCGTTGTCGCTCTTAGATGTGCTCACCTGACTGAGGATCCGTCCACATTTCCCGTTGGTCTTCTCCATCAAAGTGAAGATGGGGAAGTTCCAATTATTTAGCTGACTCATCAATGGCTCCAAGTCCTCCATTACTAATGGTTCTGGAGCCAGAATTGGTTTGTCCTGGGCCACAAGATGAAAAGCAGTAAGACAAATTAATTCAATGATAATACGTTTTATCTTTCTCGTGTTTCATTAGCAGAGTTATATTGTATGGGAAGTCATTTCGCCTGGCCTCACCTCTGGAGGTATTAGTGGGAGGAGGATGACGTTTTGCGCAGGGTTCTTTCCTTCTTCTGCGTCCTCCTCTGTGTGTGCTACATCACTGCTGTCACTGTGGTTGGCTTCGTGGGTGCTATCATAGTCTGATGACGCCACCATTGGGTCCTCTGCTAGAGAAAGAGAAAAAAACAAAGAGATGTCACACTGTAGCCCAAGGGAAAAAAGATAGACTGATACACAACATCAGTCTTTTAAGGGTGTTTAATCTAATTCTCTGGTATATCCACTTCCTCTAATCCCCCTTTGTTCTATACGTTTTCTGCAAGTCTGAGAGATGGTGAGGGCTCCTATTCATTATCAATGATGCATTTCAGTGATTGCAGGCCTCTAACTCAAAGCATGTGTAACAGAGTATCTGCTGGCAACAGTGCTTTATACAGTGGTCTGAGTATGTATCATCAGAAAGACTGGTATTTATGTATTTACAATGGTGGATCTTAAAATGTATTGGTTGTTGAATACTAGTGCAAATAATATAATAATGAATGTGATTGCTTGCCCTAACATTTTAAGTGACTGAAACCGAAATATGATGTTCTTCGTAAAATAAAAAAATATAATTATCTTGAAATTAATTGATTTGAATAAAGAAAATGATCATAATATAAATATATAAAGACATAATATAAATTGGTTATATAGCTTGTACTTTTCCTGTCACACCACTACTAATATAGAAGTTATTAATTAAGACAGACATTTGTTTGTATGTAGAAATAATCTGTATTTTTGCTGTTTTGAATATCTCTTATGTACAGCACATTGTAACTGGCACAGAAAGAGGGAGTTACAACAACTCTACAATTATTTTGTATGGACCTTTGTTGTATATAATTCCCCTACCCTCTTTCTGTCTTTCCATCAAAAAAAAAAAAGTAAAATACACTGTGTCGTAGTACGTATGCCAACAAACACTCTTGCACTCTCTAAGCAGCTTGGAGGTGGTGGTAGAAATAGTAAGGAAGAAGACTGAGAGCATACCTGACCGTGGTATCCTGTCTCCCTTGTCCAAAGACCCCTCCCCATGGCTCAGTCTGATGTACGGTCTCCCACAGCTGTAGACAAGAGGGGTTTAACAGGTTACAGATAAAGTGAACAAAAAAATGGTTTTCATGTAACTCCATAGCAAATGACGTCCCCTGTCGTAATGCTGTTCTTCTCCATGTTTGACGACTACATATATACAGTATGTCAGAATCAATACACTCAAATCATATTTTAAAGAAAAACATGTTCAAATGTATGGAGACTACACACTGAAATGTAAAAAATACAACAGTTTAAGCTCAGTAATTAACATCCAAACAAGTTTTCAACATATGCTAATGCTATCTTAAATCTGTTTTGTAGTTTTGAAGGATAAGATGAATTGTGGGTGTTTATTAAAAGTCTTAGTAATCTGTTTGGTTTGTCAGAACTGATGGTTTGAAATTCCAAATCACCACAAAATGTTAAAATACAAAGGAAACAGGGACAGATTATAGCAGAATGTGCGAGTTTTTGCCGGCTGTAGCTGCGCCAAAGAATTGGGAATCATGCCATTCATCACATCTGTCTTTGATGTCTAACCAGTCGGCAGAAACTGTCAAGAAAAAAAACCTAATGGGAATCCTACTGTGCTGTCCTCACATGAAACAGGCGTTGTACATATGCTTAAAATAAAATACTCATTAATGAACTTAATGGATGAACACATTAACACGATGCAAAGACGATAAACAACACAACACATTTGAAACAGTTGTAATAAATGACTTCATAAATGGAGCCCACCCTCTTTGGGCTTTATGATATATCAGTGTCAGCCTCCCTCGCTGCAGATTTTCCATGTTCCTCCATTGAGGCCACTGTCAGGCTGTAGGTGGTTCCAATTAAAATACCTCTCCCTAAATGTTGTAAAACCTGCCTTCTCAGGGCAGGAAATGCCTGCCGTTAGAGCATGGTGTCACAGGGAGCACAAAGCCCTGTAGTGTGTCTATCTCCTTCTGATAAATTGTTTCTTGAACACTTTTGAGCTGTACCCACCCTGCCTAATGGTCCTGAGGCCCCAACAAAGGCTGTTCTGTTGTGTTTGCATGGCCAGGTTGGACCACTGTGTGTAATGCCTAGCAGGTGTGGAATATAAAATAGTTTGATAGTTTGGCGGGCGAACAGTTACTACATTATTGTCAGGGGGGTCTGGGCAGGCAGCAGCTCTTGGCTTAAAAGGTTTACTTTTAATGAAAGCTGAAGAGCTGGCAGACACTCTTCCTATTCTGCTAATGCAGCAGAATAACCTCGGCTACTGACATTGAGCCTTAAGCAGTGAATGTAAATAAAAAAGGCCGACTATTTTCACTCGGGGAATCTGTCAGTCACGTATCAAGTGACTCTGCTTTTATCACAAAAAGCTTCTTAAGAGTAGTAACAGTAGTTAGCACTGTGGTTACAGTAATGTAACTGACCCTGTGAGATATGCCTACAGTATGAAGACAAAATACACTCTGCTGTATCTTTTGTTTCCACCCTGTGTCAAAGAAATGGCTTTTAAATACTAAAGATTTGTTTGGATTAGAACCTTAGGGTTAGGAGAAGAGCGTGGTTTCAATTAGATACTGAGAAACTAAACCTGCCCTGTCTCATTTGTTAAATCAGTGAGGAGTTTTGAACCAAGGACACAAAGGTTTTAAGGGTCTCAAATGTATTGATTAACAATCAAAACATTGATTATGCTGTATTGATTACTGTATTTAACCATTAACCTACAATTTTCAGATACGTTGATTGTATTATTTCACTATCTTTTAATCTGCTTATTATTTTCGTTTGGTTCATTAAGTGTCAGATTATAAACAGGAAAATGATCCCAAGACTTTTCAAATTGCTTCTTTGTGATTTCAATACACCAACATAGCCAACAACGTACATTTAATTTTCAGCAAGAGGGATGTTCCAATACTCCGATTTCAGAAAATCATAAATACTATGTGTATTTCTGAATGACTTTTTCTGTCAATGGACTAGCTGATTTTTCATTAGCTCTAAATAATTTCGTTATAATCCTGTAGTGACTTGAAAGAGACTTTTCCAAAATAAAATAAACATTTTAGATTTAGGACGATTTTACGTTTGTTGTGCTTATGCTGACACAAATATCATCCTGCAATGTTCCGAATTGGTTTTCTTGTCTACACATTATTTAAATATACAGTAAATACATCCAAAGTGAACTGTCAGCAGTCTATTTGGAGTCTTTCTCTGAAGTAAATAATGACTCCTGTTCTCCTGGAAAAGCACCTTTCCCCAGAATAAACCTTCATCAAGTTAATTATCCTGCTAAAGGAAATACTGTGTAAATTGCTATATTGTCTGTTTTTTCAGCTTTCTCCTTCCATGTAGCTTATCTTAATAGTCTCGAGCCATGCAATAACCCGCTCCCTTCCCGCCACAGTTAACTCCCAGATATTAAACTCAACCACTCACGGCAGGTTGACAGATTAACTTTGGTTCAGAGCCCGAACGGACAGTGTCCAAGCCACGATAAACAAAGCAGTCATTATTTCTGCTTCCAGTAATCTACCTACTCTCAAGCCAGATGACGTGAAGAAGATAACAGCACAGTGGCCGGGGCTGAGAGAAATGGAAGGTATTCAATCGGCCCCCTTTTTACCGGCTGTGTGAGATAAAAAAGCAGATATTGTAGCTTTGAAGTTAGTGTTATTCCTTCTTAACAATGTACGTCATTGAGAGCTGACAAGATGGAAAAAGGAGGGAGAAAAAAAGAATCCTAATGTCCTAATTAAGATCGTACAGATTTGATGATGGAGCAGAGAGAAGGCAATTGAATCCATGTGTTCATTTTCTCCCCTCCATGTGTTCTCACTCTCAGTCCCTCTACCGCAAACCTCTCACTTTCCTAATGGGACTCTTTACATATCGAGTATGATAACTGGTGTTTTGTTTTGTCTGTATGAAAAATCACATGTTACTGTGTTTCAGATCTTAATTCCAAATAAAAGTTATAGTCCATCAATTAAAACAAAACTCCATTCTACTTCTCAAAACTGGAGAGATGTTGTGATGGCAGGTGGCTGATATTAAAGTAGCATCACAGGTTAACAGTAGGTTAAATAATTGTCAGTGGACATGAGACCTGTTTTTGTGTTTTCAAGCTGGACACTTGAGTTTTACCAGCTCTCTTTTTTATTTTAGACATCTGTATAAAAAGCCAGATGCCTGAAACTAAATTGAAATGAAGTGTTACTCGGAGGAGAGCCCTCTCAGCTGCAATAAACCAAACCCAGAGACTCTCTCTGCTCTCCAATTGTGTCTGTACAACCCCTGCCAGAAGAAGGAGCTGTGACAGTGTTTCTAAGTGTGTGTGTGTGTGTGTGTGTGTGTGTGTGTGTGTGTGTGTGTGTGTGTGTGTGTGTGTGTGTGTGTGTGTGTGTGTGTGTGTGTGTGTGTGTGTGTGTGTGTGTGTGTGTGTGTGTGTGTGTGTGTGTGTGTGTGTGTGTGTGTGTGTGTGTGTGTGTGTGTGTGTGTGTGTGTGTGTGTGTTAACTGTGTGATGTTCTGGTGACTGGGGAGAGGCCCAGGTGTTTGTTTATACTCACACCACCATAAGTGGCCATAGCTGGGGCCTGCTGCTGGGCAGTGCTGGGCTTTAAGACCAGGCGACGGAGCTTTGTGTACAGAAGCTGCTCAGTGTGCTTACATTTACAGAACGTGTTCAAGTATCACACTGTCATTGTGCAAACACACCCAAACAAGCCACTGGCAGACGCAGCCCACACAGTTAGATGGCTCGAGACGCAAAAGAAAAACAGTGTGCAGATTATTCTTTTTTCAGTAAACACACAGTTGCAGTGCACAATATAATAAAAAACTGAGTGTTGAATTTACCATAGTCATCAGTTGTATCATTTTCTATGAGTTGTCTACTATGTAGTCTCATTTTTCAATATGGATAAACAGTGAAATGTCTACCTCAAAATGAATGGATGTCACATGTCACTTCCCTTCAGAGAAAACATTCAGGAAACTTGAATGAAAGAAAGCCTTATTCAAAATGTTGTTTGGTGTTAAGTTATCTAACTTGAACCTTTCAAATCTGTGTAATGTGCTTTCTTAGTGGTCAGCAAAGAATGTCCTAAATGCACACAGATATGTGCAAAATATGCAGGGGAAATCCCCCTACAGCAGACTTCAGGCCAGATCATACATACACAGAAACAGAGGGAACATTGCATCTTTAATATGCAATTACTGGGTAGATGAAAACATACAATACATGGAGAAAAGTACATGGAAACTAGCACAAAGTACTTCATCTGCTGCGATATAGGTCACCAGGAAAGCTTTCCACAAGCTTTTTGAGTAGGATTTGCTCCTATTCATCCACTAAAGTTTTACTGATGTTGGGCACTGTCTTGAGAGATAACTCGCCATAAAGGTTATGTCGGTTTAATTTATCCAAATAGTCTTTGATGGGTTTAAGGTCAGGGCTCTGTGCAGGGAAACCCAGAATCCCTCCTCTGAAAAACATATATTTGCAGACATTGTCTGTGCATTGGTCTGCCATGCTGTAAAAGGAGGTTTTCCTCAAACTGTTGCCACGAGGTTGAAAGCAAACTACTGTCTGTATTTAGCTAAATGAAGGTTTTGCCATTTGAATAAAGGGACTCAAACTGCCACATACTAATGGCCTTATAGTGTATTTAGGGTATTAGGTACTGTATATCAAACACTTTGTATCACTCCTTAGAGCAGGACAGTTGTGGGCATAAGAGTCTATTTGTATTCCATACACATTATTTTGACAATCATTCACCTTCTACTGTATGTGCAAGGTAAACTGTCATGGAAGGAATATTGCATTTGCATCCAACACTACAAGGGTATCAGATGAGGGCAATAAACTGAGCAAATACTTGAGGTGTGTCTATCTACCATGAGCTGCAGGCATTGTCTCTCTCACATCTTGGCTTAAACAATTACCTTGGAAGAGAGGAACATCACGTTTTTACGGGAACAGTTAAGTCTTACGGAGCAGCCATAATCAGGTAATAGCCTCATGAAATACATCTCCTCAAAACATAAAAATACTTTGCAACACACAACCAAAGGCTAGAATCTTTTACTGGAAAACCCTGGATGAAGAAACTTAAGAAAGACATCATTTCATCAAGCTGTCACTGACTATATAAGCTTTATCAACTCAGTACAAAAAGTTCCCGTTCTTCATTTGGTCAACAATAACACCTGGTGCCCTGTGATTGGATATGCTTCTAAAATCCAAACAAAACAGAAACATATGGCAACTCTTCTGGAAACATCACATTTCCGCAAAACTATCCACCCAAAATGAATCTGTAGATTATTACGAGGTGGGGAAGAGGGCATGCAGTTGCAGAGTCATGCCTCATTTAACAGCAGTGGGCTAGTTTTTATCTAAAAGTTCACTCCCTGTTCTTGGAGTAAGTATGTGAGCGAGCTGATATAAAGTGAAAGTTCCAGACATGAAGCTTGTAGTAAAAACCAAGCTAATGAGATTTTAGTGTCTAAAAAATACGTTTTTTTATTTTGGTAATAAATGTGCTTGTAGAATTAAACATGTCTCAATACTATACTATATACTATAATACAAAAAAGGTTCACCTTTTGTTTTGATCTTCATGCTGTGTTTTGTATTTGCAGCATTTTTTATTTGCAGCATTTTGCTTATGCAGCGCTTTGAGTATGTTGGTGAACTTTCTCTAAATGCTGCACATGTGTTGTGAAGATGGTTGTATGTGTTCTTGCACTTTAGTGTTTTATTATTTGAAACCTTTTTTGAAACGGCAGCGTGTTTCTCCCAATGAAAATGTTTTGGGCCGTGACAATATACAATACTTTAATATACAGAAAGGGAGATACAATAAACATATATTGTTGTCATTCATGTTTCAAATAATACTTTCAACTGATTCTACTAAACAACATAAAGGTTGTAACTGAACTGCTTGAATCCATGCAGTAAAGGCTGTTTTCTGAGTTGTTTGAGTCAGACATCAGACATGGCTTTCTGAAGCTCTCTCTACACATTAATAATTTAGCCCCAGCCCCAGTTTAAAAATGTGACAAAAGTTATTTTGCAACATATGAAAATAAACTTTGAACAACAACAACACACACACGTTAATACACAAAACTACAATGTGTAACTGTCCCCCTATGTGGAACTCGACAAGCAACTGTGATGCTACATGGCAGCACAGAGACTCAGAAGCGTCAGTGTTTGCAGACAAGCGCTGTTCTCCATCAGAAGACTTTCATGCCTGTGATACACACTCGACAGGGGAGAAACTGAATAAAGTAGATGAAACACAAAGACACTCTTTCTTGTTGAGACACAGTTAATATTTAAAGATGTGGGGTATGTGCTGTCTGCTACAGCATCACATCATAAGAATATGTTATGCACAAACTAATATTCAAGTACACACCAACACCTTGAATGTTTTTCAGGCTGAATCTCCATTTTTCACCTCTTTGACATTCATAAAAGCAGAACAAAAGCTGTTCTAAAATAATCCAGACATAATGTCACAAAATTACAAAGTAATTGTAAGGAATGAAATCTCTGCACTGATCACAGTAAATGATGCTGAAATATGTTCCTCAGTAATCATCATAACGACTCTCATAAATTAAGACCCTGTGTTTATTCTAGATTGAACGCATCAATGTGAATTACTAGCCAAACAAAAACAGCAGAAACGAGATATTTGTTGTGTTTTCAACAATATGGGCCGGTCTTGTCTTGACATTTCTGGTGATTCACTGCATGTGCATTAGTCCTGTCTGAACACCATGAAATAACCAGGCCAGATTTTCTCAACAGCTTTTGCAAAACAAAATGCATCCAAGCATAAACCCCACCACACAAAGACATGCTTTCATGAACACAAAAACACAAATGCACACAAACACTCAGCATCACTCACACATATCCTGTAATCTTCTTCATCCCACAACAGCTTTCACCAAATCATAATGTAAGTTCTGTAAAGCCTGATCCTCATGCTATCATCAGCACTTCTGTGCTGAGAGTGGATGTGTCTTAGTTATTCAGGTTAATGCATTCGCCTGTGGGGCATATTCCCATTCTGGCTCCCATTGCACACACATCCTCTTCCGAACTGCTGCGCCATTACTGTTCACTCACGCTGTCTTTGGTATAACTACAGCCACACTGCTGGGAATAAACCTCTTAACCTTCAAAAGGATGTGTCATACTGGGGCAGCCATAGCAGGAGTCCCTCTTAAATCATTTGTTCCACAGTTAGACCTACAGTGCAGTGTTGCACAGTAGGACCTTATTAGTGCATTGAAATACAACATTTTAGGGATTTTATTCTAAAGAGCTACACATAATACAGCAAGAAAATAGAAGGAACAAATAGTACTGTATGAAGCACAAGTAAAAGCGTGTTTCTGAGGATAGAGAAGTGTAGGCTGAGAGAGAAGTGGGACATCAGTCATTCAGCTGTAGCTCAGGTACCTGCAGGTGAGTGCTTCATGGAAGGGTTTGATGCTGGCGCTGCGGTCCCTTCGGACAGGTCCGGGCTCGATGGACGGCAGGCCTGTGGCGGAGGTGGTGGTGGTCCACGTGGAAGAAATCCTCCTCAGAAGACCAGGGTGGAGACTCCGCCTAATACGCTGCAAACACAGAGAAAAATGTGTGAGATGTCCTATTTAACATTGTATTATGTATAACTTCTGTGAAATGCCTTGTAAACATGCTGCCGCAACAAACACAATGTAGACATTTGGGATCAATAAATATAATCTAAAGATATTGACACTTACACACACAGTTACTAACTACACTAATACACCCATCTTTTTATAAATAAATAACATCCTAACCCTTAATTTACTGCCGTAATAAACAAAAAAGGCATATCTGTAATTGTGTTGGCGCTGAAAGAGATAAGGTTATTGCTTTTACGCTTTGTCTGGAGTCAAATTGATCATCTAAATGAAACGGTTGTTTTCAGGAATCTGCCCAAGATGAAACAAAGGATTCAGCTGATAAAACCTTGAAAATGTTTCATGATTTGAGGCATTTTAATTGTTTTAGCTCTTTGGATCCAAAGGGAATCAACACAGTCATGACTGAATGGAGGACATTTGCAGGCAGCTGTGGCAATGATGCCCCTCATGGCACAATGTTTAATACTTTGTGAGTATTGCATTGCAGAGATACACTTCATCAAAGGGAATCTGCCTCTCTGCTTCTCATTCTCTTTGTGAGTTTCTTATGTTTTGTTCTCAGTCTCTTTCTCTATCTGTCTTTTCTGTGCTCTTTCTCTGGGGTTCCCACTGGTCTGTGCCCTTGTGCTGCCTCCATCTGCTCAGTGCCATGCAGCAGCTTGGCACAGCAGCGCTAAACATGGCAGGCTCTCTCCCTCAGTGTTCTGCAGGATGACCTAGTAAAGAACGCCTCAGAATCCTGAATGAGCCCATTCACAGCAATGCGTCATGTACTGAGTGCAAGCTTACACACTCCTACGCGCCGCTGGTTTAGGTCACTTCAACGGACATTTCACTGACTTCCATTTACTCTGGAGCCTTTACCATAACACTTGTTCATGAACAATAAGATGGCATGATTTTAATTAGATTTGTAGATTATCCAATTTGTAATGGCACACATGCGTGCAGCAGCCACACCTTACATAAAATACTGCACGAACAAACAAGATTTTAGACCAAGTTTCTCCCCAAAACATCCTGTGTGTAATGGTTTTGTGATGAGAAAATGTATTGTATTGTATTTTGTATTGGATATTAAAACTGCATAAAAATATGCCATTAACTCTCGACTTTCAAAGCGGAATAATGATGCTGTGGCACAATTTTGAAGCAGCATATTTATATCCTTTGATAAAAGCCCTGTAGACACACACCAAAAGTAGAAACACACGAGAGAAACACACACATACACACATCCCCATCGGCACCAACAGCATGGTAAAAACCAGGCCATCTTCATAAAAAAAGAAAAACAGAAAACAGAACTAAATCCGATTCCTGCTGCTGTCAGTTTTAATCAAGGTCAATACATGGTTAAGTGAGAAATTGTAAAAGTTTAAACATTTTATAATTAGTCGTGTGTTTTGTTATCCATGTTTGATACAGTATGGGCTTCAGATCTAGTGGCTTTTTTTACAGCACATAGAACATGCCATGTGTTTGGTTTTTGGAAAAGTGCTTGAATCAGTATGCATCACGATGGACATCAAACTCTTGGCCAGGAGGCAGAAAAGCAAGCGCAGGGCTTTCCACTCCGCACTAACCACCTTCACTCCTCCTGAGCCGGCACGTGGTCTCTGGGGAGCCGAGTCCTAATGAGTGCAGCCTCACTCGCCACTCCACAGGCACACTTTGTCTTAGCTACTTTTTACAAAGTTCAGACGTTGTAAAAAGGAAAAAAAGCACCTGTCAACCAAAAAGATTGGCTCGATTGCAGCGCAGGCATCGACCAATCGCCAGCTTACAAGACAGCCAGGACAGGAATCTTCCTCAGATTGATAACAGGATCCATAACTGTGGTGGGGGGTCTAGTGTTGTTGACACTTACTCGTCCCTCTTTGTAACCTTTTGAGAGATGTGTTCACCTTCATGTTGCCTCTCCTCTTTTACACGACACACACACACACACACTCATACACTCTGTCTGGCTCCTCACATCTGTCATGTTGACACAGCTGTGGCTATGAAAGGGAGAACAGGGCTCGGAGCAGTAGAGGCGCTCTATTTTTCTTCACTCAACTCTATGAAAATACACTCCTTTATTTGATGCTAAAAGGAAGCACTCATTAGCTGAAACATGGGCTAAAAGATTAACATGTGTGTGGAGGGCTGTGTAAATCATTTGTCCTTAATAAAGTAGACTTCACTTTTTATTTTACGATTATTTCAGCTGTTTCTTCAAAAAAAAAAAAGACTACTCTGAACAATTCTGACTTTTTATATTTTGAGTAAAATTCCTTCCTAGCAACTAGGCAAGGCAAGTTTATTATTACAGCACCTTTCAGCACACGGCAACCCAAAGTGCTTTACAAAATAAAATAAAAGACATTTAAGAATAAATACAGTGGAAGCACATAATAAAAAGGCATTTAAAAAAAAGGCATTTTAAAAAGCAAAGATAATAAAATAAACACAACAGGTATAAAATACATGGATAAAAGCCAAACTGCAGTTTGAATTTGAACAACTCATCCAAATGCAGCGTCAAAAAGATACGTTTTTCATCTCGATTTAAAAGTATTAACAGTTGCAGCTGACCTGCAGGATTCAGGGAGTTTGTTCCAGATGGACGGGGCATAACAACGAAATGCTGCTTCTCCATGTTTAGTTCTGACTCTTGTAACAGAGAGCAGACCCGTCCCAGAAGACCTGAGACTCCTGGATGGTTCATACTTTTGCAGGAAATCGTTAATATAATTTGGTCCTAAACCATTTAGTGCTTTAAAAACCAGCAGTAGTACTTTCAAATCAATTCTTTGGTAGACTTGAAGCCAGGGTAAAGACTTCAGAACTGGACTGATGTGATCCACTCTTTTAGTGTTTGTGAGGACACGAGCAGCAGCGTTCTGAATCAGCTGCAGCTTTCTGATGGATTTTTTTGTGAGACCTGTGAAGACACTATTACAGTAGTCGAGTCTACAGAAGATAAAATCCTGTTGTGACATTAGTCTTTTAATCCTAGATATGTTCTTAAGGTGATAGTATGCAGACTTAATAACTGTTGTAATGTGACTGTTACATTTCAGGTCTGAGTCCATCACTACACCTAGAGTTCAAGCTTTATTCGTTGTTTTGAAGTCTGCCGACTGAAGCTCTGCGATGACTTTTAATCGTTCGCTCCAAAAACAATAATCTCAGTTTTCTGTTTGTTCAATTGGAGAAAGTTCCTACTCATCCAGTCATTGATGTGCGCAATGCACTTACTCAGTCTTGTAATCGGAGAATAGTCTCCTGGTGAAATTTTTAAATAAATCTGGGCGACAACTAGGTGTCCTACCGGTGAAATGTAAATCATGACACTTCCTCTTCATTTCAGAATCACAAGGAATGTGCTTTGGTGTATAATGGCGCATTTAAGATGTAAAAAGATTAAACACATTTTAGAACTGTATTTATTGAAGTACAACTGTGAAAAAAAGAGAATGTGTTTGCAAGAAATCTTTACAAAATAGTAACTAACTACAGTACAAATATTACTACTAACTTAAAAATAAGACATATATAGTAATCAGAATATCAAGAGCTGTGCAGCTTCAAACAGGGTACAATTGAACAGAAATGTGAAAAATATACAGAGCAAGGTTCACAGTATGAATATGAGGAATTGCTCACATGATGTATGTTCACGCAGCATGTAGTATCTATTGGAGGAGTTCTGAGTTTGAAATGTATGTCCTTACCTTATGGATGGACGTTTTCCCTTCTTTCTCCGGTCCCTCCTCTGAGTCGGAGAAGGTGTAGGCATCGCTGGGGTTGAGCAGGGGAGCAGGGCGCGGCCGGTGCAGCGGCTGGAAGGTGAGCTGGGTGGTGAGCAGGTTGCTGACGGCCCGCAGCGAGGTGCAGGTGTTGGGGGGCAGAGAGGGGTCAGCCAGCAGGTCTGAGATCAGCCCGTGGGCCTCTCCCATCACTGCTATGTCCACCATCACAGTAGTGCCTGATGACTGTAGGGAGACAGAGAAAGGAGAAATGAACATCATTGCTGCTGGGGCTAATGTGAGTTGATGCTAATGAATGATAGCATCTGATAGTGGCTGTGTGCAGCTTATTGGCAGCAGTTGTGAAGAGCAGGTGGGTAAGCTATGTCAGCAGCTCCCATGTGAGGACATAATGTGGTTAACGGAGACATTGGCATCACTTGTGTTCTTTATCCTACAGAACTGAAGGTGAAAGTATGCTGAACTTATACGTTTTAGTTTAGGCACAGAGACAAACTTTTTTAACTCTTTCTATTGGAAAAGTGCAATGACTCCAATACTAATTTTTAAGTATAATCCTAACTTATTCTTAAACGTTCACCAATAAAGGTTTTTACATTCTATTTTACCTCAAATCTACACAGGATTTGGCATCTCAAGCATATTATTTTTGCGTTTCTTATTTTGATTTAGTCTCGATGCTCTCATTAGTGTTGATTTTGGCAACAGAAAGCTAGGAGTTTTGACAAACCGAAGGGACACTACCTACCCAGCGCCAATCCGCATAAGGACAAAGTTAGTGACTAGTAACTAGTTGGAGAACATGGAGCAGCTACTGTTAGATGTGTATTTCTCTGGTTGACAGAAAACATTGAACAATTAGCCCAAGTAGCAAAAGAAGGGATGAATGCAGGTTTGAGTATTTTAATTCAATGCGTCTTTTTACATCTCTTTGCTGGGTTTTGAAATGTGATGCATATCTACAGTACACTCCACAGAAAAATATCAAATTAGTTTAACCCACTGCCTGTGACAAAGAGTAACTTTACAGCAGCTCTAAAGGTTGTTATTCTGACCTCCAGTTGTCTAACCTCTCACCTTGCTGCAGTGAGGATGAGGTGTACTGCATCTACTACAAAGTGCGACGGAGCACACTCTGCAAATACAACTACACTCCTTACTGCTGCTGACTGTTGTTGTACACATTTAACACCATTTATAATAGTAAAACACATATGTGGTTCAGCCTGCAGAAGGACTACTAGTACATTTCCATTTTGCTGATATTTGAAACATACTTTTATTTACAAAAAGTTTTGAATGCAGTACTTTTACTTGTCACGGTTAGAGTATAGTACCCTGCCTTACTGCTACTTTTTCTTAAGTAAAGGCTCTGATTAAATATCTCACTTCTAATCTTTCTTTATTCATACAACAAAGACTTGGTTTAAAACTACCACAGAACACACACAGCCATTTAGCTCAGGGAAAAAACAATATGGAACAAATTAAAACAAATGATACCTATAAACAATTCCCAAACACAACAATAAGTAAGTAAGAAAACAATAGACACTTTACTTTGGATTCCTATCATAGGAGACATATTTAATTCCCCGTGTGGGACTGCGATCCTGCCAAGCTTTGTAGACTGTATTATAATTGTGGTATCACATGCACTGGCACACTTACATCCACTCGCACATCAAAGGCTTGATTCTGTACCTTATATGGTTCCTTTTAGCTCAGAGAAGCAACAACGTGAGGAGGAGTAGGGAGTGGTACATCACAGTTGTAGGAGTTGACATACTTTTAGACATCCAAACAACAACATGAGGTTGACACATGTTCAGAACAGCTGTGCAATACATAATGCTTAATGAATGGCCTCATTAGCACTGTCTCCGCTAGAATCTGACCTTTGACCTCCCCACTCCTGACCCCTGAGACATCTAACAGCCATAATGTGTTCCTGATCGTCTGCCCTAATGCTGTGAAGGCTTCAGCACGCCTTGTTTTTGCAGGGAAAAGTGAAAAGTTCACAACTAGGTCTTAATTACCAGTGCCTAGAGCAGCTCCACAATGACAACTACACACAGGTCTGTCTCGGCTGCCAAGAAATGTATCCAATAGGATCGCGAGTTCCCTTTTCCCCCCGAAGAATGTTATCAGATTTTTCTCCCCCAATGTCCCATTCACTCAGACACCAGCAGCCATGCACCAGACTTGTTCTGTTTACACTAAGTGGCAGGAGGTTTACCCCAACAACCCATGTGTGAACACCTTTCATTTGTCTCCAGCTGTGGGAGCAGTGCTGGTTTCGCATTTTATTTTCCTTGTGGTATCAGATAAGTCACTGTATTTATATTTTTCCTATCGGACTGCAAGATTACAAAAGCCATGTGTTCAGCGTGTGTCAGGGCATTCCTCCACACGCGGTGATCCACACGTGATGATGACGCACATTTATTGATAAACCTCACACATGGTCAGCACTGGGACCGAGCTAATCTCTTTTTAAGATGAGGAGAAGTCCTGTGGGATGGCTGATGAACGTTAATGGACAGACAACTATTGTACTCCCCTCATCCCTCATCCCTCCTCTTCTCCACATCTTTTACTTCTCCTCCCTATCCTCTGATGCATGCTGTGAGGATAACATATAAACACCTGTCTCTCAGCTCATTTACAGGCTGATTTAGGAGCTCACTAAAGAGGGGGTTTAAAAGAATATAGCTGCTGGAGAACATCTGTCTGTCCTCAGCATCTCCAAACACGCATGCGTGCACACACAAACAACTGATGTGCAACTCCTACAAACTTAAACCCCTAGTTTTCATAACACTGGCAATACAAAAGTTAAAACAAAACATATGTTGCAGGATATAGACTGACACTCAAATATATAGAGTATCCAGAGGATGCAGAACTAAGACACACATGTTTATCCGTTTAAGCACTTTCCAAGGACGACTAGAATTGTGTCACCAAGCTTGACTTCCTAATGAACTGGACCAAAGTGCCATACAAGGGGAGGGAATAATAAATGTGCTGGGTGTGACTATGCACTGTGAGTAAAAACGTAATACCTAAAACCTTAGGTTAAAAAATAAAACGCAATGAAAGTTCCAGGTGCATGGTTAGGATTTGAGATTTAGGGACACAGTGGGGACCTTGCTTCCAATGAATTTGTACTATACTTAATTAGCTGAAAAAATGGCAAAACCTGCTCTGCTACAAAAAAACAAGCCCTCTCGTCTCCACATTAAGACCCTCTCACTGAACCGCTCTACAGAATGTGAGATGATACAGAAGAGCTTTTAAAGAAAGCTGGCAGCAGGAAAAGCAGAAAAATGTAAAGTCCTGACCATCACTGGGATGAACTTTTATATGTATCGCTTTAAAAGTTGTGTTTGGCTGGAAGATACATCAAGATGTGCCTAATCTCCCAAAAGTCTGCAACCTAAAACTTGAGAATCATCAATGGACATCCTGCAACAGATCGAATTATAAGTACGTTACGATATCATAACGTTATATAAGCATTTCCTGTCAGGTTAGATGATCTTTTTCATTCATCAGCCACAGCTATCTCCGCAGCAGCAGGCTTCACTTGCTGAGAGGATAGATCTCATAGGAGCCCCATACAGTGACCTCTGTCTGGGAAAAACCACTGTGAGTATCCTAGAAAAAAAGCTTTTGGGCAGATGTTATGATGGAGCTTTTAAAATTCTTGATATTTTTCTGAAAACACCACGGTGCATGTGCTTACCTTGGACACTTCTGCAGTGTTTGTAAATTCTTTTAAACGTCATTAAAATCAATGTATTTTTACATTTCCTGTGAGGCTGTATATTCTGTGTGTTTAATTACTTATTTTTCTAAATGGTCTCCTAAGCATACATTCTCTTTTTACTGCTGCACTACACCACCTTCATAGTTACACACATTCACATCTGGAAACTGTCAACAGCTGTCTGCCACTGGCTCACACTCCTCTCTGTAGAGACTCTTCTGAGAAATACACCCATCACTGTTAGGGAGACTGCATCTCGGAATTGTGTGGAGGAGAGATGGGAGTAACCACTCTAAATTATAGAGAGGAGGCAAAGGTTGCTTCTTTGAACATTGAAACAACAGCTTCCTCGGTTTGAAAATGATTCATAATTCCTCTGTTTCTAAGTGAGACAGATCTTTGTTTTCAAAAGACATATACACACGAACTGTGGCCTTGAAGACAGCTGGCGTCAGCAGGCCTGCACGTTGAGAAAATTACAAATCCCTCTTCTGGTTAGTTAATATATACAGTAAGCACATGGGATGAGGGGCTCACCTGCAATCTACACTGTTTGGTTTGATTATTATGGTCAGTTTTGCCTTTGTGAATAGTGAAAACAACTAGACCCACTGTCCTGATAGAGTAACGCTTAGAAGGAGTTACTTTGACATTTAGCGGAATGACTTTTATTCACTTAATTGTATAGATATAAGAGGATGGTTTTTATTGTAGCCTAAATATAAAGCTACCATTATTAGCCAGTTAGGTTAGCACAGAGACGGGAAACTGTTGAGCCTGGCTCTGACTAACGCTGCATCTTTTTAAAGAAATAGGCTAGCTGTAAGATATTTGAGGCACCTTAACAGTTGGATCATTTAGAGAAATATTTATTAAACATTTTCTGTGCCATTGCAGATTTACTTGTGCTATTCAGGAAGTAATATTTTTGGAGCATGTGGATTCTTTCCTGCTTGCAGTCATTTGATATTTTCGGGGCTGGCCAATCTTTTGCATTTAACTGGAAGGAGGCAGACGGATTTTAAAAGGTTGAAAAGTTCCTGTTTCGGCTGATGCCAGCTCCTGACACACCCACTGATCCTCTCTTAATCCGGCCTCTTTGCCAGCACCGCTGGTCACACTTAAACCACAAATCTGTGAAATATTTGGTCACAAGCCCCCAGCTATGGTTGACATGCTACATTTGACAACACTGATTACCAGCATCAATAAGCAGACTTTATGACTCCTCAACAAGCCAAGCCATATATTAAAGCATGCATGAACAGGCTGTTATGACATCTTACTATGATTAACAGCAGTATGCATGACCAATGGTCTTAACTGCCTGTGTGAACACAGTTTGAAACAGTACGTCAATAGACATGCAATGGATAAGCACCGCGAAGCAGTTCATGTAAACCAAACCAAGGGCCAGTCAAAACAAACCGGCTATCACTCTGAAAAGTGAAACGCTGTTTGTCCACACAGCGTCTCTGTACTCATGGCCCGCTCCGCTGTATGTGCAGCTTCAGTTGCAGTAAGGTGAACCAAAGATTGATGAAATAATATTTGCAAATAAGTCGTGGTGCTGGTTTAGTCTGGATAGTGCAGAAGATTTAAAGACTGTCACTGACTAGAGACATTTTTTTTAAAGGTCCCATGTCATGGTCATTTCCACTGATCATAATGCCATTGTTGAGGTATACTAGAATAGATTTATATTGTGCAATTTTCCAAACTCACATTGGTTTCTCATACAGCATCTCTGTATAGTATGTGTATTCACTCTCTGTCCTAAACGGCTCGTTGGAGCTCCGGCCCCCCCCCCCCCTGTGAGCCCAGTGTGCTCTGATTGGCAAGGACGTTGTGACGTTCGCTGCTCAGTGAGCTGGCTTACTGGTGTGGTTTCCGGGACAGCGCGAAACTCATCCTGAGCACACACAAACACTCACAGCCGAAGTAAAAACAATAAGTGTGGCTTGATATTGAGTAAGAAAAAGGTATATAAACGCTGTGAGAATGGGTCTGCGGAGAGCATTTCTCCGCGATCCCAACTCGTCTATTACCAACCAGGGAGCTCTATGCAAGTCAATGGGACTCCCTGTTAGTTGAAAATGTATGCTAATGGTCCTGGTGTGTGAGGAGCTCCGCGGATTGGTCCATTTTGGTTCCCGGAAGAAACAAATGGAACAAGAGAAATCTCCAACGAGGCGTTCTGGGGCAGCATAGACAGGTATTTTCTGTGTTAGAGTTTTACTCGCTACAGGGTGTACTTTGAGGGTTTTTGACTCTGCACACCGTTTACATGCATAAAAACCTTCATAACACACAAGGGGACGGGTAATAACCAGAAAAGCATGACACCTCTCCTTTAAAACCTTATTAACAAAAGGTTTATGATAACTATACTCAAACCACACTGTGTACACAGTGTACAATGCAGTCGTAAAAATACATTAAATATGTTACATTCTGGAGTGCATAAATCTACAATATTTCCTCTTGTACCCATTTACTTGATGCAAACAACAACATCAAATTCATCTGTTGCAACAACACTGAGTCATTCAAATATGATTATTGTTATTTCTGATGTTTCCACATGTTTTTGGCAAATAGCTATGCAGAAGAAAGATTACATTTGTTTGATGTAACAAACAAACTCTGATCCTCCTGTCTAATGATGGTTATTAATGGTAAACACAACAGAGATCACATTTTTGTAATTTCTGAGATGGTCCACTTTATGCACTTTTAACCCCTTGAGCCTCATCTAAACATACAGCCCTTTTAGCCTCTAGTAAAATACCATTGATATGAGGACTTTTAAAATTGTGCAATGGTGAGAATATAATGTATCCCACCGGAGCGCTAAAGACTGGACAAATGCCTCAGGGGCCTACTCCAGAATGAAAGGCATTTCATTCTCTTAGTAAACACATTTCAATAATGTGAGCAACTCTGGCTCTTTCTAAAGGACAGCACACAGATACATACACTTATTTTACAATTAACCTCCTAAACACATCCTCGCACACTTCAAGAAATATGGGAATGTGCTGAGCAAGAAGCTGGGGAATTTATTATTATTAAAATAATTGTTATTTTTTCTTCGGTTGATTTAATTTATACAGAACCCTCTGCATGTTTCAAAAATCATTACTATGCAGTTTTCTGTTTCAGTGGCAGTGCAGTTAGTGTAATGGCCCTGATTACATCTGTCGAGATGGATTAGTTGAAGAGGAGCCTGGGAGATGATGATGTTCTCTACTTAAAACAACAGAGCAATGATATCACAGCGCAACGGTAACACTAAACTCCGCCGAGACACTGCTCGCTCCCTGCCTCAGCTCCAACAGCCAAAACTACGCCCACCAGCTTCCCACTTCCCAACAAAACACTCACCCCCACCGCGACCCGACAACCCTCACAACCCCTCCGTCAGCTCAGACCGAAGCTGTGCTGAGCCAGGTCCTCGGCTGCAGCCAGGATCCAATTACACGCTATTATATATTTTATTAAAAGGGGGTGTGGGGGGGGGGATCAAAACAAAACAAAAAAGAATAACTGCCTCATTAAAGATTTACTGGGAAAGGTCAAGCCAATTGACCCCTAACATGCAGCCATCTCATCTCCAAAGAGAGGCTTGTTTTTCCCTGAGCATATTTCAGGGTGTTTGATTCCAGAAGAGAAGCCAAGTAAGATAAGATAAAAAAAAATACTGAGTAACAGAAACAGACACAGGCAGACCAGTATGGGTAGGAGAAACGCCAGCATGAAGGACAGGGCAAACAAAAGACATGCATGAGGTAAAACAGATTGCTTTTGCTAGACGATGAATGGGCGAGGATTAACCGCATGATACTAGTGGTTACACATATTATCCAGCAGCAGCAGCAGGCATAGTCACACGTTTTTTTAAACATCTTGCAAACTGAATATGCATGCTATTAATTAAACCAAGTTAAATGTCAATCTATTCATCTGAGAAATGGCACCAGCTTAGAGATGTTATACTTTCTGCACTTCATCAAAAGAAAGAGGCTGAAAACTGCTAATGTGTCCGTATCATTTGTGGCAGATCCAATTATCTCCCAGGCAGAATACGCAAGTCAAACCTGTAGGTAGTCTTTCAGTATTGCCAGAGGACCCCATTTAATTAGAAAATACTCTAGCCTATCATGATAGATCCAACAAGAAAAAGGTCAGTGACCTATTTTAACCTCCTAACCCTCAGTTTGTGAAGAGCTTACAGTGAGTTTAAGAAATCTTCAACATGACGGCAATGTCATGGCTTGTCTGCCTCACAGACCACTCTTCCAGCCTTTCTGTGACTTAGAATAACAGCCACAAGATCCAGGCCTACAAACACTCTTTTCTGCGATAATCTCCCGGGGTAATGTTCCAAAACCAATGTGTTTCCAAGTCGAAAAACAAATATTTAAATAGCTCTTTCCATACATAACTTCAGTGTCAATTCCTGAGCTAAAACATCCACGCATGCTTTGGACAGGGGTGCTCGCGAAGAAAAATAATAAAGATACGTGGTTTGGAATATGAGCTAATGTGTGCATTACTATGACACGCTGAAGACCAAGCAAACATTCTGGTCACTGACTAAAGAGCGGAGTGTGTGATTTACTCTGCGAGGTGCCATGGCACAGCGCAGCGCTACCAGCTTCTCTGACCAACAACCTGGTCCAAAAGAGCAGAGCCAAGGGAAAATAGCCACGAGATGGAGAGTGATTCCAACATAAGCCTCGACTTCTTACACATCTTCTCAGTCTCTGGACTGTTACAGGATTCAGGTGACGAACGCAGAGCACCAATCCAAATGAAAAAAACCTTAATGGCAGCTTAGGGAATGCATCAATCAAAGGATATGTGCTTGCCTACTAACCACACATAACAAATTGATATGAGCCTTGGACGAAGTTTCAAAAGTGTAACCGGCTCTTTGAGAATGTCTCCCCTCAAAGGGGATAATGCTCTAAGGCCGATATTGGGAACAGATATATGAGTCTTAGCATCTCTAGGAAATTACAGTCTGTAATTTAATTTCAAGCCAAATTGTGTGCTGCACTATGATCGCTATTCAAGAAAAATCCCCTGATTTTCACCCCAACCACAACTTTGCAGCATTTATTGCTACCCAAGCACACAGTGTCAGCACAGACGTGTTGCCTATTCATCATTTCTAAAGGATATCCTCCAGATAGTAGAACATGAAGTACAGAACACATACTGCATATGGCCATGCCAAAGCCAAGGGCATTGTTTGTTTTTCCTGTACTACAGAGCCATGCCATGTCGCTCTGTAGCAGCTCAATACACCAGTTCCCAAACACACACGCATTCTCCCCCCGAAAGATGGGAAATGTAATCTCAAAGATGTGTCGGTGTGTGTCTGCCCTCTACAATCTGTGCCCTCTGTGTCCGAGTGCCTCTAGAATCAATTCCCTTGCCTTTAATGGCTCTTGCAGCACCTTACAGCCAGATCACAGACCTGTGTCCTTTAGTCCAACAGAGTACAACAAGGACTCCGGTGGGAAGTGACACCTCAGGACATGCTGTTTAACCAGGGCTAAAATGAGTGGGTGAACGGGCCTGTTAGTTGTTAACATTTCAGCCATTTGCGTCATTTATAAGGTGTGTGTAGGCGAGTGACGGAGATCAGGGAGCTTGTTCCTATGTGTGTGTTTTCCTGTCAGCTGTTTATGATTATTATTGTTAGTGTGTCTCTTCTTGTGTGGACAGCACTAACCTGTGATCCTCGGGAGCCTCTCTTGTGGTCCCACTCCGAGCGGGGGAGCATCTGTGGGAAAGCAGAGACAGAGACATGTTCAAAACCACAGTCAAGAACATCCTGTTTCTGTTTGCGTCCTACAACAGAACTTTAACACCGTAAGGGAGATACACTGCGCTGTGGAGGAGGAGAGGAGGAGCAGGAATGGTGATGCAAAGAGTCTGGGAAGTGTTGGGGGAATGGAAACGATCATAAAAGGCAAAAAAGGAATTTGTCTATTTTTTCCACTTTCCACTAAGCACAGACGTCTAATGCAATTTCACAGTCAGGTTTGGTTTACTTTAGCTCCTTTTCACTGCCCAAGGCCTGGTGGAGGCTGAGGATTTTTACGCTGTCTAATTACCAGCCACAGTGTCCTCCCACAGGCCTCGTAAACGCGCTTTCCACTTTCTTGGGAGTCACCGAAGGCATCAGTGCAGCTCTGTCACTGATTTTCGCGTTGCAGGAGAGCCAAGTCAACATTAACCCCCCCCTCCCTCCCTCCGCCTGTGTTTGGGCTTTCTGCCCCAGAACTGAGAAGCCCTGAGAAACCCAGCGTGTCGCTGTGACAAATTGCTGCTGCACAAACACAGAATTAGAGCCAAATTGATAATTCAGGTGTAATTTATTGTGTCAGAGGAGGTCATTGAATTGTGTCATGCTGTGAGTGAGAACATTAGGAAACAGTGGGTTTCCGTCGCCAGTGTGACGGCCTGTCTGGACTTAGCTGTTGTTTTGTTGAGTGTTTTCCAACTGTGCTGTTTTTGTTTAAAACAAAGTAGTAACTGCTCCTGTGGCCTTATTATAAGGTAGTTTAGTTTGTCTATATTTGACAGCTGAAAACACAGGTATATTTGTGCTGTTTATTAAATATGTAAGTTGACAATTAATCAAGGAAATGTCTTTTCACAGCCTTTAAATACCAGTATTGTAAATCAAGTAAACCTTTTGTATTGCATTTTTGTGATTTCTCAACAAAACTGTGGTGATCCTTACAATAAACAAACAAGCACCACTAAAGCAATCACACACAACACAATGTACACATATTCATTTCCAATGTTTGACATTTGGTTTAAATAAAGAAAATACAATAGATGAGGGGTTTGCCCTTTTTCATCTCCTTCACTTATCTTCCATTTTCCAGCACGTGGACTGCAGCTCTGAAGAGCTTGGATTCTCAGATTGTCAGCATGATAATATCTGTGAGTCACTGTAAAGCTCCATCAAGCGTGCATGTGCCTTCTCATGCATGAAAATAACCATACTAGATGGAAAAGGAAGACAACAAGCAATCAGCTGTGTAAAAGGCTCATGTATGAGATGTAAATGACTGTGAATGATAGTATTAACCAGCCAGTTGTGCTAGTTTACTGCTCTGACGACTGGGTTTTGCTTTTACAGCACCGAGCTGGCAGCAGCTCCTCCATGGTCACGGCAGAGTCCTGCTCCATTAGAAGCTCCTAGTATCAGTGAGGCTCTCCAGGCGCACTCACATAAACAGCCTTTTCGTTCTTACGTAACCCAACCTTTCATCTCCAAGCTCTGAGAGACAGAACCAGACTACATAGAAGTCTACATGGGCCCTTTGATGTGCCAAAACAAAAAACCCACACAAAATCAAGGCTGAGTGTCGCAGATAGCCTCTTGCACAGAGGGACTTTATAGGCCACAGTGGAGTTTGTTTCCTTTGAGACTCGGTCAAAACATTTGATCAACAAATACATGTGGATGGTGTACTACTCACTTACTAAACCAAACAGTGGATGCAGTCTGGTGCCACTGTGTTGAATGTTTGACAAGTGCTGGAGAATTCGTAAATAAAGCTTTGGTGTTAGGGCTTTCAGGCTTCAAACCCCTGGTGTAAGAATAAACAAGAAATTACTGTAACACAAACTATTTATTCACCTATTTTTCAAAGACAAAAAGCAATAATATAAATCACGAGATACAACATAAACCAAGCAGAACTTGACAATGAACCTACAATGTATATATCACTGCAAACAACCACATCAACAACAATACAAATACTAGTACTATACTGTAATGTGTGTTCAGCTAAAACTTTAAGAAACAACACTGACACAAAGCAAGGAAATACATTCGTTATTACCTTGTTTTGCCTCAGGAAGACAGAGGAGATTATACTTAAAACATATGATAGTTTGCTGCCAATATTATGTCTAAAGAGGTAAAACCACACATGAATGATTCCGTAGATGTCTCCTGGTTTTTCATGGACACCCTCCAGGAAGCAAAAAAAACACAGCCGAGGCAGTAACATTTCCAAATGGAATTGTTTTTGTCCTAAAGCTCCAGTGCACCTACTGGGAGAAATAACAACTTTGTAGAAGTTATGCCCTTTGTTTCACCCTCTGCTAGATTCATTATGACGCCCAATAACTAGGAATACTTCAGGTCTAGCAGTGGCTTTCCATGATTTACAGCAATGCTGGTAATTTATAGACTGTCTTTAGGAGATATGTCTTTCAATCACGGCACAACATGACACACTCAATAAGGTCCAACCATTTTTATGGGACTCTCGCTCCATTGTGAATGCATTGTGGAGATTTTCTCTACTTCTTTCCACCCGATTTAAACTGTTGAGAAAGAAACAAATAAGAGGAAAAAAATGATAACAGTGAAGTTCAGCTTACAGCAATAGAAAGTGCTGCCAAGTAAAAGGGAACCTTCCATAAAATAAATTGGAGATGATAAAATCATACTGAGCTCATTTGAACCATTATTTGTGTACCATATCATATTCAACATTCCTCAATTTAGTTTCATTTGAATACTGATACAAATATATTTATAATACAAAGTGATTGTGGCATTGTCTGTATTGAGGTTTTTATCATTTTAGTCAAGTTTGCATTCATGCTCCAACAACATGGAGTGTCAGAGACTGGAAGCTTGATCAATATTTTTTCTACTTTCCACTTGTTTTTAGACATTTGTATTCAATCAATTTACGACTGGAGTGTTACCTCCTAGAGTTGAACTTCCCCTTGTTGCGAAACAATGACTAGACCCCATTACGGTGCCCACAAGACTAGAGAATAACATTAAAGAACTTCAACAGCAATGTTTTTTTTTCCAGCCCAAAGAACTCACTGCCCACATATTTCTTTGAAACTATTTTCCACCTATGAAGCCTGCACAAAGTGAATCACCAAGTCAATGTTCCTGGAAAGACACATTGCTGTTGAACACAAACAAAATTCCTTTCACTGACACTGTATTGGGGTGAAGGTGGAAACTAAACCACAGTATACTGAATGGATACCACAACAAGTAAGAAAGAATCAGAAAATACTGCTATTATGTTTTTTTTATGATTTGGATCAATTGAATCCTTGAAGGAGACTCCAGTCTGAGCAACAAATAGAGTGAGTGTTGTTCATGCAAAAAATCTTCTTTGTCTTGTCCAGGAAAGTGATTAACTGCGAATCTGTGAACGAAGGATACTTCATAGTTGTTACAAAAAGGGTTTTTGCAGGAACCAAACACTAGAAATTGACCTTCACGTGCCTACCAGGACAGATATAGAGACTGATGAAACCTTATATAAGTTGAAAATGAGATTTAGCATCCTTTATTTCATCACACAAGGACACTGGATTTTGTCCCAAATATCTTACAAAAAGAATAGAATAGTTTATGGATAAGGGGATGTTTACAGATTAAGATTATAACCTGTGTGTTCATACAAGAAACCCTGTCTCTTACTGTCCAGCATGATGACAGTGTGTTTAAATGTATATGCAATAAGGTAAATAAAGGAAAGGATACTCCCAAGTAGATGATGTGAAAATGTCATATGAAGAAGCCAGCCAAAACATGCCTGCTGCCCTCTGTAAATGAGCACTCTCATGACTCAAAACAGTTGCAGCCGAGTAAACTACCTGCCTGCCTCAGAGTGTTAAGAGGGCAGCAGCGTGGATGCCAGTAAGCAGCCGGGCCCTGTCCACCACCATGGCTCCGAGCCACAGCCCACAGCAAGCTGCCGTGCCTCTGAGGTGCTGGGTAAACACCACGGTGTCAAAGCACAAACAAACTACTGGAACCTGCCTGTTGTTTGACTTGCTCCCGCCAGTAACCAGTTGAGAACCACTTCCCCTGTGGGTGTGAAGTGGTGGGAGCTGCAGCACCCAGAGAGGGGCTCCACTTTCACACTGATCATCCTGAAGCCTCCCAATGAGCCCCTGTCATCGACTTACTACTGAGCACTTTTCTAAATCTGTCTGGAAAGGGAACCGGAAACTGCCTCGTCCTAATATAACCCAGTGATAACTGCTAGCGATGTTTCTTAATCATTCACTCATGATCGGGTCTTCATTCTTCTTTGCCTCCTTCATTCTTTCTCTGTCTCCCAAGTCCTATTTTGTCCCTCATTACTGGCTTCATATGAGTGGAGTTGATGTGTGTCTCCTTGGATGTTCAGTATCTATGTTAGCTTGTTAGTGCACTGGATTTCCTGGGACCCAAATTCAGAGTCCATCGAGGACATAACACCAAGTGCAAAAAAGAGATCTCGTGGTTTAGAGGAGGGAAGGAGCAAAAGAGAGAATGCTGATCTTACAGTATGTTTGGGATAATTAAGGCAGTGTTGAAGGGCCAGCAGATCAGACTGGAGGATTTCCTATCAGCTTGACCCAAGGGTTTCATGCACCACCTCCCTGTCCAATTAAATTCACTATGCTCTCACTTACAATCGGGTCTGCAAAGTCATGAATTCACACATCTGCTTACTTAAGTATGTGCACACACACACATACATGCACTATGTCTCACACTTTCTGCCTCAAGGTCTTGGAATATTCTTTTACTGATTCCGCCTTTGTTCTTTTATCACTGCTCTCTGTCAAAGATATTCTGACGTATGCAGTGCTTGACTCAGAGAACCCCGCACCCACTTGAAAGTAGGTCAGATTTGACTCTTACTATATGAAGGCTTCAGAATTACAGCGGCTTAGCCGTGAGGACACCGTCAAAGCAGCAACCAAAGATCCTTGTTCTCACTTTCATGGTCGTTAGTGCCATGGTAAACTCTATATTGCTCATCATGGCTTTTCAAATCAGTTGTAATTTTCTTTTGCACCCACAGGTGGAAGCATTCTCATGACTGGTGTCACATCCTCTTTGGAAAACAGTCCTTTTTGTTTTATGAGTGTTCTTTAAAAGAATTATGACATGTATATTTACATGATTGCCTTCGTGGTTAATGGTTGAATTTGTATGCATCAGTTGGAGAAAGTAATGTTGTATAAAGTAGCTTGATCTGCAGGAAGCTGATAGATGAACCCTCTAGTCTACCTGGTGCTTTTCATCTATTTCTCACTCTGAAAAGAAGACAGATACAGACTTTCTGTCAGCCTTGAAGAATTCTATATTTAGCATATGGACTACAGAAACGGTCTATTTTATGTTAACTTCACTGACAATATAGCAGGCTAAAAAAAGCCTAGATTTCCACATAATGAGCAATATTAAAGAAGTGAATTAGTGTGTGTGTTCGTATTCTTTCTATCTTTAATGTTTTTACTCCCTGTATTTTCCACTCTTGCATTTACATTTGCGCCCTCTTTGGAAAATCGCTTCATAGGCTGTCCTGAATTTAATTGGACACAAGGCAATGGTAATGCTAGAAGGCAAAAGGAAAATAGACATTACAGTGCTGAGAATTAATAGGGCTGCAGTATTCAGTCAAACTGAAGGAAAAGACACTTAGATACAGGCAGCCAGAAATGTCTGACCCAAACTGTCTGGCTCTAAGTCCAGGTGACTCGGAAAGCTTGGCCACGCCTCCTGCTCTGCCACATCCACCTGGGGAACAGCAGCCGGCTGGCAGGACACTTATAAATCCTTCCCTGCCTGCTGAAGGGGTAGGGGGGGGGGGGGTAAGGAGAGCCATTCCTATTCACGCTGGCTAATGTTTTACAGGTTTTACCGCGGGGGTCAGTCATTGTGGGTCATTTGCGTCATCACCGGAGGAAAGGGAACTATTTAGGGGGGGCTGCCAATGCAGAGGAGGCCATGTGCAGGGAATGAGGAACACACTTGTGTGTTTGTGAAGATTAGCACACATAAAAGCTGGCTGGCATCCACACACACTCGCAATCCCTGTCTCAGGCACCGGCCTGTAAAGTTAACACTTAATGAAGAAAACCACAATTGCATGTCCGTTAACAATGCACATGTACATCAATATTATCCCATGATATATTTCACACTCTGCTCTCTGTTTTCCCCTCCCATACTCTTCACACTTTCTTCCTCAGACTCGGCTAATTTCTGAAGTGTGACTAATGGGATTTATCATCTTCACGTTTCCTGGGACAGACTTAGCCTGATCCTAAAAGCTCAGTGTTTGAGTCTCTACCAGAGATAGATCTGTCACTCTCCCAGGGTTAAAGCACGGGCAAAAAGGATGCCATGGCCTAGAGAAAACCACAATGGGAGTACTCCATATTCTGACCTCAAAAACGACGGCACGAAATGTGTCACAACCACTGACAAAGCAAATATCTTCCTATTGAAGCCTAAATGAACAGTACAAAATATTTTGTATAACCTCATGTGTTTTGTTTTGTAATATTATCTATGTATAAGCCGTTATTCCTTGCGTATGCTCTCTGGACGACTCCTTCTCTAGCACTTTAGTTCCCAGCTCTGCACATTCAGCAGGGTGAAAAAGAGGGGATCTGGCTGGGTAGACCTGGCAGCCCACCTCAAAACAGCATGCCAACGCCATTAGTGTATAATGGTCCAGTCAGGATAACTGCTGGGGCCTGGAGAGCGCAGAAGGGAACACAGCACTCACTTGTTTGTTTGTTTAACAAGACTCTGCTCATTTCAGTCTGCAAGGTGCCAGTGGGCTTTGTGTGGTTTAATTCCCAGGTGATTTAAACAATGCACAGTATGACAACAATAGCAGCCACTCTAAGGCCACAGCACACTTGTTTGGAAGAGTTCTGTCAGAATAAATAGGTTATGACACTACAATTTAGTAAGTCAAATCTAACATAACTTGGCGCTGTCACTCATCCTGTGGTCCAGACATTTCCCCAAAGGTAACTTATTTGTTGATCGGCTAATTATGGTAAGGGCTCACTTTCTGTCTACTTTTCATATGTCATTGGATCATGTTCATCAGAAAACATGGACAACATTAACCATACAGTACATTGACCTGGTACATTTCATAAAGAGTGCATTTGCCCATCATCCACCAACTCTAATTTAACCACTTGAAAAAATGAAATGTTAGTATTGATGTATATCTCTACTTAAAGACCTTTTGTCACATTTATGAATTACATAATAAAAGGCCATAGGATCAGTAGCGTACATTAATAAAAAAATAAAAAAGGTTCGAGCCACATTTGTCTCTATTTTGTTGCTGACACTTTAGGTCTTATTTAAGCGATGAGAATTTGATAGATGTGTTCTGGTTCAGTGCACAGTGCATGTCTCAGACAACAGGGCTGGGTGTAACAGTTCCACTGTAAAATGTTTTTATGAAGCCATAAGTCTGACTGCGACAGAAGGCAATATTTCTTTTGGAGCAGGCGATCTACGTCAAAGAGGGGATTTAAAAGTTAATGAACAGTTGAATAACAAAACAATTTGGACCTGACCTTGGCATGAGAACTGAAGCAACCACTCTGAGGTTTGTTTTGGCGTAACAGTGACGTGTGGAAATGTACTATTTGATATTAAAGTATTCTAGCTTTAGGATCCGACTAAGGCTTTGCTATAAAATTATAACGTGACTAGAGAATAAGAATTGGAGAACAACAGAGTTCAGTCAACGGCAATTTTATTAAAGCAGTATGAAATTTGTTCATGCATGCTGCCTCCAGTGCATACATTATTTCATCTTTTATTCACAGCCCTGACGCAGCGAGGCCTCTGTTCTGTGTTTTGTGTGTGCTCATCAGAGAGGACTGCAAACACACATACCCACACACAAACACACACACATTTCCCCCACTATTTTCAGCTGCACCTAGAACATTTACAATCCCATCAAGATTCCCACAGGACTCCAGTAAACAAACAGACAGTGACTGCTTGCTCAAGCATATGCCTTTAAATCACATCCCTACATCCTTTATAAATCATCAAAGACATATAAACCTACAGTCGGGACAGCACCTATGTTCTGACTGATGTACTCAAAGTGTGTGTGTGATAATAAACAGCATGTGTACCTGTGTAGCGCATAAATCTCTGCTTCCTCTTTTTGCAGGTAGAAGGATTTGCATCACAGAGCCTGTTCCCCTAGAAGAGGCTCCGGCCAGCCCCATGGGCAGGTTTTACTCCATTAGCTTGTAAACGCTTGCTTTGTCAGGAAAATTCCCGGAAGGCTCTAGTTCCCAAGGTAGAAGGAATGCAGGGGTCTGCGGGGACCAGGAAGGTACATGGGAACGAGAGCCTTTCCTGATAAACTCTTCTATCTGGTGGGCTTCTCTCTATAAGGCACAGCATAAATCCATTAAGCATGGACCATCACGCTGATAGCCACCCTGGAAACCTGGCTTAGGGCAAAGCAAACAGGGAGATATAGGAGAGGTTGGTGTGCTATGGGGGGAAAAAGGCTGCAGGCTTCTTGAGTGACAGCAAGTTATCTTCTTTGATGACACCCGCACTGGAGCTCACTGAGGCTTAACAAGCAATACACAATATAAACTATGTTGTCTGCTAACCCTAACCAAAGACAAAGTAGTTATAATATGTTGTCACTGTTTCCGGGTCTTTGGCAAAGGTACATGATGTATGGTTTCAGTAGAACTCTTCTGAGAAGCGCCAACAGCTCTGTGACTGGACCACCCAGAGTTATTGTTCAGAGGAACATCTATTTCACACTGTGACTGGGAGGGATACATGCTTTATTTGTGCTTATAAGTATGTAAGCCAGGGATGGAAGTGGTAAAAGTGGTAATAATACCACAATGTTAAGTTATTCAAAAAGAAAAACATTTGTTTATTCGCCACATGGGGTAGTTCAATGGGTTGTCCACACAATACTGACATTATAACATTGTACAGTTACTATTAGTTTAATCAGCACAGTGCGCTTTGTCTAAACAGCCCTCTTACTTACTCTTGGATCTGTTTATGGGTTTTGTATGTGACAGATACACGCTCAGAGGTCAAAAGTATATTTCCCTATAAAATGTAGCAGAGAAGACATATAAAGGAGCATACAATAAAATATTTGATTAATTGTACTTAGATACATTGTGCGACTGGTTTTATTAGCACATGAGGGAGTTTAAATTCATACAGTCATATATGACTGACTGATACATTCATCGCAGTATATCTAACTTATAAGAAGTTGATTTTCTGTTTGTACACACTGTATGTTTGAGTGTATGGTTGTAGGGTAAACAACCTTAACTATATCCATACATATATATGTCTTTGCAAGGCTCAGTTCTCATGTGTGTGTGTGCATACAGATGTGCAATAGTGTCCATGTAGGCACATGTGCTCAGGATCAGAAAGAGCATTAAGGTCTGCTGTTTAAACATGGAAGGAATCCTAGTAAAAATACACAAAGCATTTGTTTTTTTATTCGCACTCAAAAACACGGAGCAAAATCTTTCTTGAAGGGACTTTTCCTGGTTCGTCTTGATGAGTAAATGGTGGCTGACCACGCACACGCACACGCACGCGCGCACACACACACACACACCAGGCCAAAAGGCTACTTGTGTTTACCTAGCCATGTGACTGAAGCTACGGTACTTCCAGTGACATCAGCTTACATTCCTCACATTCATCAGTCACAGTTCTCACTGATACTGTCTCAGATGCTTCAGAACAGAAGGAGCATAGATCATACACTATAAAAGCTGGGCCTGAGATAGCTATATTTATTTTTTCCTGATAAAATCAATAAGCAGAACATTATGTTTGCCATCCGTTTTCACAAGCTGTTGTGCGCTCATGAGCAGCTATTGCCTGAAATACTCTTCCTGTTCCACTTAAAAAATAGAACCCATAAATAATTGCAAAACTGCTGTCAGGAGATGAACACAGGGAACAAACAACTCACTATATAAATATGCATGGAAACTCCGGTTTTGTTTAGTGTCGTGTCTGCAGCTTATTGTTGGATTAGTGTACATTTTCTCTTGTTTTAGAGAACAACTGTGAAAATGAGTATACAACAGTTTAAGACAAACTTGTGTATAGCACTTTAAAATAAACAACAACTTTTACTAAAGTGCTGAACAGAATACAATAAAGGAAAATAAAAAATAAACTATTTCAGCAGAACAAAACATGTAATCTAGGTGTAAAGCTTAACTCTATCAAATGCCAACGAGGAGAGGTGGGTGTTCAGCAGCGACTTAAGGTAGGCTGAGCAGTTTTTATATGAATAGATCAAATGTTTAGGGGTGGTCACCGCAAAGGCTGTTTCATTTCAATCTGTACTATCAGTACAGCATGCAGCATCAGATTGACACATGGTGTTAAAAGTTATTGTTAAGCATATTTTTGATCAAATTGTGTTTATGCTGTGGGCTGAAAAGCAGGGAATGTCCAGACTAATACAGAAAGCATGACAATAATTTTCTTTGTCCATGAGATAAAGCTACTCATGACCTGTCATACCACAGATTTACATAATAGAAAACAGTTTGTGGTTGATTTGTTACTACAATTGTTTTAGCTATGACAAAAATAAATAGAATGCTTAATGGCCTATGCATGTGAATAATTTAGTAGTAACAGAAGGGCATGTCCTAATCAATAGGTTTTGACATTTTATAAGCTGTACACCATGTGCTCATAACAACCCTGTCTCAAAAATAATCAATTAATTTGCTTTAATATGCTTTCAAGGAAAGGTTATGCAGCCAGGACCGTTTCTATCAACCTAATGAGAAAGACCTCACTAAACCTATGACATCTCCCAAAGATCTAACTAGACAATGTATTAAAATTGCTCTCATCGACGCTTACAAAACAATATCTACTTGTAGTAACTCAAGTAGGGAAAACTGTTTTGGCACTCATAGCACTTATGATCTGAATGATATGAATCTTTGTCAGTGGCGAGCCGTGACTTTTATGCCCTCTGACCCCTCCCCCCTTCCCTAAAAAAAAAGAAGAGTTATTACGTCCCAGCGTATACTTCAGCGGAATATCAAAACAACGGCCCGGGGTGCAAAACGCATCAATGACAGCGACCCTCTACCACACAGAACAACACCATTTATATAAACACCTATCATGACAGGGCACCCACAGCCAAGTAACAATTAAAAATGAATTAAGTCGGCACGGCGGCCCACATTGAAAATTACTTAGGCCTACCTTTGATGATCAAATCACTTAAACACAAAGTCCATCCTGCTGTCCTTTTGGATGAAGCACTTGATGGCGGGTCATGCAGCTGATCCTTTGCCACTCCAGTTTATCATTGTAACTCAATCTTGAAAATGACTCGGTTAATCATTTTGCAACGATGTCATCACTATCACTGACATGAGACATCATGAACGAACTTATGCTAATCATAAATCTATCGATCATAAATCTATCGATTAGATTTATGATTTGAAAATTATAAAAGTAGGGTAGACATGTGGATATTATCCGGCTGAACAAAACGTGCATTTATCTAACAGGTTCGTTTTCCACAGACCTTATTTCCAGCTATTTTCCAAAATCCTATGGAGAAATCCCATTGCTTTTTTTGTCGAGGGAACCCGAGCGCAGCTTACTTCCGGGTTTTAGGACGCGTCACTGCACCACTTGCATAAACTTCACAGCGGGCTGAACTTGTCATAAAGTCCGCGAAAATAAAGCCCACCCATTTAGGGAAGATATGATTGGTCAATTGTACTGTCACTTGACATTACTCTCTCGTGGAGTTACTATAGCTGGCCCTCTGTGAATTTACAGCAGGACCACCAATCAGCTCCTGTCTTCACATAACTCGCAGAGACGGCTCAAGGAGCTTCTTTCATTTAACCCTTCACATTCAAACATAAACTGAACAAGCAGATTCAAAGGATTTATTTCTTTGGATATGTTATTTTAAATTAAATTAAATCAAGTTATTTTGGTAAAACTAATGAAAAATATAACTAAAATAATATTTAAAAAAAAGATATTTAAAAATAAAAAAAAAAATTTATGTTTTCAAATATTATTTTTTTGAATATCTTTGGCGCTCAAAGAGGGCCCTGACGGCTCGCCACTGATCTTTGTTTGATACTGAAAAAGTAAACAAAGAGTAGTTAAAGACAAGGGTTAAATGAGTTAAAATGTAACCAAAACCACACCTTAAGTTCATCAAAGTGTTTTTTATTTGCCAAAAGCAAATTCACAGGAGACTCATAATGTAATCCCTGGTGTTTAAATGTACATAAGCACAGGAAACACCAGAGTCCCTTTGTTGTGAAAACACTTGTCCGTTCCCTCTCCTGAATAGTTTTTCTGCCGAACAAAATGGTGGCTCGAGACCTTGCATTTTGGTGCTGAAAGCCACAAAACTCTCACAACAAGGGAAAGTTTAAGACAACATAACTCTAAAGGGGCTTTGAAATTCTCAGCCTGTCCTAAACAGTCCTCTCTGCGGCACAGCTGAGGAAACAATTTGCTGAGACCTTTGCCTTTTACATTCTGCTCCCCACGACACGGTCCAACGACACCGCAGAACAGCAGGCTCATCTTGCTACCATCTGAAAAAGCAGGGAAAACATGATGGAGAGTCTGATGGAGGCTGTGTTTAACCTCACTCCGTCATTACACTGTCCAACTCCGCGTTTGTTATTCTCTTAATTGGCCAATCAGTAATGGTGGCAGGACGATTAATCAAACAATGAAAAGAGAGATTAATCCTGGTTTTACGATCATGTTCAGCAGAGGTTCACATCCTGTACAAGTTCCACAAAGTTGGTCTGTAGCCTGAAGCTAGTGTGACTTCTCATCTGTTATTGCTGTAATTGCACTTTCCGTAGACCATGTAAAAGCAGAAACAAATAATGTCTGCTCCAGCTCTGGATAAATGAGGACCATCAGCCAAGATTGTTTTCACAATCCTGGCTCGAAAAATGCCCAATTTGAAAGGATAATCCAGTATAATGGGAAGTAGTTCAATTAATTAGGGAGGTAGACTAGAAGAGAGGTATCATAAAACAGAGCCATAAACAGCTTCAGCTGCACGGTTGATAAGGCTGTACCGTGCAAGACTTGTAAATACAAAATGGCCACCTTGGAGTTAAAAACTGTGGAAATTTGGGCATATGGTCCTTTTTTTCCATCTAAGAAATCTGCATGTTGATTATGTGCATGTGTGCATTGATTTAATGGAAAACAGACCCCTAAACAAATTAGTTCTCCCCATATAATTATTAGATTAGTCCAGCTGGGACAGCCTGAAGCAATGAGATCTGTTCAGAAAACCATCAAGAGAAGGAGTGTGTGTTTGTGTGTTTGATGGGGGGGGGGGGGGGGGGGGTCTGGCTGTCACTGCCACTGTCACACCGTAAAACACTGAAGACAACAATGGTGGAAGAAACTGAAGACAGACTTTACCCAACCTGCATCAACATCCAAAACATTTACTGTCAGTGATTACATAATTACAGAACTAATCAAAGCAACAATAACGAGCTGTCAGAAGTTGGAAGCCAAAGGCTAAATGGCTCCTGTCAGGTCGAAGGCAGATTGTTTTAGTAGAGCAGTGCATTTTCCATGTGTCACATTTCATTCCAATCTTTTTATACACTCTGATACCAACTGGTAGATTAACACTGATGGGCTCTGACACGACAGCATAACTGATGAGAGGGGTTCACTTAAAAGAATAGTTCAGTTTACAGTTAAATTACAGCGACTCTCGTCTCTCTCCGTTGGATGTAAGCCATTAGTCAGGAGACGTTAGCATTAAGACTGGAATAATTTGTTTATGTATTAAAACGAAAAAATATATAACATGTCAATCAGTGATCTTAAGAGATGATGGTAGAAGGACAGGCAAGGCAAGCTGTCCCACATGATTCAGTCTTTATGCTACGCTAAGCAAACTGACTGAAGCAGAGTCTTATCAATCTCTATCTGAACTATTTATTTGACAATGGATCTCCCACTTTCTAGACATTTTGCATTGTTTAAACCCTCACTGTCAGTATCTAAACCTCACCTTGTCCCTGTCCTTGGCTGGATTTGATACCTCTGCTGAGCTGGCAGTGCCATAATAAACCGTGCGAAACCAGGGGACCTGTGTTGGCAGAAAGGGCCTCGCCCCGGGCAATAACCCTCAACTGTGGCTCATTGGGTTATGGTTCGATAGTGCTTGCAAGCTCTCGGGTCAAAACTCCAGTCACATGCAACAACGGACTAATGGGTATGTCTCTGCTGTCCCTGGGCCCCAGGAACAAGGCAAGGACAAGTCAGCCAGAAACCCAGCCGTGACTCCGGGCTGAGCTGTAAGGCGGCACTTTTTTTTATTGCTGTCATCTGGAAAGGCTGCCTTTCTGGCAAACCACACAGAAACACACTCGTGAATTACCACTCTTGTTTCCTCTGTGTGTTTTTTCCCTCTCTCACACACTAACACAGAGATACTCAGCACACACACATACATGCACCTGTGTCAGACGGCCTGTTTTCCACTGGGGCATAATTGATTGAAAAATTAAGACGGACGCCTGTGCGCTGCGGGCCCTGTTGATCAGAGAGAGACTCTATTACACTGATCTGCTCCCGACCCAAACACATCACACAGACAACCAGTCAGTCTTCATTGTGAGCCACCCATCACGCTCCTGTCTGGAAGAGTGACGAAGACGAGTATCCACATGACAGAGCGGCAGTTAGATCACTGCTGGTTTGGCAGACCCCTTTTTGTGAGCAACTATACACCACTTTCAGTAGGGGAAGGAAATGGGTTGAAATGGGCAGTGTAATGCTTTCAGCCCCGGCCTCTCTGAGCAATGACAACAGAAACAACGCAGAGCCATTAACAGCTTCCCTGTGTGAGTGTCTGCGAGCCAGACAGACCGGCCTCGCTAGCTACAGATTTAGGCTGATTATTTACACTTTGACCCAGACTAACATTCAGGGGCTCGGAAAAACTCTGATGCTTAAAGGTGACTTAAACCATGAAGGAAACTGGTAATTGGATCCACAAATATCTGACCTAATGTGAAACTTAGTTCCAATTAATCAATAGAGTATTTATGCACTCATGCAACCCCAAAGTGATAATTGTTCACGTTGCTTCTAGAATATTCGGTAATAAACTAAACCTGAACTTGCTTTATTGTCCTCTGGCACCCTAGGGGATGGCTGGAGCTGAATTAATCTTACATAAGCACGGATACACCAGGGAGTATGTTTCCTTTTCATCCGAGCCTGTCCTCTCACCAGAGCGAGGAACAAGAAAGGAAAAAGGCAAAACTGTGAAGAGGAAGAGCCTTTAGAAAAGAGAGGGGTCGGCCGTTCACTGGAATTCAACAGTGCATGAAAGACGGAGAAAAATGAATACATCTGGCGTGGAAATAGGAGAGGTGGTTTGTCAGGCATTACAGAGTTTTGAGAAGAGAAGAAAGGGGAAGACACAGAGTAAAATGGGGCTAATCATGAAAGAGACAGAGCTGGGAGGCAAGAAGAGACAGAGGATGACTAAAATAGGGAAAGGGAAGTAAGAGAGGGAGAGGATCAGATTGGGAGATGGGGATGAAATTTAAGTGGAAGTGGAAGGTAAAAGAGAGCAAAGTGTGCGGCTCTAATCATACGGGCACATTGTGAAACTACAGATTAGGGGGAGGTGATTTTTAGCTCGAGGAGTAATGTCTCCATCCGGAGCCGGAGCTTCGAGCGCACATAGGACGAGATGTGGGGGAAAGAAAAAAAAAAATGAACGCACCTCCCCAGAGTGGGGAGCACTGTGTTACCATGGAAACAGCTCTGACGTCAGAGCAGGCATTATGTGATTACTCATAGAGTCTGTTGAGGAGCGGGCCAATAAAACAGGGACCATTACTCACACACAGGGAGATGGCCAGAGCTCAGGTTACACACATGCTTGCATATGCACACGCACTCACACATGCATGCACAAGACACACACACACACACACACAAGTTAAAGCATATGGAAACACATTTGTATACACACACAAAGTACCAACTCATTCTAGCGGCTCCACTTTAAATAAAAAGCAGACAGATGATAAACTGTGTGAACATTTTTACAATCCAAATTCGTCACACCTTTACAAGGGCTCCTGATTTGGAATGCAAATCGTGGAAATATAACGTTGGCTTGATAACGTTGGTGCAGAGGAATGAAGCAAGAAGAGAGGCTCACAACTTAAAACTCAACACGAGTGTCCCATCGATGACTGAGAAGTCTAACTCTTTGCCCGACAACAGGGAGCGCAAAACACAGCCTCATCGAACAACCACAACCAGGATATCGCTGGCAGAATCTGCGTGTTCTGCATTCCACACACTCTGACCCATGTCTGACAAAGTACATCAAACATGCACACTGACAAGTGCGTCACAACACACACACATGCACACTTCCTCTCGCCGTCTCCCACACATTCTCCACTGGGAGTTAAAACACTGTTAGGGCTGATAAGGATCCAGGCAAACAGTGTGGATAAACAGTCACTCTGGTAATTAAGAACCACGGGCCTATCAGAGACGAGTATGCCGAGACAAACATGTGATCCAGACTCCATTACTGGGGCCCGTATGCATTCCCACCACAAAGACCATTAGGAGGGTCAAATCAGACGGGGAGAGTCACAAGAACTGAAAAAGCCCAGACTGGCACCAGACGTTTCAGCTGGGGTCGTATTAATTGTGTCTTCAGTCAAAACATCTATTGTGCATCTCCGGTGACAAAAAAATGAACATTTTGTGACACATAATTCAACATAATATTACGTATGGATTTAAAAAAGTGTTTTTCTGTTAAAACATTGTTAAATAACTATCTTGCATGGGAGGCTCGTAGGATGTAGGAAAAAATGTAGGAAAGGCAGCTGCTGCTAATGTGGTTGTACCAATTTAGTTTCACTAATTGTGTCCTGGACTGGAGACGTAACAATGAACAATTACAGTGCTTTAAATAAGACGAACAAGATGCATCACATGACTGAAGTGGCTTGCACGTTGTGTTGAGCTTTTCTAGTCACCCGTCTGTTAAGTACAGTGCTTATAATAGACACAAATATATTCCTTGTTTTATTGAACGATAAAATTAAAAAATTAAATGAGCAATGAATTTGAGCAAATGTCTTTCCATGTAATCAATACTTAGTAAAATAGTCTGCTGTGAGTGAGACAGCATTGGCCAAAACTGTAGCTCCTGTCAGAATATACATGTCTCTTGTATTTGTATATTAAGATGTAAGTGTGATCTTTATTCAGCATCAGTCTATCTTCACATGCAGTCAACTGTCCTTAACCTGTTAATGTGCATGACGCAAGTTCAGTTATTGCATTTGGGACAATCGCTCCATGTCATTTCTCTGCCACAAATATGACTGAGCTCTGGCCAAAACCTGATATACGATACTCTGCAGCATCACTAATTTGGTTACAACGATACCATATCTCAGTTGATCTGATTACAAGCCCAACAGCTCTGTCCCTGCAAAGTGTGTAATTGGGCTAATTTGTGCAACCATTAGCAAGCACACATGGATACATGCATGCATCACGGTTTGAGTGTGTGCACTATGTGCGTGAGAGTGTGCTGAAACAAGCTGCAGTCCACCTGGCAGGACAGTAAACTTAATGAGTCTCGTTTTCATGCAGCATGCACAGCCACATCCACCGCCCGAGGCTCTGACCAGGTGCTCTGACACGACACATATTCAAACAACGTCGTGAGCAGGATCTCTCTCGCATATCAGCGTGACCAACAGCATACCACCCAGAAGGAACAGTTCTCTTTAAAAAGTTTTCTGTAATGACATTACCTGACTATAACTAACTTTTTTAAATGTGGGAGGCTTACTGCCAAAATGATTGGAAACAGGGTGATTGTGTTACTTTTACAAATGTAATTTATAACAGACTAACTTGATTAAGACTAACTTAAGTAAAACCACATTGATTTGCTTTCAACTGTATTTCCAACTGTAAGTTAAATTGAGTTAAATGGGCTATCTACTCCAATTTCATGGCAGTAAAATTATTGATGGTACTTAAACTACCAACTACCAACAATAGTGAATTCATTATTTATGTCAAATGTTGAATATTTTACAGAGAATTTGTTACTGAAAAAATAAATCTGATTATTTATTTATATTATATTGACAATTATGCATTGAAGGTGTTACATTAACCTGAGCCTGTTTTTGTTTTTGTTTTTCAGGTTTCAGGCAAAAAAATGACATGCCCAGAACAAATGAATATATATTCACTTCTAAAAGGGGTACATTAATAATCTTTGTTCTCAAAGCAATGATACACCTGTGAGTTGGATGTAGAAAAGTCAGAATCAATATAGATGTTTTTATTTCAAAGTAAATTCAGATTGAACATACAGTAGTCAAAAAATGTAAATTATTATAGTTTCCGTCCAAAAAACCCCAGTACTTAATGAAAACCACCCTTGAATGATGGGATAGTAGCTTTAGGAATCCAAACTATAACATATAATAAGTACCCTGTATCAAGATTGATGCAAAACAAGTGCAATTTGACCATTTTTAGAGAGATTTAGAAAAAGAAAAACACCTCCCACGGGGGCACCGGTCTTAACAGGTTAAGACTGAATATTAGTGTACATGGGTCACAACATCAAGAGCATTACTGCTTCTCTCTGCTGCAATGATTTTATAACCATGAATTACCAATGTAGTAAAGAACAAAACATCTGCTGAGCTACAAACAGTTATATCAGCATGTGTAACTGTGTAAGCCTCACAAGATGATTTCTTATCAAAACAAGGATGACCCCTCATCAAATCACCTTCCTCAAATTCACCAGTTTGCAACTACAGTAAAATATCTGTCAAATAAAAACATGATAAATATACATAAAACACGTGGGAGCTTTATGTTCAATAGATGATCCATAAATGCAGTAAAATACAATCCAGTTTTATCCATTACACTTGTATTAAGAATGCCTCTATGTTTAAAGATAAGGGGGCAGAACATTGGCACAGTCGGAAGTATCGCGGCCTGACCCGGGTCCATACATGGTCCAGTCAACTCAGACATAGCAACACAAATATACTAATGAATCACAGCTGCAGGGTCGAAAGAGAGGGACTCCTCTTACTTAACTTCCCAAAAATCTTTGCAAAACAATCCCTCACTCCTCTCCTCTCATTCTCACTCGCTCCTCTTCTCTCACTAAAGTCAGGGACCTGCACTCTAGAGAGCCATTTCAGCAGCCATTACAGTAGTGGAGACTTTTTCTGCAATAATAACTGTGTTGCTACTGATGATAGGCCTTTCAGAGTTCACTCTCTCCCACCCCCTTTACTCATGAACATGTGTCAGACCTTTTTTAGGGCTAATGATTCAAGAAGTGACCCAGGAGGGGATGAGTGTTAGAATTTGTTGAGGCTCCAAATGTGTGAGAGTGAGAGTTTATTTTGTAGCCCACAGGGTATAGCTTCAGCTTGCTGCCAGGCCCAGCGGTTATAAACAAGTTGGCCAGAGCAATGCAACCGGGGAAGCGGTGAAGGGCACTACAGGACTTTGAAAAGTGTGTATGTGTGTGTGTGTGTGTGTGTGTGTGTGTGTGTGTGTGTGTGTGTGTGTGTGTGTCCACCATGCATCATCTCCCCTAATGTTTTCTCTCAAATGTGACCTCTGGTTCCAGTTCCTTTCCAGCAGCTGACCACCATATGTAAAAGGCCCGCACAGGTCCACTGAATCCCTGTCTAATGGGCTGCACAGATGCCACTTTCCTGGAACAATTACTCCTGTGTGTGTGTGTGTGTGTGTGTGTGTGTGTGTGTGTGTGTGTGTGTGTGTGTGTGTGTGTGTGTGTGTGTGTGTGTGTGTATGTGTGTGTGTGTGTGTGTGTGTGTGTGATCCTGTCTTTCTCCGTGCAAACAGACCCTAAAGTTCCACACACTTTCCTCAATATGTTTCATCACTGTCTGGAAACAATGAAAGGTGCTGGGTAAGAAGTGAGGAGGGGGAAAAAAAAGAGAGAAGGAAGAATTATGGAAAATGGCACGGTGGGAGAAAGGGAAACACATAAGGGGGAAAGTTATGCTGCTGTTTGGACAAGCGTTGTTGAGGGTAAGTAAAAAGGGAAGTACGTAAACTAACAGCAGGTCAGTGGTGAGGGGAGGAGGAGAGGGAGAGAGTGAGGGCAGATTATTGACTTAATGGCAGAATCGAGGCTGTCAAGGGCTTCAGAGACACTGTTTGTGTAGTTTGGACTGGGCCTGGTAGAGTGTGCGGCGTGATGATGGAAATCTTACACTCACTCAAAACAAGCCTGCTGACCTTTTCATCTAGCGGCCCCTGAATCAGTCTTAACATTCTGCCATCGTGGAAATGAATGAGGGCTTATTACATCTGTGGCAACATCACAGGCTCCGGCCCCCTTTACGCAGGTGTGTGTGTTTCATGAATGTGTGTTTCATGAATGTTTGTGCTTCCTTCGACATCCAAGTGCATTCCTGCCATGAAGCAACAATATGGGCACATGTGAAATGAACCAGGAATGATCTCCATAAGTATGAAATGCTGTTTGGTTGGCTCTCAGCAACAGAGAATACAACTGCCACGAGCAGGGCGTGACCAGACATCTAAGGACCTCAGACAGAGTAAATTGGGTTGCTTCTTGAAGGTGACCAATCTTCATCACTGACATTTCAGAAATAATGAGCTCATCAAAGACAGAGGGAGCAACTGGAGGAGCCACCATTTTGTTTTATGGACTTTGTCTGAATTCTGGAGAAAAAAGGCCCGACCCAGCTGCTGCCTGAAACCATGCAGCTTCTGACTATTCCCCGGGGAAAAAATAACAAATGAATGGGAAAGGTCTGCCAAAATGGAGCTAGATTAAAATCCTGTACAACATGTAGCGTATAAATAGCACACAGCCAAGCTTATGATTGAGATCAACAGACATCGATGTTTCCTTTTTCCATAGATCCGGGATACTCTACAGATTTTTCTCAGCAATTGGGAGGTGACTGCCAGCTGCGGCTTGGCAGACAGTGCCAAAATGCAATTTTTTGAAATGGAGAAATGCTCTGACCCCATTATGGACAGAGTCAGATAAGCAACATGAAATCCAAACAAATCAATCAGAAGTATACCAAGTGATCGCAATGCAAGAATCAAGGGAAAATAACTGGAAATGATCTGTTTATATATTAAGGCAAATGAGTCAGCCTCCAATGTGAGAGTCCATGTGATGTGTAAATGAACATCACATGGACTCTCAGATTGCAGGCTGGACCATTCAGCCCACTGCCGTCTCCAACAAAGATTCTTTGCGAGCATTACTAACATACTGTGTCCACAATTTAATTTGATAAACTGACATTTGTGAAATGCCAGAGGTTTTTTTTCGCTCTCATTACTACAGTTTTTGAGAGGATTGGTTACACCACAAATTGTGTGTATTATGTTTAGGAGGTGAAATCAGATTGGATTAAACATTATTATCTCCAACAGGGGAGTTTCAATTCACAAGTTGGCACGTAAAAAAATGAATGAATTGAGAGAAAAGCTTGATAGGAAACTAGAGGAATAAAGCGGGGAAAAACACTTTTTTAAAGATCCGGCAATAGAGTTTCTGGCCACTTAAGGCAGCAGAGACAAACTATAAATACACAAGTGTCTTAGTATCAGCATTTAAATTGATATGTATTTGTAAGCAAATGTTACATATTCATTTTAAACACTGAGCAGGCAGAGAGCAACAATGCATTTATGGGTGTCACGTTTGTGTCCACCTGACCAATATTCACTGTCATTTTAGCTTTGTTTCCGTCTCCATCAACTCCTGAGGGAACGGTCTGGTTCTTGAGCTGCTAAATGCTTTGCTATGTTAACAAGCTTGTCTATAACCTTGTCTGTCTTCTGTTTGGTGTTGGTCTGAAAAACAACTCTGTAAAAGCAAAACAGGACAGGGAAGTATTGGGTAAAACCAAAACAATGAGGTCAAGATGCTAAAACCATTTGCAGAGCTGAGTGACAGTTTTTCACTGGATTCATAACAACTACATACAAATGATAGGAAATACCAAGACATTTCAATTATTTAGCAGTATTCAAAACGTTCAAAGATGCTTTACACAAAAAAACACGTCATTCAAGCATACAAGCAAACATTTATTTAAATATGCACACAAAAAAAACACAACAGTCCCTTGTTAGTAAAACAATATTGATAATGTTTGCTTAAAATACAATTAAAAAAAGATATAGCGAGAGAGACGGTGCATTTTTGATGCTCAAGGGGGAATTCATCACAGCTTGGAGGAGTGTAATCTACCCAATCTTTTGGAACCAACACTGTGACAGGCTCCTTTACATTTTCAATAAAAAGTGCAAATGGAAGAGAGATACAGTAAGAGAGCCCATTGCACTGTCACACGTCTAAACAACTGACAGGCCAGAAAGAAAGGTATTATGTAACCTCTGAAAGTGCCACCGTGATGGCAGAGAGGAGGAGGAGGAGATCGCCCCGGGCTGATGGGCAGGATGGAGTCAGTGGGGAACTGAAGTAGCACTTTTCTTAGGTCCAAAATCGTCTCTTTTTCCCTACATCCACCTTACATAACAGGAGCAATGCAGCTGTAAAGCATACTGCTGAAGCTGCTTCAGGTTCCTTTCTTACCCTCTGACACACGTTTAAAGAAAACCCCTGTGACACGAACTGATTGACCCACTAACAACCTCCCTTTTCTCGGGCTTTACCTCTTTTTGCAAGTGCACACAATGAGGACCCAGCAGTGTACGTCTGTGCAGAACCACAAACCCAAATGAGATTCAGCCAAAGATCCCGTGCCAGTGATTTATTTTCTCTGTGGGTATTTTAACAGAAAATAAATGCAGAGTAGAACGTGTGCACACAGGGTAGGTGCGCATGTATGCGTGTGTGTGCATGCACCCAGGCTCATCTGTGCAACATCTGCTCAACCAGCCCAAGGCTCCTCGCCTCTTGAGAAGTGGGTCACGTTTCCAGTGACGTCAAATGTCCTTCTGCCTCTCCAGTTTGGGGAGCATTGCCAAAACCACCACATGCCATTCCTCGGCCTTATAATGAAAACGCTCTCTCCAAAAGCATTGATGAATCACCTACCAAACCTCTTAACTTAAAGGTCCCATGTCATGGCCATTTCTACTGATCATAATTCCATTGTTGAGGTCTACTAGAATAGATTTACATTGTTCAATGTTCCAAAATCACATTGGTTTCTCATACAGCATCTCTGTATAGTATGTGTATTCACTCTCTGTCCTAAACGCCTTGTTGGAGCTCCTGAACTCAGCCTGAGCACACACACGTGAGTGTGTGGCAAACTGTGAGTGGAGATCCACGCAACTGCGGCTGAGAAAAGATAAGGTTGAGTGTGCCGGCGAAACTCCGCGGAGTATCACGGCTGAGAAAAGATACGGCTGAGTGAGTGTGTGTGTGTGAGGAGCTCCACGGATTGGTCCATTTGGATCGTCGTTACGTCACTTGGTTCCCGAAAAGAAAGAAAAAATCTCCAACGAGGCGTTCTGGGGCAGCATAGACAGGTCTTTTCTGTGTTAGAGTTCTACTCGCTACAGGGTGTACTTTGAGGGTTTGTGATTTTGCAGAGCGTTGCATAAAAAGCTACATAACACACAAGGGGACGGGTAATAACCGGAAAAGCATGACATGGGACCTTTAAATCTTAACACCTGAGTGGATTTGACCATGGCAGCGAGACACAAGGTTAAGGGTTAATTATTCAGAGGAAAATAACAAGATCAAAATATCAAACCACTCTCTTACATTAGCTGAAACCAAGGAGAGATGTAAAACCAGAATTACAGACGGTTGCACTGCTCTATAAACAATTATCTGCAATGTGGTCTTCAAACCATGAATACCTGACACTAAACTCTTCCACTGTCCATGGAAAGGACAGATGGGGAAGACATTAAAAAAGAGAGAAGAGAAGAGGTGTCTGCTACAGTAGGTGTAGAGATTTCATTTAAGCTGTCAAGTCCCGGAGGAGGCGACGAAGGGATCAGCGAGAGTATGAATGGAACAGCAGCTAATGGAAAACATTATGGAGAGAGGATGTAGAGAGAAACCTGAAGCAGCCTCAGGCACAAAACCATTAAAATAAAGGCTCAGTACGCCTATTTTAACCTTAATCACATTGTTGTGAGTCCCATTTCCAGTTTCAACCTCTCTTTACAACACATAGAAACTTTTCAGAAACACACAGAGCATGTCTGTTATCTGGGTGGACGATGGGCTGTTGATGGGAATCCATTTGAAGTTTTCTAAAACAATGCCATGCCTCTTATCAGCGAGGCTCATATGTTGTCATAGCATGTCTTTTCTCACGTCTTGTTTTGCAGGCAAAGATGTGACATGAACCAGCGTCCATGTCTACGTACTCCAGAAAGCAATTAGCTGGTGAGCTTGGCTATCTTGGGAAGGAAAGGGGTGCCCACTATCTCCACTCCACAGGACTTGTCTGACCACACACACACACACACACACACACACACACACACACACACACACACACACACACACACACACACACACACACCACACACAACACACACACACACAACACACACACACACACACACACACACACACACACACACACACACACACACACACACACACACAACACACACACACACACACACACACACACACACACACACACACACACACACACACACACACACAAGTACGTGCTGTTCATAGCCATCGATTGTGGCCGAGTATAAACGGATGTCACCTACACAAGAACACGTCAGCCCTGACATCGTTTAGTGTCTCCAGGCAATGCAGAGCAAAGCATCAACAAATCAATGACACCTTGGCTTACCGGACTGCATGGCGTGTGCATGGCGTGTGCGTGTGCGTGTGCGTGTGTGTGTGTGTGTGGTTACAGTGTATAGAAAAGTCTTATTGGAGGGCTTCACTACTTTATTATACTCCTCACAGACGGAGAGTCAGCGGCCTAGGCATGGTTTTTGGACAACGGACTGAGGACAAGCTCGAGAGCATGCCTTCGTCTAACCAATTCTCTAACAACTGAGCAGAAACTCACGCTTCCAAACTCAATAATACAGTCTGTATAGTTGAACTCTTGCAAGTGTGGGAACATCTTGAGGCCCTCTGGATGTCTTGTCCTCACCATGCACCCGACAAGTGGATATCAATTTGAGATGGCATTCACTTTGAAAAATAAATAATAAAGGTTTGACATTCATTGCGCTTAGCATATTAAAAGGAAAAAAAGTTAATCAAGACTTTTCTTTTGTGTCCCACATCAGTGACAATGAACACACTTCAATACACGTTTTTCTTCAAGGAATGATGCTAACAAAAACAGATGAATAGGAAACAACAGAACCACGGACCAATTGGCTGTAAAAGTTGCTTCTTTTGAATTACTTCCTTGCCCATTAAGTGCTTTTATTTTGTTAACAAATGTCCTTAAGTCAGCCATTAGCGTTTTAGTTTGAGTGGATTCAGGAAACTGACCAATATGGTAAAAACACAACTCCATTGTTAACTGTTCGAACATGGTGTGTCCATAAAAATCCTTATCATATAGACATGGTTTACCATTATGCAAATGCTGCACAGCACTAAAACTATAATTTCCACTTTTAATATCTGACTAATTGAAAGTGACCGCTCAGAAACAGCCCTAACCCAAACCCTAAGACTCTCGCTGCTTCAAGGGGTGAAATAACCCAACTGATGGACAGATGTACAGACATTTTCTTTTCTTTTTTCTCCAACATATTTAGAGAGTAAAACATGGCATTGAGCGGGGAACAGCAGAAGCCTTGTTGGCTGCAGGGACAGACAGACTCACGGCGAGCCAGTGAGGGACGGGGGGGCTCACCAGGCAGAGGTTACAATAACACTTCTCCTCGCACCACGCCATCGAGCTACACAGACATGCAGCCTGCTGACAGGGGGATATCACACTCTTTGCTACACTGCGTTTAATTGAGGTCCACTAGTTACTAAGCAGATTATGAGTTGAGAAAGTTTATGAAATGTAATGCATTGTTACAGATTAAAAGGCTTACAGTATATAGTAAGTTATAAAATGAGTTTGAGCTTGATAAGAATTAACATGCTTCTCAAATGTTTATGAACTACAAATATTTACTTTGTATAACTCAGGGTCATACCTTCTGTTGTTTTTGATACTGCAAGTTCAATTTGGAGATAAAACTTGTAGTTGTACTTCTGTATAACTTTTATTAGCAAAGCAGTTTTTGTTTGTTGGAATGATACTTTTTCCCCAAGGGAAAGATACAAAAACGTCTTAATCGTTTATATCTGTTATTGAAAATGAATGAAAGTCCTGTTGTGAAATGAAAAAGTCCTAATGTTTACAGGAAAATGTTTGCTGCATGAAGTTTATTATGCAATATCCTGTCCAGTTGTAGCCATGAGTAACAAACTAGGCAGTGAACTGCTCAAATATATTATTAATCAACATCTTTGGATTTATTGGACGACACCAGTCAGTGAGGTTCAACATGTTCCTGCTTGTTAAATGAAGGGTGAAACTGTGTTTCTAGTTGAGACACAATAGCCAGAGAGATCCTTCTGTCCAAAATGTGCATGTGAACACTCGGAGGCAGGAAATTAACAGTTGTTTCTTCCATTTGTTTTTCACAAATTCAACTGACTGCAGTTATTTACATCTTGCACCACTCTTCCCTCCTCTCTCCGCTTCTACTCCCTCTCACAAACATGCACACATACACACTCACGCACACACTTCCCCGGGGCGATGTGAGAGTGTCTATTCATTCGGCAGAGGCCAGCTGCACACCTGGTGACAGCCCAGGATGGTGGTGTTGGCTCAGGTCAGGGCGTGCGGGAAGGGGAGGGCCGAGCAGAGCGCCCACAGGCCCGTCCTTCAGGCTCTGCTCAACCTGCACATTCCAGCTCATTTAGCGCCGGGGCCGGCACAGGAATGTCCCCTCATGTAAGGGATCACTGTCTAAAAGGTGGGCTCCTCGTGTGATTGAAAAGGCCCTTCAGGAGGATAAATAAAGATGAAAGCTGAACGTGCTGAGTTCAGTTCCCCAAAGTGATGTGCCCTCCTACCGGATATGTACAAGCACCCATTAAACTGCCCATCCTTTAAAGAGCAAAAACATTGCCTCAACATTGCAAACATAAATTCTTCACAAAGAGTTGGAAATACAACTTCAGTCCTTTTTGAGCACTGACCTAAATGTAGTGAGATTTAGCAAAAAATGTAATTAATTAAAAGTTGAGTACATTTTGTATCAGATGTTTCCTGTTAATAATAAAATGTTAGACTGTATTTGAGGTTTACCCTCTTGCACATGACTGTTCGTGTGAAAACATTAGATGTTAGACTTATTTGCTTAATAAAAAGGGGGATTTGGCAGACAACAATATTAATATATACCAAATATCAAGTATGAGATGTACCCATTTAAGTATACAACTATTCACTTTCTTTTGGTAAACTAAAAACAAGCCAAAGACGCATTGTTTCAAACAACCTCTTCAAGATGTTCCAGAAACTAGTGAAAATGTAAAACCCCAGACAGAGAGTCAGATCAGCGGGCGAGAACAGTGTGACAGACCTCCTCCTGAGCTGCACAACAAACACAACTTCTACTACCACTTCTGCTGAGATACTCTGCCACTGAAGATGCTACCTTTTGTACTCATTTCCTACTGTACAGTCGCTGTCTGTGAAGGTTGTTTGTCCAGATATTTCGTTGCTGTGTAGTTTTATAATACGTTTGCATGCCTTCTATCTGAACATGGTTACTTTGAGAGTGCTGAATATTACTATTTGTTTTTAAACATTTTATAAAATGTGATTTATATTACTTGTAGCATTTTCTGATGCATTAGGTATCTATTTTCCTGCCTGCGTTTGCCAAAAAATGCTCTGGTAACAATGCTCATGTATCATCATATTGGCCCAGTCCTATTCACACTTAACCCAACATATCCACATATGCAAATGCTCTAGTTCTTCACAAACACACATTGTTTTCCTCTCTCTACACACACACACACACACACACACACACACACACACACACACACACACACACACACACACACACACACACACACACACACACACACACACACACACACACACACACACACACACACACACACACACACACACACACATACACACATACACACATACACACATACACACACACATACACACACACACACACACACACACACACACACACACACACACACACACACACACACACACACACACACACACACACACACACACGTGCCAGGAACATTCTGTTCACCTCCACTGAAATAGTCGGTCTCTTTTGGGAACACAGACAACTTGAGTGACATAATTGCCTCATTCTAGAAAAGACAGCAGGAGAAGAAAGTACAGCATGTAATATACCCTTCATCACATACAAGAGAAGAAAATTATTCGCTTCAGCTTCTGCTGTTCTTCTCGAATGTGAGTGAGGATCTTGAGGTGTTAATATGTGTGCTGTGTGTCAGGACTGGAGGCCTGTGCCTGTCTAGCACTTCCAGCTGCGTTGGGTTGAGTCTGTGGTTTGAGGCCCTCCGTGTTTCTACGAGCAGATTCAACCTCTAAGCCTGCAGCAGCTGGCAGCCATCAAGCTGCTGGCAACACACACACACACACACACACACACACACACACACACACACACACACACACACACACACACACACACACACACACACACACACACACACACACACACACACACACACACACACACACACACACACACACACACACACACACACACACACACACACACACACACACACACACACACACACACACACACACACACACACACACACACACACACACACACACACACACACACACACACACACACACACACACACACACGTCCTTCCTTCCAATTTCCATGGTAATCAGTGGGGAGCCAGATCTTGGTGGTGCCAGGAGGGAGGAGAGCGAGGGGAGGCACTCACCTTCATCCTGGACCTCTGGTAGGGTTGGCTTAAGAGATCAGAGGCTCAGGGCAACAACTAGGATGTGAGCTACTCTCGTTGCTGTAAATGAAGTTAATGCAGGAATTGGACACAGATGGGTGAGCAATGTAATGTAGAGTTTAAAGGATAATTCCGTTTATTAAAACTTCCTGCTATGTTCGAGGGTCTTAGTTTCGTACTTTTTTCCGTTGTAACAATCGGTAATACCAAGATTTTTCCTACACAGTTGATTCCTTGGATCAAATAAGACAGAAAGTCAATACAAAAAGTTCAGATGCGGAAATAATAAGGCAGTCAGTGATTACACTGTCATTATAATATAAAGCTACAGACAGCAGCTGATTGTCTTTACTTAGCATAACGACTAGTTGCTATATCATGGTAATCTTTATATTATAACAGAGCCAGCATGCTGTTTCTCCCTGTTTATAGTCTTTATGCTTAAGCTACTTAAATCCGCCACTAGGTGTAGCTTCATATTTATTCAACATAAAACTTTTGTTGTTATTGTCGTTGTGAATGCCGTTTACAGAGGACTCCAGGAGTACCTATTTTTACCAACATTTTAGGTGCCCTTTGTTAGAGTGATGTTGCCTAGTAAACAGATCGTATCATTTTAGTTGGTGAAAACAATGTAATCATAAGGAAGTAAATTGCATCATTCTTTAAACATCTGGAAACTAGCCATAGACGCACTCCTGTCTTTTTGGAGAGACAACAAATGTGGCATGAAGCTCTTGTTTATGCCGCCACAGACCAAATCCCAGTGCAATGTGGCTTCACGCTGCATAATCAACAACGTGGTAGAGGTACTACAGTACACAAACAAATCTGGAGCACAAGCTTCGGCACGCTTAAAGTTGCTACGCTGAATCAGTAAGACCAAGACCCCTCCACCATGCAGGAGCGTACGAGTGAGCCTGCAGTTTTGCCTGGCTACTCAACAAAACCTCGAATGACCTACTTTTGATTTCTACCCCACAAACACACATCGCAGTTCATACAACAGGACTGAATGGGGATTGTAAGTGTGAAGTGGATCGACCAATCACAAGTCACACAACTTCATGCTGGTATCAGCTACCTTTCCTAATGCAGAGTAAGGTTTTCAATGAAACCCTTTCCAAACCAAGGCAAGTCCAGTTAAATGATATCCCAAGAGGCGATGTGTTTAGAATACAAACAAGCTGTTGGGATGAGAGAGCGCAGTGGCCCAGTGGTAAATCACTTCCCTACAGGCTATCAACAACCTCCTCCATCCAAAACACAATTCAATTATGGATGGTGCAGCAAAAATAGAGTAACAGGAAACATTTACAACAGCAACAGTAATTGTGTTTGGATCCCATTCCACAGGAAGTCATTACCATAGATTTCAAGAATATCTTTATCATCCAAGTTAAGAAAGAATTTCCTCCTCTGGTTGGGATAATATTTGTGTTGGTGTCAGTGAGAGGACAGAGAGCAGAGCACCGCGGAGAGGGATGGAGTTACTGACAGAAAAGGGAGGGGCTTCCAACGCCTCCTAAAGAGAAAAGTCTGAAAAGCAGTGTTTTGCTAAAGTCCACTCCCCTTCCTGGCCAGCCAGCCCTGCTCAGACTTTGCAGCTCAGGTAAGATTAGTTAACAACATTGGATAAGAGCTGGCAACATGGCAGACTGGTTTCCTCTGCATGAGAGGAGAGGAAGTTCTATGACAGTGCTGATGTCTGCAGACGGAGAGCCTCGGACTCAAATTTCCTTACACACTGTGAAAAGCAATCCACGCCACAAGTCCACACCTCTTCCTCCAGTTCAATATTCCCAGCTGAAACACAGTAGACCGGCCTGTCATTTTGTATTAACCCAAGAAGGAGGACTATCCCGCAGAGGCCCCCGCTAACCGCTATCAGATCAGCTGATAATGACCTTCTTTTATTACGCTCATGATGGGAAGGACAACATGCATCTACTTAGTGAGCTGATAGATGCTGGCAGACAATGTTCTAATCAAAAGGAGGGAAAATGGCTGTTTATTAAATCCACAAATCGCCTCGGAGCATGGCTTTGGCAGAGCGACGAGGGCAACATGGCAGCTTTGAGGCTTCTGAGGAAGAAGAGTCAGAGGGATAGCTCTCCGCTCTATTTATTTTCTAAATAAACTGTTTTTACACAGTGCCTATCAATCTGAAGAGCATTTATATAAGACTCTAAGGTCTGTGAGAGACGATTCCTGAAAAAAAACAAAGTTAAGTATACGTAAGCCGTAATCCCTTCTTCAACCTCACACCATTCTTCAAACACTTCAGACGCACGGCACTAATGCAAACATTGTCACGTTAACAAAGTGCAAATCTACTCCTTGTTAAGGTGCTCTTACAGCTTCCTTTAAACATCATAACTCTGCTGAACACGGCAAGGGTACAGAAGTGTAACAACATCATGTAGCCTCTTTAGGTCATCTATAACTGACAAGCAGTACCTGGAGACATATGGCCTTGTTACTGTCATGCAGTCATTTCGTCTCCCAGGGAGAGGCAGTTAGACACTTTTTGCTGCCTACCGTCTCTGCTGTTACCGTCACCATGTGGTGGTTGCATTGTGGCCCCCAACATGCGTCTGACCCCCCCCCCAGGGAGGCCAGAGCCCTGTGTGAGCGAGGTGATGACTAGAGAGGGTCAGCATGGGCTTGTTTACACATTACAGACCACACAGACAAGACACGGTTAAGACAGCATATGTACACCATGTGTGTCTCAATTACAGGCAGGCCATGAAAGCTCAACTGCTTAGAGATGAGAGCGGTTGGTAGCTCACTCAGGTTTCGTTACAGAAAATCTATTATATTCTTATTTTCACATACTATGAAGACAGTTTGAGCACTGCTGTCTTCATCCCACAACAGAAGCGTGTAATAGAGATCATCTCTCAGCAGAGGGCTCCAGCCTGGCTGAGGTGACAGAGCAGAGGCAGAGAAGTCTTACATCCATCTTTACAATATATTCTCTGTTTTGTTCATCTTGTTGTTCCATTCTGCTCAGCTGTTATTGGGATATGACTTTAAGAAAATAAATTGGAAGCAGAAAAATGTGTTAAGTGCCGTAGTTGCATCAATGAGAGTTGTTTACAACTAATCTCTTGCTTTTAGGGCTGTTTTCATTGTTCTCTGAGAAACTCCATATTAAATCCCCTAGAGTTATGGAGTCTGAATTCAAATGTAATTCATCTGACATTCATCTTCTGCGACAGCAAAGAAAATCATTTTTTGGTTTGTTGATTAAAAACCTGGTAATGTTCACGATTACCAAAATGGAAACACTTCTGTAAGCAATGTTGTTTTTTTTAGCTATATACAGTTTTCTTCTTGTTTCTTATCATATGAATATGAGATTACAGATAAAAGGTATAACCTTAATGGAAAATGTATATAAACAACAATGCATAATAATTCAATTGTCTTTGTATATGTAAATACATATGACATTCTCTCCATCATGTGCATCATAGTACTTTTAAACACAGCAGTTTAAAATAATATGCCATCAGTGCACATTCTTGTTTATGACCATACAGCAAGTATTCAATGTAAACAATGCAACCATCTTCCAGCTCATCCAAAAGAAAAAGATACATCCTCACTCCCTTTCTGCAGGAAACTACTTCATATTAAACTAATAATGATTGACACTTGGATTAGCTTCAGCTGAGACATCAAACCTAAATCAGAATAAAATGTAAACTGTAAAGTATCTAAGAGTCTTTTCATATCCGATGTGTGTATGCAGGAGTGTGTGAGTGTCACCACAAAGAAAAACAAACAAGCACACTACAACGCTAACTAGCCTGAGAGCTGAGGGCATCTTTCAAGTGGCCGGCCGACAGAGCAGCCTCTCATCTCACAACCTCACCGCACTCACAGGTCACAACGAGAGCTTTGATCACTGCAGAAATCTGTTTCCCATCCACATGCTCAGCATGCTCATTGATTTTCCATAAGGAGGGCCGAGGAGCTGATAAGTCTGCTTGAGTGAAGCCCCCCATCTCCTTTCAACAAAGGTATGCATGTGTTTTAGAACTAGAGGAGGTTTAAAGCAGAGCTGCTACATTCCAGGAGTTTACGGACGGCAATCCCCGATAACTGATGAGGAGCAAGTGGTTTTAAAGTCCAGGACAGAGAGATAATAATGCATTTGTCGGTTTTGTGGCAGTGGCTTAGAGATCATCCGGGGAGAATGTTTGACATAAATAATTAGGGATGAGATGAATCATTGACATCGTGTCCTCAGCTTCCCTTTCTCATCAGCACTTGAAAGCTGTTTCCAAAATAGCATCCCTTCAGCAACTAAATACCAAATTTGGAATTTTATTTGAAGAAAAGAGCTACACTTGCAATTATACTGTATACATTTGCATTAATAAATCATCAACTCGGACTGACTGGAGCACATTTTCATAGGAACATTTCAGACATGTGGAATAATTCATAACTTTAGAAGAAGATAACGTAACATAAAATACAAAAATAATGAAGCATTATGCAACAATTTTAGAGAGATGTTAAAACAGAAAATAAAATATTATAAATCGTTGTAATTCCTTTTTTGCCAGCCAATGGCTGTAAGTGGATCCACATAATATGACATGATATCAGTCCAAAGACGATCTGAGCAACAACAACTGAGCAAAGATAAAAGCAAAATGTCTTATCCGCACTGTAGTGTAAAACAGAGGCATGACATGTAAACACGTACTGTAATACAAAAAGAGAAAAGAAAAAGAAAATCTACAACTACTACTTTTTTAAATGATTATGATCCAAGTAATACTATTGTATTTTCATTATTATTACAATTATTAGCCTATTATTGTTGTTGTTGATGTTGTGGTGGTGTGTTATACTACACATAGAAGAAATTAAAAAATACACCTCTCTAATCCTCAATCAAATATGTATTTACAGTAATAATATTAATAATACAAATACAAATAAAAATATGTTTTTAATAAATAATAATAATAATAAAAATAATAGTAATAATAATTGTTATAATAATAATAAACAAGGCCATTTTGTATGATTGTTTTTGCTATATCCCTTCTCCCTCCTTTCCTCCGTTTCCCAAAAACACAAATCTGGTCATTGTAAGCAGAAAACAAGGCAAAAATAGAAAAGTTGTCTGGGACAGAAACTTCTTACCTGGTCCCTCTGGATGCATGGCAGAGAGGTCCGGCGATGTGACTTACTGTTGGACTGACTGTGTGCCATCTCTGAGGCTATCACAGAACTGGACCTCCTGCGCCTTTTAAATACAGGGATCTCTTCCCTGGCTCCAGTCACGGGGGTGCAGCCCTCCTTGTGTCTCCCTTGGTTGGGAAGGAGCTTGTCAGCATACCTCGCCAGCAGGATGCCCAGCACTCCAACCAGGTACGCTACGTACGGTCTCCAAGTGGACCGAACTTTTTGCAGCGAAAAGAGTGAGATAGTCCTGACAAAGCTGATGAAAAATATCAACGATATGCCCTGATTCAGCCGTGCTACCATGAGTGCACCGGTGGCCACGCAGACGAGCACGACCACGGCTGCTGTCGTGAATGAAAACAGCTGCTCATCTGTCCCGTACACGAGAGACCACGCCGCTGATTCGCCCAGGTGGCACAAGGTTAGAAAGGAGAGGGCGCTCTGGATGAGCACTCCGCAGCGGATTAAGTAGACACCGACCCAAAAGAAGGCACAAACGAGGGTAAACAGTGGGGAAACAACACTCCAGCAAGTTTGCAACAGCTCCGCCGCGCAGCCTGAGACGAAGTGAAGGGGAGACGATGAACGCGAGAGTGTGTTGTCAGCGCTGCTGCTGCTGGCTTCAGCTTTCCAGTCTGCACATTTGACCAGCAGAGCGAGAAAAACCGAAAGCGACCCCACACACACCGCACTCCGGAGTCTCTGGGAACTCCATATTTTTGTGAACATTAGCCTCACCCACGACTCGTAATCTCGGTCACGGCACAGTGGGATGACACATGTTTTCACATAACCATTGCTATCCGGTGCGCTGAAGCTTTTTTCACGAGTGCTGCTCTGCGCACCGGTACTGTCAGATTCTGCAGGCATCGCCATCACTCATGGCAGATATGAAGTATGAGGAAGTCTATATTGCATCTATAGCAGTGTGGTCATGGGACAGGGCATGAGTAGGTGACAAAACAAACATCAATTATTGTACGCATAATGAAAAAGTACAGCGAATACGCGCCCATGCGTCTCCAGTTACGCATGGAGATGGGCTGCCACTGAACGCATTCCCTTTGTTTATCCAGGTGCGGGTGGAGAAACTTGTGCTCGAAACAGCATAAAAGGATCCTGAATGACAGAGTTACTCAGATGTTATTCAGATCTAGGGCACTGCTTCTCTGCACACACGCGTCCTGCTTTGCCCTCCTTATTGGCGTGTCTTCCCTTTGAGTTCTCCTTCTCCTCGCTTTGTGGCTCCACGGCCCCTTCCGTGCAGCAGCAGCAGCAGCAGTCTTTGCAAAACATCAGTCCCGTTCCGTGAACACTCAGTGACAAAACGCGCTCCCCGTGTCCATTGTGTGAGCACTTCCCGGTCTCTGATGAAACAGTAGAGGCTCCCCTGCTACTTTCGAGGATATACGCTGCTCAGGAATTTAAACAGTTTGAGCGAGTGTCCGTCAGGTTACTGCTCTGCGTTTTGTGGGGCAAATCCGGAGTGTTTGTCACCAGCTCTCCAACCAGCTCTCAGCTCATTCACACCCCCGAGTTCCCACTTCACACAGGGAGCAAGATTACAGCAGCAGTGAAACCCCCAAATCTGATCTCAGCCAGCCCAGCAGGCGTTGTCCTAATTAGATCTGAATTATGTTTAGATTTGTTATCTCTTCTGAGTCTTACATCATAAAAAAATGAATTATTGTTTTTTTTAATACAGCAGCAAAACCAGTTTTTCTATCAAATATGGTTGACCTATATAAACATTTCAGGCCATTTGTATCTCAATTGGTGCCCTTTTGATGTGTGGTTTTAAACTACATCGACACCTCTTGAACTAGGTAGCAATGTTTTAGATGTTGATGAGAAAGATGTTACCTCTTCACACACAAAGCTTTGCTGTGAAATGTTCAGAATATTCCTGTGGTTGCCCACCAGCTTGACTCCTAATGTCCCCACTGCACCAGGTCATTGAAATATTCATCGTACTTTAAGTGTCACTGATGATGTGTTGCGTCACAGTGGAACGGTCTCCATCAATGTTTCAGTATGCAGGTCTTCCGTGTGCATAAGAAATGTGTGCTCAGTCCAGGAGGCACACGTGTGTACCCTCAGATGTAAAGCTCTCCTGGGATCACACCTTCGCACATATATAAACATCTAAGCAAGCACATAAGAATATGAAGTATACTGTGCACAGTATACTTCTCGACCCTCTCTCGTACATATTTTTATACATTTACCCCTGAAGCTTTTCAACATCTGGTCTTCTCACAGCATCCAAATGAAGTCAGAGCGTTCTAATTGACAATGCTCTGTCATGCCATGCTCTTGCAACCTCATGTCCTTCATTAATTCATGCAAATCCTGCAGCCTTCAAAACTGAGAAGCAGCCTATTTAGCAGGTGATGCAGATGTTCTTGAAATCTGTCTTTTTTTCCCTGTCTCTACCTGTGCTCTTTCCCAGACAGCTCAGCACTCTCTCTATCAGTGTGTGTAGACAGAGTCCTGTGGACCCCTTGTCAGTTGTGATTAGCGGGAAGTACGGGAGGAGAAGAAGTGCTAACAGGGAGCGATAGGAGCAGGAGGAGGCCAGATCCTGTCCGTCACCTCTCAGCACATGCTCACTGAGTGCCAGACAGCCTCTTTCAATGCAGTGTATCACACAGGACGGCTGTCGGCTCCAAGTGCGAGCAGATTGTTGCGACAACATCTGTTTTTTTCACCTTATCAAAACCCACATTTGTAACTTTTCTTTGGAACAGTTGAAACAATACTGCTTCATCTGAATGGTTTATTTAAGGGGTGACAGGAACAGAAACGTTCTCTTTTTACAAACAGAAGATAAGAGCAAGACAAAGGCGAGAGGTGTTGAAGACAGCCAGAAAACTGGGATATGCAGGCATTCATTTTTCTTGTAGGACACGGGTGCACTAATGTTGTGACATTGGTGTTCCTCTTTTATATTTCAGAGGCAAATTCATCATGTCAGGGGCAAAAGGTTGTTCAAAATAACTTTATCTGTGTGTGGTACGGTGATATGAAATGACGCAGGTTATAATATTTTAAAGGCTGGAAAACAAGAGAAAAATTACAGTTATGCCAGATGTGGAATATCTGGATCAACTATGAAAAGCCAAAACAGCTGTCCTTTTTTTCCTGAAAACTGTCAATGGCCAGGAGGAATGACACCCAGCATAACTTGCATTTTCTTGTATGAAAAGCATCACTTTCTGGTTCAGATGAAAACGAAAAACCACAGTTACAGCAGCCACGGGCAAGATCATTGGGCACGGGTTGTATCGACAAACCCGTCTAGAGGCCTTTCTGAATTACCCGGAAGAATTTTAACGACTGGGGAATGCTCACGTAACCATCTTACCCTATTTGGCTGTGTCACGGTCCACTGTAAAAGAGGAATCTTTTTATGAGGAGCAATTCATCAGACATCTGGTTTGGGTGTAGCATGGGGGGCAGTGATCTGATGTGACCTCGCTCAGACCCTCACTGGCCTCTGGGACTGCGGCTGACAGATATGATGTATACTCAGGACGTGTGAACGTGCTACACAGTTGTTTACCATTGATCCACCGCACACTGCACCACCTACTGTACATGCTCTAAATGATCCCATAGGAACATGAACAGATGACCTACCTCACACTAAATTACATTTCAGAAAAATCTGGTTGCAAATTACTTTCAGTTATCTTTAATGTAACTCTACAATAACAGCCGTCGGTTCAATCACACTTGGCAGGAATTGTAATGAGGCACATGAGCTACCAAATGTGGATTATCTGTACATGATTACACATACAACACAGGATGATTTAGAGTCCTTCAAAGACCAAGCGAAGAAGAAGAGCGAGCGGCTGAATGGAGTGATGGAAACAAGTTTACATTGTGTTTGACACTCCATCGCAGCGTGTTTACCAGCCCTCATGGGCAACGGTCGGCTCATGGCCAAGTTTCCACTGAGGTGCTGTGGACACCACACACACACACACACACACACACACACACACACACACACACACACACACACACACACACACACCACACACACACACACACACACACACACACACACACACACACACACACACACACACACACACACACACACACACACACACACACACACACACACACACACACACACACACACACACACACACACACACACACACACACACACACACACACACACACACACCACACACACACACACACACACACACACACACACACACACACACACACACACCAGGAGGAATCAACAAGCTTCCCTTCTCTTCAGAAACACGGATCTGACCTGACGTTGTTTCCCAAACTGTAATTAGTCCGTGCTATCTTGTATTACTCAATCAGGACAAAAATGGAGCAGGAACCTACATCAGAGCCAGCTGCATTATGTATGAGCCTGGGTCAGTGGTTTCAACATTTGCGAAATGTTCCCATCAATTTTCCAATTTGTACAATCCAGTGAGTCATTGGCACAAGAGAGCTTTAGGATTTAGATGTCTTGTAACAATTTTACAAATCCTATATCCATTTACTCAAGATAAAGATGATGAGAATTACCCACTGTTGTCAGAAACTGTAATTACCCTCTAGTTTAATGACAAGTACAACAATGATGGGATCAATAAAAGATTCATCTGCAATAATGGCTAATAGATTTGTCTGTCTTTGAACAAACTTGCCAAACATGTCATGTTCCCATCAGCTTTTCAAATGTGTGGACTAGCATGACGAATATCCAATATTTGTACAGTTTTCTACTGTTTTAAAATATAATTACTCAAGAGAAAATGATCTTCAGTTGAGTTATTAATGCAAATATTCCCCTGCTTGAAGTCCAATACTGTCTACTGTTGAAGAGAAAAGGCTGTCGCTACCTTCCTCCTGTGTTTGTTGGTAAATAAAGCTGCCGACTCTCTAGGCATGGCAGACTGTAACATACTGTATCTAGAAGAAGTGTCGTAAAATGTCACACCAAAACAGGTGTCTATATACAGTACAGAACATGCAAACCAACACAAACACACACAGGGGTTAATCGGGGTAGATGTTTGAAAGCTGATGCCAATACATATAAGAGAATGGGACTGCCAAAAGTTGTTTTGGTTTTGCTCATTTTCATGGCAGAGAAAGTGTCACCGCCTGAATATTTCCTCAGAAATCACATTCAACCAGTGGGACATAATCTCTTAACAAAACCAAGACTAATTAAATTCTTCTGGCAGCTCTAGGTAGGATTAACAGAACAGCAAACAGTAAACTGTGAGGTCTTTAACAGACTTTAAATAAAAAATGGATTTGTAGAAACTACTCAAGAAATCAATCAATGGCACCATGTTTTAGTCTCCACACCATAACATTGTCGAGGAAAATATACTGCATTTATCTAACATTACAAATTGAGATTTGAAAACACATAAATGATGTGCTACAACAAGGGTTTGCAGGGCCTTAACTTGTAGGCTATAGTAGTATTTTTACTTTGTGGTGGTGTTACATTTACTTTAAGGGGATATATCTTAATAACCTTACTGTTTCTGTGCTTGTTCACATACATTTGGGTATCTGGAGTGCCTACCGAAACACCACATGTGAAACAACCCCGTTTATTTTGCCCCAGTCAGAAAACATGAGTTTCAACAAGCTGTTAATATTTGATTCGTATCCTCTTTCTATGTCACATGCAGGCTCATTAAAATATACCTCTCTCCCTCTCCCCACAATTTGAGAATTATGATTTTGCAAAGGTGATGGAGAAAAATCATGTGTTTCTTGAACATTGAAGCATGTAAACAAGAAACCCAAAATACAAGTATGAACCTGAAAATGAGCGTAATCTGTTTTCCCATTACTGTCGAAACTCTTTCAAATAAACTAGATGAATGTTTTGGCTTGGAATGACAGTCAAGATAAAAACAAGCCCAATTTTGTTTAGGCTTTGATCTGTTGACATTTAAGAGAACCACATTTTCACTCTGTAGTAACACAATATAGTTGTTAGATGAAAATGAGCGTAATGTGTCTTCTTTAAGCAATATAACATGTGTTATTCATACATACAGACAGAACATGTGCACACTGGCAGGGCTCAGTTTTTGGAGAATGACGGGGAAGAATATTGGGATTGAATTAGAAGACGGAGACTTAATTCACTGGTGTGGGTGGGAGCACTGCGGGCAAAGAAAGAGAGAAAGTTGAAACACTGCCTCAGATGAATAATGCAATTCCAAGGTTTGAGTGGGAAAGGAGCCACACATTTGATTGCATATATTCAGGGGAGTTAGGAAAGTTGCATGTGTGAGTTTTGAATATTTCATATCAGAGTTTTCAAAGCTGCTCTGCCACCGCAGCTCGCTCAGACCATGTGGCAGCTAGCTGGCGTGGGAACGTGCTGCTTGTCTTAGACACTGGATATCAGCTTGAGCCTGGGATTTATGCTAACACAGGGAAACTGCAGGAACTTGTATTATATATCTCTGTCTCTCTTGTTCTGTGGAGTATAGATTAACTTCCTGAGCCTTCTCAAATAATGCAAAACAAAACTGTAGATCATGGCTTGACACACCAGGCAGCCCAGTGCAATTGGTCTGTGTTTGTTCAGGACATGCCAGGGAAAACACCGGCCGTCCACCTTGTATGAGAGTTGTCCAGCACACAAAAGTCAGCTTTCATATGGGCATCTGGGCGAGAAAGGCCAAGGGAGCTGACTGCTCACTTTTATTTTTTCGACGTCAGTTTACATGTTTTCCTAAACATGAGGAATGCTGCCGGGAGCTCAGGCCCAGAAACAGATCCTTAGGCTCTATTCACTTGTTAGGGAAACAGGGGGTCATGGGTAAAGTGCCTCACGGCAACTTTCCAGTCAGGAAAAAGGCTGAAGGTAATGGACAACCTTTTCCAAAAGCATAATCACAAACAACAATCAAACAGATCCTTATTGACTGCAACATGCTGCCTTGTTCTGTATGTTTAAGTAACTAATTACCTGGAACAAACCTCAGGCGAGACACTGTGCTACTTCAGTTCTGTTGATTTTCCTTTCACTGAAAGATCACAAGGGCTTTAATGCGATGACAACATCCCATTACTGTTGAAACTCTCTCCGAGCTACTAGATGAAGTCGAAGATGAAGATGAAGTCTGCCTGTTCTAAATGTTTAAGCTTGAAATGACTGTGAAGATAAAAAACAAGCCTGATTTAGTTTAGGCTTTGATCGGTTTAGAGATCCACATTTTTACTTTGTATTAACCCAACACAATTGGTAGATGATCTGAGATCTGTTAAACATAAATGCTACATTTTAGAGTTGTTTTTTTTTTCTTGATATGGTAAAATCCCAGACTATCAAGACAGTCTTGTAAACCGTATTTAGCAATATTGTTAAAGCAGCTACAATAATCTAGGGGGATCATACGTCAACTCTACTGCTTCAGTTCACTCCAGGGTTCATACACTTTTTCACCAATGATTTTCCATGACTTCTCCATGACCTTTACCTAATTTTCCATGACCAAAGAAATGACTTTTTCTCAGCGGTACCACTGAAAATGGTTTATTTTAACATGGAACAGGAAAATAAGGTCTGCATATGAAACATGTTGTGCCTATCTAAAACAAATCCAATAGGCTTACTAGCTTCTACATGCTAAAGCAACTCAAATCTCTCATCAGCAAAATACCTCGTCAGTTAAATGCCATTTGACGTTTCATTATTATACGATACAGTATTTATTATCATTACAGTATTACTATTTTGGCGATTAGATAAAATATAAATTATATTTGATGCAACTTTAGTAAAATGTCCATGACTTTTCCAAAACTTTGGGAAAAATATTGTTTTCCATAACTTTTCCAGGGCCTGGAATTAGCCTTTTGAATTTCCACGACTTTTCCAGGTTTTTAATGACCGTAAGAACCCTGTCACTCTCATTTGTGTCCTTTCAGGCAGCAATGGGCAGCTGTTACTGCTTAGTGGAAAAAGTGGCAACAGTTAATGCTGGTTAATAAAACCCCAAGGCTAAACTTGTATCTGTACTCTGTATTGGCTGTGAGTTCAGAATTAGTATTAGGAGAGACAAACTCAGATACCAAATACTGTATGTAATAATTCAGTGACATTGCAGGCTGGCAGACCACTTTATTCTCCTTCGGTGTAAATATGCTATTGGAGAATGTGTCTGGCTGCTTAGGGAGGACTTGAGAGGAATCTGAAGTACACGCTATTGGTCTTCCAAACGGCAGACACAAACACGGATGAAAACCTACGGAACAATTTAGGGTACCACTCAGAACCAGCCAACAGCTGCGAGCTTTCACTGAAGCACGCAAAGCAACTTTCCTCTCCTGTGGCCAAATTCTCCAAACTTCAGACATTCACAAAAGTCAGTTTTTCTGAATCACTTGTCGATGTTGGCTGACCTATGAAGAGTTGGCACACAGAAGACACGCACGTAAACAGAGGGAGAGACGGAGAGAAGACAGGACACCACGGCAGACTTCCTGTCCTCCAGAAGCATCAGCAGCACCTTCTGCCTCATCCTGCCTCCGTCCAATCAGATCGCATCTCACATGGCTGGTATTCATCTCTAGATTCTGACAGCTCCTTTCCCTGTTTCTGTTTTTTTTGTAATTTATATTTGGGACAGAGGCTTTTAAGCTGCCATGAATCCCCCGCTGTTTGTACCGTTTGTCCTGGTTGCCATCACAGAGCGCGGCGCCGGCACACGTCAGGCTGATCCTGGACCAGAAGAGGAGGAAGTGATCTCTGAAGTGTGTGGTCCCTCAAGAGGAAGCAGGCAGAACATTTTATGGGAAACACCTACATGGTTGATACACTGAACAGAGACTTTTAAGGAAACGTTTTTGCCTCTTAAATTGAGAATATAAAGCGTCTCATGCCCTTAATTTTTTTCCGTTCATCAACTGGGGAGGAGGGCCTCAAAATATCCCATTAAGAATTGCGTGAGGACAGTCTTGTAGACGGCAACAGGCTTTAAAAAGCCCTACTTAGTCTTCCCAGTGGCTGTTTGACGTCATTTAATATAGGAAAGACTGTCTTAAGTAAACTGACAAAAATGAGAAACCTCTCTAACAGCTTACAGTTGTCATTTGGTTAAGCCTGAGAGTTGTAAACATCAGGGAAAAATCGCACATGATCCTGCCGAGTAGAATATGTGCTATAAGTTAAGTGTTAACACGATGGAATTCTTAAAGGCTATTAATTATATACCTCATAACACAGGAATGAAATACCTCTTATCCGATAATAACTTAACACCCTGTAATAGATTCAGAGAACCAAGCAGATAGATTAAGCATGATATAAAACATCATGTCATTCATAAGTGAAAGCCTGACCCAAGCAGTAAAACAAATTAATAAGGAGCTTTGCAAATCCAGATGTGCTGTAGAGGTGGAATGAAGGAGAGGAAAGAGCCAGTCATGCCAACATTAATTACACTGTAATCAGAGTTTTCCGATTTGAATTCTATTGTAATATTATATTTTAACTGTACTATGTACTATTTGATTGACCTGAACTTTAATCTTATTTTATAATTGTTTGCGTGATAGAGAATATGCAGTGTGTTTAGTATTATGTACCTGTATAGGGACTGCAGATGGAAATGAGCTATTACCTTAAATCTGGCATAAATCATCTCTTCTCTCTTCTGAGAATAATGTATTTGTATGCATGGTCCTTGTTTAAATAAATACACACATTACAGCCAATACTTTCGCTCTCTTTTAATCAACTTCAAATGTGTATTTAATACATCCTCCATGGGTAAAACTGCAAACTTAATTTTTTTTTTTTAGATGCAATTGTTCCATTTTTGTATTTTCTTTAATCTTAACCACACAAGGTGCTGCCAAGGAAAGACCTCTAGACATTTGAGACATTTTGGCTAAAATGCCAAACATCTGTCAGTGACAATTGAAATACTCCTTGTGTTTGTTGAAGAACTTTATCCTCCCTTAGTTTTGCCTACATTAGTTTTCTTCATGTTCACCTGTCAAGTCACTTTCTCTCAGTAAGTAAAGCACTCGGCACCTTAATATATTTACCAGATTACCATGGAAATTGACAGAGATATAATACCGTCAGTTAGCAGCAGCTCAGCAAAAGCCTTTGACTGGATTAATCTCTAAATGCAGGGCTTTTGTTGGTAAAAGGGATTTCTCTGCCTGACGTTGTTTAAACAGAGATTCAGAGTTGGCACAGAGAGAGGACGTGTGTTTCATTGACGGAAAAACCCTAGATTTTATGAAGGCATAAAATTAGAAAAAAAGCCGTATTATTTGCCTTTTCCTGTGACTGGATGATAAGCTTTTGTCGGACTTTTGTTTAGAGCAAAATAGATTTGGTTCAATTTACAGAAGGCATGTGTGTCCCGGGATACACTGAGCATGAACTGGTGTCAGGAGTGTTTATAAGAGCGGTGCATGCACAGACTCTCTGTACCAACACATCCCGTTACCCTTTAAAGGCAAAGCCAGCAGAGACACATGTTACTGTTGAATTTAGAGTTGTCACGATATCAGATTTTCACTAGACAATGATCATGGCCAAAATAATACCAATAGAAATAGATATATATATAATACATAATGCTATCAGTCAAATGAACCCCTTACTAGGTTTTCTGTGTGTTTTGTCTCTTTTTCGGCAATTAATTAAACTTAAAATACAAGTTATTGGGCTGGAGAGAGAGTCAGAAATCTGTTCAAAAGCCTATATTTATTATTTGCTGGATCATTTTACACAATAATATCATATTTAATATTACCATGTACGTTTTGTAATTCTACTGCTATCATCTACACTGGTATATCGTGATTTCCATTTAAATGGTGATTGAAAATAAGGAGTTCACATGTTAAGTAAGATTTTCCCGGAGCTGAAATAATAAAGTTATCATGATAGCAAGTATCGCAGAATGAAATGCTATAATGTTACACGAAAGAGCTCTTTCAAACTACACCATCACAGGCAGTGAGTATTTCTCTGTGTTCTGGGTTGAAGGTGAACCAAAGGACACTAATGTCATCAGGAGCCTCCTGTGTTTTCTGTAATCTGTGCTGGTGTGTCTCTTTATGCGCTCCAACACATTTACAAGTGTATCCACTGAGCTACAGGAGGCAGTTTTAAGTCCAGGCCATGTTCTCCAGGAATTTGTTTTCATGTTGACAAAACAGTTAGCTGACTTTCAAACCCTGTGACGCCACAAACCCCTGACTGCTTATTTTTCTCCTTCAGGAAACCTTAATGAGTACTACACTGAGTTCGGACATGAGCCACATTTTTCAGAATATATAGAGCTGAAACATTTCCCTGGGCCTGCATTATGCACAAGTTATTCACGGCTCACTGGGAGCGTTCAATAATTAAAGTGCTAAAATGGCGTATGTTTAAACATTTAAACACCGCCTTTCGCCTTACTTGTGCACTGTACTATTTTTCCCTCTATCCCACCAGCTAGATGTGCATGGGGGATGTGTCGTACAGCGACTTAACAGGATACAACTAACATTGTTGTCACACAAAACAACCAAAAAGAGATAAGTGGAATTATTCAAAAAAAATAATCTTACACTATGTCGGAGTTCCTTTCAAAATATCTATTTCATCAGCATTTTACAGTTAATTATAAAACAATGATTCCTTTGTTGTAAGTATGTTGGTGACAAGATCCTACTTAGCTGATTTGCCATGACACGCTGGATTTTAAAATATTTAAATAAAACACATTAATGGATTTAATAATTTAGACATCATGAGAAATCAAATCAAATAAAAACAGTCTACTGCGCAGCGATAAATAAGTTGCAAACTGAAAAACTATCTGGAAAGACTGAATAAAATATCCAGAGCAGAGAGCGATGAGAGCTGCCGAAGTGTGTCCCATCCCTGCGGTATCAGATTAAGGGCTTAATGACTTCCAAAGGCCTAGGTCATTTCCTGTCTGTGCTTCCTGGTGCTCAGACCTACATGTATGTGTGTTGGAGTTTCCCTGCAGCCCTCACTCTGCTCCCTGGGGAGCGGGCCTAAACGTGGTCCAAGTGGTAAAAGCCAGAGACTGGAGCTCTCCGACAGACCCAACCACCGGGCCCTGGCACTGATCTAATCTGTGCTGGGCAAGAAAACCCAGCACAGCTTGTTATTCCTCCGGTGCAGGAGAAAAGTGCTCCTTGTGCTCTGATGTTGGCCTCAGTGGCCAGATAAGCCTGCATACTCACTAACAGCTCAGGAATCCCAAGATGAAGTCTGTTCAGGAAACGTATGCCCGTAGATAAATGTATGAGCAAGTAGTCATGACTGTGAGTGTGTCTGACAAACCAAGCCTCCAGCCATATTTGCATATGTATGAGAGCATTTCATGTTTGTTTGTATGTGCAGCTGACGGCACATGCACATCATGTTTGGCTGATACAGCATGCACACCATCTGGGAAGAATATACTCAGTATGTTCAAGTTTCCTTGGCTGGATATATTTGCTGATCCATGATGACTGGCAGAGAAGCAGGAGCTCTTGCTGTGTAGTGCGCTGTGTACGAGACACTGACATCATGTGATGTGATGAACCAAGGTAAGCTTTACCACACACACACACACACACACACACACACACACACACACACACACACACACACACACACACACACACACACACACACACACACACACACACACACACACACACACACACACACACACACACACACACACACACACACACACACACACACACACACACACACACACACACACACACACACAGGTATTAAGCATGTACACACCCAGGATTTACCCAGGAAGAAATGGCAATTAGCAATTATGTAAATGTTTTCCAATCATGAGAACTATAACGAGCAAAACCTTTTATGTATTAAAATAATTACCATAGAGAGTCACTAACAATGATGCATTGTCAACCACGCTGTAAACATCAGACAGCTTCCTCTTTGCTATCTGTTACAAAGCACAGCACCATGGTTGCTGGATTCCCCTCCATTGACAAATAAAGGTACTAAGTTGATGATTGGATATGACTCTTCAAGAGATTCCTTCGAAGCAGTAGTTGACTTCTCTCCATGAACCATATCCTGCAGCTTCATATAGTGTCCAAAGTTTAAGATTTAAGAGTGTTTATTCCTGTCTTGTTTACAGCCCACATGAGGTATCTAACAGATATACAGGTGATACTATTTTGAACTGTGCTACTGTTCAGTTCAATAAGCACTGTACGTTTTCTATTATTGGCAATAAATGCAACATTAATGCATTTCCCCATATCAATAAGAATATGGAGAAATGGTATGATTATGATTTCAAAAACACTTATGTGCAACTTATCCCTGTCAGAGCTTTAAACTGGAGGCTGATACCCTTACTGCTTCAGAGAAACCAAAGCATGGCTGACATTCACCTTTGACCTCTCTGACGGAATTCCATACATGATACTTAGAGCTAAAGAGAGTCAAAGCTAAACATTCAAAGACAAGAGGGTTCCTCATTGTAAGTTTGGATAATGAGAGGGTCTCAAAATATAACCTAGGTTTACTTTTCATATAGACTACCTTGTTGGTAAACTTACATAATGTTCTGTTATTATTTTTCCGTTGAAAAACACAAGCAGTTTCCCCTTTGAATTGTATGAAAAGGATTTCATTGAAAGAGTTTCCCTGTGTCATGGGGATTTTATGTTATAGACATGATGCTGTCTCCACATGTAGCCCTGAGATCCAGTTTACCATTCACTCTCAGGGTCACGACTGGAAATAATTACAACACTCACACCACTGCATTTTAAACACTAAGGTTGGTTGGTCTTCCCTCAATGAGAGACGTAATAAACACTGTTATTTATTTATCTAAAAAGTCCCAGTCGGGAAATTGCAATCTTATATCTCATCATTTTTGGATCTCTGCTCCATACTTAACTTTCTGCTCTGATGTTTCAGGAGCCAAGGAGAGAAGTTATTTAGGAGGGGGAGCTCTGACTGTAATGTGCTGATGTCATGGAGTCATCTACAAAGCCACCTAGAATCAAAACATGTACTCTTCTGTAACTAAATAATCTCTCCTTACTATAATCTGTGCCTGCCTGTTCTTTTGACATTAACTCCCACTTGTAACCACGCCACTGCTGTCAAATAAAATGTGTGCTCAGCTTACATAGCCTGTATTAATACAGGATAAATAAAATAAAACACAATTAGCTTTTATAGGGAATGGCAAACTCTGCTGCTACAAATACAAGACCTTTTGAGCATGCATCAGCTCCTTCTCCTGCTCTGGTCCTGGCTCATATAACAGCTGCTGGTAATGCAAGTTGAGAAAGCCAGGTTCATTCAACCGACCTGCAGCGTTTCTGCAGCATGAATGAACACTGCATGTGTGAACACTAGGAGCAGAGAGAGGGTATATATATATTGAGGGGGAGAGTATCCAGCTCATGGATTATAGTGTCAATCGACAACTTTCCGCTCTAACTTGTCAATATGATGTATATGTTTATTGCACAATGTAATGGCTGGAGAATGAAGATATCATTGGTGTTTATATTGGTTCCTTATAAGCCTCACCTTCACTTTGCAATTTGTTATTCCTCCAGGTCGCTTTCACAATAAAATACTACCAAAGATTCATTCCACAGAGGCAACTCAACAAAAAGGTTTAGAGTAGCTATCCCGAGCTTACAGAACAACAAATAAATGGTCAATTAACTCTTTCTACTAACCTAAATCATTAAGTAACTGAACCCGCTAATCTTTTAAATTACAATATGTTTTACTCTGCCTTTCTCATAGCACTGGGTCAGGGTTTATAATATATTTATACTTTTTTTAAGTCAACAATTAGATTTGATGCTGCAGTTTGTCCTGTGTCGTTGGTAACTGAGGAAACTAAAAGCATTGAGTTGTATTGGCATCAGCAGCACAAACAATAATGCCACTTCATTCTTTATCCCATTGTCAATTCCGAGCACAATCGTCCACATTGATTCATTCTCGACCTTGCTGACAAGCTTTATATAACAAATGCAAAGGCAAACCCATCAGCCATTCAGTTTGGATTAATGGTTTAAAAAACATATCATTTCTGACATTCATGTTAAAAAAAAGAATTGTATTAGTTTTTTCAATAGAGTTTAGATTGTTCTTCCTTTGCCGAATAATTGGACGATCGATTCAACCACGCACAGAAACAACGTTATGATACTCATTATGTTAATCAATTGCAGCAATAATACCATTTTTATATTTTATCTTGATATGCAATACTTCATGTCCCAATTCATTTCGATGCACACATGCTGGAATGGAGTACCATGAATGTGTATCCATTATCATTTTAGTGCCCATCAACCCACTTAATTAAAAGCACTCAATAGTAAGGATAAATGACAGTCAATAATTTCAGAATATTAAATAATTATTTTTCAAACATTTCAACAAACATGATAATACTGATATTGTTTTCTCACATGTGAATAACGGCCGACCTGCTACCTTACTGACCGAGTCCACACACAGAGGCATTTTCAATTTAGAGGTCACACAAGTCATGGCTAATAGAGTTCTGTCAGGATTACAAAGGCTTAATTCAGATTAATTGTAACATGTATTCCTCTCCGCTCTGTGTATAAATCAAATGTGACAGCACAGTATTGAGTCTTGCTGCGGGGCCGGTGGGTATTACGACAGTAACTTGACATCTACACACAAGGCCTCTCAGGGCAGGTGGTTTTAGGCTGCAGAGATTTTTGACAGGCTCCATTAGCCAACACTTGACTCTGATACGGAGGAGAGGATGTAGACTGGAGCTCCAGACCCCCCGGGGTCCTGTTTACCTTTCAGACCACACTAGATGATAGTCTATCTGACAAGGAAGAATGTGAGAGATACACTCATGCTAACACCGCAGGACACCAACAGTGTGCCAACATATAAAACATTGTTGCAGAGACTGTGGGTGTTCATGACCTCACTCCCTCCTGGTTTGGAGCAACAACGTAGCTGTCAAACTGAGAGTTTTTTTGATCATGAGAGAAAACCTTTGTTTTTATCTCCTATCTTTTATTTTACATGTGTGTGTGTCCATCTAATCTAGATTGGCATATGTTGGTTTTGTATTTTGTTGTACTTGTTATCATCTTGGGAGTTTGGGTATATGTTTTGGAGCAAAAGAGGGATTGGAATTATACTAATTATTTCTATAGGATGATTTTATGATTTATGAAATGCAAAATGTGCGAGAATAGAAGTCAAATCAATGTTTCAGCAGTTTAAAGAAAAACAGAGCCGGAATATTCTGTACAAGATAAACAGGAAGTACAGTACCTGTGTTCACCTGACTAATTTAAGGCAACTATCTACTATTACTATATTGTGTTATTGGTAGATGTCTTTATTTGGTTTTATTGGCAGTAGTTATGTAGAAACTGGGTGAGTATGCATTTTGCGGCGGGACTGCAAATCATATCCTTGACCCTTCAGTGTTGAGGTATCTCTGAACATAAGGCCACCCCGTTACCAACCAATCATTGTATTCTGTCTACTCCTCTCTCTCTCCAGTGGGAATCTTTCCAGCGGCTCTGTGTCTCTGTGCAGAAATCAACACAGGAATCTGTTTGGTTAGCAATGTACAATTAGAGGGTTTTTATAGTGTTTTATAACGGACTGGGTTATGAAAGTGGGGAAGATAAAGGAACGACTCCGTTTCGAAAGAGCAACGTACTGCAACTCAGCTTAACTCTGTAATAAATATGTAATGCAATGCTCTCACAGTCTCACAGTATTGCTAGTCAGAACGTTTTGCAAAATGTACCTGACAAGGTGTTAACGATTTTCTCAAGTTCATAATTTAGACTTTTTAAATTATTCAATGTAAAGCCTTTTTATTGTAAGAAAAATAACTCTGTGATTTTCCAAGCCCACATTTTCTTTTCCAAAAACTATAATCACTGCAACATAGCTCTGTTGGTGAGTTCAGGGAGAGTCAACATACACTTTTGCACATTACAAAGTCCTCTAAGAAAAGCCACAGATGGATCTAGAAACCAATTTCAGAGACCAGGATGCAGAATCATTTACATTTCACAACAAGAGATTCAAGCCAACTCAATTTTCCATGTAGGAAGAACGTAGTAACACGAGTAAGGGATGTGATATCTTTTAAATGATTTTTTTTCCTTTATCGTAATTTGTTAATGTCTCAGGATTAAACAGAATCGACAGTGTTTACCGCTCAGTAAGGATCACCCCTGTCTGTATTTTAATTATATTCTTGTTTGGTTTATTTCCACAACGAGAGAGACAGATGTGTTCTGGTAACCTTCCACTATTTTTTAAGGGTCCACTTAATCAATGTGTCTGTTTGCGGTCCAGATAACGAAGCTCAGACATATGAAACAAACAGGGAGTCCAAGTTTCACCCAGTGAGAGATTTGGATGGAGTCTTGGACTCTTGGCTAACCGGAGTCTTCCTCATCAGCAGCAGAGAGGCTGGACTAATGTCCGGAGAGGAACCAACAGCACAGTGCATGTGAGGCTGCTGCAGCATGACACCAGTTTTTAAGAAAACAACTACAGTAATAGATGGGGATTACTGCAGAGGATTTGACGATCATAATCAGATTTGACACTTTGATCACTATCCAATCCTACTTTATTTCTAGAGCACATTTAAAAACAACAGAGATGACCAAGCGCTGTACATCAATAAATATATATATTAAAAATAATCAAACAGATATAAAACACATGTAAAACACAGGACAATAAAACCATACTAGCCACAGACTGAAAAGTCAAAACAATATAAAACCCCAATTTAACTGTGCAACAAACATCTCAATATTCTGTTTTTAAGACTTCATGTGTTGAAGAGAAACAATGCTACACTGAAAACAAGGAGCCTAACGGCCCGTCCACACGGCGGCGTGCGTTGAAGCTTCAACGCTTCTTCCCATTCACTTTGAATGGGGTGACGTCACGCTTTGCCGAACTGCATTGTGGTTCCGTCGCTTCGCTTTGCTCGCATTGCTCGCTTCAAAAATTGAGAAAAGTTCAACTTTTTGAAGCGTCGACGGAAGCGTCAGCCAATCAAATCATATGCCAGTACAAGCTCTAGCCAATCAAACCGCGTGCTTGTGTGTCCGGGCGGGAGATTCATGTGATTGGTTGTTGGTCGAGTTTCAGACACGCCCGCCGGCAAGCTTCAACGCACGCTGCCGTGTGGACGCTGCGTGAGGCTTTGCTAGGGATAAGTCAGTGATTTCAGGAAGTGCCCGTTTGATTTGGAGAAAAAAAAGTGCAATTTTGGAAATGATTATGATTAGCTTTTGACCATGAAGAAAATCTAAGAATGTATGCAAATATATATATTATATATAATATATGATATTATATATATATTATATATGATATTGACTGAAAATATGGCATCAAATGAAACATTATATTATTTAAATTATTTATAATTTTCCAGAGCCCAAGTTCATTATTATCAAATATATGTATTGTAAGTATTGCAGCAACTCATTTCATTTTAGCAGCTGTAAAAATAAATGATTTAGTCAAATAAATGTTTTAACATTGGTATATAAATAAATAATTTGAAAAAACCTCTAAGGGTCTCTTGAACTATCGGCCATTATCAAAACCTGATACGGGGAACCTCCAATGTGTTTAGCACATGAGGAACAGCCTGTCAGGACGTACTGGAGTATAACATCTTTTTTTGTGTGTGAATTAATAAGATGGTGAAAAGCAGCCTCCATCCGATTATCATTCATAACATACCGACAGCGATACCACAGCACACACCACGTCACTGCACTGCTCTTCAGTCATTACTGTCATAATCCATTACAGGGTTTGAACGAGGCTCTTTGCGTTTCAGTATTGTTTTCACTGGAGCTGTAGTCTAATAGTTGCTGACTTGGCCTTACTTGACAAAGTTTCAGTGAGCTGGCAGAGATGATAGATTCTGTTGGTCGCATTGTTTTTCCAACATCTCTATTTGGCTGGTCTGACCCTGTCATTTATAATGGCCCCCGGTCCATGTTTAATTCATACAAGCCGCGCAGAGTGAGGCTCCACACAGGAAGCTGGCATTACAAGCGACGGCCATTGCACTTTCCTGCGTCATATTCTTTATCGAGACGGAACTCCGAGACAGGATTTATGATCAGCAGGCAGAACATGATTCGTCAAGCCCAGTTCTTGCACCCCTGCTAACCTCAGATTTCCCATCAGTTTACTAACAACCAAACAACTTCTCCCGGCTATTCTCCAAAGCTGTCAGCAATTACATCCTGAATGTAAATCCATGCTGGAGCTGTGAGTGACACAATGTAAACACTAATCAGTTATGTTGCATGCTTTATCTCCACAGTGTTACAGTATGGTGACATTAGCTGGGTGCCTTCCAAGTTGCATCAGGAGCCTCACTGAGTCTCCGCAGCCTAATTAGGCGCTCCAGTAGCGGCTGTCAACACCACCATCGTGGGCTTCAAAGCTCGGGCTGTAGCGTGTGATCTGTCTAAATATTTCTTTCATGAAACCCTCGTCACATCAGTGCTGAAAAAAAAAAAAAAGGGTCAGAGAGAGAAAGAGAGGAGGGAGGAGGAAAGAGTGAAATCAGGTGGTGAGATCGAGCCAATGGAAAGGAGCTCGACCCCCCCTCAAAGTATTTGAAGCTCCTTGCATGTCATGAGCAGACCCAGAGGGACTTCTTCTGTGATGCATGAAAAATCTCTTTTTATAAGTCCTCACTTACACTCTGATGCTGCACGGCATCGCTCCAATGGCAAATACTGGCTGATAATTTGCTGTTGCCGCAATGTCGCAAAAAATGTTTACAACCCAAATGTAAATTAACATGAAAAACCTTTCATTTTTCGCTTCATCATAAACATTTATGTAAAATCTTGGCATGACTGTGTATACCATACTCGATGGATAATTCAAGGGGTTTTACACAAACAAAGAAAAGAAAGGCTTACCTAAAGAGGGAGAACAAACAAAGTTACTGTACAAGCAATTCTTCATAACAATCCACATTCTGCAGGGGAGAATTAGCCTCCACTGTTCGGGCTGAGGGTGGAAACATAGTTGCGAGTGAGTGCTGCAGACATTCTTGGAGTGTTAATGTCATCATGATGGGCTCACCATGGGTCCGCAAACTGACAGACCATCATCTGCATCAGGCCTCCAGGCACGCTTGTGGTCCCGAGTGTCTCAAGAGCGAAGCAGAGAGAGAAATCTGCAGTTGTTTAAAGGTTACACAACATAATATTTGGAGGTGATCTATTTCTTCGAAGGACTGTGGCGGCGGTGGTGACGGCAGTGGTGTTTGTGGTCAGGCTGGAAGGCTCTGATCACATACCGGCTCTGCGTCTGCTGCAGCTGGAAGCATGGATGTTAAATGTCCTGAAGAAGAACTGCATAAGATGGAAATAAAAATTCCACAAGATGTAAAAGGCCTGAACATTTGCATCACTCACTATGTTTCCTTTATGATCTCATGTTAAGAGATGAAATAAGACAACATGATATAACGTAAAAATGCCAGTGGCTGTAAAGAATCTCTTGAGACTGAGATACGCATGCATGCACAAACAGTCATATGCACGCACATAGTATACATGAATGCTCCCATTAAAGTTGTATAACGTCTTTTATTGTTTCCCTGTCTCTCTTACTTTTCTTCCATATGCGACTGTTGATTTGTGTGACATACTGTATGACCATGGTTGCCACGATTTCCATCTCAAAAGCACAAATAAGACAAATTGCACATTCTCTCACACATGCACATTTCCAAACAATGACGCACATGATCATACACAAACATCGTCAAGGAACATCACAACTAACGAGACTAAGCTGCTCTCGAAGAACACAGCAAGATTTAATCTAAAAAGTAACATACATACATTAGAGAATATTACACTGAATATTTTCTTAGTTTATGGTTTCATATAACATGAAGCCAGTCACACAAACTCTAACTGTAGCCATTCATTAACTAAGGCTTTGTCTTTAAATGTGTGGCCCTTACACAAGCACTCTATGTACGTCAGCATCTATAAGAGATCAATAGACCAACATGCCATCACAGTAAATGTTTGACACCACCTATAACCATTAAGCAACGTGAAATTGAGATGATAGGAATTTTTTAAATCATCAAAAAATCCTCAAACTCTTAGCAAGTCCATAGGGCATTTTTTCTCAGACTGCATATAAACAGCCTGGTAAACTCCTCCAGTCCGTCGCACACTTCCTCTCAGATTTCAATAAATAAAGTTGTTTGGTAATTCTCATGTTAGAGATTAACATCGGCAGATTTTAGACAAACTATTATATTTTCCTTTCAGAAATGATTGGAGTGCTTTTCCTACTCTAATAAAAGCTATTCCAAGCAATGTTGATGACATTAAAAAAGCGTAGAAACTATATACACTGTAACTGTACAACTATTAGATGTTTACGTAACTGTAGGGGTCATATTCATGTTAATTGGGTGTTAAAAAAGTCTTCTTTTTCTCAGTTATATTTCTTTGCTTTACCAGAAATATTTATTTCAGCATCAAATATGCCGGATTAAGTTGAAACAAATAAAATATCAGATCTTGTTTGATATTTTCAAAATCAGATCTCTGTTAAAATGAACCCTGTCTTCAATAGTAAGAGGCATTGCCAGAGCAACAACAAACACAGTTCTTCCAGTGTCTTCATCTGAACTGTGATGCAGAGACAAGGCTGAGATGAGCAAAGGATGCTGTCACCACAATCAACCCAGTCAGAGACGGGAGCATGTGTCATCAGAGGAGGACTTAAGGTTATCGTATTTCAAGATGCTCTGCTCTCATATTTTCTCTCAATCTCTCCGTCTATCTTTCCCCCGCTCTTCCTCTCAGCTCCCCGGCCTACTCTGCATCGCTGTGAGCAAACAGAGCCTTTCCAACAACCCCTGCTATCTCCAAATGTCAATCATATACAGGAGAATGACTGCAGGCAACACATTTTAAACAACCATCGTAGTGTCAGCTTCAGATTAACCACGGGCAGGACACGGGAGATGTGTTTCCTCAGGTCCTATCAAATCAAAAAATCCTTTGAATTTCAAATAAAAAGCAGCAGTGGCACCTGTGGCACGGCAAACAGTGAGGCAGCATGTGCCACAGGCGGGCCTTTGGTGTGACATCAACCAGCCAACCAAAGAACACCCTGTTCCCAGTCGCTCAACGGTTCACCAACATGTGCAAATGCATCAAAGCTGAACACAGGGCCATTAAGGAGGTGACAATGACTGCCAGGAAGCTCAGTTGAGAGGGGTGTCCGACTCCACAGATACAGCACCACACGGTCACTGCACGGTGGCCCTGAGAATCACTGATCTTTGGTGGAGGACAACCTAATAAATCAGCTGAGTGGCTGTTTTTTATGTGGGCCCTGCACTATATGCTTTTATCTTCACTATTTAACTACTGTGAGCCTGATAGATACAGGCAGTAAAAAGGAAGAGGTCTGATAAACAGTGCAGAGGGCACCACAGTCATCCATCACGGCCACCTCGGGGTTTGGCCTTCTACTGTCGTGATGCAGAGATTATCTACCATCGGATAACTGGAAGGGTGGCAGCCCATGAAAGTGTTGAATTTCAGGTGAGCATTTAGAAATGTAAAGAAAATCAGGAGTTCAATCTTCTTGTCCTCTTCATATTTGAAGTTCTAAGATTCTCCCAGGGGTCTCAAACTCAAGGCCCGGGGGCCAAATCCGGCCCGCGACTTCATTTTATGTGGCCCCGCAAGAGCTTGCAAAGAATATAATACGTTTATTATACGGTTACATGCCACTTTACAGAAGCAGGTTGCCCATAAACTACATGTCCCACAATGCATCTCGTTTTGTGACATGCGCACTGAAGAGAATTATTTGCCCTGGACTTCTGCTTTCAGACGTAGTTAATTACTAAGTTATTATCCTATCCGATAATAATCCAATTCAGAGGCAATAATGTAATATAATACATTATTTTATATATATATTATATATTTATATAGTTACAACCGGCCCTTTGAGTGCAACCTTTATGCGAATGTGGCCCGCGATGAAATTGAGTTTAACACCCCTGCTTTACATAGTTGAAAAAATAAATAAACAAACCATTAACTTTAAATGTTAATTGTTACCTTGCAACAAGCTGCCATACACTACCCCCATCCAAATGCGAGTGCAAACAAAATGGGTTTGCACCTGGAAGAAAATGGCATTGCGCCTTTTTCGCACCTCTTATGGATGTGCACCTGGACTACATGTAGGCCTTCAGCATTTGACCAAGGGTTTTCCTTAACAGAAGCAGATGTGACTGATAATAAGTCAGTATGCTTCAAACTAAGTTCTTATCGTATTGTCTACCAGCATCTGAAACCCTTTCCCCACCAATTTTCTACATCAAAATGTAGGGGGTTTGTCCCTAAGTTCTTCAGACAATCACATATTGTAACAACGCCCACTTTAAAGTTGATTGGCCAGGTGTGCAGAGGTGACAAAGTATGCAGGATTTGAACTTTTCTAAAAAATGTGTGAATGCTTTGAGATCACAGCATGGATCCCGCCTTAATGCATGTGCCATCTTGGTCACGTGTGCAACTATTAAAACAACATCAAGTTACGCTGTGTGAGAGTTACAGTTACTCTCTGAAACTGTCGTGGAACTGTGGACAATTGTACATCTTCAACTTAAATACTCAGGAAGGCTGCTGCATGTGTCATTTTTTTGTGCAATGTTTTTGCCATTGTACAACACATTGGAAACGTTTGTTTCTTGCTTCCTCATTTTTCTCATCTTTAAAAATGTTGCAGCTCTGTGTTTTTTGGATTGACGTTTAAAATAAATTGAATTGGTTGCGGGTTCCACTGACCAACGAGTCAATCATCAACATTTGGCACGGCCGCAGACCGATGTTTCAGATTTCAAGAGGCACACGCCCAGTCCCCGCGCCAGCCCCAATTACACAGCTGTGGAGGTTTGAGGGTCCACACGCCAGTTTGTCCAAAAATATGGACCATTATCCCCATTTGAACAATTCACCGCATTGCTCTCTATGACTGCAGGCTTTCCCCATGCTCTTCAATGTGTCCATTTGGAACAGAAATAAACACATTTTCCATTAGGATACGGAGTACTCAAATTGTAACAATAATTTAGAAACCCGAGAATCAATTCACACAGTAGTTTGAATCGCTATTTTCATTTCATTTCAAACCTTTATTTAACCAGATTGGTCCCATTGAGATCATAGATCTCTTTTTCAAGGGAGACCTGCAGCATATAGGTTCCACATGAAACATAAAACAATAAAGGACATCATACAATTAAGCTATTGTGTGTTATCAATCTGTATTGTACAAAACAAGAGTACTTTCATGGACATCTCCATAGTAAATGAAAACACTTAGAAACTCTCCAGATAGTCATCCTTCCTGAATCGAAGTAATGGCACACTTGGACATGCTTGTCTTGTATTGAAAGGATATACTGTAGTCATCAGTTTAACACACTGAGTCATAATGAGATCTGCCTCTAAAGTGAATTGACCTGTTTGATTTCTCTGGCTAAGTAAGGGAAGGATCTTTCCAAAGCAAAGTGAGGACATGATTATCTGTCTCCCACATTAAGCTCCGCACTAATCTCTCTGCTGTCCTCTTCAGAGTCGTTACATATGCAGACAGTATTATTTTTATGTCGGGAAAATGAAGAGATTGTTTCCCGGCTCTGGCACTGTCTGTTTCTCCCGTGACGCCTCTCATCACTGCGGAAAGTCTCCCTCTCGTCGGCCGTGTTAACAGCCAGGAGCTCGGGAGACAAACTCCCTTTCTCAGATGGCCGATTTCTCACTTGTCACCGTGAAGGAGAGGACTAAAGGCTCGCTGGCACATCTGAGGCCACAGAGGGATTGTGCTCGTTGTCCTCTCCTTGCTCTCTCCTTCCTTTGACTTACTATCAGATGAACTATGAATCACACAATGAGGCCAGCAGCCGGAGTGAGTGACATCCCAAAAAAAGAGAGAATTGTTTCCACCACACATATTCAGGCATGGGGAGTAAAGGATCACATGGGTTTATGTAATCAGGACACAACAAAAGGTAACTGTAATCCCTTACAGTTACATAACAAAAAGATGTGATCAGATTTCTGTTATGTTTCTCAAAATTGGGGAGCAGGATTACAATGTTACTACAAAAGAGCATATAGTGTTTGTTGGAAAAGGAACAGATGTATTTCTTCTTTGTAAGTATACTGTTATGTAGGCCAATACTTTAAGTGTGAGTCTATACGATTACTGCCTGAATTTGCTTCATGGTTTCTTTGGTTCTTTTTTAAATTCAGTTGGAGAATGTATATGTTCATACAATTGTGTGTGTGTGAGATTAACGGATTAAACTAAAATTGACTATTTACTCAGATTTTATTTTTGTTTTGTTTTTAAACTGTAGTATATTTTTGTCCTTTCTAAGGTTACTGTTGACTTACCTAACACACTTTATTAAAAACCCATTGTCATTATTTTCATTTGTATATGTATTTGCATTGCATTTGATATTGAGGTAATCTAAAAGTAAAGCTAAGTAATCATGGTATTTTGATACTTAGATTAGGTTACATTTTGTACAGGTATTAAGTAATTGTAACTGAATACATTTTTAAAGTAACCCTCTCCAACCCTGCACATGTTTTTGAGCAATATGGAAGAATAAGTCTAGAAGTATGAGAGGAAATATGAGGGGAACACCCCTGCATCGTTGAAGCCATTCTCATTTCCCTAAATTCATTTTACAGTTTACATTTTCCTCTTTGAGTCACAACAGCCAGCCAGAGTGAAGAACTCAGGATCATGTATGATTGCATGTATGATTGCATGTATGATAATAACGGGATTTGTATGTATCGCACACACTCATAGCCAGAATCCAAATTATCTTTCAATAGCATCAAGGTGCGCTGCACATTATAGGATGTGACAGGACAATTTGAGGATATAAATTCAAAAAATTACCATTTAACTTCTAAGATTGAAGCTGAACACTTTCTATTGGAACAGTTATACTTTAATTATTTTTGTTGGATTGGCATCTAATTCTGTGGAAATTGTCAAATCTAACCGGAGAAACGTGTGGTTTGAATCTTGAGGTGGAGCATTTATAAAAATAAGAAAAAGATAGAAGAAGCAGTCTTTATCAGTGTACATTAATCTATTTTAGCGTCACGTCTCTGCTTTTGGGACGATGCATTCATCATGATAGTATGATATGTAATGTAATCAAAAGTGACTGTTTAGCACTCAGGTGATTTCCTCCCATGCACTCTCCATGCAATCATTTCACTTGAGTCTGTTGTCTGAGAGTTGTTTTACGCTTCTGAATGACTGATATCGGTTTCTATAAATCAAGGAGAACAGGTGCAATGATCAAGACCATTATGGAAGATACAAATGCATATTGACGTTTGAAGACAACTGGAAGAGTCGTTCATCCCTTGTGTGTTGCATAACTAATGCGAACAAACATTAGCTTGTGTGGTAAATTAGGAGGAACAGTAAACAGAAACAAATGAGGAAAAAATGATGTTAAAAAAAACATGTTGATGTATTGTAATCAGATATGTAAAACTGCGATAAAGACCATAAGATGTGTCTTAAAGGTTTGAGGAAATGCAGCAGGTGGATCCAGTTAACGTCATTTTGTTAAGCTATATTGCCGCGATCCACAAGCATACAGACTTAACTCTACAAATGTTGTAGCGAATCAAATTAATCTAATGAAACAAGCATTACATAACAACTAATCAGCCTAAATAATGCTGATAGAGCCACTGAGATCTAACAGGCAGACATTAATCAATCTTCTCATCAAAATAAATGTATAAGCAAACTATCTCTTCAGAAATAATGTTTGCCTTTCCCCTATACTGTAGTTTAGTAGTGATGTGTATGAAGGTTACTGTTTCTGATGGGAGATATCTTGAGTTTAGTTATCAGAGTCAATAAGAGAGGAAGAGGAGAGACCTTGAGAACAGTAGGGTTCACAGCCAGAGAAGTGACTCGATAAACACAACTTCCCTGATAAGAAGTAAAGTTCTCAAGTCATGCAAAAGTGTGAAAAATCTCTTTACGTAGTACATTTGATCTCAATTGTATTTCCTCTGCTTCCAGCATTTTTAATTTCACACAACTGTAACGCTATCCCTCCTCCATGGAGCTCTGATTGAACTAAGTCTGAACAGAGGGAGAGTTTGATCAAATGCTCAGAGTACTGTGAGCTGTATGCCGCAGCTTAAAAAAGAAAACTGCAATTGTCCCATCGTGCTTCATGTTCAAAGTGTTCTCCTGCAACATGTCTACTGTGAGCCTCCTCTCCTTTGCCGTGTTGCATCATGGACGGCTGATGTAAGCTGGTGAACACAAAGGGAAACGCTCAACGTCATTACTTTGGGGAAGCCTGTCCTGCGGTTTTTATCGTCTAATATAGCCTGACCACACCCAGACGGCACTCCAGACATCTGCCTGCGTCTGGATGTCTTCATTCTGGTGAGACTGGTTATCTCTTTCAGCCTGAGCTGGAGGATTAAGACAATGTTTCCAGAGAACAATTGTAAGAGAACAGCAATGTGAAATTTGGAAAATGTGTTATTCTTTTCAAACAAAGAAGCTGATAATATGATCAGATGAAAGAGAGCGATCCGTAAATTATAACAAAGGACAGGAAGATGAAAACGTTGTGGGTGGTTGGTATAGTTTTCTTTTTCTGGCAGCTGTCCCGATGCCAAATTCGGCGACACATCTAAGAGTTGCCGTCGCGTCCTGATATAAATTCAATGAAATGGAAAAAAGCAGGGCGTCCAATTTTATTCATGTGTTCCCACCCTAACCAACTGAACTTCACCATAGCCGGATTTTCCACTTCAAAGGAATATTGAGAGTGGCCCTTTTTTTCCTGCTTCGCGAGTCAAGGTTTCAATCAGTTTGCGAGTGAGACTGTAAATGTGAAATCAGGCATTGGAAATGTTATTTGAAAAAAAGAGATGCTTTCTCTTCCTGTGGAGCTATCTGTGGAGCTGGCGTACTTTTGACAGCACCTCAGGGACATTCACAAAGAATGAGAACAAAAGCTTACCTTTGTAGCGGAGCATATTTTGGAAGGTTCAAACTGGACAGGGCATAAGGGACGGAGCCACAAGAGAAGGCTGACTAAATAAGCAGATTCTGACCCACTTAAACCACTACTATTAAATGGGTTGTTTGTAATTTAATATGTGGGGCAGAAAATACATTTACAGAGAGAAATAGAAATCAAATAATATCAAATACATAATTACAAGCTAAGAGTCTTAATGAAACATCTGTCCAGGGGTCCTGCCTATCCATCCATTATGGAAACTGTGGGACCGCTGCCCACCTTCACAAACACACTGCAGCACAGACCCTCTGCTCTCATATCGGGATGAGATGCTGCAGCAATAGAGCTCACTCAATCCCCCCCCCCCCCCCCCAATAATGGCCTGACAGCTGGGGGGCTTTACCATCATCAGCATCAACTTGAAAGCTCATCATACAGTATATTCTCTTTTTGTATAATTGCTCCACATATTGGTTTATTTAATACTATCACTTTTTTCCCTTATGATTTACTTTTGAACATTATATATTGTTCCCTCTGGAGTTAAATCGACAAGTGTATTCATAAATTGGCAAATCAACACAAGTAATGTGCAACTATCTTGATCATTCATTCATCTCGAGAGTCACTTTTAAAGCATAAATGCCAATGATTATAATAATAATATATGGTATTGTTATGCCGCTTTTCCTCGTGCTCAAAAACGCTTTACAAGCAAGTAAAGAAAAACAACAACAAAAGGTTATAAATTAAAAAGGTTGTACCAGCCTGTTAGATTTGAGTTTATAAAACGTAATAAGAAATCAGTTTTGGGTTGGACTGCTGATCGAGACTTCAGACAAGATGTTTATTTGGGCTGTTACAAATGTTTGTATTATACTTTTACTTTCTTTTTTACAAGACTATTGATCAACTATTAGAAAAAAATAATATTTTATACTAATTAATAATGAAAATTGTTTGCTGCAGACAATCTATAAATCAGATATGCACAGTATTAATCCATTTCTCTGGGTTTGTGATTAACTATTTCAACAAGATTCAATTCAAGATTGATAATGCCGATTACAGTATACAAAACATAAAGATGAAAGAATACATCTTAGAAATATAGGAAGAAAGACAATATCATTTGCGATTTTCTTTTATAAAGTAAGACATGTTTTGCATATGCGGCAAGTCAGACCCTGTGTTCTTCATGGGTGAATGTTTGAAACAATATTTCAATTCTATCTGTCCACATGGGTGAGGATAAAACGTACATGTTAAGAAATGTCATATATATGTGTAAGGGATTTACACCGGGTGTAACTGCATGCCAAAGTGCAGCACTAAGACATGCGTACTGGTAATTGGTTTTAGGTTTAAGAGGTGTGAATCATGACTGCATGTGTGTGTGCATGTCTAATATACTGTACAAGCAGAAGCACAGTAATCTTGACGGTGATGCTTATGTGCAGCCAAATACTATTGGTGTGTGTGTGTGTGTGTGTGTGTGTGTGTGTGTAGCAGTTCTGCAAGACAGCTTGGAGATAACCTGGTGACGTAACAGTCAGAGTCAGGTCCGCTATCTCTCCCTGACAGCAGGGCCGTGCGTCACTCCTTACATGCCGAGCCAGCGAGAGAGAGCAGGAGGGAGAGAGGAGAGAGAGAGAGAGCAGGGAGAGGAGTTAGGGAGAGAGAGGATAGAAAGATGCCTCGGATCATTTAGCTGAGGCGTGTGGGACCTGGGCCAGGGCGACACTAAAGTGGGAGTTTTTAATAAGAAGAGGAGGGACAGAGGGAGGAGAGGGGGGTGATTATGGAAAGCACTTTCTACAGTAAGTAGTAATCAGTGAGAGAGAGAGAGAGAGAGAGAGAGAGAGAGAGAGAGAGAAAGAAAGAACAGCAGACACTGTTTGAAGAATAGAAATGCAAAAGGAAGAAAAGGGGGAAGAGAACACAAAAGGGTTATCTGTAGTGAGAGAAAATAAACAAAGTGAGATGTGCACAGGAAGAGGCCACAGTTCATCGTATGATAATGAACATTTTCACAAGAAGAAAAAAAAGCAATATGATTCAAAGAATCTGGAGCAAGGTTTGTCAGAGTGTACCAGCTTGTGCTCAGGCTAATTATAAGCATTGCTGTGTGATAATTACATTCATGCCCGTCTCTTCTGAAGAGAAAAAGTCTCCCTGTGGATCGCTCAACAATCCAGTATCTACATGCCCACAAACATACCTGCCATTCTTTTATGGTTTACAGGTCGAGGATTTAAAATGAAGAAAGTTGTGTGAACATAGATGTGTAAGACACTTTAACCTTCTCTCTTTGTATGTTTGCATATTTGTGCGAATAATACATGATTAATTGGACTGAAATTCAACTAACATGAAACTAATTATGTAAATTCAGAGTTTGGTGAAATGAAAAACAGCTCTCAATATAATGTAGTCCAGTGCAACATAACCTTTAGCTATGACCTCAATAAAAAACTGAATTTACACATTTCCAACAATGTCAGCAAAAACTGAACATTATTAACTTTTTTAAGGTAGAATTAAAAATATTACAATGTATAGATGATTGTTTAGGTAAACATTAAAAGTGGCCACTGATCGTATACATGTAATTACATCAATGCAATCCTAAGAAGACAACAATCAAGCTACACAATAATCTAGGCTTGGAGCAGATAGATCTATAAATAGGGTTTTTGGAGCTTGATAAACAGGTGAGGTAAGCTCAATGAGTTTGTTTAACTCTTAGACAGGAGCTCAGTTATTAAAATGAACAGCCAAACTAATGTTTATACATAAAGATCCATGGGAAATAATACAAAAAAGTAGTAGTTATAGTTACGGAAGAAAACAAATATCTAAAACACAAACACAGGCTGCAATGTTCTTTGATGTCAACTACAGAATGCATGACCTGAAAAGAAAATCAACAAAGAGATGTGAAAGCGTGACAGCAGGAAGTGCTAGTATGCAAACCTTCAAAAAGCCGTACTGACGTGTTATCATCAGAACAGAGAAGCTTGTTTATCAAATACTACATGCGCAGAAACAATTTGTTGAGAGGTAAAAGAATGATTTCAGATATTGGGGGAAAATCTGCCTATTTATTTTTTGCAGGGGGACACAGAGGATATCAAAATATGAATCTGATAATCTAACTAATAAACATATTCTCAAAAACGTTGGCACTTCTCCTTTAAGTTGAATATATGCTAGAGTATGTACAGTGTGTGATTTGAGTGTAGCAGAGCAGCTCCATGTGTTCCTGTGAACTCACTTTTAGGCTTTGCTCCATTAATGCACACAAACGTGCATATGTTCATAAATAATGCAGCAGAGTCTGGAGTTCATTTGGTCAACATCACAGGAATGTGTTTGCTGATGAGGAAGCTGCTGCCCTCAGTTCCCTCTCCATATCAATGAGCTAGGACTGGGTTGTGCGTCATCAAAACAGATCACAGTGTTTACAGTCAACGTCCCTGTCTGTCGGTATGAAACCTGCATCCAGACAGAAGAGCAGAGAGAACTGCACTCACCGTGAGGAGGAGACGTCTGTCAACGATCCTTCATATCATTTTATTGTTACAGCAAACTGTAAACAGCTGTTGTGACAATAAAGTCATCAGTGAAGACTATGAGTGCAATAATGAGGTACATTTGTGAATCAATAAGGAAAACAATTCAGGAAAGCAGGAAGTAGAAGCATAAGAGATCTGTCGTCAACAAAAATGCAGATAATGATGTGGCGTTTCCCTTTGCTTAGTCAGGGCAGGTAGAAAAGAACTAAATAGGGCAAATAAACAAAACCAGTCCCTTATGTTCTGGCCAAATCAAATCTGAAATGTTGTGCGTGCTATATCAACGATTAAAAAGACATTGTTATTCCCCCTAGAGCTGTGGGTTATTCCAAAGTGTAGGTTGCATCATTAACTTAATGGCTCATATGTCGGAGCAAAACCACAGTTTAGCTTTAAGCACTTCCGTAGTGAAATCACAGCCGGAAATTTGACGCACATTAGGAAATTATGCAGATATTAAAACACATACTTACAACAAAAAGAGCGAAGATATATACAATTGGAAAAACAGATGCATAAAGCAAATGCTGCAATACAACAACTTTTCAAAGCAAACGAGGTATTAAAGAGCATTACATAAATATATAAACACATGCTTTCTTTTATTATATAAGTCATACGTTTATTTTGTTTCCATTGAACATTTAAAGGTGGGGTAGGTCATTTTGGAGAAATTAGCTCGAGTGCGCTAGAATTTGAAAATACACAGCCGGAGAAAATCTGCCACTTCCTTACAGAGCCCCTCCTCCAACACACACGAACGCGCACATGACCAATGAGGGCACGAGATAAGTTTGTGCACAGATGGAAGGCTGACAGGCAGGTAGGCTAAAATGATTGGTCGTGCTTTTTACAGTACTACGGCTTCCACAGATCACATTTTTTTATGGATTTTTTGTCAAAGCACTTAAGATATTCATTGCTATCGGGATGTTAAGAGCATTCCATGGAATATAACAAAAAGTGTATCTCGAGCCGGTTTCTCAAACTTACCTACCCCACCTTTAAGTCTTGCGGAAGTTGTATTTTGAGACAACTTAATTCATCATTTTATTCTAAAGAGTTTATTTGGAGTTTTTTGGATTGAAAATGTCACTATATTGTTTATTTCCCATCAAAATGAGCTATTGAATAAGATTAAGTGAACTGAGCCTGGCAGACTGTTGTTTTCATTCATATGAGTTCCTGTGTTCTCAGGAGAACTGAGGAAAAGGGGGCATGCTCAGAGACTTATGACTTCCTCACTCACTTCACTCCTTTCCTGACTATATCCCAGTGTTTATATTTTTACACACACACTCATTCATGCATGAGCAGGGAGGCTTTCACACAGCACTCACAGGTCCAGCACAACTGCTATTTCTGCACTTGAACGGAAGGCATTTCAGTACTGAAACACAATGGCTAAAGTCATTGTCTGCCATGTTTTGGACTCCGGGTGAAAGAGCACATGAATGAATATTACTGGCACTCCAGTGCATTAGAATCACATGAATGTTGCATGGGCAATGCATTTGATGGTGAGGACAGTTGGCTCTGTGGTTAAACACCACTGCACAAACACTACATTGTCCAGGTGAAGAGAAACAGGAGGCCATTGCCCTACATCAGAGCAGAGGAATGATGAGTGATGAGGGAGGGAGAAGGAAGCAAAGGCGGAGCAGAGGTGGGAGAGAGGGGGGAGCAAAAGAGAAATAAAGAGAACAAGTGTGGAGAACGACTGTTTATTTGACGAGGGGTGATTACGATCAGACAAGGTGAAGCAAGCACTTTTGCGAAGGGTGTGATCCCTGAAGAGAGGAAAAATTGGATGGGCAGGCCGAAAGAGGGGGGCAAAATATGTGAAAGGGGAGAGACACAGAGGAGGGGGGTAGAAAGAGAGAACATTCAGAAAGAGCGGCTGCTTTGAAAAACATCTGGGAGCCATCAGGGAGCAGAGAGAAAAACGCTGGACTCAGCTGAAACTCTCGCTACACGGCTTGCTACTCGCCTGCTTCCCGTCCAACTAACACCTTCCCCCAAAAGACACACAGTAGAGGAGGGAGAATCTATCAGAGAGCAGAGAGACCTTGAGCTCTGCAAGCTCCCACTCCCCTCACACCACTTCTGTGGACCATGCATTGTTAATGAATGGGATTCATCTGAGGTCAACGTTGCAAAAACGTTGCAAAAACGTTTACTGTAAATAACATTCAGACACGCAACTTTTCATGACTGAGATTCATTAGGAGCTGTAAAATGCCACACATCAAATCTTCACCGTGATATGTTTGGTGCGGCTACGCTATATCCAAGCAAATATACTGCGCTCTGTACTGACGGCTGTCACCTGCACTCATTAATCATCTGAAGGATTCAACATATGACGTTAGAGGAGGCAGCGTTCTTCCATAGATGGCTGTAAGAATTCACCTCCCCAGACTTCCACTTGAAAACACACAGAGACATGGAGTTTCCTGTGTGGTCACAGTGGTGTGAGCAGAGGGTGGCATCTGTCCATGTCTTCACCCAAATGGCACGGCTCATGTGATGGCATTAACAGAAATGTCAGTCACCCGGTCCCAGCGGTTGTGTAAAGGGCAGACTCTCTTTCTCCGTGGCACCACCACAGCTATCCACTAAACCAACGGATTCCCATAGCATGTCTCCATTTCAGTTTCAAAGGATGGCGCAGACACGCAGCTATAAATGATATACGCATGAAGCCTACACTGCGGTCTTTGAGTAGAAATATCTAAAATCAGATATCCGTGGAAAGTTAATGAGTGTGTAAAGAAGAAGTCTAAAATTCCCCATTTTCATTGTTAAGGTGGAACTATCGAAAAAAGGTCATGGGGTCATTAAAGTTAAAGGATTGTCACCTTGGGAGAATACATGTTCCAATTCCTCCTTAGGTTACATCCTGGATGCAAAATGTTGCATTTTTCTCTGAGGGGAAAACAAAATAGAAACAGTACATTTTCTAATTGGAGCAGATTATATTGTAAGAAATACCTTCATGTATTCCCAATGTACATCTTTATTTATCATTTATCTAATATTTCCTTATGTACAATGTTATTTTGTTTAAACAATCACAACCTGACCAACATTTTGGCCCTATGCACCAATTAACTAAAGAGAGAGAAACAAATAAGTTCATATGCAGCTCCGAGATGTGAATATGTATTTTCTCAACATAATCAAATGTATATACGCTCAAAATTACACATAGATCCAATCTCACAATGCTAGCCTCGCTAACAGCGATGGGAATTATCACTGACCTCTCAAAGCCGGGTCAATTACAGTTTGGTCCTGAAACCCCCTTGCAGCAACTTTGTCCATCGCGAGTTACCTCTGGACAAGACCATGACAACTTTGTATCAGCATGCATGTCATGCGGAGAGAAGATTCATTTCTTTATGAGACATTTGTAGAACCCTTCTTTCCATCAAATCTGTAACAGGTCCAATTTCAGTGGTAATCCCTTTCTGAAAGAACACATTGATATGTAAATTATTGTCTGTGCGAGCAGGATTGTTATTAAAAAGAGGACACAGATTGAAAATGATTCAGGGACGACCCCGGTAATATATTCATACCATGGCAGCACGCTCCTGTCTCAACATGTCAGGACCTCCCCGATATGTCCTACGCAAACCGTCTATATTTCCTCAGAGATAATTGGTAAGAGATTTATTATGAATGAAGAATTATATATATATGAACATAAGGTTGCCTAGTCAGTTTATAGGCCACTACTTCAACCAAATTCCCCTCTAAGTCTGACCTGTACGTCATTATCTCTTCTAAGTGATTTTCTCCCATCTCTAGCGGTTTCCCCTCCCCCACTCACATCCTCTGCCCTCCTTTTATCCAACTTCCATTCTTGCTCTCTTCGTCTCCCCCACACGCCAACCCCGCCTCTCTCTCTCTCCCCTCTTCCTCCTCTCATTGCCTCTTCTCTTCTGGCACATCCCTCTGTCTTTGTGTTGCCATCCAGAAGAGGTAGCGGTGACGATAGCGGTGATGCACGGCCCAGGACAGCGTTGCGGAAGAAACACGGGCATCATCATCATCATCATCATCATCATCACCATCATTGTCATCATCAGCCAGATGAGGAGAGCCAAACTTGAGCTGTGTCCATCCCCATCAGGCTGGCTGACAGTCACAAACTCATCTCTTATTCACTCCACTCATCAATTATACACAGGCCAAAGGAGCCCTGAGAGGCAGGACGCTGCAAAGGACCCTTTTTCCACGTGTCGTCCCCCAACTGAGACACATCGCAGCGCTCAGCCCTCATCATCAATGTCCTCCTTCAGTCTCCCTGAGAGCAGGAGACAGCTTGTCATCATGCCTTTAGCAACGGCTGCTGTGTGCGGATGTCATGTATCTCGTCGTGAGACTAAGGTTAGATCATCCCGCCAACAGTGACAAGATGATGAGAGAGAGGGAAGACCTGAGGACCCTCCTGCATACAAATATTCCATTTCATGTTCATTTGTGGTGTGTCCTCCATTGGGATCTATTAAAAAGAGCAAATACTTCAAAGTGCAGTGTAATTGGTTGCTCCCTTTAGATACAAATCCACAGACCAAAACAAGACTGACAGATAGCCAACATCAATCCTGCTCAGGTATTTATACAAGCCTCCGTTTTTAGTCCACATGCTGAACCATTGTTTCACCAACTGTGATTTACCACACAAGTGGGACCCATAACAGCTAACAAACATGACATATAGTCCTGGGAAACAGATTAGGAAAGGATAAGCAACATTTAACAGTCGAGTCAGTCCATTACGGCTCCAGGTTGGGCTTGTATCAGCAACGTGTCAGTTAATGCAGAGTAAAATAGTGCACAGGATTGATAGCTTTGTCATCAGAGTTTAGATTTCTTTTGATGTTGTGTTCAATGAAACATCATTAATACAAGAAGAGCTGAGCCTTGTGATGTTATCTGAAGGATACAGCCTTCGTGCACTTCTAGAAAGGAAGATCAGAGGTTAACGGTGAGTTAGCTATCACCCGAGTGCAAACGAGGCTAATTCTGACGAGTAATAAACCCTCCCAGCCATTCTTTGGAATATACAGACTACTCTTTTTTTTTTTAAACAAGAGGCTAGTTTGATGTTTTAGAAAGACAGCAGCATCCGCTCACACACACCAACTGTTTTACAGTCACTAGTTATTTCCATATCAGGCAATGCAGCTGGTGTTGGGGAGCCCATTCAGAGAGGTGGGCTGGCCCTCAGATGAAAGAGGTAGCATCCATGCCAGAGTTAGCGTGACATGCCCATTCCTTCTGTGTGTGTGTGTCCGTGTGTGTGTGTGTGTCCGTGTGTGTGTGTGTGCGTGTGTGTGTGTGTGTGAGTGAGTGAGAGGGAGAAAGACTGGTCACCACTGCATAAAGTAATCTGACCTGAGCAGGCATCTAAACACTAACCTTGCAAGTCAGCCGGATCTAACAAGCTCAGCTCAACAGTTCCCCTCGCACGAGATACAAGCCAAGGGTGATGGATTCAATATGTTTTCTTTAATGACAATGTTTTATCTTTTAATCCAGTCCTATTTATAGACACATTTTTCATCCTATATTGGAGAGTCAAACCGAGTTATCTAGGGCTGCTCTGATTGGTTTTGTCTGGAAGCACATTGATCACTATTATACAGATTGCAACCACCTGAATAAGGAGTGTTGGTATGTACAGATGCAATGTTACTCATTTAATTCAAACATATTGAGAGCCAACAGTACCGCATGAAGATCTATTGTGCATCTTGTGTGCATGTAGTGACTAGGATTGCAATAATGAAGGTGAAATGTGTGCATGAAAGTGTTTATTTCCAAGATTATTGAATGAATAGTACGGGGATATTTGTGTGTGAAATTCTCATTAGAGCTGTATCACAGCACATCTGAGATCCATAACATGACCGAATCAAAAAAGACTTCACATTTATTTATTGTGTGCATGACAGCAATGTGTCAACATTCACTGCGACGTGTACACAGGCCGCTAATGTGTAACCAACGAAACATACTGGTGTACAATAACGCAGCATTTCACACACTGTAAATCCCACACGTCAAATTCTATTTCCTGTTGGCAGGACAGGCGAGTACATATGGGATTGACTCTATTTCTCTTTGTTCTCCTCACAATGAGTATTATCTCAGAGTTGTAGCTGCTGGAGCCTAATGCTCGATATCAGGAGCAGATCGTGAAGGGAGGAAAGGATGGAAAGAGGGCAGGAGATAAAGATAGACAGAGAGAGACAACACACAAAGATAGGCAGCAACTCTGACAAATTGCTGAAGCCTGGAAAATGGGAGGCTTGAGAAGAAGAGCTAGCAAGCCAATCACATTTTAGGGAAAACATGTTTTTAAATCATCAGAAAAAGGAGATCCAGCACAGATAAAATAACTACCAGCAAGCCCCAATTACTCCAATAATACTTACCTGTTTTCTGACAATGGGGGAGATGCCAGTGATGATGAGATAATGCTTATGGCAATGATTAGAACATGGCTTGATGTCCTGTGAGTAATTTGTTTTGACATTATCTTGCACAATAGTACAGTGTTGCACCATCGCTCGCTCTCACGTGTCCTCTTTGCAACAGAGAAAATAGTTTACATTCTGTCTGACGTTGATCCCAAGCAATCTGACATGAGGGAATTGGTTAAAAGGCAGACAAGAAGCATGACAATATTCCCATATGGTGACCTCAGTCACACACACATGCATCCTCCAGAGACATACGCATGTGAAATATGTTATGGCATAATACCTAAAGGATTGAGACTTACTCCATTTCACATGAGGTAGAAGGGAAGCTGATGCTAGGCATGGCTAATGTGCCTTCACTAATTGGTTCTCCCCAAGGCCTGAGTTCAGAACAGCAGAAACAGCCGATCCATTTATTTCTGCATCTGTCATCAGAGCACAGCATGCTGCAATCCCTATCATCCCATCCGCTTCCCTTGACCCTCATGAATCAGCACATCAACCTGTCACGATTAGGTCAAAGCTGAAGATAAATAAAGCACTGTAGCCACACAGGCTCCTAACGTTTGTTTAAACTGTAATTCTTTCACTACATTGTATACTTTCTGTTGTAAACTGACATAAATCTGAAGGACGAAAATGAATTCTCATGTCATTGTATTCAGTACACTACTTTAAAAACCTGATTTACATATAAATAAATGAGGATAAATAAATATACGAGACGTAAATCATAAGCAGAGGTCAGGAACATAAAGTAATGTTAGTCTGGAAGCGGAGCATAATTGGTTTATGTTTATATTGGTGATTATTTGTCTTATGAGGATTTGCAGTTGGAGGTTGTACAGTTGTATCTCTCTGCAGAATCTAATCCCACCAGAACCAGAAAACAAACATAAAAAAAGATACAGTCTGATATATGAAGACAACAAATCAAAACACAGCACAGTATTTCCATCTGAAATAGGAAACACATAATGCTGCAATCACAGATACCGTTTCTTTCACTCCCTAGTGTTGCTGTTTTTCCTCCACTCCTGATGACACTGAGAATCTGATGAAATACTATCGTCTATTAATAAAAGCTGGTACTATTGTTCAGCCTGATGGGAGAGTGGAGAGGGAGCGTGACACTGGATTTGTTTTTGCCACACTGTCGAATGCCCTTTGGCCAAAACCCAGGCCCTTTGGGCATTCATGTGAATGAGACTGGGGCGAGCACAAAGAAAGTGCTTGACATTACCTCATGAATGCAGGCCTTCCCATTGCTTGTATTTCAACCGTAATAACCCCTAAACAAGGCAAGGCACTAAACACTGTCTTCAAAAGGTGGTGATGCTATATTTGCGTGATGATTGTGTCTATTGGACTGATTGCACTGAGGGAGCAACGATGCGCTTCTATGGGAGTGGACAGTCTGTATAAGGATACTGACAATCAGGTTTCATTTATATTTTGTGTAATAGCCTATGCTTAATCATTTGCTTTTCGCAAGTTATATAGGAAACTCTGTCCCAGTGTAAAGTATACATCTTAAAACAGGAAGCGATTAGCCTAACTTATCAAAGACTTGACGCAGAAGGTAACAGTTAGCCTTCCTACTCACAAGTTCAAAAACAGCTACCTACACCCTTTCATTATAATCCAATGCACTTTGTCAAAAATCTGTAAATATTTAGTCATACTTTTATCTGTTCGATAAGTATGCTGAAAATATATTTTGCTCATACAGCGCCCTGTACAAACACACTTCCAGGGCATCACTTCCGCTGAAAATAAGTACCACGCTGATGACCTTAAGCCATGGCACAAACAGTCATATTATAACAAGTTAGCATCAGACTTTTAAAATGACTTGTGACCTGACACGCAGCAACAGTTCCTCCCACCTTCATTTGGTCAAATTGCTCCATGCTGATGACAGAAAACAATCCTGAGCTTCACAAAATCTAAGACTGAAAACTGAAAGGAAGGGATAGCCCGCACTGTAACCCAGAGACCACCACGAAGGACAGCCTGGCTTCCCCAGCTGGAAGATGTTTAGACAGGATCAGGTCCGTGTGTTGACAGGAGAGGTCAGCAGTCAGGGCCACTTAAGGATAGATTATTGACCGCTTCTCCATGCAGTCTGCACTAATAGAAGAGTCAAACGCTGTCAAAATATATTTGTGTACAATGCTTAAACAAATGAATAACAGAGTGAATAATACAAGGAGACAAATCTATGGAAGGAAAGTTATGTCACAACACAGAGTAGCAGCATCTCAAATGGACTAGAAGGAAAACACTGAGATAGAGAGGCCTCTCAATAAAAAAAACATTAGGGCTTTTTGCTGTAGCAGAAGAGTCAGAAACATGACAGAAACCCAATTAAAACGACATCCACAAAGGAAGAGTTGGGGAGTTTACGAATAGTCTTGCAGCTGATATGCCCATGTCTTCTCTCTTCTAGACACGCACCATGTGTATACTTGCTCCGGGTCCCTGCATTCATTCCTTTTATGGGTCGTCCTGCCAGTGATGCATGTGAAACGGTCTTGTTTATGTACTAGATTTCTCTGGTTCTACCATTTTTTTTAATTACTCTTTCCAAAGCCAGATGCTGTTGATTATTAGGCTACTGTTGTATGTTAGTATGCAGCCAGTGAGTAAGAAATGCGAAAACATTTCTCCTGAGTCTGATGATCTATTTTTTGGTGCCGAAAATGTGATCCCTTTCCTTGTTTCGTCAGAGCTACCTCACGTAGGACAAACTGCATTTGTTTCCAAACAAACAAAGACCGTGATTACATATTACAAAATGGCCATAGCAGCCCGTGTCCAAAGCAAGAACCAACCATAAGGATGACAATTTGAAATATACACCCAAGTCTCAGTGCTATGATAAAAGCACTGAGAGTTAAACATCCAGTATTTTTTATAAATCTCAATTTTCACGTTCGTTACCTACTCAGTTTTCACAAAACTTTGATTGTTCCAACTTCCGCTACCTGGAGAGATCGACTGTAAGACATTTGGTTGAACTGCCTCTTGGAGAAATGCTCTCTAGCTAGCAGTGAGGCAGTGTATAAGTCTTGGCTTTTATAGTGAAAGTTAAGAAGGGAAGGAGTGCTCTGTAATGTACTGCTGTTGACAATTTGGGAGCAATAAAGAGTTTGATTTCCTAGTTTGGACTACAGAGCCCATGTGTTATCATTTTATTACCTTTATAAGTATATGCACAACTTAAGTGTTGCCAAAATAGGGCAATTATCCTTAAAAGGCACACAGAATTGCATAGTGAAAGCAAGGGAAACGATCTTACTGCAGATAGGGCCATTGTTTTGAACATTGTGGAAGCAACATTTCCGTCATAACGATAAGTCAAAGGAGAAAGGCATCTATTCTTATTCATTAATAGCCTTTACATTATCAATCATAAAGCCCTACCAAACTGAAGTCTTCACGTTGACCAAAAAACAAGTTTCTAGGATTTTCTTCTTTGAAATATCCAAAGTAGCGGGGAAAAACAATTCCAATTCAGGATTTAGCGCAGCAGCTCATCGCTTTTGTTCTTGATGTAATACCTTCCTTCTTCACCGAGACAACGGTGCATGCAGCCAAAGCAAAAAGGACGATTTTGAGCACAATGACAAACTCAGATGGGTGATTCAGAAACAAGAGTAAGAAGATCTGCAGCAGATGGAAGAGTTCCAGGTTTGAGCAGTCGTAGCACCAAACCAACAGACAACACTTGCACACACTGTCACACATGACAAATGGACCGGCTTAATGAGTTTCACATGTCACAGTACACAATGTGCTTCAATTACTGAAGCAGAGCAATGTTGAAGAATGTCATTTAACTCCCATGCAAACATGCTGTGATGAACCCAAAACAAGAAACACTTTTTCATCTGGGATTTCCTAACGTGGAGAGACAAAAAGGGATTTGCATCACACTTGGAGGAAGAGAAGCTGAAGGAGGGAAATTCACCTCAGAGATGAGTGAACAGGCGTCACTTCAGGGTAACATCCCAGCGTCTCCTCCACAGACAGGCTGAGGCTGGATCAGGTTCTGCAGGCAGAGCTCTGCCAGCCCGCCAGACTTTCTATCAATCATTATTCCTGTGCCAACTGATGTCACTGCTGGAGTCAGGGTTCAAACAAACCTCCACAAAGTGCCAGTGTTTCATTAAAAAATGGTCATGTGAAGAAAAGCCTTGAAATGAGACAATACAGAAACATGTAGGCTCAATGCAGGGGCAGATATTATAAATCTTCCAAAGTTGGATGTTATACGATTAATAATGTGATTTACATGATGTTTAGTAAAGTCAAGGTTTCCGGGTCAAAGTTACGGTAAGTACAAAAGAAAATCAATGTCGGTTGGTTTGATTGGGTACTCATGGATGTGTTGGTCATAGTAAGAATCTCGAAGTAACAAAAGCAAAAACTCAAACACTTTGCTAGACTTACTAAAAGCCAAATGACAGCAATACAAAACAAATTGGTAATGAAAGTGGAAGGGCAATTCACTGAAGTAAAGGAACATGTACATATCTCAAGAAAGAGCACAGAGTAAATCACAGTGTATACAACATTTAAAAAAAACGAGTAATATTGATCACTTTGGGAAAAAGCATTCCTGATTTGGCCCACTTCCTGTTTGTAACCTTGACTCCAACTTTTGTCAGAGCCACAGGGTCTGCAGGGTTATTTACTCACCGATACAAGAAACTGAAGGTCTATTCAACTGTCTTACAATAGAAGTCACAAGCAACTGATATATTGTACAAAAATGTGCACACTCTAATCTCACAGTGCACACTTATCATGAGAGCTTCCTGCTCAGCGACAGCTTTAAATCTGTGATAAGATAATAAGTGATTGTTGATGGCAGTTTCAGGATTTTATAATAGAATAAACAGGACTTACTAAAACCTATACAGTTTGTCAAGTGTAATGTGTTTGCAACGTGAAACTAATAAACCTATGTCTGACACATTATTTTGCCTAAGGTTTGAGTATTAACGTTTTTTGAGGGACAAATAAGAGCATCAAAAATACACTTTAACATATGAAAGTTGGACCAGATGCACTTGTTTACATTTGAACATATTGGCAATTTACTGAAATGCAAGTCAGGCGTTATTGTAATGAGCCCAAAATGTGTGTGGCTGCATATCTTGGACTCATCTCTTTTCAATTTACCCAAAACAGTTGTGCGAGCTGCCTCGGCCCAGTGCAGATATGAGAAGGACATAAAACAAAGCACACAAACCAACGGGGTGCCAACAGTTTTTAGTGCTTGGCGTCACAAAATAATGGAATAGCACTTGAAGGCCTCATTTTATCACAAGCTGGAGTCCCAACTCCCCATGAATTTTGCATGTGTGAGTGCATGAGATATTAAAGAACAGGACAGCCATGTTGTAGAGGACCTCTCTCTGAACTCACTTTTCTCTGCAGGCATGTTAAGTAACAGCTGAGGCCAGCAAGGGTCCTGCCCCGCCGGCCCGTCATTAGCTCCTCCACAGCATGCTCCCAAAGCTGCTCCGCTAATGGACGCCAAATAACTCAGCCAATCCGCTTAATGCACACATACGGAACTCATATTCATAACACAATGGATGCATGAACCCTTCCTGCCATTCAAACACCTTGCACCCTCATGTGTAGAAACAATGTGCTTCAACATCATTTGCCCACATTTTATTACAAACAGAGAATATCCATTCCAAACAGGGACAACATATATATATAAAAAACACATTTATTTTAACAATAACCTTTGAGTGCTTAAATATGATATGAATTATGTACATGTTATCTTGGGAAGCAGAGGTGATTTACCCTTTGAGTGCCGAGTCATTTCTATGCTCTCTCTGCAGACTGGGTGAGATTAAGAGTCATGTCTGACATGACTAACACAACATCACTCTTTGTTGTCATACACACAGGTAAAAGTACTGTAGGAAGAATAAATAGGATAATCAGTTAAGACTTCTGTCATATACAATGTTATTTAAAGTAGAAAGTGCTATAATACCCCTACAAGTGACAGTTAGCATATATTATCACAGTAAATACGGTTTCAGCAAAACCTTCACAAAAATCCACAGAACACCAGCATTTTCATGATATAAAAATAAGTTATAAATCTGCATAAATATTTTACACAAAAACAGTTATAAAATATGCTGTCTTTTCTGACAAAGTTACACACAACAGTTTGTATACTTTTGGGTATTAAGAACATTTTCAGTTTGGTGTTTGTTAAAAAAAAAAAGACATTCTTTTACATTTTTGATGAAAAAGAGTAAAAAAACAAAACTGTAAAAGTCCCGTTTTCCGCCACGCTTGAACAACAGTTCAGATATACTAAAGTGAAGAGAGAAAAAAATGCAGCACGGCCAAGTTTCATTTCCTTTTATCGCCACTTCAATCCCCCCGTTGAGTAGACACAGATGAAGAGCGTCCCATCCCATATAGACAAACCTCCTATGAACAAGCGTTTCCCCTTAAGTATGGAGTCCACAGATGACTCTCTAAAGGCTGAGCACAGAGAGGAGAGAAGGACACAGAGAGGGAGAGAAGGACACAGAGAGGAGAGAAGGACACAGAGAGGGAGAGAAGGAGTTGTTCTCAGTGTGTCATGAGAGAGATTACAGCATGAAAAACAAGCTTTATCCTGGATGTTCAGACAGACTTCCTTCACAGACACATTACAGTGTGTACGGAGCTTTTGCTGGACGGAACTACTGAGGTCAATTATTGGAACAATGAACAACGGCCAAATATGACCTGATATTGGAGTGAGACGAAGGAATGCCAAGGGTCGTGGCTCCCAATTAACTGGCTTCACGGTTCACAGGAACTGTGAAATTGTGGGCGATAAGTAATCAACTACGATGATGTTTCACCACAGGAGGGCCGGAGCCCCGAGGAAAACTGTGAAGGCACGAACATTACCATGCCATCGAGGCAAAAGCCTTGTTTGAGCTCCATTATGGCACAAAGATTATGGACATTTTAAGTGTTTTCAATACTACAGTATAGAGAAATAGCAGTTGAGATACAAAGCAGGAATAAGGCAGCGGCTCTGTGTTGTCTGCATACACAGAACAACGTTACTGTGAACTTCAAAAGCTGTGTGCAGGTGGTGATAAAAGGCATTGATGATGTGACATTAATGCACCGCACGACTATCTTTTATTCATCAGCCTATCCGTTCTGTATCTGAGAATAAAGACACAGTATTTGCAAAGCCACAAACTTTGCAAATACTGCAGTTATTTAAAATACATTGAACTAAAAGAATATTTAACTCATAACGGAATATACCAAAGGCAAAATCGCTTGATTTACTCTAATACGCGCATTATACGTTTTTCAGTTTGGAACTGCAATGCAAAACAATTACAATATTTGCATTACACTTATTATACTCAGAAATACAATAAAGTATGTCTACACAAAGCATTATGCGTTTCCTTCAATAATACCATGAAAAAACATTGTGCACTTACTGTTATTGATTACCAAGATGTAATAATGGTGTGTTTGAGTCACACACACTCCATTGTGTATTTTGTGTGTAGATATATCCAGGGTTCATACACTTTTTCACCAATGATTTTCCATGACTTCTCCATGACCTTTACCAAATGTTCCATGACCAAAGAAAATGACTCTTTCTCAGCGGTACCACTGAAAATTGTTTATTAGAACACGGAACAGGAAAATAAGGTCTGCATATGAAACATGTTGTAAAACAAATAACTTACAGTATTTATGATCATTATAGTATTACTATTTCGGCGATTAGAAAAAATAAAAATTATATTTGATGCAACTTTAGTTACATTTTCATGACTCTTCCAAAACTTTGGGAGAAATATTGTTTTCCATAACTTTTCCAGGGCCTAGAATTTGCATTTCCATGACTTTTCCAGGTTTTTAATGACTGTATGAACCCTGTATATCGTATCTAAATAAGTCCCTAGGTATATTTTAATATATTTGTTATCACATGTTCAACTGTTGAAGCTTACCTGTGTTTCAGTCGCTTTTGAGGAAGTCCTCTGAAAAGACAGAAAAAAGTATGTGAGGCCACTTTGCAAAAACATCTCACTTTGTACGATGGGATCATGTGTTTGAGCTGATTTCAGTGCAGTAGGACTTGTGATAAAGTGCAGTAACCTCTACATGGAAACATTGTTGAAATAATATAATCCTGGACTGCCACTACGTCAGTGTCTTCCTGCCATCCCATTCACGTGCAGAGGGGTTCAAATCCCCTGCTACGCTTACTGCCACAGGCACCAACCACCTCATTTGTTTAGGGATTTCATGCATTAGGACAACCTTGACATAAACTGGCTGAGTGCTGACGGTTATATTCAACTGTGAAACCAGAGTCCAGCAGCAGCCCCTGCAGTTACTGAGCCTTCAGGTCTAATTAAAATCAGCCAGCCTGTGTGCTGATCAGTGCACTCATGAGCCATATATCTCCGGTAAGATGACCACTCTGTTATTTTAGGCACATTGTTCCTCTTTCAGGATTCATTTTCAGCTTTTTATGGCGTGTCATAAACCCAACTTGTTTTGTTCATCTCAGTGATGAATGAACCCAGTCTGCACAAGATTCAAATAACAGTTAATGTTTAGTGGAACGTGATGCAATTGAAGACGGAGATAAATATAAGCTATGAAGTTACAGTTGCATGCAAGCAAGAAGTGATTTTTCCTCCTTAATCTGTTAATCGGATGATATCTTCGCTTCCCTAAATAAATCATTTGTTTTCATAATATAGCATTTAGAGTTTTTTTACACCAGTAAAATAAGCATTAAATTGAGCAATGAACCTAGATCAGTTTTACAGTTTGAAATGTGTGCCTTCACACAAACCAAGTTTCTTTTTTTATGCATTTGTCTTTTCTGTCCTCATTTTTTAAATCAGGAGTTGGTGCCATCTGGTGGAACAAAGTCTTAGGATGACACACACACACACACACACACACACACGCACACACGCACACACACGCACACACACGTGGAGGGCAGAGGATGAGCATTCAAAAACACTTTGTTGTGGTCCTTGAATGCTTCACACAATGAAACCTACTGAGCATTACATAATATTTACACCTGGGCAACATGCATTTAGATCTACAGCAGTATGTGTATAAAAGGCCACTGGTGGCATCACTCACTCACACACACACACTCACCTATAGATGTTTTGGTCTAGCAGCATGGCAGCATCCTGCGGTAACTGGGATAAGTGCACCACTTTAGTCTTCAGCTGCGACCGCTCCGTTTCATTCACCCACACGTCAGGTAATCTGTAACACACACACACACACACACACACGCGCACAGAAAGGACATTTGGTCAGGGTTTGAGCTCTAACAAGAAAGAGAGAGAGAAAAGGGGGGTTAGGATGGGAGTAAGGTTGAATGGAGCGGGTTGGGAGGGATGGACAAAGAGCCTCATTGAGTCCAGCGCACATGTTAACACCTTCCTCTGAACACTGAGTACATTTCCATAAGTAACATGTCCTTGACCAAGGCACTGGGACTGACATGCACACACACACACACAACGGTACACACACACACACACAACGCATGCTGTCCTCCCATTCTCTTAGTTATCAAGTAACTTCTAAACTGTATCTTTATATATTTTGTTCACTTGTGTGCAACAAGATATACGAGATGGGGCGTATGTCAATGTTTATTTGCATGCATGCCAGTGTGTTTTTGTGAATTTAAAATTATACAATTTTAAACTAGCTTTATTCTGTGTGGAGGCTGTGGCGCAGTGGACTAGTGCGTTGGTGTTCGGATAAGGGGAGCACAGGTTCAAAGCCCACTGCAGTCAGCATGTCGTTGTGTCCCAAGACACTTCACCCCAAATTGCTCCTGTGGGGATTGTCCACAGTATTGAGTATGTAAGTCGCTTTGGATAAAAGCGTCTAACAAGTGACATGTAATGTAAAAAGATATTCCAGAAAATCAGAACAGTCTGATGTCACCACCTCTTTAAGCTGTAGGAAGGTGATGTCTTTGAAGACAAAACACACAAGCACATGATGTACTGTACCCGCAGCAGCGTGATCCCCCGGTGAAAGAGGGGAGTGTGTGTGAGCACTGGCGTGGCAATTCGAGGTGCAGCAGAAACAAAGAGCTTAGCGAGTCCACTGCGCCTCCCCTCCCTCACCCACCCCCCCCTCTCCGCCCCCAGCATTCCCCCCGTCACCATGTGCGTCATCACAGGAGCCCCCAGAGATGCAGACATACGCGCACACACACTCACACACTAACTCTCTCTCTCTCACTCACTGCAGGCAGCAGTTAGGCGGGCAGGCAGCCACTGAGCCAAATCACTCACTCACATGCCGAGTCAGCCCATTCAGTGTGGATGTGTGCAGGTATCACTTCACATGCATCACATTCAGCACAACTGGTGCAGGTAAGAGAGGGAGGACTATTGAAAACGGACAAATGAAGGACAGGAAAGGACAAAGGGAAAGTGGAAAAAGGAGTGGCCCATTTTACTGTACAACAACTTGCAAACAGTGTTACCAAATACTTTTATGGCATGTTTAAGTAGCTGGAGGGTGGGGTTAGCCACAAAGGACCATTAAATAAATATGATAAAGTGCAAAAAGCCACAGTAGTATTCTAATCTACCAATATACCTCCTGAAATGCTGTTTTAAACAACATCCTTTAGGTAATCGTTTGAAAAGCTTGACTAGATGTTCATCATTATCCCATGTGGGCCTTAATGTCCGTCCCTCTGTGCTCTTTTAAAGAACACATGCACACACACACAGAAATCAGGCATAGTGAGGTTTTTTTAGCAAGAATGTGCACACCTACAATTATGTGTGCATGTAAAGTGACCAGAGCAGTCAAAAGCCCAACTGACTGATTTTCAAATGTTAGTCAACAGCTGTTAGTTTTTCTTGAGCTAAGCAGTCAAACTGAGTCAAAGTAAATACACGTATTAGTCTTTGGTTAAAATTAAAACGACATGAATTAAAATGTTTTCTAAGCAGCTCATCAGTCTTAAGACTACACATAGAAAGTGAAACAAATAAAATATGTGATGGTAATTGTGCAAAAGTGTGAGGAACAACATGCAAAATGTCTGATCATTGTACAGTTGATGTACTTTTACCCTCGAGTACACATTTTGAGTGGGAGCATTGAAAAGGTATTGAAATAGATATTGTGGTGCATGGTCTCCATCCCCTTTAATGGAGGGGAGAGAGGAAAGAGGAAGTTAAGAGGCAGGTCCAAGACGAAAAACAGTCCCCTTCAGAGCAGCTTTAAAGTTTGGGTTAGTCTTGAGTTAGTGTCCATGTGCATCACAAACTTGAAATGACAAACGAGGACCTAACGAGTGTTAAATATGCAGTAAACACACGTGTGTTTGTGTGTGTGCACGCTCACATGCTCGTTCCACTCCAGAGTCCACGTAAACATGTCTGAGCGAGTGTGCCATGGTACTGATGAGTTATTATATTCTGATGGATGTGAGGCACACAGGAGGGCTGCTATGGGGGGAAGGGGGGGGGGGGGGGGGGGGGGGGGGGGGGGGGGGGGGGTCAGCATGTCACGCACATATCACACATACACCCAAGTGTTCATATCCCTCCCCCACACACACACACACACACACAAACAAATAGATGTTCAAAGACCCAAAGGCTCCATTCAGTCACACCAAACCAAATAAAGACAAATGGATTTATTTTATTTTCCAGAGGAGACCGTTTTTTTGGCTTGCCCTTTTATGAGCCAGAAATGTATATTGTGAGTGGGCCTGTGTGTGGGGGGGGGGGGGCAACTGGGGGTGCCTGCCAGAGTGAAGCCCTGCCTTCCTGCCTGGATTGATGACTGGCTCCAGGCCTTGAAGCTCACAGTGGTGACAGGAGCACTAAGTTCATCACAAAGCAGCAGAGTGTATATTAAATCTCTAACATATTAATAAATGGCTTCATATGGAGCAGCAGGAATGACTACTCAAATGTTCAATGTCCCTATAAACTGCATCATCCGAAAGAGAGCTCAGAAAGATAGTCCAGGGACTTCAAAGGTCTTTGCACCAAAAAGAAAAACCTTGTTTTGCGGGTTGGGCTGCAAAACGTCAGCACCATCACTCTTTTGATTGCACTCCAAAATAACTATATATGGATTTATTTCAATTTCAAAATATTTCTATAGGACTTGGAAATATGCATATTGTGAGTTGCCATTCACCGCCGAGTAACACATCAAAATATACTTACACACAGAATGTTAAACCTCCGACTTATCCAACATTTGGAATTATAAATGGATAAAGAAGCTTGCCAATGCATACTCAGGTAGTTTTGTGTTTTTTTCTTGCTTGACATCAACACAGGCCGAACTGAGGTTTAATTGATGTTTCACGAGTAGAAGTGTATTCGTTTTTACAACCAAATTACTAAAGTGTTATACCTCTTTGGAAGTGTGGGATGGTTCCGGTTAAAAATCTATTTAAATATCTACATTTTCCACAGAGTAATCCTTTCATTTGTTTAGAAAACACACACATGCATCTTTTGATATTCTTTTGTAAATTGGTCCATATATCCAATGTGTTGCTATTCATTAACCCTACCAGAGTGTGATATTCTTAATGCACTTTTGTAACAGTCTAAAAATGAAAGCAATGAAAATAAAATAAATCACAAACTAGCTAACAAAGGATGAAGAGATAAACCCATGTTGTGCACGATAAGCACCGTGTAGTTTGTACCAAAGTGATGTACCAGCATGCACCCAGAGGCTCGAGGCGTTCACTGTCACCGGCTGTGTTTCTACTGTTTGTTATTCTGAAGCATTCAACAGTATGCACGGGAATCCATTCATTCATCCATCAAAGATTAGACAGCAATTATGGCTCTAGGTTTCGCTCGCAGCCCACCCACCCCCTCCTTAGCGAGCCGCTGGTGGTTCATGTTCAGAATGGTTCATGTTAATCAGTTACTCATTAGTCCAAATGGAGTTAATGAGTGTCAGTCAGAATGTGAATGGTTTGCTCCAGCATTAATAAACATGACTTCCCACATTCACACAGCTAATCATTACACACAGCTAACACACACACACACAGTGTTGAGGGTCACAGCACTTGATGGCTGAATAAATGACCACCAGGTTAGATACTAGGACATTACATTACGCCAAAACTAAACATTAACTTGGCTCAATTGACACTCCGCACCAACCAAAACAGTTTACGCTAAATCACTCCTGTGAACAGGGATTGCAAGCCCTTCAATTGTTAATTCCACATGCTGAAGCCATGTGCATCCGGCTTTACAAATAGCAAGGCCAAGCATTTACAAAGTGTACAGGGTGGTGTCTTTTTTTCAGCTTTTACACAAGCAAAAACAGTGTGTTTGTCTCTGTATTTTTAATTGAAATTGTAAGCATGTCCGGCTTTCTACCTGGGGAGTATCTTATTCAGGCTAGAGGCAGCAGCTCTATCCAGTTTCAGTCAATTGGACGAAGATTACATCCCTGTAACCTCACGAAAGTTACTCAAAATATAGCTGCAGACCACAAAACAAGAACAATTCTGTCTCTTTATTTCCATGACTTCCAAGTAGATCATCAAATGATAAGCATTGCAGTCGAGCTGGTGATGTCCAGCTTTAGCTTTAAGGGCGATATCATGTATCTAGCCCGCAAAAACGTATAGGGTAACATTTCATTTGTATTTGTATTTGTTCCGTTTATGGTATGCACAACTTAATGTATAACAATTGTTTACAAAACACGTCTCTATAAAACACACCATCGACCGAAAAGGAGCAGGGAGAAGAAAATAATCTTATATGACCGGCCCCTTTCTAAAAAAACTAAATAAATAGAAATAGATGGTCTGTCCTTCATATTTTCTTATTCACAGCCAAACATAACAGTATCGTAAGATAATAAGAGAAACACAAAAACTTCCTACAAAAAATACTTATTTCCCACTTGACAGTTAAAGGTGGGGTAGGTAAGTTTGAGAAACCGGCTCGAGATACACTTTTTGTTATATTCCATGGAATGCTCTTAACATCCCGATAGCAATGAATATCGCTTTTACAAGACTACGGTTTAAAAAGAAGTCAGATTAAAACGTTTAAATCTCAGCCAAAAGCTTCAACGGACACATTCATACCTTCATCTACTGGTCAACGTTGTCTCTGTAGGGAGATAATGCTGCCGCCCTCTCAGAATAACATATCATTGTGTAGTTCCTTAACAAACTCACTATGAATTGGATATGCTTTTTAAACAGAGCACTTGCCTGCCGCGAGGGAGAAGTATGACGTAGCATCACAGATGAATCCTGCATGGACCAAGCCAAAAAGTATCCCTCTCTCTTGTTTTCCATTTTTGTTTAATTATCTCCCCATAATTCACTCTGTTTTCATTCTGCCTCTTCTGCACATTTCTCTCCCCCACAACCATTTTCTTCCCACTCCCATTTCTCACCTTCCTCCATTCACTGTCTCCCCCATCCTTTCCCTCATTTATTCTGCCTAAATCTGTCTTTTAAACTCAGTATCAATCTCCATCAACGTCTCTCTGTTTGGAATGAATCTGCCAAGTCTTTCCTGATCACCAAAGTTCATCTTTCTCTACTTCCCCCTTCCCTTTCATTATTTCTCCATGCACAAGATTAAACTCCCACACACAGGGCGAGGAGGAGATAGCAGAGGTGGATCAGAGAGGGGGAAAGGAAAGAAGAGGAGGAAGGATGGGTTGATAAAGCACCAGAAGGCTGAGAGAACAAGGATTTAGCTACAGTGTGTTCATGGATGGCCGTCAGCTGCAATCTTCGACACCATTCATCATCTGGGTCTCCTTACAGTGCCACTAGGCCAAATGTATTTTTCTCTTTGTCTTTTTGACCTTGTTCTCTCTCTTTGTTCATCTCTTTCCACTGACTTTTTCTCATCTCCCAACCTCCTTTCCTCTTCTCTTTCATTCTTCCTCTCTGATCATACTCGGGCTGTGCAGTCAAACTCTTTAATGGGAGTGTTGGACGTTTTGGTGGGAGCTTCCTCTAACAAGAGCTCAGCTGAATAGCAGACAGTGTTCTGTGAAGCTCTCCTTCCTATGGGACAGACCAATTGTATCAGCACAGTGCCGAACCTGCATGCCCTTCTGCAAAATGGTCTCAATGATTTGGGACTGAAAGTGCGGCCAATGTCCACCTCAAGTTGGCAGAGCCTGGTGAGAGGTCCAGGCGTTACAGCCAAATACTGGGATGGGCATTCATTACTAAAACTGGGATTTAAAGAAAAATATGGATTGGAGAGCCTATAAAAAGAACAAATTCAGCCTCCAAGTAATTTTGGTTGCTGCACCACAGTTTATAAAGAAATGTCAGTGGATCATGCGAGTAAGACGAAGCAAAGCAGATGGTGAAGAACCAGTGCCACACCAGAGAAGGACAGAGACCGACTTTAATGGTAGTCTTCTGTGTTATGATATCCATGTTCATATTTTCAGAGAGAAGATGTTGGCGGATCATCATCAGTATTGCCCTCAGCTTCCTCTGAGGTAAGCCCTAGGGCCTCAAGCTGGGGTGTGATGTGCACTATAACAGGACCTAGAATCCTCTCACACAGCACAACAAATATTGGATCAGCCCACAGAGGAAGGGTGAGAAGATTTATAGCAAGCCCTGATGTGGAGGAAGGCCACCATGTTGTTTGCACAACGGGATGGAAAGGAGAGTTGTAAATCAGACAGAGATACATGTACATTGTTGATGTTCACGTGCACACGCAGGGACCGTGCTGCTCAAAAAGGAAATGATTGTGTGACAGGCTCAGGCTTTACATGGTAAGCATGTGCAGGAGATTTCTAAATGGGATGGCGAGTTGCTTGCTTGTAGATCCGTGACATTTTAAAGGTTATCTACAAATCTCTCAAAACTGTTTATAGCTGTCCTGCATACAAACCCATGACCTCTATATACTAAGCAGTACTTCACATGTACCTTAAGCAGTTGCCCTACATGGATAAAGCTACGATGAATATCCACAACAACAGGGATATTCAATACACTCTCCAAATTCTTGTCTTTTGGCAACTCAAAGTAATAATGATAAACTAATTAAAAACATCAGAATTTGATTGTGAACACTAACCTGAAAAACGTTTTTTTAAATGCTAGCTGAGGTCAATTCTATGGATATCTATGGTTAATGTAGGGGACGTTTTACTTACATGTCCTCAGGTGTCCAATGCAGGAGGACCTTCACCTTGCCAGATCCCTCTTTCCTTCTGGCTAGTACCTGCACAGAGAACACAAAGATGAGTAATAAAAAAACACAATAAGTGCTTAGATAGGTAGTAAGTTACTCAGTTAGTTTGCCAAGTAACCAGTAAGAGCTTCACCAATTGAGCCCCACCACAAACAGACAGAGGTATATAATGAACCAACATATTATGGTTAATTTCCAGACAGTTAACAGTGGTTTTACAAGCGTCAAATGTGTAAATGTGTTGCGTTTGGCTCCTATTGCAGCACTCTCTTGTCTGTAGAGAACAGGCTTCAAAGACATGCCCCTGTCCTGGCCCCATCTCTCCGATGTATAATGAGGCTACATGCTTCAAACATTTCACCAAGTGATACACTGGCTGATCATTACCCTAATAAGAAATGTGAGCACTCTTAATTATGTATGCAAGAGCTCAGTGAGATTTCTATTTTCAATGGGATCTACCCCAAATTCCTCTGCAACTTGCTGTAAGAGCAAGGAATTCAAAACCAGACTAAACTTAGATATCTCCCCGGTATCTGGACTTAACTGAGAACGGCTTATCAGAGCTGACATTCTCGAGTTCCAAATAATAGACATGGGCTACACAAAGCAGTTATCACCATAAACAAGTCACTGTTGTTGTGGATTGTGTCAGCACCAGCGTTTGAATACTTTAGACAGCAGTGCGACACTTCTTTCTAATGTTTTCTACAGGAACACGGCAAGATGTGCTTCTTTTATCTGCGTTTTGTCACCTGGTTGAACTTCTAAATATTTAATCTGGAAAAAAACGCACACTTTAGAGCCTTTCTTGCTATGAAAATACAGTTGAAAAGATACTATGTTTCCTGAATAGTTGGTCCCTCTCATAACACGCATAACATTTCATCTATCATGCTGTGTTGGTTTATAGTAAAACTGGTCTGGTATTCACACAAATATTGTCAGTAGGGGAAAGTAGAGCTAGAAAAATAACCAGGAGTGTCAAAAATAGCCAGAGATATAACCTCTTGCATCAATTGGCTTTTTTTTGTCTTAGGAATGTCTATTTTAGGAAAAGGGAATGAGCTCACATGTGAAGAACTCCGCTTACGCACATAAATATCTGAAATTATTTCTGTGACTCGAGGGACCGGCTGAGGCTTTGATGGAAAACTGGTTTGAGGACAGGAGGGACGAGGCTCCACTGAGACAAGAGACACAGAGACCTAGAATCACTCTCCTCCTTATCTCAAAGTTTCTCTTGCCCTCTGATTTAGGAGCAAAAATGTGTATTCATTTGAGGATTTTGGATCCTTCATTCATTTTATGTATCCTTATGGTCAGACCATTTTGGCCTTTGTTATTTTAAAGGTCCAAGTTATTGTCTTCTGCCTAGCACAAACATATATTATTTGTCTCTTCCAGGAACTTTTTCTACACTACTGTTAGAGACTACCCTCCGGCCATGTTGCTGTGTGTACTGGAGGCGCAAGAATAAATGTGCAAATCTATCCAGATATAAAGCCGTCTGGTATAAACAAGTTTAGCTACATTTTGATGGACTTTTTGGAAGAAATATTAAAGGGGACCTATCATGCAAAATGCACTTTTTGATGTCTTTTATACATAAATATGTGTCCCCGGTGTGTCGGAACTTGGTCGGAACTCACGCAGCCTCAGAAAATAAAACCCTTTCTCTTTTCCTCCGTACCCAAATCGTTAAAAAAACGGGGGTAGGCCTACAACGAGCGGATACAGATTTGCTGCCGATATTACGTAATTTCGGATGGTGGACGACCCACAGAAAGTTGCTATCAGAAACAATGCCTGACGTGTTTTTGACGTAATCTCGTCTTTGTTTACATTAGCAAGCCTCGCTAACACTCAAAGCTAACCTGTACTGGAGAGCACATGTGTTTAAAAAGCAGGAAATAAAAGCATTTGAGCTCCATACTGTTTCAGAAATAATCCTTGATGTGGTTTAGAACAGGATGGCGTTTTATCACAGCAGAATTGAACTTCATCTCCGGTAGAATTCTGATCAGGCATTAGCTCCGCCTCCTCTTTTTTTCTTGTTTTTCAAGCTAAGGACCCAAAATCCGCGTTTCTCTAACAGGGCTGGAATAGAGGGATAAGAGGGATGTCTAAAATGCATGATCTGTTTGTATTTTGAGCAAAACACATCATAGACATGTTTTTATATATCCGAGACCCATAATATATGGTGCACTTTAAGGCTGTTAGCAGATATGAATTGTGTTGTTGTTGGATTGGTGCATCAATATTTGTCTGTGAGAAGTTTTTTAGATAGCAGCCAAGTTGGCACATCAACACTGTTGTTGCCTCTTGTCTGTTATGCAGTATTCAAGCGTAAAAATCTTCAGAGTGGAAAAGGGAACGAGTAGGCATCACAGCAGCAGTGCCAACAGAATCAGTGATTAAACAAAACAATGACTTGAGCAGCTCACACTTTAACAAAAGTACTGTTGACGTGTAATATAAACCCTTCCCTACAACCTATACAAATAAAATGTGTTCAATAAGGTCTGACTTTGTAGGCCAAATGTGAGTTCTCCATCTGTTTCCCTGTAAGTGTCAATGAAGTCGACATTGACGTCCTGTTGGACAGGTGCAATGGGCAGTTTGATGTCATTGGTTAGATGCAAAGTCCTCCATCTCTTCCTCCATCAGTGAGTTCACATACAACTACTCAACCAGGTCACAATCAATTTAAAGTCTTCCTCTGATCAGTTAGGGGGATTAAGAAAACCTGAATGTGTTCCTCATGAACTACAATTGCTCTGCCATGTATACAGGAAATCTTGTTTCTGATTAGCTTTCCCAATGTTTTAATTCCAAAAAGCCACTTTAACTTCAAATGGTATAGTTCATATGCAGTATAATTATGTTCAGTGCATTCATATTTAGAATAATTTTGCATTCACTTGCATACATCGTGCAAATCGCTAGGTTTGCAGCATTTTCCCAAGACTCTTGGGCTAATTAAACCATTCGAAGGAGCAAAATAGTCTCAGTCTCTCTCTTACAGCCGTGATTCATAAGATCTGCCGTTATGTGATCATCCTGCAGCAGAGCTTGTGTGATAGCTGTGGCTTTGATTTGAGTTAGACAATTTCCCTTTAAGTTTTGGCTTTCGTTAAGAGGTCTGTTTTTGGTTGTGAATTATATTTCGGTTGTTAATAAATGTCCTAACCTTTGCTTATACTTCAGACTTCCTTGATCATTTGTATTGTATTGTTCCTCCCCACATCCACTGGAGTTTCAGGGAACGTAACGCACTTTGTTCATTTATTTGTTTTCATTAACAAAAAAAACGTATCAGTCACTTTCTACTGTCAGATAAAGCAATACAAATAATATATCTTGACTGCAGTTTGTTAATGTGCCAATTAAAACATTGTTATCCTTTGTTTACAGAAATGTCCAAATAAATCTTTAGAAGTTGCAAAAACTCCTTCCCAGCATTAGCACAACTCGCCTCGTAAATTAACTTTGTCATTGCAATTGTGTTCTCATTTATATGCCTCCATCTTCTAGCTTCCCACCAAGGCTCAACTGTCTACTGCTGATCCACCATAGAAACACACAAGGGAGGAGAGACAACTCTGCCTCAACAACAGGGCCTGTGCTCAGCTTAGACTCACCAGCAGCTGTTTCACTGCCCTTTTAATTAAAAAAGCCTAGCTGTTAACCTGCGCCCTCGGGCTCCTCACAGCACCGGGTTAATAATCACAAACATAGGCTACACTTGAATAAGCCATGACCATGTATGTAAAGGCTGAAGATGAAGAAGTGCTTGTGTTTAAGCAGCATGAAGTGATTTGTGAGCCGAGTGTTTTTGATGAGGGCAGTTGGTGCTTTAAGGGACCGAACTTAATCCTCTATAGACGCATGAGAGGGAGGTAGGAGAGAGCAGGAGGGAGTGAACAGTGGATATTAACGTGGCCGCTAAACAAGGCAGTGCAGACCAAAGCAGGGGGAGGGAGGGCCTGCTGAAACTGGGTGCCTGTCTAGTGTCAGGGGGTCAAGCTGTGGATGACGCAGATTGGCGCAGTAACAAAAATATCCCATCATAAACATGACTGAGCTGCTCTGGAGTGTCAGCAGGACCACTGGCTAAACTCCACAGAGCCCCCACAGCTACGCTCCCTCTCCCCGGGCCTGGGAGAGGTCCGCTGGGGCCCGGGGTCTGACGCAGCGCCGCAGTCCTTCTGCACCACAACCCTCCCGGGACGAGTGAGAGGAGAATGTATGCCTAACTGGCCAGATCTCCTTCCGATTCCATGACCCTGAACTCCACTTAACCCCCTTTTCCTCGTCCCTTCTCTCCAAGTCTCTGTTTCTAGCCATTTGTTTCTCTCCCTCCCCCTGGCTGGCTCTTCCTCCTTCTCAGTCTGTGTCCAAATATGCGGTTTACCTCTCTTAACCTCTTCCCAAGCTTCATCTTCCCATTTCTTTTGTTTTTTTTTTACTTTTCTTTTAAAATTCTTGGCTGCTGGTGAGCAGTTGAGGTTTAAAGGGAGCAGAGCAGAGCAGAATCCAGTTGAAAGGGAACAGAAACAGAAGCTCAACACTGCACATTTCAGAAATGCTTAAATTATTAACAGTGGAAATCTTTTAAAAAGGGAAAGAGATGCACGAGATGGCTTCATGGCGATCTATTTGCATGATGAAAATGTGCATGCATGCATTGGAGACACATGTATAACCCGCAGGTCCATCACACACTCGCATCATCAGTGACCTTGTAGGCTCCGTGCACACACACACACATCTTACATTTTAATTAAATAAACTTACAAATTATGTATCAGAGTGAATATCATCATTATTACTATACTGCACTTGCAACCAGTTCAATTGAATGTTACAATATATTCCTTTACTGTATGGAGGTTTCTTAGATCCTTGTTCTACACGTTTGATTTGTTAAACTATGTGTTATTGAATAGATTAGTCATATTGTGATATTTTAATATATATATATAATACCTGTAAAAGACCTTGCTATATTGGCAAAGCACGTCATATATCATTTATGAGTTCAGACATCTGGAAACAAAAATACTAAATTCCTAATTTTCTCTGCAGAAAGCGAGAAACAGATAATAAAGACCACATTATGTACTAGGATAGCCAGTGTACATACAATTACTGCAAATGACTAAAGAGTATGTTTCTATAAGAGTATACATGCAGCAAATAATACAAATGTGCTGAGAAACCGAGGATAATGACCCTTTCATTGTTTAGCCTTGTGCTATGTGGAGTCTTGTACAGGAGACACAGCGCTCTCTAGTGGAAGGGCACAAGAAAAGCAGTCTTTAAAAAAAAAAAGGATTTTCCATACACATCCAAACTGCTGTTACTTTAACTTTACATATACATTATTACTCAAACAATTATTATCATTATCTACTTATCAGTGATTGAATGCTTCACTTGAAATGATATTTTTCCTCATCATATGGACCCTCAACGCTAAAAGGTACAAACACATTTGTGTAGCTAATTAATAATGTGTCACGCACTGGGCTCAGAATGGAGAGAGAACCTACACAAAAACAAAGCAATTGTGTTTCCTGTGAAGCGTAATTCACAGAAAAACAACATTAAGCCTTTGGGCGATTCACAAGGTTCATTTCAAGTGCACGGAAGTGATTTTCAGATTGTGAGTCTCTCCCGCCCCCTGCTGTCTAAAAAGAGAATTACATGAAATAAAATACTTTTTGAAAAAACACAAAGGGTGTACTTATGTGAAAACAACCATGCAAAGTAAATAACCAGGCAGAACATGTCAAGTTGAAGTAGTTTCATTTCTTAGGACTGATTGAACTTCTGTTGTACAGTTTACCTTTTACCTACAAAAGGAATGCATCTGATCATTTCTCCAAAGGATAAGACAATGCCTCCTTTAACCCTCGTCTCTGAATATCCTACTCATTGCGTTTAAACATAAAAAATGCAGACGGAGACAAGCTCTACCAGACAACACAAAGTGATGAAGCTGCACAGACTCACCGTGCTGTGGAAGACCACACTGTGGCCGTTGCCCACACTCTCGATGTGGGTGGCAAGGTTCAGACAGATGGCCCTGTGGCGGATAGCGTCCATGGTTTGGGCATCGAAGAAGTCGTGCGGCCTCGCTGGAGGAGGAGAGGTCAGATGAGAGCTGAGTCAGGCAACAAAAACACAAAGGGCGCCAACTGTGGTTCAATATATAAAAATTCCAAGGCTTTTCCAAGTCTTTCTGTAACAACCCGTAACTACGTCAAAGTCATCTAATTGCTTTAAAATGCTATTCCATTGTGGTTTTTCATTGTTGCTTTGCACCAACTAAAGTCAAAATGAGGTCTATGCAAAGCACTTTGTAGAAATGTATTCCAAAAGTATAACATTAAAAACAGAACACTCTTGCCAGTCTCATACATTGGCTTTATTTGGGCAAAACAACCAAACTAGCAGAAATAGGATCATCATTTTAGTAAGGCCTTTTGCTACTATTTTTTTCTGAACAGTATATCCTTTTATGATTCTGTAAAGTGACCCATCAAGATGAGGGCCGAGCAAAAAGTTAAAAAATGACCCCATCACACGTATTGTCCTAACCATTTGATCTTAACCACGATGGAAAACGTCATGAAGTCAGGGAAAGATGTGAAGGAGAATGTGAGGACGTAAAAAAGACAACTGTCGTGCAAAGAATATTCGATTGCACTTACAGAAGGCTTATGTAAAGCAACTCTATTTCTCAATGCTGTATGATTCAAGTAATGATTCCCATCGGTAAACAATTAAAGAGCAGATGTCATTTATTGCCGTACTGCTACATTAACCCTCCTGTTATCCTTGGGGTCAATTTGACCCCATTCAATGTTTAACGTATCTAAAAAAAAAAGGTTCACATTATTTGTTTTGCTTAGTATTTCATGACTTTTCCTAATTTAGTGCGGACTAATGGGTAAACATAAAATGAACATTTAAATGAACGCATCGGTGTTCCTTGGGGGTCAATTTGACCCCAGACTGTTTTAGTAGTATAAAACATATACAAATGTCAATATTTTACACATATTTGTCTTGATTGTGTAGGATGATATTGAGGTGACTATTACATGCAAATGTATCATTGTAAAACAATGTCCTTTAACAGCATCAAAAAGATCTTTAACATTTTATTTCAATCAGTGAGATTTTATGGTGATTTATATATTTTTCGATAGTCACATAATAGGAATTCTGGATGTATAAAGGGGTCTGTGGGGGGAAGGTTGGGGTAATGTTTTATTTAAATGGTTATTTAGGTAGTCAACTAAGATACCTAAAGCACCAGACACATATATTTTGGTTAAAATTTGGAATATGATCATTGCCTTGAGTTTTAAACTACCGGGGTCAAATTGACCCCAGAGGATAAAGGGTGTAAGGTCAATCTGAGCATAACAGGAGGGTTAAGGAATTGTGGGATGGCTTTATCATATTTTCTTTGGTAAAGGATGGTCCAGCGAATCCTCTGCTAAAAGAGATATTATTCAGATAATTCAACCGGCTATTGTTAAGGCTGCCACTTAAATACTTCTGGGTAATTTCACTGAGTTTGTACCTTCCTAAGCCAAACAAACTGATGACAGCCGGCCGGGTCTCTGCACAGGATCTTACTGACACTCGATGTACGACTAGTGTTTAGGAAAACCCTTGATATAAGGACTGCCTTTAGATGGATACATTTGTATTCCAAACACCAGACTCATCCCTGTTTACCAGCATGTTTCCAGCCAATTCACTGCAGTGTGAAACAACTTCACAAGGTTTATGTGAATGAAATGCTTTTTGGCATTCAACCATCAACTCTGAGATGTGAAGAGTGTCCTTGAATGCTACACTAAGGAGTCTAAAAGGGTCCCTGTTCCAGCTGGATTGAAAAACAAGGACATTTACTTGGATGGATGATAACCTCAAGCAGGTTTTGAGTCTCTGATTATGTTCTTAAATGTTCAAGGAGGTTTTCAATCTAAAAGTTATGCTCAGGGAAACAGTTTGCACGAACTATAAACAAATGTGTTAATATTCTAAAATATGCTAAACAAATGTGCGGTCTCTTAATTGTCAACATAAGGTTTAGGATTTATGGTAAGAGATGTTTTTTGCTTTTCATGAACACAGCAAAATGCTATTCGTCTGAAATTCAAATGTGGATGATTTCATGTCACACGTATTTTAAAATCATCTCGCACTAAGATTACTAGTACAGTAAGTGTAGAAGTATAACACATGCCTTGGTTTGCATACTGCAGAGAGAGGCCATCTGATGCAAAACATGTTACAAGGGAGTAAGTATAACACTCTACCTGAGCACAGCGCGTATTCAAATAGTGAAACGATGCAATTATATTTAAAAGTTGTTCTGTGAAATGCGGAAAGTTGCCCTTGGGGGAATCTGTCCAGCTACAAGCGTATGTTCTAGTTCGCTTGCTTGGTGTCCAGTTCTAGCTTCTCCAACAAAGAGATGTGAGCGGTTAGAAGCCAATTATGTACAACAAACATGGCAGCGCCTCAAAAATGCACTCAGCTTGTAATCCTATCCCATAAAGAAAAGAGGGAAATCACAGTAAGAAACTTTTAAAAAACAGTAAGTGTGTGTGCGTGTTAGGTAGGTACGTACGTAGGGAGCACCTGCGTTTGTTCTTGAGTTTCTTCCTCTTGTTGAGCCCAGCCTTGGAGGGGGACTCCTCCTTGAGTTTGGCCTGGCTGGACATCTTGGAGGAGCTCTGCTGGCTGAAGTGGCTCGGGACGTGACGAGCTAGCCCCCCCTGGGAGGCAAAGCTGGCGTTGCAGCCGCCGACTACACACTGCAGCAGAGCACAGAGGCAGAGGATGATTGGTACATCTGTCACTTCACAGGGCAACATGACAACTTTATAAACAAAGGAATAACACCATTTATTTGAGTCAATAGCGTTGCAGAACACGTGCTGGTACTACTGTAGGTACTTTGATGTATTATTGAAAGATGCCATCAATCTGGCACTCAAATTGCTTTTTTGGCGACGTCCTGACGTGAACTATAATCCCAAAGTAGTCCTCAAATGTTCAAATTGTGTGTTTTTTGTCACAGGGAATTTTTAAGGTCGATATTTCAAAACACATTTGAAAGCAGCTTAAATTGATAGCACCTAAATCAGGTATGAGTAAGGGACTGTGCATTGTGCTGGAGCTGTTACTCTCTCATGGCCCCACATGGACTGACAGGTCTGATCACTGGTTAAATGATTGGCCACCACAATGTATTTGTGATACAGATAAGATAAGAAGTACTTTATTGATCCCAATTTGGGAAATGTTTGCATTGCAGCAGCATAAAAAAATATGGCATTGTACAATAAAAATTCAAAGACTAGAAATAAACAAGAAAGTAGAAAATATACATGTTGAATTTAACAAGGTATTATATATATATATATATATATATACATAAATATATGACAGATGGAATATTAAATATTGAACAGATTATATAAATGTAAAATGTACAATGTGGTTTTATTCCAAGAGATAATAGCTTAGATAGATGCTGATATTAGACATTTTACTCATATAACAACATATTATCATAGCAAGGTTTACTGTTTTTCTTTACCTTGAAAGGCTTATCTCCACTGTGAGTCAACATGTGTCTATGGAGCCAACTCTGACTGGTGGATGGTGTGTTGTACACCTTACAACCCTTCCATAGACACACAAACACCTGGGGGACAACAAATACAAATCAACAGATACAGAGGTAAGATGACAAGACAGCATAAGGAGGTATCTTGCACAGAAAGAGATTGAAATATTTCTTAAATTATATACATATGCACACTGGGAACAGTTCTTAAAAAAAGGAATAATTCTTCCACAGAAAGTAGTTCCCATGCCAACAGACATATGAACTCAATGGTTGCATGTAGTCCAATTTAATCACATCATTAAACTGTCTTAAGCATTTCAACAGTTAATGTTAGGCTGAAAAAAAGGGACCTAATCTTGTTTTGGCTACCTGTCAGACACAATAAAGGACATCAACACGAAGCTTGTCCAAAAGTTGAAAGTATACTGACCTCTCCTCGCTGCCCGTCGACATGAATGCCCCTGATGTGTTCTGCCAGGTCAGGACTTGAGTTGAAGCACTGAGAACAGAGGTCCCAGCAGCAGGGGTACCCCACTGTCTTCACCCCCGAGGAGCTGGCACTGCTCTGTCCGTTCATCATGGCAGGTGTGGAGCGCCCACTGGACACCGTGCTCTCCATCTCCATCAGGGTACTGCTGATACTGAAGGAGAGGAGAGAGTGGAGAGAGGAAGGAGAAAGAAGAGTCCAACTTGTGTTAAAGGTCACTATTATGCAAAATCCACTAAACATCTGTGTAAAGAGATTCTGAAAGTTTCAGGAAAAAAGATTTGCTCTCTATTTGTCCTGATCCATTTATATAAAACCTGTCTGAAGTGAGCTGATCAGATTTTGGCCACTTTATGATGTCATAACGATTTTCTGGCTTGTGTAACCATTAGCCAATCACCAACCAAGGTAACCCCCCCCCCCCCCCACACACACACCTTATCACCTGAATCTCCTCCTAGAGCACCATTGTGTTTTTTTTTTAACCCAATATCTCTCAGAGGGGCGTGGGGAGTGGCTCCTTATTTTCATCTAAAGTAACAGACAGAGAATCAGCACTTTTGAAACAGGGCTGAAACAGAGGGGATTATGGGATGCTACAATGATCTGTTTGGTATTATGAGCCAAACACTTCAGAGACATGTTTTGTATATATCTGAGACCTATAATAAATTGATGAAAAACAGTATAATAGGGGACCTTTAAACATGGTGCTAAGGACATCAAGAACATCTTCTTAGCTTAGATCAGGCTTTGCACTGCAGTGGAGAACAGGTGCAAGCCAAAATTGAATAGCCACTATGCGTGAAAGCCATCAGGCTGAATCCGATTTTCCATGCATGCCACCGCTTCATCACTTATGCCAAATCAATTACATCGCTGGATTTCATGCTTTTACCACGAAATTACTCATTTACTGGAGTTTCAACACCACAAAAGGGCTCATAATTTACTCATCACAAATCCAACCAGTAGGCCTTACTGATCCCAGTGTTGGCAGCAGTTTTACTGATGGAATCAGTGGAGTTACTTTTCAATACATCAGTCACTTTTCCTTGGGTGTTTGACCTTAACTATTTGTAAGCCAATGTGCAGTTCACACAAGCCCACCAGCATAAACTGAAAATGGAATATTTGAAACGAAAAAGATTATCTTATATGCGCATATATATATATATATATATATATATATATATATATATATATATATATATATATATATAATATATGCGCATATAAGATAATCTTTTTCATCATCATTCATAATTATTTGAGCATGGTATCAAATATATATATATAGTTGATACCATGCTCAAATAATTATGAAAATGATTGATGGGTGTGATTAAATTGCCGTTTTCGCTTGTATCATAGTTGAGTAGCCAACATTGTGTTCATAGTTTGACCTATTAACTACAAATTCTCTAATTAGACATTTTTTTCCTCATTTAAAAACGTGGATAAAGGAAAATTATCCATGCTACTCTAACCCAATTACACCAAACACTGGTCAAGAAAACCCGAAGTGTCTCACACCAACCTGTCCTCCGAGTCTATGCGGCTCAGCGGTTCTCCATCCGAGGATGAGATCTCCACACTCGGCCGCCTCTTGTCGTCCAGCTCCCCGCCCCCGCCGCCGGGCTTCTCCCCGTCTTCACACGCTGCTTTGCTCTTTTCGCAGTTTACCTGTCCCGGTTGCTCCTTTGCGTCTTGTATTGCGTTATCGTTGGCAGCAGGTATGTTGTTACCATCCTCCGGGCTTTGCTTTTCCTCTGGCTTTACCTCTGGCTTTTCCTCTGGTTTTTCCTCTGGTTTTTCCTCTGGTTTTTCCTCTGGCTTTAGCTCCGGTTCTTCTACGGCTGTCTCCCCCTGGTTCACCTCAACACTGCCGGCTGTCACCGCCTCGGCCTCGGCCTCCTGTCTCTCTGCAGCGAGCTTCTCTTCGCCGGCCTCCCGTCTCTCTGCAGCGGGCTTCTCTTCGCCGGCCTCCGCCTCCACCCCTTCCATTTTCGGTTCTACGCTACTGCGCGGTTCCTCTTTATCCGGCTCGGTAAAGCCATTTTCGGTCTCTCCGCCGTTGCCTTGTGTCTCCCCGGGCGGTGCATCGCTCTCAACACTGAGCTCGGGTGTTTCTTCTGGGGTCGCAGCAGACATTTCGGCGGCGTACGTGCCGTGTGACACTTTCTGTATTAAAATTCACCCGTGGCGCCCAGAAACGCTCCTCTGCAGAAGAAGGGCGGGGTCAAACACGCTGTCTGCTCTCTGATTGGTCAGAGGCGGCACGAGGAGGTGAAGCTGGCGATGGTATTTAAACTTTCCATGTGTTTCCAAAACCACACAGCGGGGTTTTAAATATGGAAGTCCATGTTTAATACAGCAAACGTTTACCAATTAAGGCCAGGAGAGCATTATTTAGAAATAATGCACATTTTATTTTGTTTTGTATCAAACTCACACACCAAACATCACCCTCAGACAAACACATGTTATATGAATATGAATTATACCGTTTGTCTCTGCAAACCAAATATTAACCTTTGCCTTTCATTGTTATGCTGCAATTACTGCTTATACGACTGGTTTTTATGTCAACCACCCCAAGAGTACATCTACTGACAATAAAGACTAATTTATTTTCTCCAAGGACTAGGAGCATCACTGTGCTATAGTAAAGCCTTCTCGGATGACTTTATTTGCTGGTAATAATAATTAAAGGCTACTAATGCTCTTCATTTCAGGAACAAAGGTTATGTTTACGTTTGTTTTTTCAAACAAACTTCACTCATCCTACTTGGGCACTGGGAAAGATAAGGTCTCCATTACTACCTTAAGTGATGTGGTAAGAGTTACTGTAAAATACAGTATAACCATAGATAGACTATTGACCATACCTAATTGTGACCACAAGAGGGAGCCACAGTTCTATATTTAAGATGGCTGTCATTCATACTGAGGACCTCAAGGTAGACTGTATCATGTCGCTTTCTCCTCTTAATGTACCCCACAAATGACCAATTAATTATTTGAGTAAGCTGATTATTTCAGTTCTTAGTCCACTATTAGAGCATAACATTCTGGTAATAACAGAGACCTTGTAACTTGAATCTAGGATACATGTGTTATAATTTCTACATTAATGTAGTCCTGTTATGTGAGCAAATCAAGAGTTATGTTAAAAGACAAAGCTGAAAAATACTAACTTTACATGACTCTGTTCTCAGGACTTTTTAAATTTAATTTATATGATAGTCATTCTCATAGTAGCTTTATTCTCAGCTTGTCCACTACAGGTGTGGTAAATAACAAAATGCAACCGCTTGTTAAGAACAGCAACATTTATTTAACATGATATAAAACAGATGGAATATGAACATTTTCAAATCAAATCTAGCCCGTAACCTGTTGGATACATCTTTCCATCCTGCTATACCATGTACATTATATACATAGTGAACCTCTGATAATTACACTTTGTACACACACACAAAAAGAAATCCTCGATCCACAAACGTTTTCTCTTTATTGCTTTTCAGATGTGCTAATCTTTTTTTTTTTAGTTCCAAGACTTCAAACCAACATGTCATAAAATAGAACCAAACTCTTATTTCCTTCTCTCAGTTTAAATATATCTCTCAGCAATAAAAAAAGACAGTATAGAGTGACTTAAACATTCACATACTCGTCGGCAACAACGCGACAGGGACTGCAGAAGATCCCTTTTTAAATAATTACAACCCAGAAACAGGAAAACTACAATTAATCTTTGTCTGTAGCAATAAAGTGTCTCCTCCTTTCATTATAATGGAGGGATCTACATCTCTTATAAAGTCATCTTTAGTATCAACAAATGTTCTTTACAATAAACGGATAAATATGAATGGTTGGGTAATGACCGATGTTTGCAAAACAAACTGCGTGACTTATAAAAGATGGAAATGAGCTAAAATGATGTGTTTTTGAAACCTTGTAGGACAAACATGGTGGAGAAACATGAATGAAAAATGTGGCCTAAACACTTTTTTCACAGGCCTTCAGTCCGTTAGCCTCATATATATATATATACACAGACAGACGATGGCCCTTTCCAAACAAGAACCTAATAAAACCATATAAATAATAAAAACAACCGTAAAAGCATTGTAAAAACTGAAAATGGAACTGCAACAAGAACAGAATCACAGCGGTCATGTGTGGCGCCCAAAAAAAGGCAAAATAACAGAGAAAATGTCACAGAGAAAATGTTGTTGGTGGCTTGAGACGTCACAGTGAGCATACAGAAGTCCAGAGTGGGCAGTTTCTCTCTCTGTAGGCCGGGGCCTTGTGCTGATGGGGAAGTCTTCAGGGATCTGTTACACCTCCACTGCTGTTTCCTTCATGTGTATGTTCTCACTGAGGCCAGGGCCTGGGCTGCAGATAGAGAAGGGGACATTTTTAAATAAGGGAAAAGGTCATATTATGCCCAAAATGTAACACTAGATACTAATTCTCATATACACTCAGTGCCCACTTTATTTGCAACCTGTGCAATTATCCACTATGCAGTACTTTGACACGTTGGATACATATTGTATTACACTCTACATTAGGGCTGCTCGATTATGGCAAAAATCATAATCACGATTATTTTGGTCAATAATCGATATCACGATTATTAAAAACGATTATCCATTTTCTTTTAAAACATCCATTTATTGAAAAAAAAGATTTGAACAGTATGTTTTTAACAGTTGATTACCCTGAACTTTAAGTATAATTCAACTGAAAACACAAATAAAATAAAATAATCGTTTTATTTCGATTACGTTGTTTTCGTAATCGTTGCAAGCCAAAATCGAGATTAAAATACGATTAATTGCACAGCCCTACTCTACATTTCAAGCAATAATCTGGTTTTCTTCACTAATACTACACCACGGTATATATTGTTAAATACACCATTTACACATTTATTATTGTTATATGAAAGTACAATGTGCACATTTCTACTTAACTTCTTACATTGATATAAATATTTGTATTCTAATCTTCTTTTGACACATTTTGACTTTAACTTCTAATTTTTGTTTAAATATTTTATTTTCAAAAAAGGAGCAAAGCTTATTTTCCCATGGGATATAAAAAGTATTCTGATTCTGATTCTAATCTATTATGCCTATAAAGTTGAGTTTTTGTTGGCATTGTCGTAAGGTGTTAATTTAGTTATATATTTACGCACTGCGGTTATAATTAGTACCAGAATGCGTTATAATGAGATGTTTTTCTAATATCCTTGCCAGCACTACACATAATTGAATCCAGACATTCCAATCTTCAACAGAAATTGCTCATTATAAAGTTAAAAGGTAGAATTTATAGCTGAGCTGTGCTTTAAATTGGATTGGGTTATAAAGTGGCCACTGATTGTATATGCAGTCATTTGAGTCTCATTATATAACAAGAAATGGTGTTAAATGTAAAAAACAAGGCCCCTACGGATACATTGAGTTGAGTGATGTACACAGGAACAATTAAGGACAAATGGGTTTTTCTTCAACAACACAGAACACATAAAAAACACATCACAACGGTTCCCCCTCTTTAGATGTTCCTACAATTAATCATCAATCCCATTATTCTGACATGCTCCCCAAAGACAACAATGAAACACTGAGAACACTTTAGATTTGTGAGTAAGGACAAAACAGGTTGATGAAGGCCTTACTGGAGCCACTACACACACATGAAGTGAGAGCCATCAGTGAGTTGGGGTGTGTTAGGAGACTGTGGTAGGGATGGGGATGAGGGCGACAGGCTTTTCACTGCAAGGAAACAGAGCAACATGTGGAACAGGCAGGCACACACACAATGACAACAGAACATCAGTCGATTAATGGCCAAACACAACAAACAATGAAGACCTATTTATAATACGGTGATGAATGACTGAACACATGCACAATGGAAGCAGCTGCAGTTTAATAATCCCCAATGGAAAGTAGTGATCTCTGCGAGCAGGCTGACACTTGCTTTTGTTTCATCACATGCTTTACTCTCATCAACCCCCCCCCCCCCCCCCCCCCACACATTCTCTCTAGAGATGTACCTGCTACCAGCTTGCTGCGTTTGGAGGCCTCTGCTGCCAGCTCGTAGGAGATATTAATCATCTTCTCTTTCTCCTGCGCTGTAACCTCCACTTCAGTCTCCTCCTCGGGGCTCAGAGCCAAGCTAGGCAGCACATTCTGCATACTGGGAGCACACACACACACACACGCATAGATTGGTCTCTAAAATATAGAATTAGAATTGGGAGGGATGAAACCCTCTTTTAATGGTCACACATGCAGAGCACACAGCACACAGTGAAATGTGTTCTCTATATTTAACCCATCCTAGTACCAGGAGTCTAGTACTAGGAGCAGTGGGCAGCTATTGTACAGCGCCCGGGGAGCAATGGGAGTGAGGGGGGAAGGGGGGTGTCCGGTGCCTTGCTCAAGGGCACCACGGCAGGGCAGGAGGTGAACTGAGGGCAGGAGGACTTGAACCGGTGACCCTACAGCTCCCAGTCCAAGCCCCTACTGACTGAGCCACTGCGGGACACTGTATACAGTTTACAGCTTTGACTAACATAGTTTCGGGAAATAACACCGTTAGAAGGGCGCTCTCTTTTAAATCAATTCAAGAGGGCTGACATTTAGATTAAAATGTCACTGTGGCTCAGAGCTTTTTCCCAAAATCTAAGCCACTGATCTGCATGGGAAGAGCATCATGGCCTCTTTTGAGCCCTCTATGGGGAGTTCTCGCTATGACCGCAAACTTACCCCTCACTTCTAAAAAAGGGATTTCATGCCTGACCTCAGCTGGGAAATATCAGTGCCCATCTGCAAAGTGAGTCCTTTGTCCAAATATCCTTAACATGTTATAATGTTAACATCAAAGCTCTGAGAGGCCCGGTCCTTGCTTGTAAAAAGTGATCAGCTCAGACAGATCATGATGATGGCTTTACCTGTTTTTGGCTATGAGGGCTTTGATGCGATCAACTTTCCTCTGCTTATCAGCTTCCTGCTCCGGGCTCAGAGGCTCCTCGGGGTCTAACTCCACATAGCGCTCAGGAATCAGCACTTTGTCAGGCACTGAAAGCTGGAGGAACACAACACAAAGAACAATTCATACAACACACCTCAGACAAATGAATGGCGTACAGAAAATGACATGACTATACAAATATCAGATGCTCGTCAGTATCAGGACAGAGGAGGCTGCTCCACATTTTGGATGTCAAATAACAAAATGGAGCATCACCGAAGGCTTTGTCCTAGAGCAAGTAATGCTTAATGCAAGACATTCTGCTGCATGCAGAGATCAGATAGGAACATAAGCTGTAAGGAGTTTATTGATGTAATCAGGAGAAAGGGCATGCACCAAAGGGCACGGAAAACATCAAGAAACACCTGGAAACCAAGTGTAATACATATAGGCAGAATATGAAAGATTTTAGAATATCCGTGAGTATATATAGTGTTATGCATATCCCTTTTGAGAGATATCCTGCCTACAGGGTTTTGCCACTTCCTCTCGATGAGTAAGACAGCCAACTGCTGTGCCTCACCTCCCGGTCCATATTTAAGTGGTCCGCATGCGAGGCTTCTTTGAGACGGGCGATCTCCTCGGCCGGGGTCTCCTGCTCCTGCACCAGCTCCTGCTGCCTCATGGAGGCCTCCAGCGCCTCGATGTCAAAGCTCATCACATCCTCTCTACGCCTCTGTTGTGACTGGAAGAGACGGTGACAAAAATGCAGAGGGATTGAGTCACCTGATAGGATTTCAGCATTTGATATACTCTGAATTTAGGTGCAGAAGTCTCCCTATACCTGCGTGCTGCGAAAATGGTTCTCTTTAGTGAAAGAGTGACTGCGAGTGGGCTCCTGGCTGCCCCCCCTGATGTGGTGGCCTTTCTTTTTCCCCCGGAGGGTCCCCTGCTGGTGGCGGCGGATCCTCTCCAGCTGCTCCTCCACGCTCATCCTGGGCCGGCCGCTCTCCCCTGCAGGCAGCTGCTGCTCCAACGCGCTGTGAGGACGCTCCTGTTAGCCAGAGGGGACCACCATACACACCACCGAGGGACACAAACAACACAATAAATAGAAGTTAATAACACTGGAGCATGCTTAGAGACAAATAGGGGATTTTTTACGCAAAGCCACAGTTTGGGTGTGTAGCTAAGTAGCGTCATACTGCGGTCGGGTCAGATCTCATAATGCTTCTGCAGTGCATACAAAGTATTGTTGAAAACAGTTTGAATACGAGTAATTGCAATTTCTCAGTCAATAGAAGAGAACAAACATGTTGCTTCTTTAAACAAAGAAGTCAGTATTGACCTAATGGCTCTTTAATGTTCACTCTGTTAGAACCTGGCTGGCTGCTGTGAACACACACACACACACACACACACACACACACACACTCCTGCTGGCACACACGGGTGCACTGAGAGAGGCTGGGGGCTGTTAATGCCTGAGTAGAAGAGGCTGATGATGGTTAGTGAAGTGAAGAGAAGCTGTTCACTCTCAGGTTTGTGCCATGCTGGAGGCTCTGGCTGATCTGGATTCAGTCCAGAGCCCGGGGACGCAGCCTCCACTGCCCAGATTGTTCAAGAGGCTGCTATCCAAGTGAACTGTGAAGGACTGTGACACACTCCCTTTCAACTGCAAGCTATATGGCCTACAGTTATGACTTCAGTATTGTATGTGTGCGCAGCTGACATTTTACACAGTTCTTATAGGTTCATTTATACAATATGTCCATCCACAATATTTCCAAACACATACAGACGCTCTAAAAAGAGGACACACCCTGCAGTGTGGTGCAGTAATGACATGGTAAGTATATTTAGGTTGATAGTGTTTGAGGCTGGAAACTGTATAAACCAAGCTTGGCATCCATTTCATGAGCGGCTGGTTTTAGGAGCATGAGTCACACCATGGTCACGTGAGGAGCGGCCTATTCTGCCACATGCTAACTTTCAACCAAGAGTTTAATAACCAAAACAACCAATTAGGAGGGGAGTAATTGCAATTTAAGTGGAGGCCAGTTTGCAGCTTACAATGATAACATAACAAGACAAGAAAACAAGGGCAAACATCAATAATTACTGCTTCTCTACTAGTTAAAGATGGTTTTTCATTTAGGAAAATAAGTGCTTGGCAGTTTAGCCCTTTTTAGATTTGAAAGTTAAGTTACAAACAACAGACTTCAATATGTGTCAGCGATGTGTACCAAGTTTTAAAAACGTTCTTAAAAACAATTTACACTTTCTATCACACTCACCGTCCTGGGGTCAGGCCTCTTGCTCTTCCTTAAGGTGACATATGAATGTATTGAAGAAGATTCAGTCACCGGAGATCTGGTCCTGGGTGGGACGATTCCCACTGGGTAGGACATCCCTAGCAGGTTAAAAAAAAAAGACAGGAAGTCAGTGATCAGAATGGTTCCATGAGAGAGCATTTACTCATCAAAACACAGTGCTTTTTTGATGAGTATGGTATAGTTTAGGTAAAATAATGTTAATGTAAAAAGTTTGAATAACATGAAAAAAGCAGTATCAGGGTTCCCACATTTACTTAAACATCAAAATCAAGACTTTTCAAGGACCCAAAAATTCAAGGACCTTCCACGCTTAACCCTGTGAAGTCAAATCTGGCCTTCAGTACACTCTCCCCACAATTACAGAATTTCCCGCGGCATTTGCAGCATCGGCAGGTTGCTAATATTGATTGTGTGTCGGTGTGGAACAAGAGAAGAGCTACAGTGTAATCGTTCAACTTCAGAACTCCTGCATTACGCTGTGTCAGCTGTTTTAACCCCCTTTCACAGAAAATATAAAGTACTCTAAGGTTTTAACAAAGTCGACTTATATTGTAATAACTCAATGATCCCAGCACTGATATTCAAACCTGAGCAGTATCTTTGATTTACACTGTGTACATAGATCCAGACAAATGGCTGGCTCTGGGTAAATGCCACTGTATCTACGGTAACCCTTGCACGCCAAGTTAGGGTTGCCATGAGATTTACTTTGTGATGTCCTGGCCAAGCTTAATGCTTTAGAGAAGGCTGACATTGTATTTCTACTCTGTGTCAGAGATGCCTGAGTGAATACCATGGTAACCATCAGTGCTAAAAAACAAGTTTATGAGGTCACACAGTAATCATTTAATCGGCTAATTGAGATTTTGTTAGTGTAAATAAAATGTATAATTTTATAGAAAACTGCAATTATCAGTATTTTTGCGTCATAGTACTTGGCAGAATGTACCTTTGTTTCCAGAATGTTCTCTATCAGCGTGCTCAGATCGGTCCTCTCCATTGCTCTCATCCACCTCCGCCACTGTGGTGAGTTCAGGTTCACTTTTATACAGCCTGTAGTCCGGGCCCTGCCATTGGAAAGAAAGACCAAGTTCAACACGCAAGTGACTTCAAATTTGATTCCAAAGTGATCTATAAAACATTTTCTATTTCAGAATGATTTCAAAGGCTGCGGAAAAAACACACATCCTTTTGTAGAAAAGGATGTTTTTTTACAGACTGGGCCATCTAGACGAATAAAATGTTGACAGCTTGAACTTGAAGAAAACACACATCATTTTACAGCCAAAAGAAAAGGGAGGCAGTCAGACATGGCCCAGTTTGCAACAAAGGACAGAACACACAAAAAATCACTACTTTTCCACTCAGACACACAGAAAAGGAAGACAAGAAGGCAACTCAATTGAAATAAATAAATAAAAGACACATGAGTAAGGCTTCATCCTGTTAACTGAAAAAAGAAAATGATGGAGGTATGGCGTCAAGGGGAAAAAAGGGGGGTATGATACAACCAAAAGAAACTCAAAAACCATGAGATGTCTGTCAAAATGAAAGAGGAACCATCACAGCGAGCAGCGACGTGTGATGACATGGAAGAGGGCGGGGTCAACCAAAGGTCACCAAGCTTACGCTGTGCGTGCCATTCCTGTGATTGGCCTTCCTGTCCTCCGGTCGGTGCAGGGTTGAAGGACGCACACCAGTATGAGAGGGCAAGTTGGGGGGTTTGGGCTCATAGGACTGGGGTAGGGGTGGCCGTGGGGGCACCGAGTCCTCCTCCTGGGGGATTATACATGGCATGACAGGACAGGGTGATGTGACACATGGCGCCACCACGCACGCTCAGGGCAACCAGCATCTGGTGCTGAGCGGTTCTGGCCCAGGGGGGGCGGGCAAAACAGATGATACGCCGGAGAGATGCTGCTGCCGCGTGACTGACACATCCAATCAGATACCAGCACTCAGACTGCCATGAGCCGGGCTGGCAGTTTGAGGACTCATCTTAAGTTGGTCATCAGCGACACAACTACAGCAGATCAGGGTAAAGCGAGCTGAAGGGCTGTAACTTCAGATTAGTTTTAGGATTTATTCTATTTTCCTCATTTAATAGATTTGGTGTCTGGTGTATAACATGTTGGAAAATAGCAAGAATTCCCTTATGTTGGCGTCTTGTGAGACAAACAGTTCAAAACCCCAAGATATTCAGATTACAATCATACAAAAAAGAGAAAGTGGTCACATTTGAGAGACTGGAAGCAGAGAATATTTGCCATTTTGCCTTTTAAATGACATACACGGGTAAATGATCCTCAACATGATGAAATCCCTTATTGCTTCAGTGCTCAATGACTGTATGAACATGAATATCGTCTGTTAATGTTGGCTCACCTCATTTTTGTGCTTGCTGAAGTTGTTATTGGACCCGTACAAGTTCATACCCTCAGCATTTCTCTGAGCTCTATGTTTGCTGAGGGCCTCCATGACATCTTGTATCCTCCACAGCTCTTTCTGGATGCTCACATGCTGCTGGCTGGGAGGCTCCGTCTGGGTGCGCACAGGAAACACACACACACACATGTTCACAAATCGCCTGATTAAACCAGATGATTACATTTGATTTTCTGGACAGTCACAGGGAAAGAGATGTGTGATTATGTTCTGCTTGCTGATGACAGGTTTGTCTGAGAGTGAAGGGCACTGAGGATGAGGATGTCTCTCTGACTTCTATACACTGAATGACGGTAGCATCGGCTCTGACTCGGGCTCAACCAGGAATAACTGTTTTTCTCTGTCTCTCCACTTCTCCCATGATGAAGGACAAGATAACAGACAGAATTCATTAGGAGCCGCTCCATCATCGCTAGTCATCAATCACTCACTGTGGAGCTTTGATCTCTCCGATACCTCCCACCACACAGCAGCTAAGGGCTAAGGAGCATAGACATTTTTTCCCCAAAGTCAAAGAAAGTGTTGACAAAAAGGATGACTTTTTTCAGATTTCTTTGAAGCTTTTGCTGAATATGTACTCCAACCAAAGTGTGAGTATTAAATCATGACAGTGTGAGACAGCACAAGCAGAGCTTCAGTCTCAAGAATGAACCCACCTGAGGGCTTCCCAGTGCTTCAAGCTGCTCCAGGAGGTTGTTGTTAGCCAGAGTGACATCTGCTTCCATCTTATCATTATCCCTCCACGACCGCTCCAACTCCTGGAGAGATACACTTTGTGAATGACAATATCCACAAAAAAACCTCCAGTCTTTCAAGCACTCCTAAAGAAAGAGCTTGAGTGTCCAGCCTGAGTGTGTGTGTGAACGTCATGACTCACTGCTGTGATTCTGGAGAGCTCTCTGCAGGTGCTGAGCAGGCCGCTCTGCAGTAGGTCTCTCTGCTGGATGACGCTCTGCAGGCCGGACGGGTTCTCAGTGCCCATCTCTATCTCCTGGCTGGCTGAGAGCAGTGCAGTCTCCAGGGTGTGCTGAAGAGACACACAACATAACAAATACACACACACACAGGATGAGCATGGAACGCATCACTGTAACCTTTAAGATCAGCTTTAGTCATAATGGATGATTTAAGACTCTTGTTTTTAGCATAATACATAATGGCTGCAAGTAATTTATTTTCTTTATTGTTAAAACTTTGTATTGTTATTTTGAGATGTTTCCCTCTCTACTACCAACGCTCTTGCTAAAACCACTCCTTTGAACCTGACCTTTAATGAAATCATGAAAGTTCTGTAAAAAGTGCATCGTGCACGTTTGGGATGCTGTAGTGGTAACAAAATAGGTTCTTGCATAACTCCAAATAGACTATGTTTCATGCTAGATTTCACACTGTATTCATTAATGTTATCCGCAGTATGATCATTATATATCTTTGTATGCAGTTCAAAAAGTCTGCTGACAATATAAGGTCCGATTTCCTCAATATAAAAAGTCCCTGAAATCCTTTGCAGGTCAAACGACTCTTTGAAGTGGATGCCAGTAGCTAGGCAGTAGTTATGCATTATAACAGATGCACAATACTTTTGTTGTGCTCTCTCTCAGTGTTGTGCATAACAATTTACCATAAGCTAGTCCTATCATTTGAACAGAGCATAAACTGTGTATTCTTTTCAGTTTATTTTTTCTACTTGGCACCAGACTAAGTAAGCCTTTCAAACTGTTTTGTGAGAATGAAATGAAGACAGATGTGCAGTGTTGGGTCACCTTCTCTCTGTACAGCTGCTGAAGTTTGTCCTCCTGTGTCTGCACCAATTTATCCTGCTCACACAACCTGCTGAGTTTGGTCTATAGAGAGAAACAATACAGACATGTGAGCCATCTTGTGTGGTTGAGTGGAACATTACGTCATGAGAGAGCAAAAGGCAGAACTTACATCAATGTCCACCTCTTCTGGCATATGTGTATATGCGCGCTCCCTGTAGTCTTCTGGACTTAACTGTGAAGACAGACAAGATATTAGACAGAGACACCAAATATGCACATACACATTAGAATCTGGAGATCTAATGCAGTGTCGTGATAGGCTCTCCCACTGAGCCGCGGGGTTTGTCCTTGAGTAGAAACTCAGATTTCACAGAATCAGACCGTCTAAGTTAGCAAAGCATCAGTGGGAGAGCGGCCAGTCTAAACACAGGCTCCTCTCTGATGAGTCTGGGGCCTCGAGTTTCATCACCCACAATTGTTTGTCTCCATCAGCACAAAGCAGTGGTTTTATTGGAAATGCAAGGGGAAAGCATGTAAAACAATCTCGCTAACTAAACTCTAGAGTCAGCACATAAGCTGCATCCATCAACTGTGTTTTCTCCAGCACAAGCTCTGGTCTAAGGAATCCGCCTGACTCAACTTGTGTTGTGTTCAGTATTACTTTAAGATAAGCCCAAAACAACTGAAGTAATCACAGCTAATCTTAAGAGTTTTTTTTAGTATAGTAGTAATGCTACTGACAATTTGTTATAGCCATTAAGGTACTTTAATTCAGGCTAAAATCCAGACAAGCAGTTCAATGTCTGCATTGAGATGCTACTACACTATACTTTACAACACATATATTAGATATACTATGAATTATGTCAACATATATCAAGCTGTAAAAACAAGTAATGAAAGTAAACCTCATCCTTTTGCTACCCTGACTAAGAAAAGTCACGGTGCTCGAACGGGAAATAAATTAAACTGCATTGGATCCCATGTTTCAGAAAATCACATAATGCTACATTGTCCATTCACTCAAACACATATATATGAAGTCCATAAATATTAGGACAGTGACGTATTTTTGTGCTGTTTTGATATTGTACGAACTTTTGATATGAAAACTACATGACTATAAGGTCAAAATACAACTTTCCTTTACATCAGCATTGACTCTCCCAAAATGTATATAATGCTCAGAACACACTTTATATCTTCCTCAGACCCTCTGCTAGGCCTGGACTCAAACCATCTTCTCTTATTGCTAATTTGTTGTTATCTTTGCTTTAAGTCTGGTCTTAAGCAAGTCAAGCAAGTTCTTTACCCTGGACTAAACCCCATAAAAGCTAAGAGTCTGCACTTTAACTTCATTGACAATATTTAATTTAAAATCCAATATGCTGGTCTGCACAAAACAGCCAAATATTACTCACTGTCCAAATATGTTTAGCCTCAACTGTATACCAATGTTTTCAGACTCACACCTGCACTCTCTCACACACACACACATTTCTCTCAACACCTTTTTCCTCGGCTGAAGCACACAGTACAGTTAAAGCAGGGGGGGGACCTGAGCACCACATGGCATTCCACACAGAGCATGCAGACTCTGCCACAGTGCGGGGGCTTCACTGTGGGGTTGTGTGGTGTGGATTACGAGTGACATGTGGCGGAGGAGGAGGAGGGAGACAAGACTTCTGACAGCTGAACAGGTGGGAATGCAGCTGTTGTCGGGCCGATATGCTAATGAATGGGGAGGGGGTGGGTGGGAACAGTTTTCAGCGACACTTTTACACCTCAGGAGGCGGTCACAAAAGTGGCAAAGTGATGTCATAGTCATCGTCACACACAAGCTGGTTCTCTTTATCCTCTCCACCAGCAGAACAACACGGGGGGGGGGGGGGGGGAAGGAATGCAGACAGGTAGGAAGAAAGAGAGGTTACCTAGGAAACATTAACACTCACTGACCATTTGAGGTATGAAGTTTAATACATAACTGTTGCTGTGTATTCAGTGTTAGACCACTACATCCTAACATCAAATCTGCTTATGCTATATAACCTGTGCATTATTAACTGTGCAGTGCTCATGTCACTTTGGATAATTACTGTTCATTTCAAACAATAATCTGATTTGAATCATACATATAATTATAAACACTACAACACCACTGTATGAACTGTAAAATACACATTTATGCATACAAATATTGTTGTTATTTGCAGTACAATGTGCGCATTTTTGTTAAAATTATTTGGTTTATTTCAATATTTCTATCCATACATTATTTTTATTTGTGATTGTTTTTCGACTTTGATTAAAATTGTATTTCATCTTTAAATGTTTTTCTAAAAAGGAGCAATCGTCACAACTCAATATCCCCACCAGGATAACTGAAGTAGTCCGATTGTGAAATGTTTAAAGTAGCACTGGTTGACTCAAAATGAATTCTAAAGCGTTACATTGTTTTACTGTGAACTATTATTGTGGGGAACATGTAATGACTTTATTGCACTTAATTATGACCTAAACCAAACCCTCCAATTTTCACAGCACGATGTAGTATTTGGCCATCCACTGGACTGAGTATAGACATGTCTGACAACACTGCATTAAGTCACACTAATTAGAGTCACCCTGTTACATCTAGGTGTCCCGTCTAATGAGAGGGAGAGCATATGAGAAATCACACACTAACCTTCACTGGTTAGAGCACGAGACAAGACAACAAGAGTAACGTCTAAAGGGTGCAACCACAGCTTTAGATTTAGGACAGTCCCAAAGCTAGCTGATGTTTTCTTGTAGCAACTTTTAGAGTGAACTTTATCCGGCCCTTACACACAAACTTCACAAAGAGAGTGAGGAAGGGATTTAACTGAACAGTGAAGCACGAACCATACAACTCGTTTACAAGTCATGTCACAATTGGCATGACTTCTCATAACAGGAGGAGAACATTTAAAAGCAATGGATGAAGAGGTGTTTGCGATACAAACGATACAGGGAGACCAGTCTCAAGATGCCATGATGAGGACTTGGACACCGGAGGAGGAGAATTGCAAACACCAAAATAACAACAGAGACCGGTGAGGAGGAGGAGGAGGAGGCGGAACAACGCCTTCGGCTGGCCTTACTTGCTGGTAAAGTTGAGGCCTTGGGGCAGAGTTCTCAATCAAAGTGTGAGTCATGGCGATTAAAGGGTCATTTTCCTTCATCTAGTCCAGTGTGGAGAGGAGCGATACAGCAAGTGTCAGTTTATAGCAGTGCTTCACTTCAAAGAAAACACTGACAAGCGACAATATGAAATAAAAACCTCGATAGCTCTCATGATCATGAATAAGACTCAAACAGGGATGAATAGAGTAACGAGAAGCAGTCAGAGACACTTTCAGGAAGACATTTGAGTGCAAAGACGCCATGGAAAGCTCCTGTTGAACTTTGATGTACAATAATGATACAAAAACAGAGAGGCACTGGTGTTGCAATGCATGTGGCTGTAGATGGTAAACGTTTTGTATTCTGGTTCCTTTTCATACATAATTCTCAATTGTTACAGAAATGTGGTTAGCTCATGTTCTGTAGATACGAGTGAATCTCCTCTATATTTCTTATCAGAAATGCACATGTTGGCTGTTGTGTACTACTATATGTTGCCTTTGTAATTACTCAAACGTTTGAAGAACTTCAGAGCTATAAAAATGATAGATTACATTTATTTGCATATACTTAAAATGTCAATGATATGATACACATCTGCAAACAATACAGAATAGAGTAATATCCAGATATTCAGTAAATATATCTGACAGTGAGTTTAGGATACATATTAAGACTAAATGATGAATGATTTTGCTGTGTAGTGATTGGCATTGCAAACAAGCCTAAGCTCTAACTGATGTGGTATGTGACATTGGTCCATGCATTGTAGTTGAAAAATGAACACTGATCCATTGGGATAAAAATACCAAATATACGTATAAAATCAAACTAATGGTACATTTGCTAGACATCAGAAAAGGACTTTTCAGCAGACAGTACTGATTTATATAATAAGAGCAGAGCATTCAATGGGCAGTTCATGACAGAGGGAGACAGGGCCATGCGGTCATGCATTACCCCACCTGATTGTCCAAATACATGAGGTTCCTTTGGAGGTGATGAGAGAGAATGTCGTTCTAACGTCAGCAGCAAAAAAGAGGAAATACAAGGCAACAGGAAAGTGAGAAAAAAGACCCCACAGTATACACACACACACACACACACACACACACACACACACACACACACACACACACACACACACACACACACACACACACACACACACACACACACACACACACACACACACACACACACACACACACACACACACACACACACACACACACACACACACCACACACACACACACACACACACACACACACACACACACACACACACACACACACACACACACACACACACACACACACACACACACACACACACACACACACACACACACACACACACACACACGGTGTTTCTCAATCGCGAGTACGCTTGCTTGGTAGCACATGTCTGCCGAGCATCTTGCTTCAGTAGCGAGTCAAGAATACTTCCTGGCATTCGGAAAACGAAGTGTGCAGGTGTGCGTCATATGAGAGGCCCCGCCTTACATCTTCCGCCACAGATTTGGGGAAATTGGTCCGTGCGCAAAGCATTGTGGGGATTTTAAGACCGCGGAGTCTACTCATGTGCAGCCTCGATATTTCTCCAAACGGAGTACGCAGGGCTCGGTAGATTTCCAAGTATGCTGGAGATTGGAACAGTACTTCGGCGGCACTCGATGACGTAGTATGCTTGAAATAGTGGCTCTGAAGCAGCTTTACTCGCGATTGAGAAACACCCAGTGAGTGCGCTCTGAGATAACCGGACAGAAAGGAAGAAGGGACCAGTCAAGGTGGAGAAATAAGGTCAGGGAGCAGCTGTGCTATATAAAGTAACAGAGAGAGTACTATAGGAAATGAAAGACTAGAGCTTCATAAGAACCAAATAGCAATGTGCACACTTGACCAAATGCAGGCAAAATGCAAAGAAAGCTATGAGCTGAAGTTGGAATTTGCATAATTGACCTAGTCATTATGCCACTAAACTACATAAGTTAAGGCAACACTAGGCTATACTGGTATAAGGAGCCAGTAGTATGTTAACCTCAGGCCTGGTTGACCTACATCAGGAACAGAATCTGCACTCTGACGTCGAAGAAGAGACTAGTGGACCTAAACTCCTTAGCCCTTCCCTCTTTAAGCTCACAAACGGCTTGACGTTTCATTATCTGTTAAACATCCGTCTGGACTATTTGGGGAAGTTCAATGATTCAATCAACTGCTCTCCCAATTTGAAATCGATCAAATATAATGATCGGGTAACGCTATAGAGCCTAATGCTGTTTGTAACAAAACATTTTGGATGCAAAAAGCTGATCCCTAATTACGATGGAGAGAACTTCAATCCAGAGTTTGGTTCTTATGGAGAAAATGCTTACTGCAGCAACTTTCTCATTAGGTCAGCCATGTGTGAAGACCAAAAAGAAATCCTCTTGACCGAGATGGATAATGGAGGTGGTTAAAGATGGCATTCACACCACACGCTGACACACAAGCCTGCAGGAGCATCTCTGGGGGCCTGACCTTTGGGTTGTCGCCATCCATGTTTAGTTGCATAAGCTGTGCTACAGTGTGCTCCCGGATACTGTTTAGCTCTGCCTGCTGCCGCCGCAGCTTTATCAGCAGCAGAGTCAGTTCCTCAGGCTGCAAGGGAGGGAGGGAGGGAGGGAAATACAGCCACAATGAAACAGGAACACACCCCAAGGGGAGAGGGAGAGGGAAGGAGAGAACACACCAGGACAGGAGATTTAGAGGTGTCAGGCTCCCAATAGGTGAACAGTCCATAAATCTAAGTATTGAGTTTGTCATGCAGTTTAGTACCATGAGATTATCCAAGGTGCAATCGCAGTCAGCAGCATGCAAATTCAACACGTCCACTCGAGACAGAAGAGCAGTTTAGCATGTATTACAGAATCCAGTTCACACTTTAGCAGCTCCATGAGGACATAGCACTGTGTAGCGCCTTGACATCAATTCCTGATCTGGCTTAGAGAGTTGTGAGTGACGGCGTTTTTAAATCTCCACTGATGTGAAGCAGAGGATACCCGAAATCCCACCACTTGGAACATACATGTGCCTAAATGTGTCTCTAAAGATTCTGTCACAATGTCTTCTTGGTAGGGAATGAAGGACAGAAAGAGAGAGAGGGAGAAAGGAAGGGTAGGTGAAGTTATACAAATAGCTGTGTCTCTGTTAGAAGTGCAATTAAACCGGAATGACTAAGTGTGTGGTCTCCACACCTTTTCAAGCGTGAAATTACTAGGTGGTGTAATACAGAAATTCAGTTAGAAAAAAGTGATGGACACAGCACATGGGTGAGGACTTACTGTTTTGCCTTGGAGAGACTGGGCAGTGATAGGCTGGACTGGGATCCCTGCAGGCATAGACCTCCTATCAGGGGGGTAGGCATACTGCAAGACATAGTACAAAAAAACAGTCGTTTTACACTATGACATTTGTAATAGTCATTCACATCCACCACTGTACCATAAGCGGTATGTTTAGCCATTTAGATACTTGTCTTAGATTGATGTCATCATGAATCTAAATAGAGAAGAATGGAAGAGTACTGTATGTAAAACAATTATGCTCAATCACCCGAAAAGCTGTGTGATACAAAGTACATGCTGTCAAGTGTTTTTAAGAAAAGATTATACTTATAATGGAAACTACAGTAAGCTGGTTGTACAGCTGATTGTTGCAGGAGAAGTTGCTTTTGCTTTCTGTCCTACAATATTTATTTTTGCTACGATCTCCTCAAACTAAATATGTGATTTTATCTCAGGGATAGTCATATCAAGAGACGATCAAATCTAATCTATAAGCAGCAGCCTAGAAGTAAAAGTGATTGATCGTATCTTCGTTATGTAGGTGAACCACCCCTGTAGCATGTATGTGTGCTGTAATTGACCTTGTTGGGCTGTGGTCTCTGGCGTCGGTCGATGCTCATGTCTCCTCTGTAAACGGGAGAGGAAACCTCAGAGCGAGCACTGTTCATGTTGTAGGATCTCATGGGAGAGTAGCCGCCGTACATGGACAGGGAGCCGTGGGAGGGAGAGGGGGGGATGGAGTGGCTCGGTGCGGTGTGCTCCGACAGGTTGATCATGGTTTTGGGACTGGCCATGTTGCTGTAGAGCGCCGCCGGCGGCCTGGTGTAGGCCTGCCTCTGCTGCCACTCGAACAACTGCCACATGGTGTCGTCCCGCATGGAGCCGCGCCTGTCCCCCGGCGAGGGACCCAGGGCCTGCTCGTACAGAGATGGAGACATGCTGCAGATGCTGTCCCGCTGCGCCATGCTATTCCTGGGCATACTGCAGTAGCCATCACCATAATGAGGCATATAAGGAACCCGATGGCTTGGCATGTTTCTAGGCAGCGTCTGGTATGACGTAATGCTGGGGAGAAAAAAACAAAACAGAAGTTGTTATGAGTTGAAATATTTAGCAGTACCTTTTGCTGACTATTTATTATTATTATGATGTAGTTAGATAACTGCTTAGATATCTATTTATTTTTATTAGAACTTATCAACACTCAAAGGAGATACAACTTAATCATAATTCAACTATTTTAGAATTTGATTTTGTCATTTTCATAAAATATGAATTCCAGACTAATAGACTCGTTGTTGGATGTTGATCGTAGAGATAAAGTTGTTTATTGTAACTCAGATTTGTTTTCTTCACATTGAAAAATGTTTGACTCAACGTCATGTTATGAAATAGAAAATCGGTGAACGTTTTTTATTTGCCTCTTTAAAACTTTGTATCTGCAAATCACCTCTGGTCTAGTCTTCAATAGGGACGCTTCACTCTAAAAGAACCCCCCCCCCCCCAGGACCAATAAGACCTTTCCAGTGACAACAAAGCTCCTCTTCCACAGAGTCAGTGCAGCTGGCATCAAGAGAGCTTCCTGTTCAAACTGTGACAGTGACTACTGTAGCTCTGGGCTGTAAAACCCAGAAGCATTCAAACAGGCTTGTGACTTTATGGAAACTAAGGATCACTCGGGAGGACATGCATGTCATGTGACGACAAACGGAGACTGTTGAAACGGCGACGGGATGGGGTGAGAGTCAACATGCTTTTCAGAGGAACACTAACGGAGATCAGGACCAAGGACCTCGTTGTTGATTCATCCGTGACAACTTTTAACATTCATGAATTGCTCAGAACAGGGATGTTTGTTTATTTCTAAAAAGGAGTGAGTGGAGGCAAAGAGGATATATTAACACAAGCCAGGCGATGATAAACAGATGGAGAGACAGACACGCTGACAGACGGACAGACACAGTGAGAGAGCAGGTTTAATCTCAACCTATTAAAAAGGGGGCTCTCACAGCAGGGTCAGTGGCAGGCAGTAACTCCAGCTCAGTTCAGCTTTTGTTTATCCCCAGTTCCGCTGACTTTTACATTTAGCAGTGTGATATTAAATTGTGTAAATCATTGTGAGGAGCGTATGAGTCCTCAGACCTATTAGTTTTTAAAGCCGAGTTGTTTAAAGTCAAAGAAGCTTTGGAAAATTGGACTCTGCACATTTATAGTAATTTATAGAATGCACCAAGTTTAGCCGAGTTCCAATCCTAGTTGTCAAAGTAGGACAAGATTGGACTCTTGTGCAGTAACCTAAATCAACTTGAGCTGGCATATTTTCTCCTCTTACAGCATACATATCTGGAGACGAAATAATGAGTATATGAATGTTTTATTTGACACTGCAAAAGGCCACATAATCAAACCAACCTCCTGGTGTCGTCATCCTGGCTGCGTCCTCTCTGTGTGCGGACCCACTGCTCGAGTTGCTGCATGGAGCTGGTTCTGTTCAGGGAGGAGCGGTCTGGCTCCTGGGGGGTAGACTGCTGAGAGGGGGTAAACTGCTGAGAGGGGGTAAACTGCTGAGAGGGGGTATACTGCTGAGGGGGGGTATACTGCTGAGGGGGGGTTCCCGTCTTATCAGCTGGAGAGTGCTCAGCAGATCCGTTGACCTGGGGGCTGCGCTGCAACCCGTCTACTTCTGTGGGAGTCTGCGGCGCGGCGAGGTTAGCTTTGACCGCCGCTGCCTGGGCCGGCTGCAGCTTGATGCTGTTGATCTTTGTGAGGGGACGCTCCCGCTCCGCCCCGTCCTTCTGGAAGCCGTAGCGTTCGGCGTCGCGCAACTTCCTGTCTTCCTCTGCTGCGGCGGATTGGACCGCTGCAGCGTGCTCACGGTCAGCCTCGCGGTTCAGCTCATTGTTCTGGATCTCAGGCTGTGTGAGTGGCGGCTTGTGGTTGGCTACACTGTTAATTTCTTGGGGTCCACACTGCTCCACATTTAGCTGGTCCAACCTGATAAGAACAAAGAGGAGGCGTTAGAATTATAACGAGAAACATCTGCGTTGGCTAATCAAGTCATAAGATCACCAGCTTAGAGATGGCGAGATGGTAACTATATTATTGCTATATTATTTTATTGGATTAAATAAGAAGATGGGATAGTAATCTGTGTCATTGATCACCAGCTAAATGAGTTTAAGGAGTATTGTTAAAATATACAGTAACTGTTGTGAATTGTGAACTCTGCGAATTGGGGCAGCTCTGAATCTGAAGTGAAATGAAAATAGCCGGAGGTGAACAATGCTTCTTCCAGGTGCCAGAGGAGGTCAGGCATGTAAAAGGGAAATCAGATATCTCCAATAAAACGCTGCCTTTCCTGCTGCACGGTACAAAGGTGCTGCTCAGACCGGTAATCCATTTTCTGCTCCCTTTTGCCTCCTCACTAGAAGACCTATATACGGCTCCTTAGGGAAGACTCCAGAAGTAATGGACACCAGTACTCCTTGGCCTTAGACAGACTCAAGGTCACAGCTTCAAAGTTTGGCAAATTCCCCTCTAGCAGCACGCCTCACTGGGTTAGCAATAAGAGGGTAGTCGGAAAGGCATTCCTTGAGAGTTTCCACTTGTATTCTTTTAAATAGCTGCACCAGTCACGTAATGTCTTCTCCAGCCATCTGTGGCTCCAGCAGCCCAGCAGAGCTCACATTCAGCTCTGTGAAGGGTCTGCGTGCATCTACTCATCATGCTCCTGGAGAGACTGTCGAAGCATTAAAGGGAAAGCTCCTTAACAAATAAGGAATTGGGATACCATATCAGGTTCTTTTTCACAGCTCCCACCAGCTTAAAATATAAAGAGATGTAATAAAGTGTAATACTGTACATAGAATACAATACACACTAGATAGTGACTGAACTAGGGTATCCTTCAGTCTATATAGATTTTACAATTCGGTTCAAATAGATAGCTTTATAACGACTTCACATTTGACAGTGCTTTTCCGTGGATTTTAGGCACTACTGCTCTGTGTAATTACAAAGCACTTTACCATAACGCCTCTGCTCACCCATGTTAAAAGGAGCACATTAGAAATGGGGGTTGCCAAATGACATTTAACAAAGGGTAAAAAAAAGGGAAGAAAAAAACCCCTATCCTGATGAGTCAGTGATCTTCATCAGCCAGCACAGCTTTGCACAACATCCTCTGAACAACAACAGCAGCAGAGATTCACAAGGAATGCGTGTGCTAATGCAAATGGCATTCATGTGTATGCTACTTAAGCAATAGCTCACGACAGGCCGTGGTATATGGCCATTATATCACAGTTAAGGGGCGTGGTTCGGCCCGACGCGAAGCAGTTTGCTTTTCAGCCCAACTGTATATTGTTTTTCTCAGACGCGGAGGGATACTGACTTGTTGTGAAAAGTAACTTACAATTCTACCCGTGGTATACGCTCAGTATATCACGGCTAAGAACCAATCAGATTGCTTGATTTGACGTGTCCGTTTTATAATCTGTAATAAACCTCAACAGAATGTTTTGTTTTAAATAAGTCATTCAACAAACCCTGACTCCGGAAATGTCAAAAATGGTGAACTTTGCTTAAGAACTTAACAGGCTTGGACAATGGAATTGAAAGCCCTCTCTTACAGTGAAAATGGAATTGAAAGCCCTCTCTTACAGTGAAAATGGAATTGAAAGCCCTCTCTTACAGTGAAAATGGAATTGAAAGCCCTCTCTTACAGTGAAAATGGAATTGAAAGCCCTCTCTTACAGTGAAAATGGAATTGAAAGCCCTCTCTTACAGTGAAAATGGAATTGAAAGCCCTCTCTTACAGTGAAAATGGAATTGAAAGCCCTCTTACAGTGAAAATGGAATTGAAAGCCCTCTCTTACAGTGAAAATGGAATTGAAAGCCCTCTCTTACAGTGAAAATGGAATTGAAAGCCCTCTTTTACAGTGAAAATGGAATTGAAAGCCCTCTCTTACAGTGAAAATGGAATTGAAAGCCCTTTTACAGTGAAAATGGAATTGAAAGCCCTCTCTTACAGTGAAAATGGAATTGAAAGCCCTCTCTTACAGTGAAAATGGAATTGAAAGCCCTCTCTTACAGTGAAAATGGAATTGAAAGCCCTTTTACAGTGAAATGGAATGAAAGCCCTCTCTTACAGTGAAAATGGAATTGAAAGCCCTCTCTTACAGTGAAAATGGAATTGAAAGCCCTCTCTTACAGTGAAAATGGAATTGAAAGCCCTCTCTTACAGTGAAAATGGAATTGAAAGCCCTCTCTTACAGTGAAAATGGAATTGAAAGCCCTCTTACAGTGAAAATGGAATTGAAAGCCCTCTCTTACAGTGAAAATGGAATTGAAAGCCCTCTCTTACAGTGAAAATGGAATTGAAAGCCCTCTCTTACAGTGAAAATGGAATTGAAAGCCCTCTCTTACAGTGAAAATGGAATTGAAAGCCCTCTCTTACAGTGAAATGGAATTGAAAGCCCTCTCTTACAGTGAAAATGGAATTGAAAGCCCTCTCTTACAGTGAAAATGGAATTGAAAGCCCTCTCTTACAGTGAAAATGGAATTGAAAGCCCTCTCTTACAGTGAAAATGGAATTGAAAGCCCTCTCTTACAGTGAAAATGGAATTGAAAGCCCTCTCTTACAGTGAAAATGGGATAACAAAAAGGAAAATCACCAAGAATATAACCAAGTAAATCATACTTGTTTAAAGAGCTGTCATCGGATGCCTTTTTTTAAATGTTTATTTGTCCTTTGAAAAGCGAAGCAGCACAGTGTAATCGGCCAACATCAAATAAAATACAGACTATATCCTTTTACAAACCTTTTGACCGGCTCTGAATGCAGAAGTGCAGCATCTGTCATGACTTTCATCCAAGACTCCATCTCTTTGGCTGTGTCAGAGCAGAAATAGTATGTCCGCATGTTGGGATGCGTCGCCTGTTTCGACAATGGACAGGGAAAGTGACACACAAAGTTACCTGAAAGAGAGAAGAAGAAAACAGGGATTTTAGACAGACCAATGAATTAAGATTGTTTTTATATGTTTCTAACTAAATGTAAAGCAGTTGAGACACGTGATGGATTTTTGTTTTTATGCATATCATTTTGGCAAATAGTGATACAAATGTGATGTGATGGTGTGTGCAATACTACACCTGTGGGCATCCGCACATAAATCAAAAAATGAGACACCTGGGTTTCATGCATACCATGAGATTAGAGCAGAAAATGTGCCGTCAAACTGAAGGACTCACCGTGCAGTTCAGCGTGTGGCAGACACATTGTTCCGTCGTTGCTTTGTTCCCTTGCAGCGAACAAACCAATGTATTGTTTCGGCCAGCCACAGAAAGAGAAAAACAGAATGTTTAGTGGACAACCTCAATATCCTGTTGACCAATGTCTGAAAAACAAGCACCGTCATAGCCCCAATTACTTCTGAATATCCCTGAGAACTAAGGATGGTTTAATAACATTGCTATTTGGGCCACAAGAGACAGGAAAAGATTCAAAGATAAATACGCAGTCAAAAAGTCATCCATTCCTGAGCAAAGCAGTGTAAACTGAGGAGGTCGTGCCCTGCTCTCGTGTTCCTCTCTCTCTCTCTCTCTCTCTCTCTCTCTCTCTGAGTCTCAGTTGGAAAGTTGGGCTGTGTGGTTGCAGAAACCTTGAGCAGACTCCTGGGCGTCTGTGTTTGTCTGCGCTTGGCAGGATAACTTTGTTAGGGTTTATGAAGGACGCACAGTCATATACTGTACACACCGCGGCTGCCCTGTAACTTGGGGTGTCCAGGTCACCTAAGAGTACTGCCGTGCTTTAGTACTACGTTACTGGCAGTAGCAGACGTATCACAGTTGGCAGGAAGTGTGTTCGCTTTCTAAGCATGAGCAATGTGTAGCTCAAGTTTAAATTACTTCACTGTGAGTCAATTGCTAATGTTTCTAAAGCAAAGAGAAAAACTCTTTGAATCAGTGATATGTAAGCTTAAGAAAACACTTAGGAGAGCGCTAATAAACATCAAGCAGATCAAAAGAACAGCTCAAAAGGACCTTTTGGGAGGTTTGTACATTTAGCTCTAATCATCTCATTTAATTGGAGCTTTGAATAATACTAATGCTTTAATTATACCCAACCTAAGACTGTGCAGTCTAATAACGTTTAACAGGAATGAAAACATGCACTGACCTTGAAGGCATATTTTCTGTTTATGTGATCATCCACCGACAGCATGGAAACACGAAAGCTCGGCAGGAGGATGCTGCCTAATATCCCTTCCTCGTTTTCATCTGAAGAGAGAAAAACAAATCAACACAAGGCATTAAGTGCTATTTTTGTCAGTTAGCTTCATATTCTCAATAATATTCCAGTGAACTCTGAATTATGTGGAACACTCATTTGCAAACATAAAACAGGGGAAAAGACAAACCAAGTGAATAGCAAGATAACAACTAAAAGAGTAGTGTGTTGGACAGATGAGCAGAGTCCAATCAGTGGAAAAGATGAACATTGATTCAATGTCCTCTACAGCAAGGCCGCTCTAATCCTCGGCACGGCTCCACATTGACAATGCAGCTCTCTCCACAGGGGGGATTAGATTGGGTCCCGAGTTTAAGCTGGGAATTGCTTAAACTCCTAATTTGCTATAAGCAATATAACTAAACGAAAACAATGCAGGAAAACAAAATAGATCAGGAAAGTGACTTCTGCTGTCCCAGAAGCATTAGCTTTGTCTGCATGGTATGTGTGCAAAAGTGTTGACTATGGCTGCCATGTAAAAGCCAGTCTCCTGAAACAAACACACATTTGAAGGACAGGGCTCGTGGTGAATGGTGGGGAACATTTGGGGAAATAAAAAGCTACCTGAGCTCTGTTCGGCCTCTGGTAGTAAAGAGTAAGAGCTGTTTGCCCTGGAGCTATGCTAGAGGATTGATCTTTTCTTTAGCTGTACATGCAGCCCACTGGCCCCACATGTATTTATTCATCAGGTCTCTGTGTCTGTGCACAGAGGGCTCTGCAGAACATAAGCTCACATTGTGGGGGATCCTGAGCGTACAATAGTCTGATATCTACAGCAGTTAGCAGTTGAGGGGCAGCACAGTTCATGACCTCGCTGCCCACTCTCTGCTGATGGGTGGATTTCTCAACATGTCCGTCCGGATAAAGCCTTTGGGTCCGCTGCTGTCTGTGGCTTTTATCAGCTAGTGGGCGGAAAGAAGCGACAGGACGGGCAGACAACAGAAATAACACAGACGAGATGTCATCCCGATCAGCAGAAATGATGACTGTATCCGTATACAGTGAGCAGGGGGCTTTGGGATATGTGGATATGCCAGGCAAGACTTGCATTCACTCTTTATCCGCATCCTGGCCTAGATTACATTTAACTTACTGATTTACAGAATTCATTTCATTTTATTTTTCAATAGTAATGCGGGATGAACTCTGGACACAGCTGTGTCAATATTTGATATCCACATTAGTACTGCATGATAGAAATGCCCAGTCAACAGCAGCTCAGTCAACAACATCTAATAAAAAAAGAACACCGGACACAAATGTTTTCCTACAGCAGCGAAGAGAAAGGGCAGCCAGATCTTAATAACTTATTTTAAATGGACTGGTGTTCCCACAACAGACTTATGATGAAAAACACAACTAATATTATGACTACAATTAAGTTGCCTAGGGCTATTTAAACAACATAACAGATCATTCAAGTTTGCTCCAGTCTAAAAAGAAATGTTCTTCACTTGGTTGTGAAAGTTCGGGCAGTCTTTACTAAATTACAGGACCAAGTAAGAACCACTGATATTCAAAAGGAGGATCAGAGTCATTATATAATAGTAGTCACTCTAATGTGAAATTAAAAGGGAATCTTAAAAAGACACATTTTGTTAAAAGCATCTTAATCCAAGTAAGTATGTAACCCCTTTAACTTAAGACACATTTTGTTAAAAGCATCTTAATCCAAGCAAGTATGTAACCCCTTTATAAAAACAGCATCATCTCTGGAAACTTGTTTCGTGACTTTATATACGAGCGAAATCCAATGTCCTGCTTTTGCTTTCACTATCAACATTACGGTTGTATCAAAGCCTATTTAAAGCCCTGGCTTTGCTTGGGGAGAAATTATCTCTCAAATGGCAAATCAGATGACAGGAGAGCCATTTCAATTAATATGTCTCCTTAGTTGGTCGTGACAGGCTGCTTACCACAGGGCCTTGGATCCAGATGTATAAACAACCGCCAAGAGCCCAGCTCTGAAGGTCAAAACAGCCCTTTGAACTGCTAATGGCAAAGCACCATTGTTGTAACCCGCGCAATACTAATGAAGCATGTTAGTGGCTGAGAGACCAGGACTCACCTCTGTAGTAGAACAGGCAGAGGTCAGACAGCACAAACCACCTCTTTTTCCACAGCTTCATCCCTGTGCTGTCCTGGAAGACACCAAATGAAATGGGAAACAGTTAGTCCAAAACTAGTGGGAAAGGTCTGACTGGGAAATGATCGAGAACAGTACTTGTTGTAGTCCACTCCTCTCCTCAAATGTAATTTCATCCAGTGATTGTTTGCTAGTTGTAGCTCAATATACTTGTTATTATCCATTTCCAATGTAATACTTTTTAATTTGTATTTTGAAATTGTTATTCACTTCCGGTTTAGTTTTTCTGGACCAGTATTTCTGCACACTTTGGTCTGAAAGGCCTCCTCCGCTCCTGACGGTGTGCAACTCGTCCACTTTATGCTGCAATATGTCTGCCACTCAAATGTAACATATTATTGGCCTGAGATGAAGTATGGGGTACTTTATTTGGTTGAGGGAAAACATTTGATTTCTGGAATAGAAATAACATAATAAAGAGAGTGTTCCACTGCGTATAACATTTCCGACAAATAAACAGTTTTCACTTCTAAAAAGAAAGTATGTTATTCACTGGGCAACAAAAACAAACCTCCTTTGCTTTAGTTATTCTCTGGTATCGCAATGCTGCGATCAAAGGGGTTTCAGGCTGCGTCTTGAAGGGATAAAGGGTGAGGAAAAGGGTATTTAACCCCCCCCCCTTTTGCTTTATTGGAAAACTTGAGCAGAGTCCTTAATCGTGGATTTCACCCGGAGACAAAAGCAGGGGGAGGGACTTCAACAACTCTGTCATTATGGTCAAACGGCATGTGGGCTGCAGTTTACTTTAAATGGAAATTCACTTCCATGAACCATGGATGTTTAAGGCATTAGTATCAAATAGCAGATGCTGCTCAGCGTGATGATAATGGAAGCACAGAATCAGAAATGTAACAGAAAGAGTCCAACCTCTTGCATCTATTCATGTATCACCTTCCCTCTGTTCAATTAAAAGTCTTAACAACTCATTTCAAAATGTGTTCATGAAAAAACTTGATCAAAAAACTTGTGAATAAGGTTTCTTTCACCATCCCTTCAAACCACTGTGGCATTTTCTTTTCCCCAAAGGATCACCTAAAGGGCTCCAGCTTTCCCTCAGCCAAAGACTTCAATAGCTCCCAGGTTTCAATGAGGCAGGGAAATAAAAGTGCAAATCCAGCTTTTATTCAGGGAGGCAGATTTGTGAGACGTTTGCTTGATCTACGTCACCCTGATTGAGGTCCCCAAAGAAATAGCAGCTGGCAGCTGTACCAAAAGGAAGCCATCGTGTGTTCACAAGCTGCGCCGGGAGGCTGCAATCAAAACTAAATGAGTCTCCCACTTAGGAAGCAAGAGAGAGTCCTGCCTGGCAAAGAGCTGCCTCAAGCACCCCCCCCCCCCTTTCACCCTCCCCTTAAAAAGTAACCAAGGAGCTGTGATGAGGGATTGGTACTTAAACACTGAGCAGAGACACTGGACAAAGAAGTGCTCAGATGCTGTAAGACATCAAAAAACTTTATTTGTTTCCCAAGGCGAGAGAACATTGCTCTATGCGTTAAAAAGAGGAAAGTTGTAGAAACATAACGTTTGAGTTTACCCGATGCTCTTCATGCACTTTTCCCCCAAACATTTAATCATGTAACTTTATTTCAGGTTACTATTTGATTGGCTGATATTGCTCACCTGTTTATAAAGCCAGTTCCTCTTGATTACTGGGGCGCTGGGATTCCTCCTGATGGAGTTGGATCTCTTCCCAAAGTTGTGGATTTTTTTGGAAGGTCTTGAGGGCTAGAAATACAGTGGAATTGTGAGATCAATCCACACAAAGGGAAGCTAGACCAACATGCATGACTATCCTGTCCTGTGTGTGTTGCTCACTCTTCCTGCTGGACTGTTGGGGTTCGCAGCGTAGTCCGAGCCGCTGGTGTAGTTGGACGCCTCAGTCATGGTGCTCAGTGGCCGATCCATCTTCTCATTCGACGGCACTTTGGAAGCGGATCTAAAGAAAGAAGACGCATAGAATGCCAAGAGCATATTAGCAAATCATCAGTCAGAAATAGAGACTTCTGCTTTATATTTACTGACCTCGAATATAAAAAGGAGAATAGGAGGAGGCAGACTTTATTGTCCACCCCTCGGAAGTTCAAACTCTTTGTTATAATGAGATCTCAACATGGGCCTATGTATCTAGCCAATTACTCCCACCATGTCACAGCAGATACACTCCCAGTTGTCTAACAGCTTTTAATGGTCTGCAAAATTGGCCTGACATAGTGAAGAGCAGCAGTGAATCAGGTCAGGATGCTTTTAAAAGACAAAGGAAAAGTTAAGGAAAAGTTGACAGCATCCTGAGTTCAGTGCATTTGCCATAGGATAGAACACTATGTGAAATAAGTTGTCTCGGGCCCGTGGAGATGTCCTACATTCTGTACGAGGGGAACAACGCTGTGGTCTAGAGGGAACGAGAATGAAAAAACAGAGGAGCAGAAATACTGCAGCAAAGGAAAAAACTCTCTCAGATATACTGCTTTGGTTTCAGGTCACTGAGTAAGAGAATAAGGAGAGAAGCCGCCAACCCTGCACTGCAAACTCCCCCATCTACCCTGCCAATTTGATGAATGACCTAACAGTTGTAGACTTCAGATGATATGGTACCGTTTGGTATAAATGAGGCACTCATTACAAAGTCTATAACCGATTGATTTCTGCATCATCTACTTGTCATGCATCTGTACCGATCTATCCAACGATCAGAGAAGAAACTCAGAATCCATTTAGAAATGTTTTAACAATTCAGACTCCATGCCGTTATTCTCAAGGTGCACAAACACGCACAGCGATCGCAAAGGATAACATCAGCTGGGCTCACAGCAGCAGGCAACACACAGGATGTGCGTCTCCGTGCAGCACAGTGACAGGTCTGCAACTAGCAAACACAGAACAAGGACACTCACTGACCCTGTGTCACCTGTATTAGGAAGAACAGTCACATGGTTTGTTATGAGGTAAGGCTTAACTCCAAGAAGAAGCCAGGTCTAACTATTATGTACTTGAGATCTTGTGATTGCTAGTTCAATAAAAGAGTTTCATACATGAAAGAGACTTTTTCTTAATAGTATTATTATAGTTCACTGGCTGTCTTAAGTGACGGAATAAAGGAGGGTGTTCTGTACAGAGGTGGCAAATCTAAGAAGTAAATGGATGGACAAGTGGGTGACTAATGCTCTCTCTAGTTGAAGTGCACACAATGTTCTCACATCTTAAAAACAGCAGCTTCTCCATGTAATGGCCTATCTTGAGAAAAATGAACTGGGAGGATTTGCAGCACTTTGAGTGCCAGGCGATATCCTAAGTGAACCAAAATCAATGGTGTGTCCACCGGCCATCAGAAACACAGAGGAAGGGGGGGGGGGGGGGGGGGGGGGGGGGGGGGGGGGAGACAGTGGGATGAGAGATGTGGCTCTTTGGACCAACAAACCATTTTCAGTCTTTGAGCTACAATTAAGTAACTTGTGTGATAATCACTCGACTGTATATGCGCTGAAATGAAAAAGCACTGAGTAGCCCCGTAGTGTAAGAGATAGACAGACATACAAAACGAATCATGCTGCATGACAGTCCTGATGCACACATTTGAATACCCTTAAACTACATTATTTAAAAGTACGCTGAAAATGTTCATGAACTATGTTTTATATTATGATCAAAATAAGGTATAAACATTAAAAGCAAAATCACAAAACTAACAAATATACAAAATAATGGCAATCTTTATCTACGATTAAGTACAAAATGTTAGAAAAATAATGGAAATCCAAATAAAAACAGTTTAAAATATACTTAACATTAACAAGTAAAAGCAGCATATCCTTTTCATTGAAAATCAATGTGTGGCATTTGTATAAAACTAGGAAAACAACTAAAAAAAAAATGTATCACTTAAAAAAAGATATGCTTATATATATATCTGACCTATTGCTTCAGCAGCAGATTTCACGTAACAATGTAGATGCAATCACAACATTTTTGCAATAATTGTGCTAATGCAAAATTGTTGTAAATACTGAATAAAGCTGTGGTTTTGTGAACAGGTGGACTCTTTAGTTTTTTTAACTCTTCAAAGCATTCCCCCCCGGCCTCTGAAGTATTTATTTCTAACCCACTTACAGTAAATACAATGCACACATGCAATGGAGACCACCAAATACTCCACATCTATATTTTGAAATGATCCTAAAATATAGCATGAACTTCCACAAAATGCTGTTTTGAGAGTCTGTCTGCTTTAAATGACTATTTTCTTGTTTAGGTTGGTGCTCGTCTCCAGACAGCACTAACCCACAGTGGACAGGACTGTGGTGAATGAACACTGTAACAGTTGTAGCAACATACCAGAGCTCAACAACGGCCATCTTTGTGTTTACCACAGGTCCATGACAACAGCATGTCGAGACAATACATCTCAAAGTCTTGAAGAACAAATGACTATATACCTGTCAAGCCGGAAAGGGGAGTTTAGTTAAAAATGTGGCCTTTTTTAAGTTCAAATAATATAGCGTAGCTTTACTGAGCATCTATCACCGTGGACAGATTGCATGACCATCACAGAGCTGACAAACCATCCTATGTCAGGACTAACCCGTATCCATTTAGGGCGTCACACCCCTGCTTGGTCCTGCATGGATTTTGTGTGCCTGTGTGGGGCTGTGTGTGCAAAAAGAGTGAGGAGGGATTACACTGCCACTGAAGCTTGGCGCTCTCAGCACACGGGGGGGGAACAGTGAACTGAGCGGCTGAGGGTGCATTTTAAAATGACCACACAGCATTTCTAAAGAAATAAGAGTGCTTTCAAACACTTTTGTTTGGCAGTGAACCTTTTATCTTTTTTTAACCAACAAAAGACTGAAAGACTGAAAGACAAGGCAAGCAGATCAAGATATCAGTGTGTACATTGGTCCCAGGCTCAAAGATGCAGTGTAGTCCCTGCAGTTAGTTGTTCACTGAGGTTTAGAAAGACACAACAAACGGTTCAGACGGTAAAGTGGACCTTAGAGGACTTTGGAATGCAAATGCATAAAACAGGTCATCAGGCAAAACCCTAAAACACCCACAGTGTGTTGTTAGTGTGTGACAACAAGTTAACACAGACGCGTTTGAGGTTTTTACATAAAATACTAATGTGGACGACACACAGTTAGTATAGCATTACCTGCTAAATGCTGGGTGACACCATTTTCCACAATTCACACTACAAAACAGAGGAAAAACAAGTGTGTCGACATTTAGAGATCATGTTTTTACCAATGAGGGGTTTTGAAGAGTGTGGTTGTTATTAGGGATGCCAGAAACTGACCATGATCAAATTAGAAAATCGGACAGCCCTGGCAAATATTAATCGATTATTCGCCGCCGCCACCAATTATTTTGGTCAATAATTGATATCACGATTATTAAATACGATTATTCAATGGCTTTGAAAACATCCATTTATTGAACTTTAAAACAAATACAAATAATAATTTGAACAGTATTTTTTTTAACTGTTGATTACCCTGAACGTATAATTCAACTGAAAAACCAATACAAAAATAAATGATATATTTACATTAACATTTAAATAAATAATATAAAAAATAATAAATACCAATAAACAAGATCAACAAATATTTTGGAGCGCACTTCCACAAGCTACTAAACATATATAAATAAAAAATAAATGAGACTAAAATTAATTAGATCAAATATGTTGCAGTGCACTGTCACAACCTAGCAAAGCAAAAATAATCGTTTTTTTCGATTATGTTGTTTTCGTAATTGTGGCAGGCCAAAATCGTAATTGCGATTAAAATACGATTAATTAGCCAGCCCTACCAATGGCCATTTACAATTATTAATACTATTACTATTATTAGCATTAGTCTATATTTTGGTTGAAACTAAGCCAGAAAAAAAAAGAAAAACATAAATAATAATAAAAATATATATAAATAAAATCGAATTTTAAAAATAATTTTCGATTATGGAGACTGTAACGAATATTCGAAAAATCGAATAATCGCTGGCATCCCTAGTTGTTATATACCGAGTCTATTTATTTCACAACATCCAATACAAGACAAGTCATATGTGTATGTTCTCTTTTCTCCTATCGCCACCCAGGACTGAGAGCACTTAGGAGTCAGGGATGTGGATACATCTGTGACTGTAATATCTAACTATAACTTTGTAACTTTTCAGTTTAATCTTGTATTATTGGTACATTATATTAATAGAGAAAGTGAGTGACAACGTGTAGATCTAGATACTTGTCAAAAGAGTATAAAATACACAACATTCCCATAATGCAGTCCAGCTTTTCAATTTTCAACATTGACTTGAATTGACTTATACATCGAGAGGTATTAAAGGGAGCCCTAAAACAGCACAAACTGCATGGTAAAGTCTGCAATTAACATTTTCATGACATTCAACATGAATTTAAATGACACCATGCTCTAGAAATGAGTTTTATGGAGGACTTACGGAGGATGTCAAATCATATTTTGGTAAACATGTGTTACATGCGAGTTATATAAATCGCTCCTGTCAATTTGCACATGGTGGACCACTAACATGATAAGCCAAGACGTACTGTACAGTACAGTAATGACAGGAGAATGCTGAGACACTTGCTCATCTGGGAGACGCTACTTCACAAAGACGGGACCGAGCCATGACTCGCACATTACAGCACACCTGAACATCAGTCTGAGTGACAGACGTATATGTACTGTAAGCATCACTGTCTTACCGGTGCTGTTTAAGTATATGATCTTTACATGTTATACTAAGTCTGCACTGAAAATGATCATGCTAAATGTAAAACTAATTCCGTGTTTGGGATTTACTGAGAGCAGATTAGGCAGTGATTTTCAGCTTCTTCAACCTCTTTATCCCCGCGGCAGCTTAAATCCGTCTTTGCCTTTTATTACTTGTCCAGGGTGAAGATTTTCCTCTTAGTACTTTTTCTAAAAACAGAGCCAACTGTTTGATGAAAAGCACTGTAAAACGTGGAAATAAAACCATGTCGAGTAGTAGGATTATAACTTTGATGTGCATTCCCAAAATTGACCTCTGGTACATCTGACATTCATTTGGCAGATTATTTTTACAATGACACGTTACACTAATTGCTCAGTTAGATATCATCTTGCAGCAGCGTGTGGAGCCTCTCAGCGTGAAAAGCAGCAGAGATGTGAGAGTAGCACAGTGAGCGGAGGAATGTGTCAAGAGAGTGCAGTGCGACAGTTATTGCACAACAAGTGTCTTCACAACCATTTTCCAATCATCCCGTCTCTGCTGACAAAATCCAGCTCGTACGAATTTGAAGAGACACAAAAGCTCAAGATATCATATCCTAGTAAAACCAGGGCTTTCATTCCTAAGCCACATATTGAAAAAAGATGGAAAACGGTGCCCATGATGGGACATCAGGGAATTCCTACTCCACAAGATATTGGACTCTGGCCATAATATCCCACATGAAAGTGAAATGTCATGTCTTGAAGCAGAGACTATTTCCATCAGCATTCATCGCTCAAGAAGATAAGTGACCCCAGTTGAGATGACATCACTTCGGCACAGCAAAATAACTTTATAGAGAATCTGCCATGACAGGGGCTTTCTGAGGGAAGTGAGAAACTGAGTGGATCTGATACATGCTGCACAACGTTAAGCTAAGATGACTAGGGCGGTGGAGTAGAGTTAAAGCTAATGTCACTGCGTGGGTTGTGACAAAAACTGTCAAGATTATGTATATTTACACTTTTGGGTTGGGCATCCATCTTCCTTTTTCAGGGTTTGGACATGCTGCAAATCTCTGGACAGACTGCCTGACATGGTCCACACCTGACTGTGAGTGACCCATGGCTGAAGTTCAAGAGTGAAAGGTGGATCAAACAAAAAAAGGGACTACTGACATTTCCTGAGATTGAAATAAACTGCAAAGTGTAGTTTGACAGATGCATAGAGTTGTTGATGTGAAAGGTTGAAGAGGACTGGCCCTCGACCCAGTCATGTGGTCAGACATGTGACTGGTACTGAAAGTAGTGCACAACAATCACATGGACATAGCATTGTGAGTGGGTACTTCCTTCTACTTTTGACAACTGGAAAGGCCATGAACTCTTCTCAGGGTCAAAACGAGTGACGACCGTTAAATCCCTGCATTCCCAGCAGCTGATGTCTGCATGATACAAAGTCTTCTTATTGTCAGCCCTTTGCATCAATGACAATGGCACTTGACACTTGGCAAAAAACAGCAGCTTAGCTATGCAATACATACAACTTCTTTTATAATATCAAAAAAATGGTCACTGCCATTCGAAAGTGAACTTCTTATTTCTAAGGAATTTGTTTGTTACCATAACTAAATAGAGAAGCGCTGAATAGAAAAGGCTTTGATCTGAAAGGGCAGAACTGCAAATAGAGGGTGGCCAAGTTGCACACTGTAGTGCTCAAACATGCTGCTTGGTAGCATTCTAAAAGCAAAAAACAAGAGACTTACTGTTCGTTGACGACAAAGATGCAATTGTCTTGTGAGGGCTGGCTTGAGACAGGATGCTTGCAGGTCACCTTCCGCTCATTGTGACTGATGAGAAGAGAGAGAGAGAAAATAGAGATCAATATTAAAAACACTGTAAACACACATCAGTACAAAATAAGGTAATCAACAACACTTGATATAGCTTAAATAGTGAATTGATATCATGCGTATTGCTCTGAAAACTAAGAGATACTTTCCAAAAACTCCAGCTGTAAAGGCTTAAGAGAGGTTTTCAAAACATTGAGAGCAGCTGAGCGAGAGTTTGTATTGGCTGTGTGGAAATTGGAATACTGAGAGGCAACAGAGCAGATAAATAATATGGAAACAATATTAGCATGCTGTGCCAAAATGCTAGATCATCAATCAAAAACGGGTCCAAACTGTACAATTGTGAAAACTGGTCCATCCAGAGATACTGTACATGTCTAGCACAGTGTCCTGTACACCAGAACATTAACAAAAAAATAGCTTGCAATGACAAGACAAATGATGACTCCGAACAGAAGCAGAGAAAGGCTACAAAGGTTCAACAGCCAAAATGCCTCTTTGGTTGGAAATAAGAGCACCAACTTGAGCTTTGGAAACAAGCAAGGGGTGAACAGATTGATTTAAACATATGACCAACATCCAAAGGTTCCAGCAGGCTGGTCTGGTGGGCCATCCTGCACCCAACATCTAATGACAGAGGAACAGTAGATGCTACCCACAGGTCCCTTTGGCCCATTACAGCGGCCCACAGTCACTTCCACCCTTACGTGATTAGAGCAGCAGGATACAGACCACACAGTCATTGGAAAGTAGGAGTCCGAGGAAAGGGGCTTTCACCACAGCAGCAGCTGTCCAGCTAAATCAAGTCTGGTCAGTTTTGTGTGATGTGGATGGCCTGGGGGGGGGGGAGGCTCAGTACACTTTCCAGTAAGAATGACAAGCTTTGGTGTTTATCACTCTTAAAGCTCCCATGTCATGCTTTTCCGGTTATTACCCGTCCCCTTGTGTGTTATGAAGGTTTTTATGCATGTAAACGGTGTGCAGAGTCAAAACCCTCAAAGTACACCCTGTAGCGAGTAAAACTCTAACACAGAAAATACCTCCCCAAAACGCCTCGTTGGAGATACGTCACTGCCCATTTGAGTCTTCCATTTAGTTCCGGGTACCGCCTGATGTCATGCGGTACCCGGAACGAAATGGACCAATCCCGAAGAGCTATGGCCACACCAGCAGCGGCGTGTTCCTCCTCCAGAGGTTCGAAGAACCGGCATTTCACAGACGAAAGCTTCCAAAACATTGCCCAGTTTGAGGCCGGATATGCACAGCTTGTTTGGACCGTTTGGAGCAGGGGAAGATCTGGGTATACAACCTGTAAGTTTGCATTGTTATTTGTGTATTTATCAAACAAGACTGTTTAAATGTGTAAACTGTGTTGGACTGCTAAGCCATTGACACAGTGCTAACTGTGCTAACTAAGTTGCTAGAGTTTCCATATATCAACTCTAATATCAGCAGATGGCCTTGCATACATGTATCTCATAGCAGGAGAATGTCTGCATTCACACACAAAATACCTATTGACAGTATACTGCGGGTGATTTGCCGGTCAGTCGCGAAACGTAATTACATTATAGCTGGCGTAGCGATCTAACACACGGAGCTTGAGCTAGTTTTGGTCAGAAAAACATTTTTGTGATGCTACGTTGCTAGCGTTTAAATATATCAACTACAATGTCAGCAGATGGCCTTACATGTTTGTCATGGCAGGAGAATGTCTGCAGTCACACACGGAATACTCATACAGTATACTCCGGTTTACCGTACATTGTGACCGTACATATACTGCATGTAGCTAACGAGGCTAGCTGTATGCTAGCGCAAAACAATGTATTCATGCAAGTTACATTGTATGGTAGCAGAATACCCGTATACGATTGCAATTATAAACACGTTATTGCTAGCCTAATATGAACCACTAGCTTTTGTTCATAGTAGTTTTATTACACTGCATTATAGTTGCCTTTCCTCCAAGCTAACGTTCATATCGTGTTAGCTACCAAGGTAAACAAAGCTAGGTTAGCATATTAGCAGGCAAGCTGTTCATTACACAACTACTACTAACGAATCTAAAACAACTAAGTTTCTCTAATATTTTGTGATTTGCATTTGATTTCGTCCAGCCAGATCCTGGCGGACAATCCATGACGGGGAAGGGATTCTACTACTACTGAGGCGTCGTGCTAAAAGGCACCGCACCGCACCGGCTGTGCGCAGGCAAGAGGAGGAGGAATGGATGATATACCGTGTATATATGTATATTTATGTTCATTTTGTACATTTCTAAAAATAAAGTTTAATGGAAATACTTAGTAGGCCTATCCTTTCTTCCCTGAATTCATATATAGCAAACCATGATTTGATTTCTCATCAAACAGTAGTAGTTTATAACGGGTAAAAATAACTTACTCTTTGTTATGAGAGTAGCTCGTAGGCCACAACGGAAAGACAAGGAGACATACACGAGTTTACAAAACCACGGCACATTTATTGTGGTAAATGCAAAGATAGGTGGTTGAGAGGATCGCAGAGTTAGTCTTCCTGCAGCCGCTTTGGAGAGAGACTGGGGCCGTAGTGTCCGGAGGTGTCCGTGATCGCGCTGATTACCCTCTCAGCTCCACCCCATCGTAAGACAAAGGCCCTGGGGCCGTCACACTCTTCTATAACAACAGTTAAAAATATATATGTATATAAAATATACCGCTGTACCGACGCCATGATAAGACTGATGTTACGCTGAGAGCAGCCGGGAAAAGCACTGACATGGGCGCAGCCTCTCTGGTGGTTGACTAATCAGAACGAGTGGCCGAGCTGACCAATCGGAGCACACTAGGCTCACAGGGAGGGGGGGGCAAGAGCTCCAACGAGTCGTTTAGTGGAGAAAGTGAATACTGCTGAATACACATGCTTGACAGAGATGCTGTATGCGAAACCAATGTGAGTTTGGAAAATTGCACAGTATAAATCTATTTTAGTATACCTCAACAATGTAATTATGATCAGTGGAAATGGCCATGACATGGGCCCTTTAATATTTAATGCCGTTTCAACAGCTTCCTTGGCAGTAGTGACTACGCTGCCAAATTAATCCAAGATCCAGACCCAGTTCATCTGCCTCCTGTCCCATCATTTACAATTTGGAGATGGAAAATCGATGGTCATTTGATTACACTGTCAGTAAGTTACAGTGATGGGAGCAGCAGTAGCAGTAGAGAGTATGTTATCAATACGTTAATCAAACATAATGACAGCAGTTATTATTTAACAAGACGTTGTGTCAACAACAGTTTTCAAAGCTTCTACTACTGCATTTACCGAACAGAATTCTACTTTTCAACTCAGTCAGGCTGCACTATAAACAGACGAGAGTCAAGCTACAGCCCAAGAATAACAGTTTTTAAACACAGGGTACTCATGGACTGAAAAGAGCAAATACCAAGAATGAAATAGGGGGTTTAGTTTCAGTTTAGCCTGGAGAGCAGCAGTCTCCACAGCTCTGGTCTATAATTACTGGAGGCACTGTTGGCAGCAGAGCACTCGGTGCGGTCTTGGGGCAGACCCACGGCACCATTTCTCTTTGGTATCCCTTCACATGTGCCTATACTCTTCTGCTTATAGGTTGGCTATGGATTTAGGAAACGAAAGAAGTCTGGATAGGTATTTATATACACAGAAGTGGGATGAAAGAATAATGTTATGTGGAATTATGGATAATACTTAATAATCAGTTCCAAACTATCCAAAACTTGAGAATCATTTAGCTTTGATCCTCTTGATGCATGTACCACAAGTTGGCCTTCATGTGGTACTTTAGCCATGAGTAAAAGGAAAAGAGGTTTAAATATAAGTTCATTCTGCCAACCTATTAATTGGCTATGCATGCCATTTCATTACAGGACTGCAAAGCGTTTTATTCCTTCTGGGATATTTAAAAGAATAATGATCTAATTGCATGAAATATCTCCACAGTTCACAGTATGCACTTTTGTCGGTATCACCTCTATCTGAATGACTGCCAAGTGTCGAGTAACCCTATTGCTTACATGGCTAGCAACCTTATAACTATGGAACAGAATGACTATTTACACATAACATAATGCATATTTTGCATAAACATTGTTATATTTGTATAATATCGTGTGACTGCTAGTGTTGCCAAAAGAGAGAGGCAACTTGACAGTTCATTTACATTCAAAAGAGTGATGGCCCCGACCCAGTCTATATACTGGAAGAGGATCCAATATGATGCCCATGTTGCTCTGCTTCTGTTTCTGCTTCTTGCCATAGGAACTTGACACCATAACTTGGCATTGGTCCAAAGCACCCAATTAAAAGACTGCCCCCATTAGTAACACCTGTTCATCAAGACTTTTTGACGGGACCCCGAGTCAGGGAAAGCGTTCCAGGTTAATGTACCCTACTTATTTGCGATCACAAAAAGTGCAAATATATTTTCTGGAGCATTGTTTAGCATGGCTATTTGAACAATTTGAATGATTCTGCCACATTGATCATAAAACCAGACCAACTCTAAAGGTCACTCTGCCCACTGACCTAAATGTGGCAGACAGACATTCTGCAACAGTGTTTCCGCCAGACCAGGGCTGAGAGGGCGGGGGGGAATTGATGTCACGTCGTGTCACGTGACTTGAATTTTGAATTGAGCCGTCCCTTATAGATACTATCTCTTTACGTATTAGTGATGGGAATTCCGGCTCTTTATAGTGAGCCGGATCATTTGACTTGGCTCACTAAGAAGAGCCGGCTCTTTCGGCTCCTAAACGGCTCTTCATTTTACCACAGTTTACCACGGAGCCTCGCAGCGGCGAAACTGAGGCTCCGGCGCTCGCAGTTCACGCGCGTGCTCTACTAGCACCCCCCGTCAAGGCTCGCCGGCAGTACACTTTCCGTCACAGGAACACGCTTTGTGTTTTGAGACTCCTTTGCCCCTCCAACAGAGGGATGTCCTTGTCCTTTTCCTTTTCGTCATTTCAAGCGATAAAAACTCTCGAATTAAACGCTGTTCTGCAAGCATAATTTTCTTCTGTAAAGATCAATCAAATGTCACATCAAATGAATTTGAAACAAAATTCAATGTTGAATTGAATCAACAGAAACATTGTGTTATCTGTTTTCAAGCCTCAAGCAGTTCAAACTGACATACAAAAGGATGATGTAAATCATATTGGTTAATAAAAGTGAAAACTATTAAAATATCACCTTCAAAATGAAGTTTAGCAAGGTTCTTCAGGTTAAATCTATAACATAAAAAAGGTCCTCCTGATGCTAAGAACTTTTTAGCAGATGTGTTGACTGAAACGTGTGCGAGGTCAGATTTTTTAAGAGGGGGTGGTGTGACATCAAAGAGTCTATATGAACACCTATATGGGCGGAAGCTATTTGAGAAGGTCCTTAACATTCCCAACATGATCCATGTGGTATGGGAGAACAGCGAGTTCTTAAACCTCAGTGATAAACATGGAGGCCATGCAGCAACATGATGGCTCTGGTGGTGTGTAGGCCAAAATAGGCAGGGTGTGTGTAACAGCAGTACACAGTTTCCGGTTTAAATCTCTTTTAGACAACCTAGAATAGAAGTCAACAAAAATCAGTTGTTTCCTTTTGCACTGGTCTCTAAGCTATTTCTTTTTTCTGTCCACATTTACGGCAGTGACATCTAGCATAGCAGTGTGATGGGGTGAAAATCCTGAGAATAAGGATAAAGGCATCCCACATTGCAGAAACAGAATCAGTTGTATTGCCTCCACATGGCTTCACATCCTACCTCCATAACAGGAAACAGTTTGTCTCCATCAGTGGCTCAAACTCACCCCCGGCCCCAGTCCACCACGGTGTACCCCAGGGCTCTGTGCTTGGCCCCCTCCTGTTCACCATTTACATGCTCCCCCTCGGCCAGATCATCCGACATCATGGACTCAATTTCCACTGTTACGCTGATGATACCCAACTGTATCTCAGCACCACTCCATCCTCCCAGCTCCCCCCTCAGTCCCTCATCAACTGCCTGCATGACATCAAAACATGGATGTCTTCCAACTACCTTAAGCTGAACAGCAATAAAACAGAGCTCATGGTTGTGGCACCCAAGGCCCTGCTCCAGAAGGTTGGTGACTTCATCCACGAGGTCGACGGCTGCTCCATCTCCCCATCTCCTGAAGCCCGCAACCTGGGTGTCATCCTTGACTCCACCCTTTCCTTCCATTCCCACGTCAAATCTGTGACCAAATCGGCCTTTTTCCACCTGAGGAACATTGCCAGACTCCAACCGTCACTCTCGGAGTCGGTTGCCGAAACCCTCGTGCATGCATTGGTCACCACCCGCTTGGACTACTGCAATGGTGTCCTGTTCGGGGTTCCCAAAAAAACCCTGGACAGGCTCCAGTATGTCCAAAACTGTGCTGCTAGGGTACTCACGCACACAAAGCCGTGGCAGCACATCACTCCCACCCTCATCCACCTACACTGGTTGCCGGTCAAGTCCCGTATATCGTACAAAGTACTCCTCCTTACCTACAAGTCCCTCCATGCCCTTGCCCCCCAGTACCTATCGGACATCCTTCACCCACATGCCCCACCCCGGAACCTGCGGTCCTCAGACTCTGGCCTGCTTACCATCCCCCGCACCAAACTGCGAACCTTCGGGGACAGAGCCTACAGTGTGGCAGCCCCCACCCTCTGGAACGCTCTCCCTGCGGAGATTCGCAACATCCCCACACTCGACGCCTTCAAAAGGGCCCTCAAGTCCCATCTGTTTGCCAAGGCTTTCGGCCCCTAATCGATCTGTTGTTTTGTCTGTCTGACTTTTGTTTTGTTATGTTTGTTTTTCTTATATTAGTTGTAAAGCGACCTTGGGTCCCTTGAAAGGCGCTATATAAAATAAATCTATTATTATTATTATTATTATTCAATAGCTGATTGCAAATTTGACAGGATTATATTGCCAAACCATTATTGAATGTGTAGCTTGGTTGCTTTAACTCAACATACATGAAGCCTTCTGAAAGCATCACAGGATGATAATGTAATCAGCAGCCAGCCAACACAATCAACTGATGCTGCACAGCTACTAGCTCCAAACCTCTTTTGGAGTAAATGTGTTTTGCAAAATACCTCTGCCAACTTATCTTAGTTTAGAACGCCATTTGTGACGGTCACAGATGCTCTGTGGAGTGTAGTCTGTGGTCACTACAGTCAAGATTAAGTCAGCATAAGATCAGGAGGCTGCACAGTAAGGGGAGCATATGGTAACATTTGTGCTTCAATAGAGGGCAACACATGATCCTCTTTAGTCTTTAGTCCGGTTTAGGGTTTCTTCTTGTTTTCCAGAGGGAGGTGTTGTTTCTGAGGGTGGGTAGGGGTGAAGGGCACCAGGAGGGGTCTTGTCTCTACGCCTCAGATGTTTAGTTGTGAGGGTCTAGGAGTGTCAGTGAGAGCTGACCACCCTGTAGTGAGGCGGGTTGGGCAGATTTCTGAGTTCAGTACTGTCCTGTCCACAATAATTAGCAGTGAGCTGCAGTAATGAAGGGCTTAAGGTCTGGGGGTCAACACTCCACAGGCTCAGCTTTTATTGTTCAGGAGGGTCTTTGATCCGTCACTCCCCTTCTACTACAGTTTAACAACAAACAACTGAGAGGCTCCGAAAAAGGATCTTTACATTAGAGGAGGGAAAAGGTCTTCATGAGTTTTGACAACAAATCGTTGGGTTTTAACAGTTCGGGGGGCCCCACTGCAAGCTCCCTCATGTTATTATTATTTGACTTGAAAGCCAAACCAACCCTGGAGTTCAGATCTTTTCTTAGTGCGATTTAAAAGGTGAGTTGGGGCGTTCTTTAGTGTAGCATTCCACCTTCTTCATGTCGTCTGTGAAGCCAAAAGCAGCACTTTAAATGCTATTTGGAGAGATAGTATGTTTGATGTTGATACAACATGCTCAACTTAATAAAAACATTTTCAAAAAGGGAGAAACTAAAATCATCTCTCCCTCAACCTGCATCTATTTAATTTAAAGTACAATGGAGTAGTTCAAACAAATAAGGTCGAATAGAGAGGTGTCATTTGTCGACCCCTATAGAGTCATTATGGGTTTTGAGCAACAGCATAGCAGCGTCACTATGTACAGGCAAAACAGAAAAGGAAAGGAAAAAAGAACATAACTTGATAGTTGTTTTGAACTAAAACTGGGGGTTTTCCTCATTTGGGTTTGAAAAACCCCCCAAAAACCGGTCAGTCATAATGAAGAGTCTGAACTGCTGTTGCTAATTTGATTATAGGGGAAATTTATGGAAAAACGTTTTTTTAAACCAACTTTGAAACAACCTACCCGATTGTATCAACAAGCAGATGGAAGATTTGTTTATGTTCACTTTGTTACAATAAAATAAATGTGTTTATAACTATTTGACCACTCTGTAGTTTGTGTCATTTAACTCGTGCTCTAGAAATGGGCCAGAAATCAGTTTATATTGAAACATGTCGTGTGCAGCAACGAGGAAACTGACTGATTATCCTCTTTTAATTAGGGTTCATGCATTTACTCTCACATGATTTGTTGCTGTGTAGAAGAAAAAACTATTCAAAGTCAAATACTGTAGCATCATTTTATCTGCATAACATCCATGCTGCTACAAGGTAATCAAGTACTACTGTTGCTTTAAGCAAGCACAGTAAGCCATGCCTCTCGATCTCTGTCAACTCTGAGGAGTAAATACTACCTAACCACAGCAAATGTATCCTTATTATCTTTAATTGAATGCCCTTCAAGCCGCTACAAGGCCTGAGCATCCTGATGTGTGGAAGTGAACAGTGCAGGTCAGAGCAATATGATCAAATGACAGTGCTGTACATGCTTTAATCATTATAGCATTGATGAGAATATTTTAGCACATATCGCCTCGCAGGATTTACCCTTATCCTGCTACCAGTGCAGAAAAAGATAAACATACCATCTTATTTGAACCGGGCATATTTCAGCTATGGTTCCCTTCACATTTGACTCTTTATTGACCCATGGGACTAACTGGTGACACTTCAAAACTATATCTATCATTGCTAAGATCATACAAACAATTAAGAATTTCCTTTAAAAAGGCAGTATACAAGAGGAAAGTCTACTATAATTCAGCAGGAAAACTCATTTATAATCTAACCACAAATCACCAGAGCCTTTCAGCGATAATGAATGATCTTGTTAATGCTCACAAATCTAATCCTATTACACGGGAAGGAACTTGGACAAGACGCCAGGCAAGACTAGTCATTACTGAATAAAGCTTTCACAGTATCAGGAGAGTATTCTTAACTAGCATAAAAAAAGAAGTTGGTTACAGTGGAACTCCTCAATACCTCATGGTCATTGACTAGAGGTATGAAAAGCCCGCCTCACAATAGCGGAGCTGAATAAGCAGAATAGGCAGTTTGTGAGTGGGGGCAGCGAGAGAATAGACAAAAAAAGACAAAACAGGGGCTTTGCAGTCCCCCCAGAGGGCACATGAAATGCATTGCGACAACATGAAGCAATGTGCTGTCACAGAACGGCAATACCTGGATTACTGTCATGTCTGTAATTAATCTGGGTACATCACTTTAAGGCAGTGTTGCAGACAATATGCATCAAACCACACTCACAGAAAGCACAGCCAGTAGCTTCAGCTGTATGCCTGTTAAGCTTTGACTTTCACCCAAGACCTTTTACTCAACCACAGAAAACAGCTGCTCATTCGTGCTACAAATCAGATTTTGTTCACAAACAATTCAATTAGCAGCCCCCCTCAAAGCAGCTGCGACGGCGTGCTAAGTGTGTCAAGGTGACACAGCTGCAAAGCCGACTCAAGAACATTTGAAAAAGCCATGGAAACAAGCTGCCTTCTCAAAAAAATAACTACTGAAAGAGGTTAAATGTTGTATTTATGGAAAGGATTGTGAAAGTTAAACCGCAGTGCATTGAAGTCATGTCAATCAAGCTTCATTGTGACATTCTGACCAGCCAACATGATGCCAATGTTCCTCATTACACCAAATAATTGGTTCCTTAAAAAGGTCTATCTATGAAACAGAAAATCCAAACATTACAGTAACAACTTAGCTAAAGTTTCCATCTTCACTTCCGGTGTTTGTCAAACTCCCCTTTATAATTATCCAATGTTTAATTTCCTGCTATATTAAAAACAACAGCATTTAATCTTCTTTCAAGGCAAATAGATAACATGAAGGAAACCCAAAGACAGTATGTCCAAGTAGACTGTGAGAATATGTGTTTTCATTTCCTGAACGTTAGACAGACCTCATATCCACAATGTATAGCTAGTTAAGTCCATAGCAGGACAAAGAGCAGAAGCTCCCAAAATAAACTCTTCTTATTCTTATCAAGGTCATCTCCTTAAAGAAATAGATTGATGAAAGGCTGGGAAGATGCAGGCTTAGGGACTATTGACTGGTATGTTTTAAAGATGTGTTAAGACTACTATTACTTTCAGCTTTATTTCAATCATTAAGACCAAAATAGTAGTAAAAAGGGAGAACTAACAACTGCTTTCAGGTTTTTATTCCTCTTTCTTACCAAAAAGAACAACTGCTTTCAGGTTTGTATTCCTCTTGTTTACCACATACCAGAGTGAAGAAGCATTAGAATTTGAGCAAAACTCAAAATGGTTCCAAAAGATATCCAATAGTACACACACATACGTAGCACTAGTGTCATTCCCTTACTGATATTTTCTTACAAAACATTACTGCTGCCAGCATGCAAATTAAACATCTAGCATTCAATTTAAAAACTAAGCACACACTGTATTGGAGGGCAACATCGTACATACATTTTCTCCATATTTCAATCAAAATACACACATTTGACCAATGTTGGTAGGTCTGCATATAGACATTAGTGCATTGGCTGAATACAGGACTGAACCATGTCTGCAGTTGTTACCATTTTGCTGATGTATCTCCCATTACTCAAAGCCAGAAATGAAATGCGGCTCCACCCTCCTCCCCCCTTGATGTCTAAGCTCAAAGAGTGCAGCCAATAACAGGGCATCTGTATATCTACTTTACTGCTGACCTGCTCTTTGAAAATATCACTTTCTTCCATACAATTTATTTGGATGGTCTTATGAATACATTTGCTCCATCTAAGACTTTTTTTTATAGAATATTTCTAACATTTACCTATCCAACTGAACCTGGACTGCATAAGATTTATATATACGAGAAAGTATACCCTTAAGGTTTAATCATATAGTTAAACATACTTTCTTTAAAGTTTATGATTGAAAGGTTTTGCAGTCAACTGTACCGTTTGATGAAGGCGTGCCTCGCCCCTGAGCTGAACTCCACAAATGCATGATGTCAGTAGGAAACATTGCTTAAACATCAGTGACTCCAAGTCTGTAGGAAACACTGAACGTGGAGGACAATAGTCACTGAATCAGCTCATTGGGAAAGAGATGAAGTAATAAGGACAACATAGCTGTTCCTTCTCTCCCTGTGGGTTTGACATATGTCATCCAAAATCCGTTGGCTTTTTACAGTGAGAGCAACACTACACACATGCTCACCACAATATACTTTGTAAGAAAGTATGTGTAAGTATAACGTTCAATACAAGGGAATCTGTTTTAGATATTACAAATAACTGTGCTGTGTGCCAACATCCACTTATTAGTCAATCAATGAGACCATACAGGGTCGAAAGAAATACACACAAACATAAAGTGCCATCATTGTACATGCAGACACATACATGGTGGCTAGATTGGTAGGCTATATATTCAGACTTCAACAAAATGAGTTTGTTTACATTATGCAAAAAAAACATATCCTACTGGATCACCATAAGGACATTTTCAGGAATTCTGGTATAATCCAAAAAAGAAATAAGACAAAATACACAATGCTTAGAAGATGTAGTGAATTTGTTCTGCTCTACCTTGGTGATTAAAGAGAGGAGATAGTCTAGGTTGCTGTGGGAGAGACAGTGGGCAAGGCCATAATTATGGCTTAAGACTGTGAATGACAGATAAAAGCTTTTAAAGATCATCCAGAACCACTGAGCAGTTCAGTACGGTCAGGAACAGAAATTACCATCTAATGCTAAGTCATGGAATATGTCATGGGGGAAATAGGGGCTCTTCAGTAATGCTTAAAGTAAAGGGATGGCAAACACTTCAGAGAAATGGAAATGAAAATCTTGTTTCTAATAACAGTGTATTCAAATTGGCAGGGCAAGCTTTCTTTTCTCATTGAGAATATAAATGCATCAAAACCATACTACACTGAAATTCAAGAGAAAGAAAACAGACAAAAACTCAAATCAAAAGTCAAACGTATTTTCCCTGAAGGGTTTTGCTTTCACAGTTGTGTACAGTCGCTGGAAACCTGGGGCTCAACTTGAACTGACCAACAGAAAACTATGAAAGAAAAACATGTAATATTTGATTTGCAATTTCCTTTTGGCATTGCAGGTTTAAAGTAGAGTTGTGAAAAGCAAGCCTAGAGCAAATATGCAGAATGTCTACTAGAATGGAAAATAACATTTATTTAAAAAATACCTGAAACAAACTACAGAAGAAATCACACAAAAAAAAGGTCCACTTATATAGCATTTTATCCTACATTAACTCCAAGTAGCCTATAGGAAATCCTCTGGGTGACCATACAGAGGTGCATTGACAAAAGGCTGACAAAATACTAATCAGTGTATGGTGGAGTCCAGTTCAAAGGCGCTGTTTGCACATACAGCCATGTGAGAAACAAACGCTGACTGGAAGCCTGGCAGGAGCTGGTTAAACCATAGACATATAGGCTATTACAACTGCAAGACAAAGCCAATCACAGGCGCTGCGTTCATCTAAATGGCTTTTTGATAGTATAAACCCCCACCATCAGCACAAAAACAACCCGAACATTATCGCGTTAAGAGCAAATCCCGCTCAATGTATACTGTATTTAGTGTAGTGTATGTCGCAGACGTCGACAGCACTGCAGGTTTTTTTTACTTACAATGAAAAGCTTCCATAAATCTCCAGTTAAACAGTCGCGGTGAAGTCAAGCGTGCCGGAAAAAAACAAGGAAAACGTTTTATCCAAGTGGGAACGCCACATGCACCGACGTGATAGTTTCTTGTTACTTTGAAGAAGAGTGTTATTGAAGTCCGCTGCTGCTGCTGTGCTCACCAGGCAGGAGCCCTCGCGCTGACTGCTGCGCCGCGTGCGTCCGTAGTAGACACACACTGAAATCCGAGGCGATGACGTCACGGGCCGGATGTAAAGAGAGAGCAAGGTGGCCACTGGCACTTTATCATGCACTCCCCACACAATTACAATCCGAACACACACGTACGCACACGCGCGCACACACATACAAACACACACAGAGACCGGGAGAGTGTGCTTCTACAGTGTGGTTGTGGGTTTCTGGTGACATGAATTTTAAAAAAGACAACCGTAGTTTCCGTTACAGTAACCGCAGGATTTATTTTTTGAAGGCAATTTACAAATGTCCAAACTCCTCCACACGTGGAAAAAAATGCCTGGAAAAACATGGGACACACCAGCTCTACCCTGGACAATTTTACAAAACCGCATGGAAGAACTAAAGTGACACCAAATACCAGTTTTAAAAGTATTCCATTGTTTATTTCTGTCTGTATCCAGGAAGTCAATAATATATGTTTTCCTCAGAATGTTATCTCTGAATGTGGGGAGCTGCCCATCCCTCAGCTCATTCTTTAACAAGTCTTGACAGGGTGGGCATGTTGTAAAATGAGCATACACTGCCTTTGGCTCCAAAAGGCTCATCATCATACAAGTATTTTTGAAACATCTTGATAAAGTGCTGTTGAATCTGTTGCAAACACATTGGCGCCACAGTTACAGGCATTTTGAAACGGCAACTCAAGCCTGGTATCCATTCGTGTCCATTCAAGTTACTGGATCTAAGCTATCTGGTGGAAGCTTGTTAGTTTCAATAGGATGAAGTAAGTGAAAGAACTGAATATCAAGTAGGTCCAGCAGGGAGCCTGCAGCTATTGAAGACATGAAAGCCTGGACAATGACCTCGCCACCAACCTAGCAGCCAAACAGCTCCTCCACTCATCAACCTGCTGGGTGCAGTCAATGGTGCAGGAAGACACCCAGAGACAGTCAATACGCTCTTTTCTCTCCCTGTTCCCTGCCATTACTGATACTTGAACATTTCTTAAGAGAGGACTAGCTTTCAACGTCACTGAGTCTTAACAGAAAAGGAAAACAAATACTAAATGCATTTTTAGTGGGTTGAAAACAGTTACGAGGCATGACAGATATTAACAGCATAAGCACCATTTGAACTACCATGACCAACTCTACTACATTAATAATGCAACATGCTTCCATTAAAAAGGGGGAGGGGGGTACACTAAAACATTCAATCCCTCAGCCATCCTTGTTCCTCCAGGGAGGGCCTCCCATGCTGGGGCTTGGAGCCAGGGGATATGACCACCACCTGGGGCACAGAATCGACACCATACCCCAGGGAAAGCACAGAGGGAAGGGATTGAGTATCTGGAGGATATGTGATATGATATAGAGACCCAATCCATGAAAGATGAATCCATAGTGAATAGGAACTTGTGCTTGAACACCCACAAAAAGGTGTCAGAGGGGAAAATCAAACAAGCTGTTAAGCCATCTGTGTATGTGCTGTGTTGCTACAGTATGTTTATTTTTATTTTAGAAGTCTGCTGTCTGCATTCATACTCAAAGTTTACTAATGTTAAGAAAACAGCTTCCACTCTCTTGAGCCCTTCACATCGTGCTAAAAATAAAACAAGATGGATCCAGACAAAACATTTGATCCTCACAACACCGTGAGCTTCATCAATGTATATTCCTCACGGCTCATTCATTGTAAGTTAGTCCGAGGGTATTTGCTGGATGATTCAAGAGTAAATGTCACCATCATAGCCACGAAGCCTCCCTTAATTACTCCAAGCATACATCTGCAGTCTGGAATCAAATCTGAACTGCCGTGACTTAAAATGCAAAAGGTGTTTTACATTTTGTTGCTTCATGTTTGAAAATGTGTTTTGAGGAAACCAAAAGCCACAATCAACCCAGCAGCTGAGCATGTGTTCTGATTTCAACTGTAGGCCATTTTTAGTAATTTTCTTTTTATAAACTAGGAAACATGTCCAGATCAGGCTGAATAGTGAAACATGTTCCTTACACCAGGTCATTAAGCGTTTAGTGGGAGTGGGAGACTTCTGTTCCAGGAATCTGTATAAGGAGGAGTGTATACCAAGGTCATACAAACTATTTTATCTTAACCCAAAACTGAACTCCATTGTACGGCTACACACCATTAGGCTTTATGACAGAGTCAGGATAACATGGGCAGGCTCAGATGTGTTGATGTTATCAGAGCGCTGTGGTTGGGCTCCTCCACTCCTACTGTCTGGCCTTCAAAGCTCCAGGCCTTGTTTAGTAATGATGCACTGTGTGTGTGTGTGTGTGTGTGTGTGTGTGTGTGTGTGTGTGTGTGTGTGTGTGTGTGTGTGTGTGTGTGTGTGTGTGTGTGTGTGTGTGTGTGTGTGTGTGTGTGTGTGTGTGTGTGTGTGTGTGTGTGTGTGTGTGTGTGTGTGTGTGTGTGTGTGTGTGTGTGTGTGTGTGTGTGTGTGTGAGAGAGTACACAGACTACAGGCAACAGCAACACCTGGGGCCTATACTACGAAGCCGGATTTTCCTAACCTGGATATGTTTGAGTTAGCCGGTTGGCCCAATCCAAAACATACGCGCTCTCGCTAAGCTGTACTACGACGCTGGTTATCAAGTGGATCGCTCAAGCCAGCCGTGTCCTATCTAGTTAGGTGCGCGTTCACATGAAAGGGGTGGTATTTGGAGCATTCGACCAATCTCAAACATGGAGAAGCGTACTGACAGCGCAGCGTCATACTTCCTGAATGAAAAGTGAACTTTAATATTAGTCAAATATGAAGAAGTTAAACTTTAAACATCCATGACTTAAACACTTTATCCAGGATAAAAGCCACATAGCTGCACCTGCAAGGTGAATACAGCTGGTAAAAGAAAAAGCGTTTGAATGCGTACATTAACAGGTTTATGAAATCACTGCCCCGTCCAAGACACGAGTGGATCTGACTTTAATTAGGAGAATTTGACTCGAGTGTTTCGTCAACTTAATGTGTTGCTTAAAATAATACTTCTGCATACAGTATGTGACACTGTGAGTGTTGCACGGCCAGATACGGCTCAGCTGACTCAAATAAGGAAATATATGATACATTATGATGTGATGTGATGTGATATGAATGATAATGGGACACATCGACGTCTGCACTCACAGTGCCGCGGACTGTACTTAATGTTACTCTGATCCGGTTACTTATGTTGTGGCAGATATTTAAGTAAGCTTTCTTAACGCTAATGTTATAATAGTCAGATTGCTCTGAAGATGGGAGGGGATATTTTATTAATTTTCACGTTCACACAGTCAGTTGATTTTTGCCGGCCGTCTTTCCTGCAACGGCAGTTTTTCTGTATTTCCTCTATCCTGTAATATGACTTGATAGCTTTAAACTCCGCACACGGAGCTCTGATTGGTCAGCAGGCGGTGCTTTCACTGAGTTGATCTCTTAGCCTGCAACCTAACCTCCTCCCGAGGAGGTTAGCCGCTCAGCATAAGTTACCATGGAGATCTAGCCCGCTAAAAAGAGAACCAGCGTCGTAGGACCGGAAAGCCCGAGTTTTCCCTGAAGTCAGCCGGCTAAGCGAAAATCCGGCTTCGTAGTACAGGCCTCTGCACAACTCAATGTTATCCATTACAATGGCTCTGCGACAATACAGTTGAGTATCTTTGAAAAGTATAAAATGTTTAATCTGTGTTTATAAAGGTGATGAGTCGTCTGTTATTTCATAAGGCCAGTTTGTTTTGATGTTATAGTCGTTATTTAGTTTTCCTGCTATTTTTACATTAAAAACGTTTTTTAAAAAACGATTTTAATGTACACAATTTCATAAATTCATAGTGTGAATTAGGGCTGTATAATTTAAAATTGTTGTTGTTTTATTTGTCATTGTGATGTCAAAATGCACGATAAACACATCTCAAAAGACAATAAAAGCAATATTTCCCTCAGCATGTTTTTGAGTTAGATACAGGAGGGTCAGCAATAAATTGCACTTTAAAATGTAACTATCATTCATTTGTACTGGTGCTTTTTCCTATCAAATGTATTTTAAAAGTATACGGAAAACAGTAGAAAGGCAGAAATAAGGACATTCTAAGGGCATGTAATCTCATTGTCAAAATACAACATTTAGCAAATATGGCATATTTTCCTTATGAAGATTGAAGAAGATTCAACTAATTGTCATTACGTAGTGCAGGTACTATGTAACAAAACGGTTTCTCTGCATTTGACCCATCCTAGTGTTAGGAGCAGTGGGCTGCCATTATGTACGGCGCCCGGGGAGCAGTGTAGTGTGCCTTGCTCAGGGACACCTCGGTAGCACTTGGTCTTTCCGGGAATTGAACTGGTGACCTTCCAGTTGCCAAGCCAAGTCCCTATGGACTTCGCCACCACCCACCGATTGTGCAATCTAATCATTTTGCTTTTGTTTCTAAAAGCAGTCATACCTTGAATTGCATAATATGTCTTTGCGGCACAGTGCAGGGAAACTGAGCCCATAGAGTATTCTATAGATGAAGCTGACAAGTAAGAGATGTTTAAAAATAAAAACCTTCTCCTCTATTGTAGATTGTACCAATTATCAATGAGCAACAGAGCATTTCTTTTCAGCTACAGTTTGCACTAGGGGCTTCATCCGGTTCTCAGCTGACAGATGCCGAGGAGAAGCTTTCAGACTCATTAACTGCCCACACAGAGTCGCAGAGAGACGGGGAGGGAGAGGGAATCGCTAAGTGTTCACATGTTTATCTACTCTCAGAGGAGCCTCTCCTACCTGCCCACTCGCTCTCGTCTCTGACTCTTTCCTCTTCCACCTACACTCCCACGCTCTCCTTTGTCAGTGTCCGCCACTCAGAGCACCAGCAGGTTATTTACCTGCCGGTGTTCAGAGCAGCTGCAGGTGCAGTGGCTGCAGGCTACAGCACCCAGAGGTAGATGGTAAAGAAAACCGTCAAAATCAGAGCGTTTGCCATTACTGTGCAGCAACCTCTGTTCCAACTGAGTGATAGCGAAGGATTACTGCATGCACCAACACATGCATGACCAGCTTGTCTTCAGGGAGCCAGTGAGAAGATGAGCAGAAGTGGCCACCCTCTTGGTGCATGGTGTGTGGGTGTGTGGGTGTGTGGGTGTGTGGGGAAAGGGGATGTCTTCTGCTCCAGTAATTAGCTGTGTGTGACAAACGGAGCTGAAAAACAACAACAGACTCCTGGGAGCCTGAGCGGCCCATTATCCACACACAAAAGACCAAAACATGGTCCCTCCGGTAACATCAGTGAATCGGAAATTACTATGTTCTTCGTAGAGGTCAAATGTATAACTGATCTTAATATCTGCTTATCGAGCCATGGGATCACATGCTTGCAAATGCTATTTGTATTTGTTAAGTGAAATCTGGAACACTGGATAACTTGAAATACATTTGAAAGCCTTCAGCTAATGTATGACATGGCAGACGATATGAGAGGGAAGATACCAGCCACGATTGATGCTCCCGAACATGACGAACAACAAACAGAGCAGCAGAAAGAAACCTTTTGAACCGTTTCCATCTCTGCAATGGAGACAAGGTTGCCGGGAAATTAGAAATCCCAGCATGAGAGAGGTTTAAGTGTCTGCCCAGACTACAGAGACGAACGCATTTGCATCTGATACTGAACTAAAAGCATTTCTCTCAGTACACTTCAAATGACTGTGACCACTGTATATTAAATAAAGAAGTCAGACAGGATCATTTATTTCTTGAATGTCCTTCACAGTGCACAGAACGTAAAGATACTAAAAACAGATCATCAACTTCCCCCAACAGTGTAGTTCATGACAGTTTTCCAAATGCCTTTATGTGAAGATGTAATGAGAGGTAAAGGTTTTTACACTAGCACACTGGGAACAAAGGAACTAATGAACAACATCAAAAAGGAACGTGGCCATTTTTGCAGAGGCTAATAAAACGGACCAATCAATGAGGAAGTCAAACTCACCGCCCCCCAGGCTGCCAGGAAGTTGAGAGGAGCTGAATCCTCTCGTGAATAACAACACCCCACTGACCATAATTATGTGAGCAGGCCAAAAATCACTGCGCTAATGACACATTGAGAATCGATAGGCGTTCTCTAGGATCTGCCTCATGCAAATGCAAGAGACATGCTAGTGGGAAGCACAGGCAGTGTCCTGGGATTACACCGAGAAGTGAGACTCACAGCCGTGGAGAAGCAAACGTGTGGGAGGAAAATGAGTCCTGCAGATCAGTGAACCCACATCGCGTTTCAAGCACAATGACCCTTGGGGGTGACACGAGAAGGTCAGCAGAGAGCAGAGGGGTCGCACACTCGCTTCACTGCTCAGGCGGCGGCTTTGTGAGCATTGGCAGCACTGACAGTCTCAAATTCCAAAGTTTGCAAGTCAAAACAGCAACAGAGATGCGCTGTAGCATGCGTGCTCTCCCAGCACAGCCCCCTTCAACACAACTCAGCCAAACTCCTGACTGCCTGTGTGCCGAGAGAGGCTTGCTTTTTCCCTTTTCAATTCAGTATCAGAAAAAGGGTAAGAAGCTCTCGTCTCCAGTTGTGCAAGAGGTTTTCAGACATGCTTTACAACTCCTGTAATGAAACGGACAGCATCGACCAGTTAGCAAACCAAACACAGAGTCAACAGTTTGGTTATGAATCATTTAGAGTTGAAAGATACACACAAACACTTCTGGGTAAGCACGGCATCAATAAATGAGGCCAATTACTTATTATATAGGTTAATGAAATCTGATCAAGTCACATACTGTAAATGGTGAGCTCCGAGGCTAGCAGAGAAAGATAAACAGAAGGAGGGTCCATGCATATGAAAACAAAGACAGTGTTTTAATGCAGCACTAACACTGCAGTTGACCTGGAAACGTGGTCTCTGCTCCCTACTGTTTTCCCCTTGAACTGGTATTTATATACTGTGTCCACAAATTCCCTACCATTATCTTTCCTAAATCTTCTAATATGAGTTCAATCTAAATTCACAATTAATTTGAATGCAACATGCAACCCTTACATTGGTTTAATGCAGGTTGGAGGCTACTCTGTAACACTCTGTAATTTCACTCAGAGGGGAATTTATTGTTTACATTTAACCAAGAACCAACAGTGCACGCAGAGAGAGAACTGAAACAGAGACGTTGTTTCGTAGTGAATACGTAATTCTGTTGGATACAGTAATGTACCCAGAACTACAATTGCAGACTTAAGACTGTGAAGAGTAATGACAAGGGATTATCCAGTGTAACTGGGTCAAACGTGTGTGTTGACAATTCATTCAGAAGACTAGTTCAGCAGATATGCCTGTCTCTCATTTCAAACGGTTGTATGGGGGCATTGTGTTGGCTTACTTTCGAGCCACATTAGACATACTTTATTTAATAATGCATTTCCAGTCATTTACTGAGAGGATGGATGGTAAACCTCAGCTACAAACAGTACTTTAGATATAGATACTATACATATATAGTCTACTTGAACAATACAAGCCTATACTAACAGAATGCAGGATTAACCATGGCATGTTATTCACACTGCTCAAACACAATATCTGAAACTGCAAACACTCTCAAGTCCACTCACACTTCCTCCAGATTCACGCTATCTGCAGTGTTATAAGTCAGGCCTCGATCAATACCAGCTTCCACAGAGGACACATAAAAAGATGCACACAGTTCATTGTAAGACTAATGAATGTATTAACTCTTGTCTTTGGGTGTAATGAGTCTGTTGGGAGAGGAGAATGTAGGCCATGCTGCTGATTTGATAGAGCCAAAAACACCAACCCCATCCACATACACAGAGGGTCCATAACCCACTGCTGACTGATGATTATACAGCAATAGGGAAGCACAGCATGTATCATCGCCTCTTCCATCAGCTCATTTCCCTCCTGAGATTACGTTGTAGTAGCAAATTGATTATGGAGAACAGCCATCAGATGCAGAATCAGCGTCTGTCGCACACATGTCCACAATGTACAGTACAGCAAACATAAGGCTATGAATGTTATCGACTCGGAAATGTATCTCTGAATGTAATAAAAGATTAGTTATGTATCCATTCTGAAATTGAAATTGATCTCTAAACAATCGTAACATTATCTTATAAGTGTGTTACTCCAGATCTGCAGCAGATTTCCATTTATCACAACCAGGAGGACCATTTACTCCAAATGCCCCTTTCCTCTTCCTCATAAATAGCTAAAGAGAGAGCGGAAACTGTCTATCCAACTCAACTGTTCTGGGACTACAGAAACATCACCCGGCTATAAAAAGCCTGAAGTTTTATGACAGTCACTTATTTAAAGACCAGGCCGATTGCCAAAAACGCATATGAATGGGGACAAAGAACTGAAATGGTGAATAATTTCTTTTGAATGAGTTAGACACAGAATTACTGCAACAGGTGCAACTACATGCAAGAATGTTATTGTTATTGTTATTGGTTTAGAACGTGAGAGTCCGAATAGTGTATGTTACAACAGCAATGGCTACTGTAGAGGCCAGAGGGAGGTATTCTATATGTATATCTGTGCTTTCGTAGCTGTTGGCTTCTAATACCTACTTTAAGTGCATAATAATGCATGCTACAGGAAAGAAATGAGTGTACTTTGGTACAATTCAAGATACTGAGATACTCACTGTGTCCCAGTTCCATGGTACCTATTTGAGCAGGTTTCGAGTATGCAGAGTGTATACTTGGAAATACCTGGAAATGATGCTTCATCTTTTTAAATGTAATGCATAGAGGTAATGGAGAAGCTACTAAAGGTAGCAAAAATCTGTAATATTGGGAATCAAATGTGACCGTGTGGGAAATTGTGATGAGCATTCTTTCTCCTTTTAAAGGAGAGGTGTCATGGCCATTTCCACTGATCATAATTCCATTGTTGAGGTCTACTAGAATAGATTTATACTGTGCATTTTTCCAAACTCACATTGGTTTCTCATACAGCATCTCTGTAAACTACGTGTATTCACTGAATTTCACTCTCTGCCTTTAACGGCTCGTTGTAGCTCCAATAGCTCCAGCCCCCACCCTCCCTGTGAGCACAGTGTGCTCTGATTGGTCGGGACGTTGTGAGTCGCGCTGAGCTCCGTGGAGGTGTTGTTTCCTTGTTAGCGATACACAGCCAAACACAGCCAAACTCATCCTGAGCACACACAAAGTCACAGCCGAAGTAAAAACAATAAGTGTGGCTTGATATTGAGTAAGAAAAAGGTTGATAAACGCTGTGAGAATGGGTCTGCAGAGAGAAATTCGCCGCGATCCCAACTGTCTGTTATCAGCCTGCAGCCAGGGAGGAGAAATCAGCTGAGCTGCCTGCTCCCTGCACACAGATGTGTGTGTGAGGAAGTCCGTGGATTGGTCAATTTGGACCAATCAGCGGGGGCTTAACGTAACGGCTCCGCGGACGTAACGTAACGGCTCCACGGATTGGTCCATTTCGTTCCGGGTACGGGTTGACATCTTGCCGTACCCGGAAGAATCAAATGGACAATGACGCATCTCCAACGAGGCGTTTTGGGGAGGTATTTTCTGTGTTCGAGTTTTACTCCCTACAGGGTGTACTTTGAGGGTTTTTACTCTGCACACCGTTTACATGCATAAAAACCTTCATAACACACAAGGGGACGGGTAATAACCGGAAAAGCATGACACCTCTCCTTTAAAGACCAAAAGATGAATTGATGCAACTGCAAAACAATCATCAGTAGATCTATAAAGAATGGACAGTAATAGTGAAAGATAGCTGCATTCAGTGGGGTTTCCCTATAGGTTATTGAGCCTGTTAGTGGCGCTGGTAGTAGAGCGAGCTTTTGATCCACTACCTAGCCTTCAGCGGTTCTGAGCATGCTCAGTACGCCTGCCAGAGGGCCAGCTCCTGCTTTGGCCTACTTCTGATAAAACCAATAATGTCATAGGAAGTTTCTTTGCAATGAGTGAGCCTATTTGTGCGTGTGTGTGCACTCTGACAGTGGATGGTGTGCCCTCAATATAGGAGTAAAAATCCAATCTCATCACAACCGCAAACAAATAATACCACCATTGGTGATAGGCATTATTGATCCGTCAATCATCGGGGGCTTTAACAGGCAAAGATATATAGTCATGATGTAGTTGGAGGAAAAGCCACAACCACAATTGCAGGCTGATGGATAAAAAGACTTTAATTCCAGATCAACAGAGAGATTGAAAGAATGGCAGCTCTTAACTGACACTGTAATGAAATGCAATAAAGGATCTGTTAAGCTCTAGTTCCTCTGGTCCCCGGGCTGAGATAGCTGCTAGCGTGAGCAGAGAGAAGGGGCAGCTCCGCCTCACTAAGACATCGGTCCAACTGATTATAGAAAAGATGACCAACAGAAGTGGGTCAGCCACGAGATTGACAGACCAAGATACTTTGAGAGACAGGAAGAGAAAGCGAGAGTAAATGTGAGAGTATAACTTCAGAAAGTTAACCGTGTTGGAAATTGGAATAAGGGCGATTTAACTGTAAGATACTCTTTCATTTTCTGCTTTGGAAACTGTTGGTAGAAACATAAAAGACACAGCACAGCGCCTGTAATCACGCAGGGCGATATGTACATGTGAAAATGTATATTGTAAGATTATCATTTCCTCTGTCTTTATCTAACCAGATGAGCTTTCCGGCAGTGAGCTAAAGAAATACTCATCTTGTGCTGTGGATGTTAAATATTAACATGGTCAAGCTGCAGGAAAGCAAACAGCAGATGACTAAACAAACACTGCTGGGAGCACATATTCCAGTTTGTGTCTAAACAGTTTCAGTCATGTGGAGGAGAAGTGCCTTAGGAAACCACATATGAAGTGACTAAAGCCTGCCTTTAACAGACCTAGATGTTACTGTCTTTTTTTCTCTCAAAGATGCATTATCGCTATTACTGTAGTTTATCCAAGTCAAATGGTGATGCAAAAGGAACGGAAATCTAAGCGCCTAGTCAGCAGAGTGGTTATATCGCATGCCATATAACTGCAGTGGTCGATTCTGGCCTGTATTGCTCATCTCTTTCTCTTCCCTATCTCTACACTCTAAATGCAGCGGAAAATAATCTTTAAAAAAAATCTGCAGTTGATGAAACTTTTCCAGAGAGTTCTGTACTAACAGGGAACAAAACAAAAATCCAACTTCTGTGCAGTCGAACAACAACAAACCAGACGTCACGCTTAATGCTGGATCCTTGAAGAAATGGATTGGCTTCAAACCTCAAACCTGACTGCTGCCTCATCAGAAAACCTAATCCACGCTTACAGATGTGCACGCAGAAGGAGTGGTGGACTTCGAGAACACTCGGAAATGATTGTGCCTCACTCACAGAGTCATAGGCATTTAGTTTAATAATGACATGAGATATTCATCTGACTCACAATAGTGCAGGGAGAAGACTAACGTACTCAGGGGCGGTTCTAGGGGGGTCAGTGCCCCTGTAACACTGACTTTGGACCCCCCTGTAGCCCCCCTGAAAATGAAAAGTTTATGATTAAACTATTTCTTGGCTGACGGAATAGGCGGAACTAACGTTATTTGTCATTCTAGTCGGACCCATTAGAGCGTAAAAACTGTAACTCTAAGTATCTGAAATAAATGTGTACCAATAACTGTATTGCATTGTTTTCTTATGCACAATTACTTCATACTGTCTTTGACTTTTTCGTCCTGTATTTATTGTGCCCCTCTCAGAAAATAACTGGCCCCAGCCTGGCCCCCCCAGTCAAATTGGTCTAGAACCGCCACTGTTACGTACTACTCTTGAGAATTTGACAAATGTTGAACCTATCAGCTATTTTCAGTGCAAGGTGCAGTTAAACTTGTCAGTACTGCTCATAAATAGAATAAGGGTACAGGGTCTAAGTGCATCCCAGACTAAGTCCCAACTGAACTTCCCCATATTCACATTTGACACTCTGCTACACCCTGTTAATCCACATCTGAAATGGGGGCAATCAATGCCAGCTCAGACAAGGGCTTGGCGTGTGCAGGGGAGGGCACAGCTGACAAATTGAGGACAGCTTTCAGTGCTGGGCAGTCAACTGATTCACTGACTCAATCCAATGTGAGTTTGGCATGTTCATGCATCTCTGCTCTTGGCATCTACCCTCATATTCCTCATTCAGACCAACAAAGTCTAATTCTGACTTTATAGAATGAATTCAAATGTGTGCATCCTCTTTGAAACAGGCTGAAGTATTTCCAAAAGTAGTATTGCTCCTTAAAACAGACTAATCAGAGGGAGAGGTCACATTTTAGGAGTGTGTTCAGGGAGTGTCTCCACTTAGGGTGACCCACTGCTGGTTTTGTAGGTGCAGCCACATTACTGAAATCCTCTGAGAAAAAGAACAACAAACTACTTCTGTTGGGGTTCAAACCTCGTTACAGCTCATCACACCCACAGCCAGGCAGTCTGCTCCAGGTTAGTCACGGTAACTGCTTTGGGATGATATTGTTTCATAAAAACAAGCTCTGTGAAAATCTGTTGTAAATGTCTCTGCAGCAGCTCCCTCCGTGTTACAGCCCTCTGACCAACAGCTGCATGTGTCACTGTTGAGTTATAAGGGGTCACAAAGGGAATACACCTACTTCCTGACAAGCTCATAGATAATAAGAGGGGAGGGGGTTGCTTGGAAAGACAGGCGAGAAGGACAAAGAGGCAATTGAGTGAAAGCTTTAACCTGGCTAAACTGCAAAAATTAAATAAATATGAAAAGGACAAATGTGTTCCACTTCTAGTTAAGTAAGGAGAAACTATACACAGACCTGCAGAAAGAATTCAACAATAGGGGTTTCTGTGGTAGCATGGGTCACATGCACCGGGCTATTTCCATCAAGATGGAGTTAGCAGCTAGGTGAGAAGCAGAGCAAGACAAGACAGTGGGAAGACATGTTCCCTGCTGGACACCACACTGTAAACACCTCAAGGTGAAAGGCACCCAGTCATCCTCCTACACTTGGCAAGGCTTTTTATTTTTCTGAGTGAAACATGTAAGTGCCACTTACCTGGATTGATGATGCAAAAAGCACACAGAGTGGGGGCGAGGAGGAGAGAAAAAGGAGAAGAAGCTGTTAGTCAGAGTGCACAACAAACACAAACTATTTCTTAAATTAGAATACATTATGTACAAAGATATATATATTTTATGCGGTGAACTTTCTATGATTATGTTTAAAGAGATGCTGGATGCTATGGAAACAAATCCAACACTGCCCTCCAATGGCTACAATCATTAGTTACACAAAACAACTACAGAACAGTGAAACCTATGACAAACATTAAATATAACATTATGATCACATGACTCCAATAAAGATAATCCAATCCAACTGTATTTATATAGCACATTTAAAAACAACCGAGTTGACCAAAATGCTGTACATCAATAAATATATAAAAAGCGACATAAATACATTTAGACAAAACCGATAGGACAAAAAACTAATGTGTATAAAACACAAGTAAGTAGAATAAGTAGATAAGTAAAAGTACTGGAGCAGACTACTTGGAAAGAATGATGTGAGTTTTCTAAGGGTCTATAACCACAAAGAAAGAGATACAATCAGCTGATATGAAAACTGTTAACTCATACCAGCTTCTAAAACCTATATAATCCTTATGCAATCAATACGATAAGATATCATGCAACTTCTTGTTCCTATTGTCCTGTAAAACTTGTTTTGAACTGGGATTATACAAGTGACGATGTTATGCTACATTGACGCCCTCTGCTGGGCAAAGTCAGTAACTACACTTGGTTAGCAGCGTCATAATAGCACACAGGCTGACATCTGGTCCTAATCTCGCTGCTTATTTCTCACTTTCAGCAGCACAGTCAGCTTCCCCTGCAGCTGGAGCAGGATACAAAGAGAAAGCACGATCTGGAGATGAGCATGGGAATGCATGCAGGCATAAACAATTAACACCACATAACAGGAGGCCTCGGATGATCTCAGTAAATCTATGCATATTCATCAAAGAAATCGCAAAGAAGGAGATTTGTGAGCACAGCTGCTTGACTGTTAAGGCTCATCTATGTTTAGACGAGAGGGCTTACAGACAGAAAGACACAAATCCAAAGCAGAAATGAGATATTTTCTTTCTGTTCACTTTTCTCTCGAATGCAAATATCCAATCAGGCACGCTGCTTATTTTCAGTCATTAAAGTTCAACACATTAATCCGGACATTAAATGCAAATATCCCATTTTTACAGGTTCCATTGTCCTTTTTACTGTCAGACACAAAATACAATACAACGGATGGGATATCTCTGTTGGATAGCTCCAACAGACTGCTGCAGCTCCCCTGTCTCAAGGACAGATACTGGAAAACATTCCTACCCACTGCAATAACACTGTACAATAAATCACCTCTGGCTGGAAGAGAACTCTCTGCTTCATAGTTTCTCTAGAAATAAAACCACGTTGTACATTTTACTCATACATAATCTGTTTCATATTTAATACTCCATAATTCCATATATTTTGAATATATATATATTTGTATATATATATATAATATCTGTATGTATATTTTCTATTTTGTATTTTGACATGTATATTTTATATTTTATATTTTATTTTATTTTATTTCTATTCTTGTATATTTTGTTTTATTGTAAAATGCCTTTTATGCTGCTGTAACAAAAACAATTTCCCAATTTGGGATAAATAAAGTACGATCTATCTATCTATCTATATGAATTGCATTGCCCAAAAAACCTTTAGTTCTGTTATCTTACTATAATTACTCTTGAGGCACATGGGACTACTGTTTTTATTTTGTCATTATATTTAAGGAAATAACAGAAGTCATTTGGCCCAAAGACTAAATTCAGTATCAGAAAATAGCTGTGTCTCAGAAACAACTAGAGCACAATAAAGTATTTGTTATAAGAACTCGTAAAAACAGACTGGCTATTGATCCAAGTGTGATTTCTTATGAGATCAAAAAATGTACTGTTCGATACTATCCAAAGTCTGTCTGAAACAGATTTCAATACAGAGTCTAATAATAAGAAATGTTGTGGAGTTGTCTAATTGTTTCATACTAAATATAGTCTCTGGCACATATGGGTTTAGTAAACGAGTATTATATATACATGAAACATATTACTTTATCTTGGGACTTGTCAAACCCAAAATGTAAGACACGTATTTGGGGTGTTATTGTTCCTCAGACACAGGCAACGTAGAGCACACTACAGGCACACTAGTGGGTCTTCTGATATAAACCTGTGAAAAGGTTTTATTTCACTAATATTACTTTCATGTATATTTACCTTCAAAGAGGCTCAGAGATGATTTAGATCAAAGTCTAGACACATGTTTAAAACTCAATCAGACATTGTCAGAAACTAAACCTTGATCAAAGAATAGCCTACATTCACTTTTGAAAATATCTTCATAAGGAAACCTCAAAATAAGTCCGATCAAAGTTCCTTTCATCTCCATGATGCACGCATAGATGCGCAACTCATTCTGCTAATGGCTGTGCAGGAGGAAAATGAAACGGCATATGCCACACATACAGTACACACAGCACGATTGTCAAGAAATAGCTTTTCACACAAGCTCTGAAAAAACATGATTAATTCTTCAATTTGCAGCAGGTTCACCAGACTCCTCCAGCTGCTTCTGGGGGATCCCCCTGCTGCTCCGGGACCAATTTCAACATGTGGGCCCCTAAAGTCACGGGCCTCCTGTCTATTTGGTAATTTTGTTCCAGTGAAAAATGGAAACTTCACATGCCTGGATCACCTCAAACTGTTCAGAGTGAATCAGCCGCTCAACTCCAAAAATGCGTAGAAAAGGCACCTGTGCTATGTATCTCTTTATTACCCAATAACACCGTCTGACAGAAGAAGCACATCATCGCATTCTCTAAACAGAATCTGCATCATACAGCGATCTCTATAACCGTCAATCCTAGATGTGGACAAGGAAAAACTTTCCAAATGTTTGTGAAATGTAGGAAACCTCAGGAAGAGCGACATTAGAGGGATCCCTCTCCCAGGACAGACAGGTGATATGTGTTGTTGTGAGCACAGAGGAGGATGTCACAATCCCTCTTGCTATCACATAAAGCCCCTATAGACATCTGCTTGCTTTATAAAAAAAACTGGGACACAACACCTTGTTCAGAGAGAGAACATGATCCTGGATTTCAAAATGTTAGATCTTATTCTTACCGCATCCCACTCAGCTGGAAAGCAACAACATTTCTGTGGGAGGTAACAGTTAAATAAAGCCCAGAGAGCATATCTGTAAACAACGAGGAGACACCCTGAAACACTGATGTTGCTTGTGTTTTGATATATTATACATCAATATCACATTACAGAGAGAGGTAATGCTGCCAAGTTGACGGTGTGCAAAGACCACACTGCAGCCTCCAGGGGTTCCCTGCTTCTCTCTCTGACACAGTCTACCTAGTCTAGCGCTTTCTCTCTACTTAACAGGATGCCTTGCTGAAAATACCAACTTAACTTTTTTTCCTTTAACAGACATTGTCTTTTCTTGTTTTTATAATAATAACAATGCAGTGAAAACAATAGTGTGTGTACTGAATTTGCTTAGACACGTGCAGTAGCTTAATCAATGTTAATAAGGGTTTTAATTAATGTGAGAAGTTGCTAAAAATCTATTATTGGACATTTCCTATTATATTCATGTGATTCATTTCACACAAAGAACTGGTTAGAATAAGAGACCCTGCAGTTCAAAGTGTTAAAAAGCTCAGTCGAGCTCTTTCCTGGTACCGAGGATTAGCACATAGAGTAGAATGGGTCGCACAAACATCCAGCTTCCTCTCATAGTCAAACATGTCTTGCAGGGAAAATAAAAGAATAAACTTCAACACTAAATGTTTTCTCATGTTGCAGTAAAGCGTAACAACTTCTCTGTTCATTACAGCATAGTTTCACAGTACTGCAGTAGACCTCACACCACCACACAGATGCTGCTGCCAGATACCTTAGGGAACTGTGACATAGGCCTTTATTGTATACAAAACACATGTAAACAGGATCAGCAGACTTCCATGACTCACAGATAATCACATTCACCATCAGCGTAGTTTCATATACTGTAGGGTAAACGCAGCTTATAGAAAGATAACATAGCATTTGTATGAGCAGCATCCATTAAACATAGCATTACGCTGTCCTTAAAGAAAGTTAGACGAAAGGTTCTGCAGACTGAAACTGAACTTGTTCCCAACAGACTTGCATTGATTTCCTCTTCTGTACGAACTAATTGTAACACCAGGTGGTAATTGAGATAAACTTAAGACGGCAGAGCCATTCTGTTTGCAGAAAAGCTAAAAAAGAAATCAATTTTAAGCAAGTGGCAAACCTACAAGGCAGCTTGAAATACTTGTTTTCTTTATCAAACAAAACAGATGCTTTCTTTAAACCTAAAAAAAAGCATCCATACTAACTCAGTAAAAGTACAAAGAAATGTCATACCTTGTTTGGTCACATTAGAAGAAACAGAAGAAAATCTCTTGTGGTAAAAAGAAATGAATTGTGCAACGCCTACACAGGACAAAGGCTTTAAATGATTGACTCTGCTGGTGCTTGACAATATGCTGCACCTAAGTGCAAACGAGGAAATGAACAAATGAGCCGCAGGGAAACCGAGGTGAACAATGATCCCTCTGTAAACAAAGCACTGTGATACCAGTGGCATTATCATGATGATGTTTGAATTGGTACATTCACCGTAAGCGATACTGTATGACTCAATATCTTCATGCTTATTGCACCATTGATGAGGGCGGTGACTGTTACAGGTTGCATGGAAATACAAATGAAGCAACAGAGCTGGCCTACGTTTGTGATTGGAGGGAAATAAATCATAAAGCTTGAAGGATGTCAAAGATTAGAAACTCCTGGAGTCTGAAGTAAGTTCTTTAAGAACGAATTTTGCGAGAGAAAGTCTTCTTTTTGATTTATTATGCCTCATGTCTGTTCCACTGTTGCCCCACATGCTTTTTCCCTAGCAGAGACCAAGCTACGGCCGTACTGACTTAGTCACCAACACACTGCTTCCTCAGTAAACACTCTAATCTCCCAATGAGTTCATTATTGGTGAGGACACATCAGGTCAATCTAGGTCAGTGTATTCACGCAGGAGGGAAATGAGGCGGTTCAATTTGACCGTTAATGTTGAATCCTGAAGCAAGTGTGTGTGTGGGATTGAGGGTTATAATATACAGCTTTGACTTTTGGGAAAAACAATAGAGGCTTAGCAACACGTGCTAATAACTGAAACCATACTGCATTGAGTTGAGGTTTAGTTTCTCTGTTTGTTTGGCTTCAAGGTTTAACCTTAAGACCTTGTTATGCTTCCGAAGGAACAATGCTGTATTTGTGTATTTTTGAGATGTCTCCACCTGAAATGAGAAACATCAAAAGGCCGCACCAAAGGGCCTTCATCCAGGTTTCACTGATCAAGAGGACAACAAGAAACATGAACACCAAGGTGCATGGATATTGATGTCTGCGTCTCACAGATCTCGTCTAGCCTAGCTCCAGAATTCATAATTGAAATAAAAAAATAATTTCTGGCAAGCATTTCAAATAGGTCTGGTGTTATTTTGTTGAATAGTTCAAAACTTATATTGATGACATTCCCATGTTCAATCAGCAGTAGCTGAACCCACAAAAGTCGACCCATATTCCAAGGGAAAACATATTTAAATGGCTGTCAACTGCTGCTGACACACGCAACAGAATGTCAGCTTTTATGTATCGTATCAAAATGCTGCTCTGGAGTCACAGTTGAAAACTATTTTCAGGTTTTTATGTAAACAGGCTTTGACTTTCAAACTTAGAACCAGATCATTCCTCAACAGCTTCCTGTTATTCCAGTAGTGTGTATGTGTGGGGCAGTTTCAAGTTCAAACTATCTAAACTCTATATACAAATATTGCTGAGGAGGACGTATAGATGTGCAACCAAACTGCCAAAAATGACAACCATTCCTGTCAGGCAGTGTCCTGGCTGTGTTTCTAAAACATGTTTTCAGAACATTGTGACTGTAGGTAGATTAAAGCTGATCTTAAGATTGGCAGAGAGCCAGCTTCAGCTGTGCTTTAGTTCTTGGCAAAGAACACATTTCTTGTGTACACATTTACACTGCCACACTGAATGACTAATGAGCCTCCCTCCCCCATGAATAAACAATGAAAACAAATAGGCAGAGGCAAATCTAACAGCTCTGAATATCTACTTAATGCTGTTCCAAAAGATTACACGGAAACTTCTTATAGATTTGAAGAAAGTTTCGTACTCTTTAAAAAAAAAAAAAAAAGGCAAGTCTGTAGCATCAAGGAGCAAGGCTCATCAAACTACAACATGTCACATTAAATCATGCACATCAAGTCTGACTAGGACTAAAAATACTGAATAAGACCTGAGAGTTATTTATGAAGTTCTTACACAAACTCTCAGCTAAGAGTTGAACTTTTCCTTTTAAGAGAGCATGACATCACTATTACGCAGAAGAACTGAGCCAAAATGTAGTGTATTAAAGATAAGGTATTTTATTCTCAACAGTCACGCTGCACATGAAAGTTATTGAAATGACTGTTATTCAAAGCACCACTTTTCGATGTATTACGACATACCAAAGCAAGCAAGCAAAGCGATCAAAAGGGTACCATACTAAACATGTAAGAAAGTGTTCAAAGTGTTCCAATCGAGACACATAGATGTAGAAACAAATTCACAGTATCCTAGGGCGACCTTAAATGTCTATTATTATGTCAAACCAAAACCTAAATACATTGTAATTATTATGATGTAAGACCAGAAAAGCAGCACATTATTGAGAACCATCGCCTTTAAGCATTGTTTCTTGAAGGGATGAAACAATTACATTTTGTCAAAATAGTTGCCAATAAAGTTTTTGTGAATCAATGAATGGAAAGCTATAATCACAACATAGATGTTTTCACCCACATTACAAGAGGATGGGACGCAAATGCAGTTTACTATCCTAGATACAACATTACATCTATATCATCTGCACCAACAGCAATTGACTGTGATGTTGGTGCAGACAGTAAAGTCATATTAATATCATGCCTCATCTGTCTTCCACTGTGACATACACCGGTCACACACACACACCCACAAACTCAATAGGGACCGTTATCAGTCTGGTGGCAGGTAGTAATAAAGCTGTCACAATGGGGAGATGAAACACTTGAAATACTAAATCGTGCTACCTCTCTGAGACTAGACTGTTACACACCTGAACTAAGAACATCCAAATGATGTATCACTTGTATATAGACTCTTATGGCACTACTTCTATTCTATTTTATTGTATTTACTTGCACTATTCTATCTGTTTTATTGTGTTGCACTGATGGAGGAGCCTGTGACCTAAGATTTTCATGGACATAACTACACTGTAGCTATGTACGTATGACCAATAAAAGCCTTGAATGTGAACCTTGAAATCTCCATGAAGCAGAGTCCGAGCAATCAGAACGTCACACTCATATTATAGGGTGTGTTTATATGAACCACCAGCAGAGGTCTTACAGTGAAGAACAGTGGGCTCCCCCTCACACAGAGAGGAGGAGGAATGTCAGCACACATTGGTTTGTGAATAGCAGCACAGAGGTGGGAAGGCTGCATTTATCCTTAAGCAACTAGTGCTCATATGTAAACCAGACTGAGGACTTGCAGAGACATCCATCCTTACTGCTGCAGAAACATATTGCAGGGAGCTGATCAGACTGACGGATCACTGTGGGGTGCAGCCATCTCTACGGTTATGAAGCCCCTGTCAGCTCACTCCACTGTGGCATCATCTCTCACACACTCACACACACCGTCTAGTAGAAACTGAAAGCAGGCTGCAGGGAGCCCAGCTGCAGTGTAAAGAGAACACATTGATTTCCTTGCACCTAGTACTTAAAAGGTACCCTGTGGAGGCTTTAATCACTATTGGCAAGGTAGAGCTTTGTTTTAATGAGCATGTCCCTGTAACGTTTGTATTCTGAGCTCTGCAACTATGTGCACAAGTACACACATGCATGCACACAACAAAAGTGAGGGGTAAAGTTTGACTAATTTATATGACTGTAGAGCGTAGGGTTAAATTGTTGTACATACATTTTGAAACAGCAAAGATCAAAAAGTCGATTTTTACTATGAAGGATTCAACATATTTAAAGCAAATGCGTTCCAAAATGAAGGTAGGAAATAATATAATTATAAATGTTTCTTACAGTGCAAACCTGATTTAACAAATCTATCTAGGCAAGTGGATACGGAGGGAAAGGACGGACGAATTGTTTTATAAATATGATAAAGAAGATTATTCTATTCTATTATTATTTTAATTTTTTTACTTTTTATTGCTATTTTATTTCTATTTCAGAAATATTTTGGACTGTTTACTTCTTGTGTCTTAATTTTTCTTATGTACATTTCCTTGTCTTTTATGCTGCTGCAATGCAAACACTTCCCAAATTGGAATCAATAAAGTATCTATCTATCTACCTATCTATCTATCTACCTATCTATCTACCTATCTACCTATCTATCTACCTATCTATCTACCTATCTATCTACCTATCTATCTACCTATCTATCTATCTACCTATCTATCTATCTATCTACCTATATACCTATCTATCTACCTACCTACCTATCTATCTACCTATCTACCTATCTATCTATCTATCTATCTACCTATCTACCTATCTATCTATCTACCTATCTACCTATCTATCTATCTATCTACCTACCTATATATCTACCTATCTACCTATCTATCTATCTACCTATCTACCTACCTATCTATCTACCTATCTACCTATCTACCTATCTATCTACCTACCTACCTATATATCTACCTATCTACCTATCTATCTATCTACCTATCTACCTACCTATCTATCTACCTACCTACCTATATATATATACCTATCTATCTATCTATCTACCTACCTATCTATCTACCTATCTACCTACCTATCTACCTATCTATCTATCTATCTATCTACCTATCTATGCACGTATCTATCTATCTATCTATCTACCTATCTATCTATCTATCTATCTATCCATCTATCTATCTACCTATCTATCTACCTATCTATCTATCTATCTACCTATCTATCTACCTATCTATCTATCTATCTATCTATCTACCTATCTATCTACCTATCTATCTATCTATCTATCTATCTATCTATCTATCTATCTATCTACCTATCTATCTATCTATCTATCTATCTATCCATCCATCTATCTATCTACCTACCTATCTATCTATAGAAAACAAGCAGTGTATTTCTGATGAATGTCTGAAATGAGACATTGGGGTAACCTTATGTAGCATCCTAGCTGTGCTTTTCTTCTGAGCTCTCTGTAAATCACCTGACCTCAAACAGACGGCTACAACTCCGGGAAGCAGGAAACATGCAGCGCCTCACAGGCACTCATTTAGATCAAGGGATGCACATTTTAGCAGTTTGTTTTCTCCAGGGTTTCTGTTTGCTGGACAAACGGCTTGTGTTCTTTGTAACAATTGAAGTACTTTTTCCTGTGACTTTTCCACAGTATAGCACATTCTTCCTATGGTCACTCCAGTGATGACATTAAGCGTGCGAGAAACACGAGGGGTGCAATATCAATCACAGCGGGTATACATTATTCAAAGAGACACTTGGCGTGGAGTACAATATTTGTTTAAGAGAGGACAGCCACATCTGAGGACAGAGCGTGGGAGAGGACAGCAGAAGACTCACTGCTCAACAGTTGAGCAATAAGTGCAGTGTATTATCCAATCACTGCCACTCTCTGCATCCCTCCCTGTCCCCAGAAAGAGAGCCATATTCCCGGCTAGTAATACGCTGTAAGCATACACAGATATTGTCAGGATGGAGATATTTTGTTAAGTTATTTCTTTCTAATCTAATAGTACAAATACAACTCTAAGAACTTGGTATTTTTTGAGAAGTTTTCAGCCTATATGTGCAGTGCCCCATTTAGCAGCACACTTTACAGTCATGATGGGCTTCACACTACCTGAAACCCCACAGACATATGAGAGGCAGCAATAAGTGGTTCTAAAAAGCTGTTTTACTTTGGGTTATGATATTACATAAGGTCTTTGAAGATGAATGGCTTCTACAAGTGCCTTGAAGATGGACAAGAGAAAACGCTTACCAGTGCATCTATTCTCTTCTGAATTGATTAGACCTTTAGATATAAAGTAAGGGTTATCAAATCAACACATGTGGCAGCCAGCCACTTTTTCTCAATGATATTGACACTCACTATGAAATGGCTATCGTGAGCGGAAAAAATCATCAAAGGCTCCCACCTAAGGAGCCAAAAGCATTTTAAGATGTCGCTGAGCTCAAGAGATTGGAATTGTGAGAGGATTAAAAACTTAAGAGAGGAGTCTCAGAATGAAACAATGTCCTGCTGATACAGTAGCATACATTATGTCTAGCCTGAAAGACATGTGCTGGGGAGAGACAAGTGTGGGACATGTAAGATCTGCACGGGGAGCGGTGCAGAGCACGCTGTTGCCAGGAGAGAGAGGGGGGGGAATAAGCCAAAGCAACAGGACCAGGAGGGTACGATATTAATCCTTCCATCACTGCTAAATTGAAAACTTGGCAGCAACCACTACATCGGTCTAGCATTAACCCTGTATTCAATCTTCTGGTAGTAGGTGAGAAGAAGTAGTGCAGCAATACATTAGGGGATGTGGTTAAGAAGGTGTGATCCATGTGAAAGCAGAGGGTCTGGAGGGGGAAAAAAAAAAGACAGTACTGATTGCCTGCTTGGAAGTGAGTCAAGACAAATTGAGTTGCTGAATTTGTAGCAATTGGTTTCAGGAAATAGTAGGCTGTTCCAAAGCCCTCGGTGGACATTTTAACATGATGCTCCAAAAGCTCACAGCTGTAGAACATTTGAGCAGAGCGACGGCTTCCAAAAGCTTCCTAATCATCACGGACCATCTGGAAAACAACTGGGCTGTTTACTGTCCACTGGACTGAGGGAGACGGACAGGAGGAAGAGAGGGAGGAAGAGAATGATAGAGTGAGTAGGTGAATGCTTCGCCATGGCATGATAGTGTTTTGGAGCCGTGTTAGAGCTTAAGAGATATCCATCGCCTCGCTCACAGAGCTCATCACGATCCAAAGTAAAGGCATTTTAGGAGCGAATACAAGATGCTTTCCTCTTGCACATGCACGGATCAGCTCTCCTTCTGCAGCATCTCACCTTGTGTATTGTAATGATTGCAAGTTTTTGCTTTTACGCAATATTGAGTTCCTAAAGTAATCAGGCTCTTTAGAAGCAGTCAGAAAGGCTGGATGGGGTTTTTATGAACATTGAACACCAGAGGAGAGCAGGGAACTGCCAGGATACTGCAGTTTCACCAATGGCTTGAAAACATTTGTGCAAAAACCTTCTCACTTTTCCAGCTTTAGGAATAGACTACACAGGTAAGTGGACAGGATGATAGAGAATGCCGAAAAGGACAAAGAAAAGCAGTTCCTTGAGATGTATCCATCGTGAGAAGTCTATCCTAAGAGTTATTCTTGAATAAGTGTAACCATGGTTGGTGTAGTAAGGTCTCAGATGTAGACCCAATGGTGTGTGGAATAGCAGAGCAACAGCATGCCCCCCCCCCCATGAAGGCAGCTGATTTAACCTGGCACAACATACGCAAAGGAGGGCTCATTGCAGATTACCACAGGGATTACTAAAGTTCATCAGCATCAAATCAAAGACACCACACTTCTAAGAGGCTTTGAGACCAAAGAAATAAAGAAGAATGCACTCAACCTAATAAACCCAACTTCATTCAATCATCATACACTCTATGCAACAGGGCTTTTAACCTATTCTGAAGCACTGGGCGTTAATCATGCACAGAGTTTGAGTTTCGAGAATAGGTGTATTTGGCAAGGGCTTGTGCCCTCAATGACAGCCTGAAATGGGAACAAAAAAGAGATGTATCTCTAAGATTAAACATAGAGAGCCATCACCTGATAGCAACTGGGACTAGTACAGACAAAGACTCTCTTGATAAAGTTAAAAGCAGACGTGCCTTAAGTTCTCCATCCTGGAAAAGAATCCTTCCCCATAGGAGAACAAGAGGAACAAGCTAATATTAGAGTGTGCAAACAACAAATGCATCGCAAAAACCCTCAGATATGGCCGAGACTACTAAGAACAACAGCCGAGGACACTTGGCCTGATGTGCATTTTCACAGAGAAACTGTCTTAATCAGCACCTGGGGCAGCCACTGACATCAGAGGATCTCTCACACACACACACACACACATTCACACTCCAAACACCAAAACACATACACACTTTTCTACCAGTGCTAGCCAGATGGCGGAGACCCCACAGAGACTGGAACTCGTGAGAGCGGTCTGAGCAGCTCAAAGCCCGCCTCCATGACTCTCCGTCTCCCAGTCAGCACCCACACTCCCAACAGAGAGCTTTGGAGATGGAGATTGGGATGATGTACAGCAGATCCAGGTCTTCTGGTTTCTCTCTTAAATCACATTACACACACAGTGAGCTGAGTGAGTAGCGAGCGCTGACAGAGTGAGTGAGTCAGCAGCTACAGCCATCCGAGCCTCCCCCTGCCAAGGGGTGAGTAAACACTCTCAGGGCTCTGCCGTTTGAATAAGAAGTTGTCCCTGGTGTGCCATTTGTTAATGTTAGCCATGTGTTTGGGAGCCAATACGTCTTTTCAAACATAATATTGCATACAGGCTTCAAGAAGATGATCATCACTATTATTTGGCACGCTGTTAACATTAAATCAGTGTATGAAAAAATGAAATAGGTAGAGGCAAACATCTGTTTTACACATGGCAGACATTTAATACTATGATAGACTTTTATACTCAAATAACACAGTGCGCAATGCTTTTATTATTCAATGAAGTTGTCATTGTGTTTGGATTTTTTCTGGGAGCTTAAGTTTCCTCCAACTCGCAGGCAATTCATTTGCCCGTGGGAGTGAAAGAGGTCATGTGTCTTTGAGTGGTGAGCTGTCCAGTGAGCGCCCTACCTCTCACCTTTTGTGTGCTGGGATTTGCTGCAGCTCCAGCAGAACAAATGAAAAGAACTGGCTCTACTTGTTGTTTTTATAATACATCTCTGGAAATGCTTCAAGGTGCTATAGCAAGGAAAGACACACCGAGGGAAGCAAAGCCTGACACATCAATGTGAACGTGGACTGTGATTTAATTGAAAGAAAATGCAAAAAGAAGAACATCTGTGTGTGTTGCCCCAGCAACGCACACAGGAGAGGGTTAATTAGTTCTGAATGGGTATGGTTCAGCAGTGGGAGTTAACTGGTATCATAGTATGCCACCTAAATGTTGTTGCTGCCTTAGGGTTACTACAAAGTAACCTCTTCATTTCTACACTTCCTTTCTGTTGGCCCTACACTGTAATGAAGCCATGTGACGCCTACACTGGTGGAACACTTTCAGTTCATTATGGCTTTAGTTTTATGCACACGACGTATATTATATTAATTTTTTACATTAAATACCACACACACAACATACGATAGAGATGGACCCACGTGGCAGAGTTTGGAGAGAGAAAGTGGCGTGCAGTGCACACTGATTATCAACGGTGGTTTAACACATGAACGGTTGATTAAATCTATTCTCAACGTGTCTCAAAATTGACAATGTTACACCTGCAAGCTAATCAGTCACAATTATTCCCTCTGCCATGGTATTAAAAGATGTATCCTTACATAGAACATGTAGTCGGACTACACTGAAGGCTGACCACGTAGTCACAATGCTCTTAACTGCTGCAATCATGCTTTGGGATCAGAGAACACTTAATAAAGCCCAGTGATTGGTCACATCTTTCTTTACAGTAGGGGGCATTTGATTGGAGCAGGAACTTTAACCGTAAAGTCAATATTTCACCCGATTGAGCTTAATTAGTCAGAATGTGGGGGACCACACATTTGATCACCTATTAAAGGATAACATAAAGTATATATCTTGCATTTAATTTCAAACAATTCCAACCACATGGTGACCTCTTTAACTCTCACTTCTGTGGCTGGATTGGCAGAGTTTCCTAATGGTCTGATAAGGCTCTGCTCACAGACAGAAGCTTGGATTATTCCTCAGAGAGAACGGAGAGGCTTTAAAGTCTGCTATAGCTGAATATCTGGCATATATGGGGGGTTGACAGGCACTCACATCATGGTCTTCATCAAAGATCAAAACCTCCACTAAAGATGAAGCTATTGCATAAACAGAAAGGTGAACAATAGGAGCTCTTTCCTCAAATTGTCCCTGAGCCTTTGGGATGTTTTACTACTTCACTTTAGCTGATGTCACTCATGAAAATGAAAACAAATCCCCTATGCCTGAGGTCTAATCCATTCTTCAGATGTCTGATAAGATGCCTCATTTCACTGGTGCCCTGAAGTGTCAGTCTCTGAAGTGTCTGCTGCAGAAATAAAACTTTGGAAGAGCCGAGAAGCAAGGCAAGAACAGAGAAGCTGATGTGGACAAGTTGATAATGATTTGAAATTGAACTATTCGCTTGTTTTATAATTGGAAGGGTAACTTGATTGATGCTAGGTTTGGAGGTATTGTACACTTCTGCTCAACTGCAAAACATCAGCGAGATAGCAGATAGGTGGTTAACAGAGTGGAGCGTTTAGCAGCAGAAGAGCCAGATATTTCCCTCAAGGAGCGGTGAAGAAGCTAAAAAGGGATTGCATATTGGATTTAACATTGACTGGTGCTGTCCAAAAGCACATCATCCAATGAATGCTTATGTCGCTCTGTATCCGTCGGATGTTTAAATGAGAAGCGATGTGCTCACAAGTTTGCTGATTTTAGGGGAAACTCTCTTGACAGAAGCATCACGAAATCTCCCACTTTTTCTGGCTTTAAAAATCTCTAAGTAACTTATTATGCCTTAGAAATAGTTTCCGAGTCGTTTTTACCACATTAGTCACTAGGATGAACCGAGGCTCTGATTGGTTTAAAAAAAAAAAACACACAGTCATCAAAAAGGTGATTTGTTTATTGATCTTTTAGTGACAATTACCACAACTGAATATTGATCCACATGAGAGCAACCGGATGCACTACTTTGAAATGTGCAGTCAGCAAGTGCGTGAACCTTCAAAGCCCAAAATGAGCCAACAGCTACACAGAGGTCCAACTAATGAGATGTTTTATCATTATTGGGCATATTACAGTTGACGTGCTTTGCTCTGTTCTGAGTAATGAATTAAGCAGCTATACTGTAGAGTAAGTAAACATCTCAATTAAAGTGGAGGTTGAGAGCAGATTAGTACAATATTGATGTTTCTAGTTGCACTTTATAATGATGATAAGCACTTGGAAGCGGTTCATTGCCCTCAACATTCATTAACATAATGCTAGCAAATGGATCATTAATAACTGGGCAGCAATAAAGCAAGACTCTTGGTCTGTAGTACTTGGAGGGCTAGCCATTGAGTATGCTACTGTAATTATTACGCACTCGTTATTCTCTTAAAAGGCTTCAGCTATGTCATTGTGTAACCTACATCAGTTAGCCCTGACTTCAGCAGTTCACCTCCTTTTACAGACAGACTAGATGAGACAAGAATAGCAAACAAGGAGAGGAAGGCGTTATGAGATCTGCACCTGTCTATTCATAAACATAATTGCTGGAAACAGTTCATGCATCCATGAAGCAACGATTGTAATCGATGTTGTAATCATGGTCATCACTCCCCTACCAAAATATTATGAAGCCTTGTGGGAAACTGACTTCCCCCCATTTATCCTGATAAACACTTCTGAGAGGTCGTCAGAGGTCAGCAGCACTCATTAGCACACAGTGACAGACAAACATTTGAACCAAATGCTCCTTCAATTGCCCAAATCATGTCCCCTGCCTTGCTCAAAATGAAGCTTAAGTTAAAATGTGGGATTATGTGTTACAGAGATAAAATGGAAAAAACAAATCTGCCAGATGGCACACTCATCAAAACCCTGTTTTCGTCACATCAAAAACAAACTGACCCGAAACTGCACTCTGGGTGAGTGTTGTTGACCCGGGAAGGGCATACAGAGAAAATGTCATGAAAATGAAACGACTCTCTGTATAGCATGCTTCATAGAGCGTATGGAGCATACAGTATGTCCATATCTATGATGTCTTCAGCATCAGAGAGCCCAGCTGTGGGTCGTTGCACAGAAGTGTAGTTCGATAAGAGATAAGACTCCCAGCTCTGGACAAAAGGTACCAAATAACAGACGGGTTCATCTAAAGGGGAAAGAGTTACTCGGATGTGTCGGATTATTTTCAGCAGTGGCAGAATGGCTTGATGGAAATAAGTGTTCTCTGATTTCTGAAAGCAGTTGTGAGAGCAGGACCAAAAGCTCCTGGCTGAAAAAGTTGAATTGAATATGACTAATGGGTGGCTGCTATTGACCGCTCCTCAATGAGCCAAAGTAGATGTATTTTATTGGTATGTGTTGTTCAGACAAAACAAAACAAGCCCCATTGAAAAGAAAATAATAGTTGAGCAGACGCAGCAGGCAACTCAAGTTTTAACTGTAGCATGCCCTTTTTTCATTAGTCACAGCTTCAACACAATGACTTTAATTTAGGGCTGTGCAATTAATCGTATTTTAATCGCAATTACGATTTTGGCCTGCCACAATTACGAAAACAACATAATCGAAAAAAACAATTATTTTGCTTTGCTAGGTTGTGACAGTGCACTGCAACAATTAATTTTGGTCTCATTTATTTGTATTAGTATAGTTATTAGTAGCTTGGGGAAGTGCGCTCCAAAATATGTGTTGATCTTGTTTATTGGTATTTATTATTTTGATATTATTTATTTGAATGTATCATTTATTTTATTTATTTTTGTATTGGTTTTTCAGTTGAATTATACGTTCAGGGTAATCAACAGTTAAAAAGATACTGTTCAAATTATTATTTGTATTTGTTTTAAAGTTAAATAAATGGATTTTTTCAAAGTCAATGAATAATCATATTTAATAAACGTGATATCAATTATTGACCCAAATAATCGTGATTATGATTTTTGCCATAATCGCACAGCCCTGCTTTAATTATATATCCGTCTGTGAATTAAATAAAGAGGCTAATGGTTTGCACATTTACACCTCCTCATTATCTCACTCTGTTGGCTGTAAAGCAAGTACTCTCCAATTGACACAGAGCCTAGTTCCCCAAAGCAAAGAGTCGTGTTGGCATTGGTCCACGTGAAAAAAAAACACAGCAACTCAAAAGAGAGTGCTCAGTCTGAGGAGAGCAATAAGCCACGACTGATTCAATTACCATCTGCGCTGACCTTCACTCATTCAAAACACACAGTGCCATAAAATAATCAAATCTTCTGATGCCTCTGGTAAACACTATCACACCAACAAGAAGCACCTTCCATCCGTCCAAACACATCCCGTCAGAGGACAGGCTACGTCAGCACAATCTGTTTCTCGATGCTCACACTGTGTAACCCGATGGTAGCAGCCAAGCCACACAGCCAATGGGAATGGGCCAGACCCCCTTTGCAGGCTCCAAACAGACCTGAGTCATAGAAATGTATCAATGATCAAGCTTTCAACGTATAGGTCTGACAACAAGAGGAGAGGGTTTTTTGTGTTTAAACTAGGCCTTTTTTTATGAACATTCAAAATGCAAAAACTGAACTAATTATTAACAATACCAAATTGAGGACAACATAATGATATCCTACTGTATAACATACAGCATATATGTATCCAGCTTCCATCAGGCTAATGGCTTAGGAACGTTTTCAGAGTCTTTTATTGGCAACCTCACATAAAGCCTCAAAATATCCCAAGTACTGTCCAAGACTGTTATCACATAAATTTGTCAACAAATCTCTATGTCAAAACAATGAGTCACAAGCAAATGGCCAGGCATGGTTTTCATAGGCCACTTACTCAAGTTATCTTCATCACTAAATACTGACAAATTGAGCTGTTGCCTTGATTTGACAGAACTTGTTTATCAGCCAGCTCAATGACACAATACACATGCACACAGCAGTGACCATGCAACTGGAGTTCTGAAAGCTTTTGTTAAGTAAACAACAAATAGGAAGCTCATGGGCTAGTCCCAGTACACAGCCTGGGGAAATGAGTGTCACTAAAGCAGTCCAAACAAACCTCCAGAGTCAGGGACAGTTTCATTCCTCAGGCCATAAGAAATTACTTGTTACTTGTTAGACGCTTTTATCCAAAGAGACTTACTCAATACTATGGACAATCCCCACAGGAGACATTTGGGTTGAAGTGTCTTGCCCAGGGACACAACGACAAGCTGACTGCAGTGGGGTTTGAACCTGTGATCCCCTGATCCGAACACCTACGGACAACCCACTACGCTGTGGGCCAATTATCTGTATTGCACCCACAAAATCTGCATCAGCTTAGATGTCCCCACTTAGCAGGCAGTGGAGTATGTCGTAGGCCTTCTAGTATTTTCTGCGAACCCCAACATTTTTTATATACGGGCAATGTAAAATAAGTTTACACTTCATTTGTCGGGCTCACAGTTTAGCTTTCAGTTAATCCCTTTTGTGTAGTGTTCAAAAATAAAGGACAGCTATTATAGGTATGTGACATGCACCGCTAATGAATGACAGAGGGGAATACAAGAAGGTCTAATGCATGTTTTACTGTTTCATTAAAGGTCATAACAGGGATATATTCTGAGGCTGTTTCTCTGTGTTTTGGTATCTTACTAGCCAACTGCCATTGTGACTACTGGTCGGAAAAACATGTTACTAAAAGGATTCCATTCTGTTCACCTGCTTGAAATCATTGAAGAAAAAACTAATAAAACCACTGCATCAGCGAACACATGGTTGCTGTAAATTGTCTAAATCTAGTTTGTTAAAGAATCACTAAGCTTTCTATTGCTATCAAGATGACTGAGGCCGATTTAAAATGGTTGTAATTGCACAGTATGATATTAGATTCACTGTCATCAGCTGAGCTAATACATAACAAATAGGCTGTATTAGATTATATGCATATATTAAGTGGTCAAATATAACGTTTTGAACCAATAAAATGATCTTATCTGTCCGTGTATCTCCTTAAGCCCTCTCTCTGAATCCTCTGTTAAACCTGTGTACATAAAGTGTATCTTGTATTTTGCACACAGCACAGTGACCTCTGTTGACAGCTAAGGAACACGTAGAAGAGCAAAGGAAGTCATACAAAAAAAGCAGCAATTTCTTCTGCAGCTTTTAAGGACAAAACAGCTGAATTCAAATGAAAACTCTGTCTAAAATGTAGCTAATGCACGCAGTTTAACAGTTTTTTCAATTAGTCTGCACTTTTTTGTCATCAGTGTTCCAGGATCCCATTGATAAACTAATGAATGTTGTGCCCGAGTCTGTTTTGCACTGAGAAGCTGTGATAAAATACTGGGACATAAAAGTACTGCTTTTCAGTCGACTGCCTAGCAACCTGCCACATGAAGCTACTCAAATTCACAAGGAAGTCGAAGACTGAGAGAGAATTCACTGAGGATAATGAGACATAATATCCTACATTTGTAGCCTGTATATTGCAATGTCTTCAATCATACGCATCCTTGTGTTCTGACAGAGGAATCCATTTGCAACATACGGTATCTCTAACTGCTGAATATGAGGGGTATTTCGATGGGACGTACATAATAACACAGCATTTAAAGCTACATCCTTGGACATAAAACATTCTGATGATGAATCAGTGACGACTGAATGACAGCGCTTGAGATCTCTTTTGATCAGACGCATGCTTCCGGCAACCATGGAGGGGAAAATATGAAATGCACTCTAGTTAGGGACTTTGTAACATAGCCAACTACGAATGTAAATCTTGTGGATCCTGGTTTTCAAAAGGAACATAAACTGAACAAATCAAAGTGCTTTCATGGACATGGAAGATATATGAAATGTCCTCCTGCCCACATAGCACCAACAAATGAGCGTATACTCTGGATAGGAGGTTCAAACAAAACCAATACAGGGAGAATTGAAATAGGAAGTCTTTTTAAGGTCCTATAATACTGTAGGTTGGCATGTACCTACAGAATATTTTCCAACGTCTACTTAAAACAAGTTGTCATTTTAAACTGTGAGCAAACTCTATAAACCCAACAATGAGGATAACCCATGTTTTTTTAGCGGATTAATAACTGTCAGAAAACGAGAACACGTTGTACTTTGGCTCAACTCTCCAAGTAGGCTTAGCTCTGAGCAAGGTAAGTCTGAATAAATAAAAACAGCTCACAAGAAGACAGCCACCACACTTTGCCCACTTTATCTAGTATTTGCACAACGTCCCTGTTTAATCATTAACTTTAGTGATAGGCTTTCTACAGTAAAGAAATTGTGAGTAAAGGTTCCAAATGTACAACCTTGAAAAGTTTACTAATAATACAACGGATGTTTTCAGGAGAAGTCACGCATTAGGAGGGGGTTTTCATGTATCTGAGGTGATAAACAAATGTTATCGCCAATGTTTATAATTAGGGCATGCTGCAATTATGGTGACATGAAAAGGGGAAGTGCCTTGAGCTTATATGGCCTGGTCAGGTATTTGTCTGCATGTTCTGGTGTCATGGTGGGTGTGTCATGTGGAGGGAGGGTTTTAACTCACTTGATAAAGCACCGCGCACCCTCGAAAGTATATCCTTCTTCCCATCCAGTCGGTAGGTCTGTAAAGGAGAGAGATGTGGACAAAAACATTTTAACATAAACTGGTGAAACAAACAGATGTTGCCTGTATTAAAGCAACTAGGGCTATGCACTAGCAGCTGTTTATTCACATGCTTAGATGTAGAGCTGCGACTATTTGTTTATTAAAATATAAGTTCATTTTTAAAAACAATTTGAAAATCAAAAACAACATAAAAATTGCTAAAAAAGGTATAGAAGAAACGACCCATTAGCACTACCCACATCTGAATGTTGCGTAATTGTTTTGCTTGTTTTGTATGACCAGCATATCAAATCCAAAAATACTGTTCCATCACAAAGGCAAATAAAAGCAATAAATTGTCACAACTGGATTTGCTAAATATCTGTATTTTCTACTGAAATTGTACTCTAACCATTAAGAAATTATCATACTATTTGCAAATCAATTTAATGGCCATCGATTAATCAATAAGTCAAGCAATTGTTTCAGCTCTAAATACTTTGGACTGTGGGAAATTCTGATGGTCATTTTTCACTATACTGACATTTGTATAGACTTGGGTGATTAATCGAGGAACAAATCGTTAGTTGCAGACCTTCTTGGATGCAGCAGCCACTTAATGACATTAGTGGGAAAGCTCTGCAGAGACTGATGGTTATAAGGAGGCTGCATGGTGATTCAACCAGTGAGACACTTTGCAAGGAGCTAGTTATGTCCTTATAGCACACTGCGTAGATAATATTGGTCAAGAGCTTTCTGGAGTGGTGGAAGCTTAGTGTAAATGTACAACTAACATTACAATTCAAACTCCTGTTGCTGTCATTCCTGTCAAACTGTGTGTCTCTGAAGCGTACATATGTTTAAGGCTGACGTTATATGGTAAACAGGAAACGTCGAACATTAAATAAAATGCTTCCGAAATTAATTTACATACTGGTTGTTGTTCGTAATAGTCGTGGTTTTAAGACTTCACGCTTAACGTCCACCACTCGTCAACTTCACAAGAAAAAGAGACTAAAGGCTCACGACTAAGTGGCACGAGCAGGGCAGAGGTGGGCACGAGAGGGCTCACTTTTCACAGCACACAAAAAAAAAACACTCGTGCATTCAAACAAGCAGCAAGCATGTCACCCTATCCCTATCTCGCAGTGTGGGAAGTGTCGGTGTTGGGTTACGCTCCACAACAACACATGACGGCGGACATGTTACACACAACACAGAAACTTGACAGGCGTTCAGTGACACCTCACCTGGAGTTTTCCTGTGCCCGGTTATTACCGCCTCGCCACTCACTGGATGCAGCCAGGTTGTACTCTTGGCTTCTTCGCTGTTGAGAGAGAGGGGCAAAGCAAGGCGTTTATTAATACACGGAGACTTTTTTTGAAAACGGGTGGACATTAGTTGAGTCTATGAAGGGATTGTTACTTAATGAAGAAGACACGTCCATCACGAGTAACCCCATAACTCCAGGAAGACGGGAGGCACGAAATCCACTCGGGTTGTAGGTCCGCCGCCATGTCTGGCAATACTGTATGACAACCGCGCGGCTCCGCTCTCAGCAGCGCGTACACGGAAACCTTGGCAACGGCGGTTAGATGAGAGGAGGGCAGACAGGTATAGTTTGTCTCGGAGATTATTTCATTGCAGTGGTGTAAAGTAACTACGTACATTTACTCAACTACTGTAGCCTACTTGAGTAACATTTTGAGGGATTTGTACTTTACTTGAGTAGACTATTTGAATGTGTTGCTACCCCACTACAATTTACAGGTTTATAATATACTTTTATTTCATTAGTTTTATTTACACATTTTGATTAATAATGTGAAATATAGGCTAGGCAACACTAAAATACTTTAGTTACACCTGGAGTAAATCCACCAGCTACCCTGCAGAATACAAAGAGATTAAAATAATGTACCTTTACCAGCTTTTATAGACACATTAATGCATCAATAATTATAACTAGGCTACATTTACTAAAGTAGCCTACTGTAGTATAATTTTGAGGGATTTGTACTTAACTTGAGTATTTCAATTTGTTTGCTACTTTGTTCTTCTACCCCACTACAATTCAGAGTTTAATATTGTTATTTTACTCCACTACATTTATTTAATATCTTTAGTTGTTTTGCAGATTTTGATTCATTAAATAAGCATCAGTATTTATAATCAAAACATATAATATATTATTCTGAAATGGTCCAATTTGCATAATGAGTACTTTTACTTTTGGTACTTTAAGTATATTTTGATGGCAATACTTTTGTGCTTTTACTTGAGTAACATTGTGAATGCAGGACTTTTACTAACTGAGTATTCACACACTCTGGTACTTCTACTTTTACTTAAGTACAAGATCTGAGTATTTCTCCTACTTCTATTTTTGAATACGTGCATTGATGGACATCAACATTATTTTTGGATGATATGCTTTAAATGTTGTTTTTTTCTGTTGTTTGAATGTTGACTAATTTGTTTCTTTTGTGTGGATGTTGATGCACATTGTTATTCACTGGCTGTGTTATTGTTGCCTTCTGCTCAGCTGTGGATTCACATTGATCTAAAACAAAGACACCCCTCAGCAGTGTGAACAAACATGGGGGCAGGGCCAGATAAACCTGCCTTTGCGCCCCAGGGCAAAATTGATCTGCTGGACCCTGGGCCCTTATTTATTTTATGCTGCCCCACCCATTTGATCACATCCGGTTAGTTAGCTAGTTAGCAATGGCTAAATTGATAAACATGTTAACCATACAACATTGCTTAATAACAGCCCGGTTGATACTTCCATATCAAATATACATTGCGTACATACTCTCCTTACTGCCTACTGTTTAATAAAGTTTAATGAAGCACAAAACAAAAAAAGTGAAAGTCTGAAACCTTCTGGCATATTGGCCCTCCTAAAGATGGTGCCTCTACTGTAGGTCTGGTAATAGCAGGAGCCACCTTGAGACATCATGTCAGATGGTACCGCTTTAACGATGCATAATCCAAACCAAATGATCATATGCAAAACCAGCTGACTAACAGTTAGCCTGCAGTTTATGTGGCGCCTGGTGTTCTGCTGCTTGTGACAGTTGCCGGTTTCGCCTGGTTGGTAATCCAGCATTGCATGGTGGTACAGACTGACAAACACACACAGAACCACACCCACTTATAACTCTGCCTTTAGATTCTTGGTAGCTGCTTTCTGTTCCTCATTGTGCTATGAAACTGCAGGATCAGCCTTTCACACCATACAAAGACAAGTCATACAACACCACTGCATCTGGCCTGTTGTGTCGCATTGTGTTCTGGACACATGGTTAGCTACAGATTTTGAGGCATTTGGTGTTAACGGTGGAAAGGGGACGTATCCGCCAACTGTCAAGTCATCCACCTTGAAGAATAACTCTAAAGGGAGGGGAAACAGTAAGCCACTGATGTCCCTCCTAGTCAAATATCAACAACACTGAGCCCTTTGTTTTCTACTTACCTGGGGCAGAGCAATGCAGCTTTCTAGTTTTATGAAGTACAGAAGAACTGCTTGTTTTTCCCCCAGGTAATGCAAAGACAGCGGTTCGTGAGATGAAAGGAACATAATATTCTACAAAGCTCAGCTTCATGTGATCTTTAGTTGAACCTGCATCAATTTGAGGTAGCAGAGGCTGTAAAGCATAACCCACAGCTAAATCAAATTGTGAACAGTTGGAGTATTTTTTTGTTGAGAAAAAGATACAATACCTTACCTGCCTTAGCCCCAGCAGAATATTAATGAAAAAGGTCCATTAGGGTGGAAATAATTGGATTCGAGCTCAGACTGATACCTGTATGTGCTGGGATACCCGTGGAACCAAAAATCCAAGGTTCCTGCTTCACAGTTGGGCAGCTCAAGATCTTCCCTCTGTATTTCTTGCCATTTATAGCGTTCAGGGAAGAAAAGTGAAACATACAAGAACCATTTATTTCTGACTTTTAAAGTCATAACACACAGCCACAATCTTTGGATTTAAAGTCATATAAGTCAAAAGATTATCCATAAAAGTATTTATACGGAAAATAACTCAGTTGCATTTTATTTGACATTTTACAGGAACCGGGTCACAGTGATCATTGAGAACTCAACAGCTGACCGAGTCAATGTGCAAGTTTGCATTGACTTCTATTTCCAGGTCGGCCAGTATTGACATAACAGAAAGTCCAGCACTGTGGGTCAGTACATGTTAATCTTCTTTTGGCAGAAGCAGACATTTCTCAATTGCAGCCCACAGTTGCCAGGGTGAATGATAAATGCTTCACTGTACTGCAGCTTATCATCAGCACTCAAGCAACCCAATGCCATGCAGTTAAAGTGGGAGCCTAAATGAGAGTGACGAAGTATGTTTGTCTTTCTGCAAAAGATAGCACTACACACATGTGTAGACCTTTCTCAACAGCATGTCGTTGAGTAATAGAGAATGGAAACACGCCAAACATCTTGACCTCTGAATATTTGTTTATACATTTGTCTCATGGGATCCACTAAATGTCACACTATACTTAGGCTGTCTGAGGCTCTGCTCCTAACGTGACACAAATACTAAATTGACTCAGCAGAGACTTTAAAAGATCAGAACATCTCCTCTGTTGATTGCAAATAGAAGGCTACTTTACATCCTTGTTTTCGATATCATAAATAATAGAAACCAGATAAGCACAATTACACAATACAATGGCTTATCAAAGACTCAATTCAACTCACAAAATATCAATTCATGTCCTTAAGGAGAGCCAGGGCCGGATTATGGAAAAGTGCGAAAGAGTAGGCCTATCATTATTTAGTACGTTCAGTGTTGTGTCTGGTTAACATTGTGCAACGCATTCTTACATAATTGCTCCATGCTCGGCAAAGCGAAGGTTCTCTGCTCAGCGACACAGGGCAGACTTGAGGCATCAGAATGTAATTAATGGTTGCACATTATCAAGCAGCTGTTAGAGGGCTTTGTTCTGGTGCCAGTTAAGCAGTAGCCTCGTGCCTGTCTGTGCTAGGTAAGAGGGAAGCCACTCGGCATCAAAAGCCTGTACAGATAGAGATATCATTCAGCCTTTGAAATAAGCGGATTTTAAATGAGGGGAAATGTATTACATCACCACTTTACTACTACTGAGGGGAAGTTAGTTATTCTTTTATTGAGTAAAAATAACTATGCCTAACATAGCCTCAGGAGGTAATCCAGCCCACTAGTAAAATGTAAAATTCATTTTGTACTGTACTGTTTATCCCGTCCCTTACTCATTGCTCAATGATGTGAACATGATGTAATCTGTGCTTCTCTGATTTCAACCTACAGTTTCATTTGACTGGCATGCGTAACCCACAAACCAGTGTAACTACTAGGGCCGACAAATCAGCAGGAAGGGGTAATAGACAACATTGGACAAATGGTAAAACACTTAATACGTAGATGCTGATGTAGGCAGTAGCACTGTAGCAGTGTGCATGGTAGGAATATGTCACTATGCTTTGAAAGTTTGTGGGAAAAAAACCCTGAATGTTGACGGTTTCACAACTCACCTCTGAATCATTACGCACCCTTTCCTGAATCACAGTTAGTCACAGTCTGACAAAAACCCAGGCCACAAATGGCTCTATGTTCACCACAGTGATGACCTCATTGGATCTATAGCCATTTTGGAATCAGTCCAAATGTTTTTCTTTCCATGTTTTATGAGATTTCCACTGGTGATATGTGTCATAAAACCGAATGAAGGGGTACCCTATTTTGTAATTAGAGGATGCTGTTAGTGGTCAGTTAAACTGAAGTGATTGTGCAAAGAAATACGTGCAAAATGTATTTACACAGGCATATTTAGTTAGATATTTCTATGCAAAGTGATAACAGAGCGTAAACTGTGTTCAATGTGAGTTTATTCAAGCTAAAGTAATGAAAAGGTCAATTATGTTGCCTTCTGCTTAACTGACTCTTGGCACTATGGCAATATGACCAACAGCACAACCAGGCAGGAATGAAGTCTCATACATCTGTATTAAACGGCCAGAGCTCAATCATGCACAGTTAAGCTGTCTATTAAATATCACAACTAACACAATTATCATAATCTTACCTACATGATGTCATTATGGATTATTGATTTAAAAAAATAAAATAAACTCTTTGTAAACATAATGAAATGAACCTGCTCCCTCTTATCTCTCTCTGCATCATAAACTGCTTTATTAATTGCTATCAGTACTTAGTAGGCACAAGGCTATACTGCAAATGCACTGGACTTTAAATCATCCGCACATATCAGAAGTGGCTTCCCTATTGATTGCGGCTGGCGTCATTACTGCTGTGTCATTTAAGTAATGAAGTATATTTTTAATTAAAATAAAGGGCTACTTAACATTGATCAGGGTCGCAAGCCCCACTTTGGTATAATGCATAAATAACCTACCATGGGTGTGATTATATGGTGCTCATTTAAGCCCATCACATGTGCTGACACCACAACTGCTGACACACAGCACCTCCTGGTTTCATCTTCATGAGTGCGAGCCTGTGCCTTCACCCTGCAGTGTATTTATGCTTAAGTAGCAGTAATAGATCAGTTCGTAGAGAAGGACTTCAGACTTAGTGCTGGTTTAATGTAGAAGTGCTGTTTTAAAGCCACGATTATCTGTGGGAGTATAGGCAAGGCCACATTCCACTGCGGATTTCTTTAATGTCTGAGATGATGAACAATATTAATGGATGTGAAACCAACCAAGAAACTTAAACTTTCCTTTTTCTTTTTTTTTTACAGAAGCTGATGAGATGTACTGTATAACAATGCAACCACAACATCTGTTTGGCGTTGCAATATTTAGCAGCACGCAGCCCTCCCCTGTTTACACACACTTCCTGTGTCTGATGGGAAAGAAGAGCAGTGTGACAAACAGGTCATGAGCATCTTCCCGGGGCAGCGAGGGTCATGTGAGCCACATAAGAAAAGGCTCCAGTCCATAAATAAATATTAGAGGCAGAGGGTAAGAAATCCTCAAGGACACATGATGTTCCCAAAGGATCCTGGAGTTTCGGACAGTAAACTAAACTTTTTGGTTAACTCATTATCCAACACAATCTGCTCAGCAATCTTTATGAAATTCAAATAGGGATGTCTCATACATTAATCATATTTCCTAATGAATGAAAGGAAAATATTTCATTTTAATGTGTTGCGCACACTGCGATACAGATCCAACTCAAAAGACAATAAGCATTGTTCACTTGAACAAAAAGATTAATGCTTAACAGAACCCTTCTGAACTGGTGGCCAAAATGCAGTATACTGTATATCCCACTATCCAGTTGAGATAGAGTAACCTACAAAGTAATTAATTATGTTGAAAATAAATTAGCTATTCTAGAAAAGGAAGGAAACAAATGACCTAGTCTCTGACATCACAGTACACATATTTATGTATGAACATCTGCTCTGCTTGGGGCTATTTTAGGCCTGAAGTTTTTCTTTTTATATTCAAGGTCATGGAAAAGTGCATGATCAGAGGAACATTACTGCTTTAGTTATTTCCTTATTGTTATCACATGAAGAGCTCTTTAGTTTTGCCCCTTTGCCTTTCAGGGGATTTCTTCATTGGCATTGTTTTTAAGTGCTTCAGCTCAGACACTGGGGGATGTTGTGAAATCCTGGATTTCCACAGAAAACAAGTCACTCTGTGGGTTTGCATAAGTGATTCTTGAGTGTTTATTGCTGTGTTTGTGTGCCTCATCATGGTCTTCAGTAGAGTGTGTACAGTCAATTCCAAAAGAATATGACAGTCACGCAAAAACATATCTGTCACAAAAGTTTCTGTTTTCAAATCAAAGACCCACATCCTTCGGCACTGAGTAAATGAGCTTTCTACTAAAACAGAGAGAGAAGATACTCTGCCGTATTTGCTTGTTTGTATAATTACACTTTGTAGTAACTTCCTAAAAGGACAGATCTGCCTGTGATTGATGAAGTATGTTTAGACACCACACAGCTTTATACAACCCACCATGTTACGTTGACATGTTGCACAAGCACTGAATGTTCTACCACAAGTGATCTGTCCTCAGAGACCTCATAAGGCAGGCAGTACAGCATGTTCATAAATTAGCCAAAGCAAAACGGGGACTTTCAGTCATTCTGCACCAGAAGTAAGAAGGGGAACTCCCACACACTGTGTTTACCCACTGAAATACAAAAATATCACAGAAAACAAGTTCAAATTGGGAAATAATAATTTGATATGTCAATCATGAGAGAATGTTTTCCTGTCACCCGTACTACTCAAAGAGTTCAATGTTTGTGATATTGGTTTAATAAAAGACAAGAATATCTTTTTGCAGGGTTTTTCTGCTTGAGTCACTCGAATGTTCCTCTTTCTCAGTGAAATGTGAGACATCACTATCAGCTATATTAACACACAATCATTTAAATACAATTTCCTTTGACATAAAATGACTAGTGGGTTGTTTCTTGTGCTAATGTGACACATTGCAGATTGCACATTGTGCTCAGTCAGTTACTCAGATTTGAGCATTTACCTCCCACTCTGCACCTGGTGAGGTGTAGTTAGTTCGTTACCAAATAAACCACAAACTGAAAAAGAAACATGAATGCCAATAGTTGAGCAACTTGGCAAGATGACCAGTGCCAGCAACAGTCAAAGGGCCGGGGCAGTAAATTAGATCTGAATCGACGAGGGGGAGTGATGGGTTGTGGGAAATCCGAGCTCGTTTCCTCCCTTGTCAAGGTCCAGTAAGCGTAACTGCAGTCCATCAACATTCAGCCATTTACTGAATATCTCACAGATATGTAAAGACAGCCACTCCCTGTGATAACAAAGTGTTTTTCAAAAGAGTCACAAAGTCACGTTTCACAATATTCAAAAAAATCACATGATTCCCTGTAAGCGATAGATAGCAGCAGTATGCGTGTGTCTGCATAATCATCTAAATCGTCAGCCCGTTAGAGAGGCAGTGGGACACAGCTGAGTCCTGTGGTGAGGTTGTGTGTGGGCCACTAAACACGTCCCGTGTGCTGAGCACCATTCGGTACGCAGGACCATCTGCTTTCTTCTCTGGCCGCTGAGACAAAGCAGGCGGGGAATGCCACAAGAGTTTCTTGTGGCAGCTCTCCAAATCAATAAGTATTGATTCCTCACTTATCTCAAATACAGGCTGGCTGATGAGATGCCACACATGTGACCTCCTGCAGGGAGAGGAGAGCGGAGGAGGCTGCGGTTTAACAAAGACACAGCATTACACAAGCACACAGCTTACATACCAGTGGTTTGGAGGAGGCAGACACTAAGCACACAGTGACTGACAGAAAGGCAGGTATGCACAAATTTGGATTCATCCACTCTAATGTATACACGCACGACAAGTCAAATTCATCCTTTTTCACGTTGGACTTGTCAAAGCCTGCATGGACAGTTATCCCCCTCTATCCTCTTTACTGTCCATCCTCTAACCCCCTCCCTCTGCTGCTCTCTCCTCTTGTTGCTGGCAGACAATTAATCAGTGCTTTGTCGGCTGGATGGCTCACATTCACTGCAGTTGCTGTGCTCAGCACAAAGGCAAAATAAATAAAGAGCAAGCAAACCGTCTAAACTGAGTGTCATGTGGAAGGGTGGATTGATGGATGGACTTCTGCATGCCGAAAGTGGAATAAAGCTGATAGGCTGAAGGAAAGGGTTAATGTCACACAGGTGATTAGTAACAACAATGGAGGCGTTATAATCTCTTTGACAAGGGACAATTAAGTACACTACAGTAGGTGCATGAGCAGCAGAAGCATTCAAATGTGTGCACTTTGTAACCAACAGATCAAAGAGCTCACTTACAGCAACTCTACAGGGCAAAGGAAGGTTTCTGAATGTGCTTTTGTGCTGTACATTTGAAATATTTACCAGTATTTCCTATTTTGCATTTACATATGCATCAAATCGCAATTCCTTGGACTGAGAACATCTTTTGATTCTCGGTCTAATCCTTACTATACGGAGGATTAGATAGTGTCTGCACACAAAGGCATGACGCTGTAGATTTAAGAGGAAAGACTTGGCTAGAGAAGACAACCATAGTCCACTATACAGTATACAGTAGTATTGTAGAAAACGTAAGCTTCTTGAATTTTTATCAAACCATGAAGAAGGCATTTTTTCAGACTAAGCCTTGCACCTATAGGACTTTCTCAGAGTAAACAATCGACTCACTACAATGGTCAGCCTGCATAATCCTGATGAAGTTTAATGACTCAACTGTAGAATGACGATTCATGAACAATGAATAGCATTTCTCAAGCTTAGAAACACACACCTTTGAAATGTGTATGAATCCTCAACATCTCTGTACATGCCAGTGCAGTTGCATCACCCTCTCACAAACATGACTTTTCACCCACTCCCTGATTTCCAGTGCCCTGTTGATCAGGAGAAACAACCTCTACTGTGGATATAATGTTCGCACAACTATTGAAACCGTTTTTGACTCATTGGCAACACTCACAGTAGACCGGCTTCACACTATGACTTAAAAATGTGTCTTGAAATCCAGAGTATAACATCTACAGCAGGCAGCCACGGGTGGTGAGGAGGAATAGAAACGGAACTGTTTTCAACAGCTGCTTAATGAGTACTGCTCCAATAAAATATTCATTTAAAATAACACACTGTTATTCTCCACTTTCTCAGGTGTCCTTGTGAGCTTGAAACGTTGCCTTATTGAATAAAACATTTTCATACATGATGGAACATTTGAAACATGACAGAAAAGAGAAAAAACTGGCAAAGAATCAAAGCAGGAAGGAATGAAATAATTGCATGTGTGACTACAACGCAATTAAAGTACCAGGCGCAAAAGGAGCTCCTTGATTCCTAATTTGCAGATCATGACTGCTGTGAAATGCAATTAATGAATTCCTGATTTATTTAGTGAGCTGTGATGAATGAGCTCCTCTGAGCGCACCGAGGCAGACTGCAGTGTGCGGCACTTCATCCCAGCAAAGCATAAGACCCTCCTTTAGAAAGTGAAGAAATTATGTCTGTAAGGAAATAGGAGACAGAAAAAGAAAGGCACATTAAAGAAATGTAAATGTACACGCAATTCAAATGAATTCACTGTGAAGTATTACCAAGCTTAAGATAATAACAGGAAACAAAGCTGGGATCACCTTGACAGATTCAGTCGCCTGTCGCTTTGAGGTCTCTAAAAGGTGAAATCAAAGCAGCAGGTGAACAGCCTGTTGTTTAGAATGAGTGCCATGCAGAGGGCACAGACTATCTTTCTCTTTGTTATCACACAGATGCCAGAGGGAGCATTCTGCAAAATGTCAGACAACGCATTTCCCTGGAAGACTGCCATGTCCCTGCAGGTACAAACAAGCTACAAGATGATTTTGGGTGGAAAACAGGACACGACTTGGCAATAATTGGAGGTACCCTCTGGAAATCTCTGCTTTGTTTTGAATATTCACTGCAGGATTAATGAGGATGTGAGGGAAACGCCACAAAGCCTCTTATTTATCTCAGCTGTACTAGCATAAATGTTTTGCATTCTTTTCATTTAACAAACACGGGTGTGCAGTGTTGGATCCGATGAAGTGATGCTGGTTAAAATGTAAAAAAATAAGACTGGAGTTGAAATATAAGGCTATTGTGTTTAGTCACAATGCATACCCAATCAGCTGTTCAAATCCGGAGCAAGGCAGGCCTAAATATGTAAATGTCCAGTGTGAAAGAGCTTGATGGGCTGCACAATAACTCAACCTCCTCCACCCATTCCTGTCTCAGCATAACAGGTGTTTAGACTGTGTGCCATAAATCATGCCCCTGCCACATGTTGCCAAGCAACTGATTAATTAGTACAGCCTCCTGAGTGAGCAACAGTGGCGCCAGCATGGAGAGTTCAAATCAGTCCCATGGTCCGAGGAGTCCACTGGCCCACACGTGTAGTGTTTTTATAGGGAAACTGTATACACTATGGGACTTTCACTGCACCTTAAAGAGACATTAGTAATGGTTGAATACAAATGTTAACCGCAAAAGCTACCAAGGGTGTGGGGTTATCCAGATAACAGGTTTAAAATCTATTCGTTTGTTTCATCTGTAAAGACTTACATTCCAACTTCCTAAATGTCCTACTTTCCCCAGAATTAACAACAACCTGCTACCGCATGTTTAAACATTGAGGCAGAAGATGCAGTTGTATGCTTTTTCGGTGATGAATTACTCTATCTATGGGTGGGACAGCACAGGTGGTCAGAAATATTCAACAGGGACACAGTCTTGGGAAATGTTTAAACCACTAATGAGGATTTGAGGGCTGAAATGGACAGTAGTTACCTTCAAGTTATCAGGTTCAGTGTGAGTAGTAAATAACTTGAAAGAAGAAAGCTGTGTAAAAGACAGTAGTGTACTTGACAGGATTCCAAACACTATTCACATAGTTCTTCTCAGTGTATTCAGATATGTAGCAGATGTACACCTTAGACAGAGGATATTAATGCACAAGGTCACCTTTACCTTTCCTGTCACTGTGCTGTGTAATACATACAGATGATCTTCCCTTTGTGCTGATGGTGTCTTGCCCTGTTCCATTCAAGCATTCCTCAGGGGTACTCTAATATGAATACTTCCTAAATCAGTATGAATTTTGCCCGACTGATATCTAACAGTACGCTGGCACAGAGGCAAATCTTGTTTGCTCCCGTTGTGGACTTTCTGACAGGCTGTCAGAAAGCATAAATACAAAGTGTCTGCGTGTGACACCTTTTCACTCTGGTGTCAACACTTTTTTTTTCAGAGAAGTCTGAGTTGGCAAACCAAGCTTAACAATCCCAAGGGCACATTTTCTGTGAACAGAGACAAGAAACAACTCATTTTGATATATATCATAATAAATAATACAAATGGTATGAAATTGCCCTTATAAATATACATGTGAGGTGGAGGTGGATTTAGTTAGAGTTTAGTTAAAATATGATTGGATTATATTACTGAGATAATTTCTGCCAAAATTGTCACAGTATGACATTTGTTTGTAGATTGATGGGGGCAAAACCTTGATAGGTTTAAAATATGTTCTGTTTCTGGATGCTAAATCAGCTTGCGTTAGAGACCTTTTAGTATTTCACAGACTTTCAGCAACAGCACTAACTCGGCAACCTTTCAAATTGAATGATATGTTCTTAAAGGCTACTATTTTTATGGGCCATGCAAGCTTAAACAGCAAAAATAGCACAAAACACAAGCAATGCTGCACTGTGTAGACATGCTCAAAACAGGTGGGTTGTGGATGGTACACATTTTGGTAATGAGCACACTGTGCTACAGGCCCGCCATGCAGCTCCTCCTGTGAATAACACATGAAGGACAGTAATCACTCATGAAACTATTACTTCATAAAGTCATGCCTGGTCTAAAAAAGGACCCATGAGCCTTAAAACCCTATTAATGGCCTCTTAAGGCTGTGCAGAACTCATCCATGCTAAAGCTGCATCTTTATAGGGTCATACTCTAACTAATGGGGCTTACGAGCTGAATCAGGCTTACTTTTTACACACACACACACACACACACACACACACACACACACACACACACACACACACACACACACCACACACACACACACACACACACACCACACATCACACACCACACACACACACACACACACACACACACACACACACACACACACACACACACACACACACCACACACACACACACACACACACACACACACACACACACACACACACACACACACACACACACACACACACACACACACACACACACACACACACACACACACACACACACACACACACACACTTAATTGACCTACCCCAAACATGACTTCTTCTGTCTTGTACTGATTCCTAGTTGGGAGGCACGTTTTGATGCCTAACTCTATTTAGGTTAATTTGAGAGCACGAGTTATTTGGGGGAATGGAGGAGCTATGTGAACCATGATAGAAAACGAAATGGTCCAATTTTCCCTGTCAGGTGGACGCACTTCCCTCACATCATCCTTGGCAGTCAGCGAGGCTAAAAGGCACCAATTAATCTCCCCTGGCTTTTACAGGGCAGGATGGCACAGGAAATGGATGGGCAAAGCACACTGAGCAGAAAGAGGATATGTAATTTGCTGTGGATCACTGCGCATTGGCTGGAACCAGCGATAATTAAAACAGCTGTCAGCAAAAGTTTGACAATTATAGTATAATTTGTAAAAGCATTAATTTAATTAGCTCTCTCCATAGTGGTGCTTTCTTATTATAGCTAAAGCCGTACAAAGAGGTGGCCAATTTATTATATTCAGCTTAAATTAAGTGGCTTAAGAGTCTTTTGACAAATTGCGTAACATAATGTAGAGTAAGAAAAACATGACTGCTCATCATGAAGTTAACTATGCTTTGTTAGCTTTCAAACATTGTTTAAAAGGATAAACCAATGAAAGAGAAGTATAGAGATCTGCAGTGAAAATGCCCTGCAATCCGTTTCTATCGTATCCACACAACGTTTTTTTATGTCAACCTCTGTAAGTGGAAAGTGAGTGTGATGTGGAGGACATCTTGAATACATAATGCATGTATCATCAATGTTACACATTGCTTATGGATGTATAAAGATCTGTATCATTGTCTCCATCCTGAGCTGAATAACAATCTCTGCCTGCTGCTTTGACTTGCTGATTTCCCCTGGCTGGGATGTCTCCTATAACCAAGTGCCTGCCTCTCCTAACACAGCCGCACAGTCAGAGAATGATGACTCTGATGCCTCAACAACATGCATGCTGCTGGATGGTGACTTTCACCAACAGATGGCCATTTGCTCAGGGCTATAGGAATACCAATGAAATGAAATAGCAAGAATACTAAGCAGCCATGAATTTTGATTCATGTTCTGCAGACAGCAGATTCCACACTATTCCAATTTATTGCCCAGATTTCTTATATTTATTATTTATTATTTCACAGTTAGAAATATTTCTCCTTTTTTGCTGGCTGTGCTTTTAGCAGTTTCTTTAAACTAAATCGAGTTTTGAGTTTCCTGATGACAAAGTTGTGCTAGAACCCTAAGAAAGTGGGAAGTGGAGAGGCTCAAATAAATCAATTTTTCATAATAATGAGCCTGTCACTATTATCTTCTACACCCAGCTGGCAATAGACTCTGCCAGCGTGTTGCTTGTGTGTGTCTGTATGTGGGTTTATCTGTGGTGATGATTGAGTAGGTGTGTGTGTATGGATTCTATGACAATCCATTATACTTCAAAGCTGTTACATTACTTTAAATGTGTCAATAATACAGGTAAACACACTGGTCGCAACCCTGTCTTCAAACATTCAAGTTCATATGATACAAAATCCTGAACTTAATCTGCATAACACTGATTTGGAGATGGTGCATGTTGACTATTAAACCTTTCCCTTACCTAAAGAAAGTGTTTAAGTGGGTTCAATAACACATCTGAAACAGGATATCAACTGTCTGGACCAGAACAAATATTCAAAGCCTGGTTATTAGTAAATAACATTTGGATATAGAAACTTCAGGTGCTTCTTGTTTTAAGACTCTACACACCACCCACACAACATAATAAATTGCTTGCAAAAGCAGAGAAGTATTGTAGAAACTGTGTTTGTGTTTCAATGCAGGACACGCAAACCATCCCTTTAAAAACCACACAAAGCACCAACTACGCACTGGCAATAAAAATGGAAAACATTTGTTTGTTGCTTTTGATTTTTCTGTGTGCAGGGCATAACAGATTGCAATAGAGTTTGGCAACATTAATGTGAACACACATCAAGAATCACTGTAAGTGTTTAAGCATTCAACAAACAAACGTGGCTAGATGATGTATAGGGGTATAAATCATACATGCAGGTACTGTATGTCAGAGCTCACAGCTCCTCACATCTCTACTTATCGCCTGAAATCGAGCACCGACATTCTGCTGTCTGACTTGAAGCTCCAACGGGCCAATGAATACCAAATGAGCCGGTGGAAATCCAGCTGGGAATAAATTGTGAAAAGGAAACATGGTCTGCCCCCACACCTCCCCCTGCCTTTATTCAACTACAAGTCACATTTCAAAAAGGTGCACAGATCTCAGCTTCTCTCATCTTAAGCATCTGAACAGGTGCGGCTGAGACTCTGCCCTGGCACAGATTTAAACCTGAGCCCCGGGTCAAAGATAAAACCTTGATCTCTGCATATTGCAATGTGAAATGAAGCAAAGTGATCAGATGTTCCCGCAATGAGCAGCACGGACGGTGACGCAGTATGGTGATGCATCTGAGCTCCACTTGTCTAGTTTTGCATTCTTACACAAACACACACAAATACTTATGGACTGCTGCTCTTTTATCCACTATCGACCTTCCAATATGCACAGATGCAGACAAGCACAGGAGCAAAGACTGAATGCTACACACACAAGCACGCTCTGCTTCTGCTCCCAGATGAGTCCGACTAACGGACCGTGGAGAGGGAGGTGCAGTGATGCAGAGACGGGGGCCAGATACAGGGCTTCATGTTCGCTGACTGGGAATTATCACATCAAACTTGTATGCCCAATGGTTCTGACAGGACCAAGGGCGAGCCATTAAAGCCTGGTGTGGACAGGAATGACTCTGCTCGACTATGACTAGGCAATGGCTATTGTTGTGCACCAGTGATCCACACACCACCAATAACATTCAGATTTACACAGATAACCAGGGAGGAAGTTCCTGTCAAACATGCTAAAACAACCAGCAGAGAATTGCTGGAAATGTTCTCTAAGCTTCCCTGACTGTTGAACAGATGAGTTTTCATGATGTGTTCACACTTCATCCACTGTGGCTGTGACATTTTTGAGAATGTGGAATTTATTCCATGAAATTATTACCGTTGAAATCAATCTCTGGTGCTCCGTAAACTATGAGCATTTATATACATGATATATTCAGACTGAGGTATTCTGCTCAGTGTTGACATTGGAGATGTCAAAGCTTCGATTTACCATGCTGTGGTCAGAAATCACAGGCAAGGTAGTCATTTTGACCAGATCATTTGGCGATGATCCGACATCTAAAAGGATCCACCAATTGATTGTTATATTTCACACTAAAATCAAGGTTCAACTGAGGTCCATCCTGATGTTTCATCAATCCAGTGGTGTAAAGACATTCCCCCTTTTACCAACGTGGTTGATCAAACACATGTCCTGCATCACTTAGCATGGCTGACAAGCAATTAAATTAAAGCAGATGCTATTTGCACCCGGGTGGCCGTAGCTACAGTAACAATGCTATTTGCACCTGGGTGTCCGTAGCGAACAATGCTATTTACACCCGGTTGTCTGTGGGCCATATACCTTACAGCCATGTTCACAATATAGCACAGGTGTTTTTTGTCCCTGATGTTCAGGTAACCTTACCAAGCCATCGTAGAAAGATCAAGAAGAGATGCATACAGTACAACAACCGGGTGTAAATAGCTACAGTGCTTAAGATAAGAAGTGCCTTTATACATCCACCATAGGGGAATTACAATTTGACGCAGCAGCACAAGGGAATGAAGTTATCAAAGAAACATTTCCATAAATACCTATACATCCAAAACAGTATCTAATGTGTAGCCCAGGTGCAAATAAGATTGTTAGCTACAGACACCCGGGTGTAAATAGCATTGTTAGCTATGGACACCCGGGTGTAAATAGCATTGTTAGCTATGGACACCCGGGTGTAAATAGCATTGTTAGCTATGGACACCCGGGTGTAAATAGCATTGTTAGCTACAGACACCCGGGTGTAAATAGCATTGTTAGCTACAGACACCCGGGTGTAAATAGCATTGTTAGCTATGGACACCCGGGTGTAAATAGCATTGTTTGCTACCGTCACCCGGGTGCAAATAGCCTTAATAAAATTATTCTGGCCCTTAAAAATATGACAGCACCAAGTGTCTAGAACTACTCTTACTTTTACATTTTGCAGTTCAGGACTAATGAGCCACAATGTAAAGTTTTCAAAGATTAACACAATAATAAAAGTCCTTTTGAGAAAAATCTAACAGAACTAAAAATAAAACTAGTGTTTACTTAGCATAAACCTGACTTCTGTGTATATTTGATCACTGAGTTATTCTGTAGTTTTACACTTCTAATCACACTGAGATATAAAGTCTTTAGAGTGAGTCACTGTAGAAGAAAAATGCTCTTCCCTCACTGCAGACAGAGATCTCAGCAGGCAGGCACATGAAGGCAAAGGTTCTTTCTCCACATTATCCTTTCTTCATATTCTGTCTGTGTTTCACCTCCAAGTCCACTGCTCTGATCAGAAATAACTAAAGGAGACAGACGGAGTGAGTTTAAGTCTTCCTCTGCCCTGTTGGATCTTAACTGTTGTTTTAACTCATGTCCATAGCATCGGAATGTTTTGTCACTATGGCAACACCTTTATGTACTTCCCCCAGAAATGGTTTCAAATGTTTTTATACCTAGTTGATATCCTGTTACCAAATAACTATTCTACAGGGACCTAGAGATCACCAGCATCTAAGGTAGGCTGTTTACACAATATCTTATTGAGTTTTCAGGAGACACTCAGTCACTCTGATAATTCCCTCCTCAGTGACAGCAGTTTACTGGCAAATACTAGCTAGTGTAGCAAGTGTGAGAATGGTTTAACCACAACTTAGTGTGTGATCAGTGGCTTTTGTTGGGTTAATATTTAGTTAATATTAGACATAATACACCACTTAAAGGGATGTTTTGGTTGAAGCAACTGTATACAAGGTTAATGGAGATGATAGCAGTTGTTTTGTGCTGCTCACACTGGTGACAGGTGCTTCATGGGGTACCTGGTGACAACACCGGCTTAGGCATATGTCTGAACTGTCAAGGGCTGCAGAAAAGAGAGATGAAAGGTATTGAGGGAGGGAGAGATACACACAAAGCCAGGGAAAGTCACAGACACTTTGGTCTCACTGACTGAGAGGAATGACAAGGAGAGGGACTCAGAAAGTCACACAGATGTTGCCTTAGCATTTGATGGGTAGATACAGAGAGGATAGGGAGGGTGCAGTGAAGGATGGGAGAACTTTGTGCTGAGTAAAGACCCTGGCTTCTCTTTTATTCTCTCTCATGCTGAGTTTGAAAAATCTTTTTTCAACATTGAGCTTGGGTAAAAGCAGGGATACATCTCTGAGTTGGCCTTTTTTTCACAATTTCCTGTATATTTTTAGAGAGCAGGTGTTGTGCTATTTCTTTGAAATACTTACAAGATGACAACGTTAAGAATAATCTAAAGTATAGTGCTGTAAAAAAGGACCTAAATGCAATGCTTTCTTCCTTCAAAGACTATCATGGCAAATATTCAGCCTGCCTGCAGACATACGTTTTAATAAATTACTAGTAGCCTTCTTCTCTTTTCTGAATTTGTTGATTTAAAACTAGTTTGACGTTTCAAGGATATACTTTAGAATACCAACCAGGAATCGACCACAATGGGATTAAGAGGTTATGGTAATTGTGTGCAGGGAGACATGCAGAGAGGCAAGGCCCCCCCTTCAAGGAGAGCTGAAATTCAGCATCTGTATCAAACCTACGCCTCAGGACAGACTATCTTACCTGCCTGTGCCCTCCTCCGTTTCCTCCACAAAGAGCAGAACGAGCTCACAGCCAATGAAGAGAAGGCAGACAGTTTGATTGATAGATATGAGATCGAAGAGACAGGTAAGCATAGGGAGAGATGTGTACCATGTCAGGCTGCTTCTTCTTAAAGTTAGTAAAAAAACATCCACTCTTAAAGGCTTTGTCATGTAATGGTGCTAAATTAGTTAAAAACAGAAGTCAAGGCTTAAGCTTCAATGATGCCAGGCAGACAAAGTGATTTGCTGTAAGTCGTGAGGCAGGGGGTGGGAATGACAGAAGGAAAATGGAAGATTCGGGCACGTCAGTGGACTAGTAGACCAGATGTTTCTAGGGCTCAGTGTACTGCTGACTAATTCACAGCATCACAAACAACAGAAGGAAGAAAAACAACAAGACCATTGTTGAGGTACAGAGTTTCGAGAAGCAGTTTTGAGCTTTTAAAACACTTCATGGGGAATTCATCTAAAATGTAATTCATCTGAATGTAAACTGACATCTAAACTTCAGAATGTACGCCAGTTCACATATTATCTCTTAGTTCAGCCAACTTTAAGCAACCTACATTTTTAACAGCAGACATTTTGACTTGTCATAGCAGAAAAGTTACAGTTAAAACAAATTATCTTAACGAGGTCTTAGTCCAGTATCAAGCATCCCAATATTCCACAACAGTGAGCCAGCTGCACAATACCAGGCACCAACAACTCGTTTACAGTCGGTTTTAATGTTATCAATTACACCTGAGATTTTAATGTTAAAACTAATTCAGCTATCTGCTATGTAAAAATGTTGATTTTCAGAACAGTAATTTCATATTTCTTACACTACCGATCCGTGGGAGTTGATTTGATAGATGATTAATTTTAATTGTAATGTTAATCTTGCCAAGTCTCATGGTTTACTGAAGTTGTTGCTCCATTTTGAAGAAGCTATATATGCTACACTAGTGGCTATAATAATATGTAAACTGAACCGTTGGATGGATTGCTCTGACATTTTGCACAGACATTAATGGTGCCAGAGCATGCATCCCACTTTGGTGGTTTATGACTAAATACCAGGGAAACTAATGCCGTTCCCGTCAGCCTCAGCTGTGCAATGTGTTTAGTTAAAATAATCAGACTTTAATCAGCATTCTAACATGCTAGACACAAATAGTGAACATGGTAGGCGTTATTCCTGCTAAACATTGCCATGGCTGCCAAACACAGAACGTTAGCATAGCATTGTGTCATCTGCCTCACAAAGTTACTGGCATGTCTAGACTCTTAGCCTACTGTAGGTATTTATTTGATTTGTTTTAATATTTTAAGACAAGGACAGAGCTTTTGTTTTAGATGGCTGGTGTAGTTTTTAACCAATGCTCATTTTAAATTGTCGCTAGAAGTGGTACTCTGCTCAATCCTTCTCTTCCAGCCAGAGAAAGCAGATCCATGACATTTGAAGGATTCCTGAGATACATGGAGTCTAAAGACTGCTGTGTGTTCGACCAGGCCCACACTTCTGTGTATAAATCCATGGACCAGCCTCTCACCCATTACTTCATCTCCTCATCACACAACACCTATCTGACTGGAGATCAGATAGTAGGAAAGAGCCATCTGGATGCCTATGTGAGGTAGGAATACAGGATTAATCTGTATATGAAGCCAACATTTACTAATCTAATGGAATCTTTATAAAGTATTTAATTTATCTGCTATTTAAATTTAAGTCAACAGTACTGATAAGGCCAATTTAAACACCATTTAGCTCTGATATTGATCTAAAACAGCTCTCCATGACTATTCCTTTCTTTCGAAGGTCTCCTCAGACCTACATGTGTGTTATCAGGATTCTCTCATTTCATTGACCCACTCATGCTGAGGCACAGTAAAATTGCTGTGGTCCCTTTATGGGACAATGGAGGTGATTACAAAAGGGGCTGATGGAAGCAGAAGTACCGTATTTATGGTCCCTGTGAAAGTGCTGAGCGCTGAGGCCGGCTGGTGGAGTGAAACCCTCCAATACAGCGGCCTGGCAGCCAGGGTTTACTTGGATAATGAAATGATCATAGAGAGGAGAACGAAGTGGCAGGAGTAAAAAAGTGTCCATCCCATCTATCTCACAGGTGGGAGGGGGAACACAATTACCACAGCTATTTGTTGGATAAAGAAATAAAGAATTCACAAGAGCCTATATGCTGAAACTTAAGCATGCACATTTGTTTATGTTAATAATAAAATCACGGTAATTTTTTCTTGTAGATTATCAAAATAGGATTGAATAAGAAACAGTCTGACATTATTGTCTAACTTGGAGGATGAAGATAGCTGTTTTTTTTTCTCAACATGCTTTCCACATTAAGCTGTACAATTCAAAAAAAAATGAATAGAGAAGAAAAATTACAAAACAGCCAAAATGTAATGAGATTAAATGAACTAGATCAAAATGAACCTACCAGTTGATTTACCCAAATGCAGACAGCAATCATATTGTGACAATATGATGCTACTTTGCTCACAATTGCAATGTTTTTTTCAAATGCAACTCTGCCATGTATGAACTAAGAGCAATACGATCATAATGACATTTCTGTGACCAAAGAGAAAGAACAGCCTGGACTCTCAACTGTTGAAGAAACTCACAGCAGATGCACATACAAGTGTGTCATCATAAAATGGCAAAAGCTTGGGAAAAGATTGGATTTACCAACAAGCAGAAATATTCCAGAGTAAAAAATCCAGGGTGATATAACTTTGCATCAGGGTTGCAAGAAAATGTATCATTGCCCGCACGCCTGCTGTGAAAGTGGTATCACTTCTATCCAATTCCAAGAGAAAGCTACATGAATAATCAATATCAGCACCAAGACAAATTCTGTACTGCATAAACTCGACCATATTTTTGTATGCACAGAAAGCACAGAAATGGAAATGTAACAGCACCATTTAAGGAGCAGAAGCAGAAAAAGCTGTTTTGATAAATAATGACAGTGCAATGTTTGCGATACATTATTTATTACCATGTATTATGTACATTATACTTTGCAGCAATTTGTCATATGCATAAGAGTGGTTATGACGGCTTGAATCTGCGTGTTGAAAGGAATCAGCTCATTTCAAATTCCTCACGCTGTATAAGTGCTTATCTTAGTTTCAACAGCTCAGTGTGTGTGCAAGTGTCTTTATGCATCAGGCGTTTATGTGTGTGTGTGTGTGTGGCGCAGTGCTCTGAGGAAAGGCTGCCGCTGCCTGGAGATTGACTGCTGGGATGGGCCGGATATGGAGCCTGTAGTCTACCATGGCTACACCCTGACCACTAAGATACTCTTTAAGGACGTCATCACCACTGTGGAGCAACATGCCTTCGAGGTAATATGTTGTAGTATGTTACATGATATATATGTCCTGCAGTGGTGCCTCGGGCGTCTCATTCAGTGGAAGCTCCTGCTTCTGTAGCCTCTGGGAGCGTACATAAAAGCATTTGCTCTAATTAATAGCCTCTCTGATCAAAATGCTTTGCCTGCAAGTACTGTAGTCTTTGATTCAGTTCATTTATCTGTGATGTGTCGGGAGAATTAAGAGCCTGCAGAGAAAGCAGACAATCCAGGTTGATGCTAATTCTTGGAAATTGTGGTTCCTTTTTTTATGTGATTATTTCTTGACAGGTGTCTGCCTACCCAGTGATCCTGTCGTTAGAAAACCATTGCTCTAAGGAGCAGCAAGAAGTCATGGCCAAGTACCTTGTCTCTATCCTGGGGGAGAAGCTGCTGAGAGCTCCCTTGGATCACCTGACCACTGGAGACCTCCCAAGCCCAAACGTAAGAGCTGAGAGTGGTAAATCTGAGGCAAAATCTGTGTTTTATTTCAGAGCTATATAGATAGTGTTTGTATGTATACATCATCATCGCCTGTCATGGCAAAGCAAAACAAGGAGAAAATAAGACCTTTCGGTGGTCACTAAGGGCCTCATTAGTCTCTGACTGAGCCTTCCTGTGCCTCTCCTCCTCTGGGATGCAGGGGTAAATGGACGCCTGGATTTTGCAGGGCTCTTTAATCTCAGGGATTCAAAAACATCGAATGTGAGGTAGTTGATCATGGAGAGTGTCCATTATTTTGAACATGAAGAGGTCCTTAAGCTGATTGTTCATTTACTGATTACCCTTTTTGGGTTCTGACTCTGAAAGCGTCTGCCCCGACACTTCACTGAGCGACTGGTCTGAAACATGCAGGGAAGTCACTCCAGTCTATTGAATATGAAGAGGAGTATGAAGGGTTTTTTCTCTGCTAGGGGATGAATGTGTGCCGTCTCTACGGAGTTTCTCTGCTGCTTCTGCCTTCTACTGCTTGGGATTTTGCTGCAACTAATGAGTTGTGTTTTATCCTGAGTGTGCATATAAGATTTTCTTCCCCATATCGTTCTTTATCGTTGTGACTCAGGAAGTTGGGGCTCAGATAGGAGCCCCAGCACTAATGGTCTCATCTTCACTGTTAACCCCCCAGCAACTTAAACCGAATCAGAGTTCATGTGCAGCATCCATGCAGCTTCACACCCAAGTTACCATCCAATTATGAAAGTGCTACTGGTATAAAACTCTGAGAACTCTTCATTACCTCATACTCCAATCTGACCACTTAGATCAAAGGTTTGGAAATCAGTTATTACTCTACTTTATTCTATTTTTACAGTAAACATGGGCAAAATCATCTCCTAAATTACATCAACACAAGCAAAGCCTCTGTTCCAGCCCTCCTATCATTTAGAGTAACTGCAATGAAAAATGAAAGAGTGCAGTGCTAAAGGAAGCTCTGAATCGTATAATGTCCATGCTACAGTATATGGACTCCTAAGGGTTGTTAATGTTGGTAGAACTGTAATTATTTTGCATATTTTGCCTGTGCATACAGAGAAGTTGACAGCGTTACTTCCTGCCGTGTGGCTCACCATGGAGCTGCTTCCAGGTCCAGACCATAATGTTGTTGTTGTTTTACTTCTAGCATATTGCAGCTCATCTGCATAAGGAGCCCTATATGGTAAAAGCAGATTTGAAGACTGGTGGTGAAATACAGCAGCATATGTGTGATCCACCTGCTGCGCATATGTCCTAATGTGGATTTGGCTACAAAGTGACTCTTTAAAGAATACATATCAGAGAGTAGGCTTTTTTTTTATGTTTGTTTCCTAAGTTTGCGGATGCGGGAACAGGGACAGTTTGAAGTTTGTTTGACTGATGAAACAGTGTGATGAATGAAGGTGCCTATGATTAAGGTGCCATTGCTTTATATTCGCGTTTGAACTCATGCTCTGTGTGTATTTGTGCGGAAATAACAGGACCTGAAGTATAAGATCCTCATCAAGAACAAAAAGCTTAAGCCTCACATTAACACGGAGGACCCATCATGCACGGAGACAGAGGAGAGTGTAGATGAGGGCGAGGAGGAAGATGAGGATGAGGAGGACGAGGATCTTCAAACCAAAGCAAAGTTCTGGTCTTCCAAAAAGTTAAAGACAAAAGTAAGTCAGTTAGATTCAGGAAAAGCTCTCTCGTATGCTGCAATCATAAGATGATAAAAGGTACAGTTGAACTCTTTGCTGCAAGTTGGTGAACACACCCTCTGTCTTCCTCTCTACCCTAAATGTGATGAGTAGAAGGAGAAGGTGGCAGTAGCAGAGGCTTTATCTGACCTGGTCGTGTACACCAAGTCTGTGAAGTTCATCAGCTTCAGTCATTCAAAGGACAATCAGAACTACTGTGAGAACACATCGATGGCAGAGAAGAAAGCGCGCAAGCTAGCCAAAGCCTCAGGTAGAATCTTTTTTATATGGAGTTTAAATGATGGGAAGGAAAAAGAGGAAGCCCGGCTGTACAGTAATAAAGACAGTGAATAATGGATTAAGTATTACAAAATCTCATTCTGTGAGCACAGCAGATTCACATGATTTATAATGACATTCAGCTCAAAAGGAGAAGTCTCTGTAGATCCTCTTTGGACGACAAATGCAATTACATCTCGTGCCATAAACTTCTTTAATTGCGAAGGCATATTGAACATGACATATGCGAGATAGGGGAATACTTTACAGGGAATAAAGCAAAACAGCACAAGCCCAGAAATGTGCATGATGCGCTCAGTGTTGGGGAAGTGTAAGAGCTCACAGAGGCTCGAATCAACTGATAAGCAGTTCAACTGTCATCATGCTGCGGTGCGGCAGTATGTTAGAGAAACTGCGATGTGGAGAAATGAAATCTGCTGCTGCAGAGGAGGAGTGACATTTTACAGACATACAACTGTATTACGAGCTTGTAGGAAGGGAGCATGAACAGCCTCGGCAATCTAAAAATCGTGTAGTCTGTGTGCATCTTTTTCTCTAGTCTATCCAAATGGATACAATTATACAGGCTTTAGAAACCTGATCAGGACAAACGACTTGCTCTTTTTCAGGTATTTTCTTAACATTTCCATTTGACATTAGCCTTAAGTAAAACGATGAATAATACTCATGCGATCCTTTTTCACTAATCAGTAAAGTGAACAAAAAAGAGTCAAGAATCATATACGTAATGTCAACATTTTTTGAAAACTGAAATGTGTATTATTGGAATTATTAAAGGGCTTTTTGGGTGCTTTTTGGGTTTTTCCTTTCCTGTAGTGTGTTATATAGGTTTTCTGTGCATGTAAATGGTTTGCAAAGGCTAAAATCCCAAGATCCCTCCAGAGGGAGTTTCACTCCCACACACACCTACCTGAAACGCTTCCATTGTAGTCCTTTGTTTACTTCCGTAACACTTGCGATCTATTGGCTAGAAATCCAACACATTGTATGTGATAGGCTAAGGGGTGGGACATCTCTAAGCGGTTGACCAATCACAGCAGAGCCGGCCAGTTTACCAGTCAGAGCAGACTGGGCTCTGGTTTTAGACAGAGGGTGTCTGGTGTGGATGGTATCATGGGAATTATATCTGTATAGGCTTAAGCTGTGCACTGTGTCATTATTGTGTGTGTCAGAGGAGACATTTGACCTGTGATTGTTGTGCGTCCTCTCTCAGCTGCAGCCTTTGCTCAGCACAACCAGAGGTTCCTCAGCAGGATCTACCCCGCAGGCTCCAGGACGTCGTCCTCCAACTACAACCCTCAGGAGTTTTGGAGTGTCGGCTCACAGCTCGGTGAGTCGGAGAGGGCGAGTTTATGCCTGCCTGTGTGCAAACAGAAGGCATGACGTAAAGGTTCATAATATGCTCACATGCATATACACGCATACATTTATTATAAGTATGACTTAGCAAACAATGACTGATTCCACCTTTTTGTAAAATTGCAACACATTTCCAAACTTAGAAGATTAATGCTGAGCGATATGCATTATTTATATATTTTTGTCAAGGATTACATTTTTCCTTAATTTTTATTTTCTTCAAATTAATCAGTTAAACTAATTGTACATGTAAGTAACTTCATATATTCATTTAACTATTTTGATTCCTTTTTTGTTGTTGTTGCAGTTTCAATAAGAATCACAAAAGTTCTCCACACACACTGAGCAACCAGCACAATTAATTATAAGCTTTAGAAATGAACAGAAGTGCAGACAGAAACTCAGAATTGCCCAATTTGAAAAAGGACAACCTGTCCAAGTGTCCTTTCGATAAGCAGTGAAAAGAACATTTCATTCCAGTTCACAACCTGAGCACCTCATCTGTGTTTGCCTCGAAGCAAGTCCTCTTCTGGCCCTTATCACACATTTTCTAAATTGATTTGCACTCCCTGTGTATTTTTTTCTCACTCACTTTAAACTCCATCCTTGTCTGGGTCACGGCATTCTTTTTTTTTCGTTTTCATTTCTTTAGAGTCAAGCCTGATAATTGGGCTTGACTCAACATGACTGTGCTCCTGAGAGTAACTCAATTCATTCATGAACTTGACATCCTCAAGCCTTCTGGCAATGCATGATTCCCCCTGAACTTAAAGTCACCACCCCTCTCTGTCTGGCACTTCCCTGGCTGGTGTGCCTGTCACCTCGTCTGTCTTTACATGCGCCTCATCCGTCTCCATCGCTCAGTCAGCCAGACACTGATTCTGACACGCAGCGCTGCTGATCGCTGAGCACACCGTCTACGTGCTCCGGTGGCAGCTGTGCAGATGGTGAGACCTTTTCACAGTTGCAGGAGACTGCGGTACAAAGCATCGGAGCATCAGAATACATGAACACAACAGCAAGTTCTCCAACTCATACGACCATTAGAAGGTAGCATTGCAGGGTTTTGTTAGGACAAAACTAAAAGTGTTTTCCATCATTTATCCATGTCGACTCACAAGTGCAAAATCCAATCCAGCAGAGATATACAGTATCTTTATCTGTCAGCAGGATTAGGCTACATGTGCTGCTTTGTTATCCGACAATCTAGTCAGTGAAGACATGATACGCACACATGCCAAAACAGAGCTTTGCACTCCAGAAGACTCACTACAGGCACAATTATTGCACAGTTGGTGATTTAGAATGCGTCCCTGATGCAATGTACGCTATTGTTGAGGAAACATTTCAAGTTATTGTATAATTTAGCTCCCTCCTGCAGAACAAGAGCCTTAAAAGAGAGAAGGTACGCAGGAGATCATCTCACGCTGTTCGTTGCATTTTAACAAGCTTTAAGGTATTCTTAACTGTTTCTACAAAAAGATGTCCCATGGTGTTTTTCAGTGGCTCTCAATTTCCAGTCTCTGGGCATGCCTATGGACCTTAATGACGGTCGTTTCCAGGACAACGGGGGCTGTGGATACGTCCTGAAGCCGCCGGTGCTCATGTCCAGTCAGGAGAGCTTTGATCCCAGCCTCAAACCCACGCACCTGCTGCTCAAGGTACAGCCATGAAGCCCTGAACACTCAGTAAACCACTCAGGGCGGATGTATGGATTAAGGTGTAATGTTAACGGACTGTGTGTGTGTGCATGTATGTGTTTGTCTATGCCTCACAATATACACAGCTTGTCCTACTCTCAGCCTGAAGATAAATGCTTTCCTGCCGGATGCTGTGAACCAGCAATAATGTAAATCTCCCTGAGAGTGTCTGCGTTTAATTAGATTATCTCCCTCAGAAAGTTAAGGCAATAAAGAAATAAGGGTGATATAATGCAATTAGACCTGGGCCACAATTATTAAATCATTATTTTGAGCATATTAGGGGACAGTAATAGCAGCACTTTTACTGAATCTTAGCCACATACTGTAACAATGGATGAATGAAGCTGTAAAGAACACAGTCGCATCTCTTTAGTGTGCCATCAGGAAGACTGTCACACACTAACTCTTCTAAGCCCAATTATGGAGATACAACAGTTCCCTCTTATGTAAAACATTATTGTGGGACTTAGAGACATCCGAGGCTTTGTACTGCAAAGACAATATGTGGAATTGCCTGGGATCACATGGGACTCATACAGACGTACAGCAAAGGAGGTCGACGAGGGAATCATAGTTACTCTGCCCGAATCAGTGGTATGAACAGCTATGAATCATAAAGAAAATCCCTCCTTCAGAATTACAATAACTGACCTTTAAAATGACTGCAAATGTGTTTGTTTTTCAATTGGATCTGCAGCTATTTCCTCAATTGATTTAGCTCAGTCAGTATTGCAGTTGTTAACCTTTTACAGATATTAAATATGATGCTAAAGCCTATCAGACAGTATTTCAACTTGGTGTTGCTGTTTTCTGATGAAGGATATATCAGACAACAGTTCATGAGGGTGCATACACTCAGTACATCACACTTTTTCTAAAGGAGTATGCACACACGCACACTATTCACCTTCAGAGCAAAGTGCATGAAATATAAATGTGATGCGCTCCCTTTTTTTTGGTACCCTGGGATAAACCCTACCTATATTTATTCACCTCATCATTCTGCATTATTTGATCACTTCAGGGAAAATCCTGCAATCTTGACTCAGCTCTGAACTCAGCCGAAATCAGAGTCACGAGGAGCAGTCAGTGGTATAACATAGAGTGTTGAGTTTTCAATCTTGAAACGGTAAATTATTCATCTGCTCAGGAAAACAATATTTTTCCCTTGAGCTCTCATGAGCCTGTTTAGCATAACACTGTCAACTACAAACAATGGACAGCTTTTCAATACAAATTGCAAGTCATTTATGAATTATAACTGCAAACTGTTCTTTACCGTTGTAACTGTTGATGAGCAAAATGCATGCTCTTTGTAGAGAGGAATGGGACTGTAATTTTGGTCCGGACACTGTAAAGCTCCATCAGTGGCAAGCCGGGCATGTCGTGATAAGTACATGCAGGTTGTCTTTGATCAGAGCTGGGGAAGGGAAGGCTCAGTGTGAGAGGACTGCAGATAAGCCAGCCTCTCTCCAGACTTGTGTAATTACAGCCCTCTCCCCTCTCTTCTTTTTTCCACTCTAACTGGCACTCCTGTTTTCTTATTTTTTGTATCATGTACTGTTTTTATTCCTGATAACAATGACATTCTCAAACATGCCCTGTGTGACCACCAGCACTGCATGTATGTGTTTATCCACAGGTGTTCAGCGGGTCCAACTTACCCATCTCCAGGAGTGGAAAAGCTCTGGACTCCTTCGTCACAGTGGAGGTTTATGGGATCTCATCTGACTCGAACAGAAAACACACACACACTGTCAAAAACAACTGTAAGTACTGAAACACCAACTGTATGTGACCTTGTTGGGAGATCAAGATATATCTTGATTGGTCCACCTTAATTTTGTAACTTTTTTATATTTTTCCCTTCATTTTTTTATCATTAATTATGTTTTCAGAAGCTAGAATTAGTTTTTTGGGTTTGTGGGCCGTAATTCGAGTTATTCTGAATTTTGAAATTGCATTAATAATGGAAGATTGGGAATAGAAACACCAGACAAAACAAAAGACAGTCTAAAGTCATACTAGCAGAAATGGGAGGCTGCAATAGGCACAGCAGTGCTTTAGGCTAATTGAAAAATTGGCATGATTACAAGCTAACAAGGACAACATGCTGATGTTGAGCAGATATGTTTACCATGTTGGCTTAGCAAATTATAACTAATGCTAATTAGCAATAAATACATACTGCAGCAGAGGCTATTTGAAATGACATTCGTTTTGGAGGTATTTGGTCATAAAACAAAGTGTTTTGTGAGAACATGATGGGTATCAGCATACTGTAGGGCAATGTGTCTAATCCTTCAAGGAAACACATGGAAATCACCATATCTGGATTTTTGTTAGTTTTCTATGACAGCATTTTTATTTCCTTTTAAATCTATTTTCCAGTAAGCTGCAGAGGCTTCTGAGGAGAAGTGTGCTGATGAGTTTTTCAAAAATGTAGAAGTGGATTTCCTTTGAAGAGAAGTCTGTCATGCACTATGGCTATGACTGGAAACATGGAGCGGACAGTCACTGCACACAGGAGGAAGTGATTTTATAACCATAACACCAACTTCAAAATGACTATTCACTCTTTTTTAATGGTGACAAATGTGAAATTGACTGTTTGGCTCCACAATTTAGTCCACAAAACTGTCACCAGACTTATCCATTTTGGAGGTTTATCCTACAGGTGTCCTAGTTTTTGACAGATGACTAACATTTCAAATGATACTCACTATAGAAAATACAGTATGTTGCATTTTGCTCTGAGCTTGTGTTTTTGAAACTGGCACCATAAAAATGAATCAAGAGGAAATTGATGAGATACAACAGTGTATTGTTGAGGGAGGGAGGGAGGTGGAGAGAGGGAGAGGGTGAGATAGTAAAAGTCCTAGAGGGCGCAGAGCATTTATTCATGGGCAAAAATCATAAAATCATTTAAAACTATGTAACAGATAAGGTCACTGTTGGAAATAAATGAATGTGGGTTTGGATACAAATTTGAATGTAACAGAGGAACTCGGGAAAATAGTTTTGAATAAGAAAAAGATTGAGAACTGCAGCAGAGATGACTCATCAGTTGTCTACGTGTGCTCTACTCATCTGTCATTGTAAAATTGCAACAAAATATAATATTATTATAATAGGTTTTCTGTTGTGGGTCTGATAATCATTTATTTACTCTCCAGATACCAAAGTCATTTGTCGGTCAGCTCCACACTAGTCCGGAATGATTTGCAGACGTTCAGTCCCCTGCAGGATGAATTTTTAATAACTTCATAGATTTACTTTTTCTCCCTTACCAAGCATGTCTGACTATGAATTTAAATACCAGATACAACTAATATCATAACCATCAGTATGTACTTTGTGTTTGGTACTAATTAGCAAAAGTTAGCATGCTTAAATGCTAGACTAATATGGTGAATATGTTAAATATAATACCTGGTAAACATATAAGTATAAGGTCAATAAGCACCAAGTGCAGACTAACATAATTGCTAGCATAACTGTTGGTATAGTTTAACAATAAGCTAAGACAATATTTCACACCAAACCCCTCTGACTCGGATTCTTACTCTTACTTTGTGGAATATAACACTTTCTGTACTTGAAACTAAAGAATGTATTATTTTAAATATCACCTTCTCAAAACAATTTTTTTTGATGCAACTTCTTTATAATAGTGTCTTTTCTTACCTACAGTTAAAAGCTACAAACACAACACTGACATGCTACTACCATAATCACCCTATAAGGTGGTAAAACATGGGTTAGCAGGGACGTGCACAGACATTTTTGGGGGCAGGAGCTCAAGTGAGAAAAAGGGCACTTCCCATAATAATTTATAAAAAAACGTTTTAAAACAAAAAGTTAAATATAGTTGCATATCTCTGACTTACTGACCAATTTATTTTAATACCCTCACACTCAACAGAATTCTACAAAATAATCAGTTAACACAGAGACAATGGTTTTCTTTAGTATTCACTAAGCACAAGAGCAGACAACAAACTAGTAAAATGAATAGTTATTAAATGAGCAGCCAACAATCAAAATTATGAAGTTACTGTTTAAGGACATTACAGGCAAAAAGATCGTTATGTCTGAATTCATCTATAGATTTAAAGCTAATCTACATTTAAACATAACATTTCCAGGGAAAATACTGACTTGACGTAAGTAACTATCTGGGGAAGTTGTGAGGTGATATGTTTTTTTGTTTGTTTTTTGATGTATCCTTTTCACCTGCAATGCCTTGGTAACTGCATGCAAATTAGCGCATTTTAATTAGGCCTAGTTAACGCCTAATTTGCATATCAATGTGGCGATTGTGATGACGTTATTAGATACACATTTTACTGTATTCACATGTAGTGTCTCCCCTTAAGTACAGTACATTAGCCTGTATGCCCATGATAAATTGCCTTAGCTAAACCTTGAGCTAACTTAGCCATTAGTACCCTAGTTAACTATATTTGTTTTTGTCTTTTGGCTAATTAGCTGTAAACTCGAGGCACTGGCATGCTTAGTCATTTGTTCATCTCCACTCACCTTCAAATAAGCCAAGAAAAGCCGGCATAACCTGGGACTTAAGGTGGGAGGTGCTGCTACCTGTCTGTCTGAAGTGACTGCCGATGACTGTCCGCGCCGCTGTGCAGGAGACGTGGAGGGAGGGTAGAGAGCATCGGAACTTCACAGTCTAATCTCCCGACCTGATATTTTTATTTTGTATTCAATCAATATATTTTTGGAAAGGGAAACTGCGCAAACAGCAGTAGATATATATTAATTTATTATAAAAAAAAAGAAAGAAAAGAAAAGCACCCCATAAAAAGGGCACTTTCTCCGGAGGAAGAAAAAGGGCAGGGGTTCAAGCCCACTTTGATGTCTATGTGTGCACGTGCCTGTGGGTTAGCGTTCATTTGAATATGAGATGAATATTTGCTCTAAATTTGACCACCAGCTCCTGAGAAAGATATCTTGTCGTTCAGCTGCTACTTACTATGTTCATCAGCTACATGAATTGCTTACTTGTCTCTAGGATGTCTAATTATGGCCTTTTAATGTACACTTGATTTTTAAAATAGTTTCACTAAAAAGAACTTCCTGGCCCAGTGAACCATGGCAGTAAAACTTGGGGCCGTAAATCCAAAACAATCAGTTAAAAAATGCATAAGGGTTGTGTAATAATTCTCTGTTGGTTCATGACTACGAGTGAGACCTTTGACAATACAGATGGTCATTTAACCCATTATTGATTTGAGTGGTTTTAACTAAACCCAATTATGCTTATTGATTCTAACAAACTGGTTCCTTCTCATTACCCTCACAGCGCTGAGTCCTTACTGGAATTCTGACATGAACTTCAGCATCAGCGTCCCGGAGCTCTGCCTCCTCCGCTTCTGTGTCCGAGAGCAGACCGGCCTCCTCAGCAGTGAGTTTGTAGGACAATACACGCTGCCCTTCACCAGCCTGAAGAAAGGTGAGCCACAGAGACAGGGGTGGGCGGTTGGGAGTCAGACAAAGGGCTAAATTACATCAGGTGACATTGTGTGACCATCATTGTATTTCCTCTCACTCACTGTCAGCATTCCTGAAGGTCGGTTGGGTTTAAATGGAAATGTTTCGGTGTTTTTGTATCATGCTGGTGTATTCAGGTGCTATACATACGCTTGTTTTCTCGCCCCCCCACCTTCCTCCTCCACCTCCAGGCTACCGATGGGTGCCTCTGCGGTCCCGAGACGGATGCAGCATGGATCCAGCCTCCCTCTTCCTCTTTGTTTGGTATTCCTAAAAGAAGCTCTCCATATCAAACACACACACCCTCCAACAGATAGAGAAGAAGCGTGGCTGATGCAGCAACAACAACAACAAATATATAAATAAATCGAAAGCAACATTTTCTCAGATATAAATACCAGTTTTATTATCAGAAAATAGACGTGCCTTCTGTGCTGCAGAGAAAGGAAGCAGAAGGTTTCAGCAGTGCATACAAGACACTCTAACGAAGGATATATCTCTGCTGGCACCACTCAAGTATTGAAGAAATCCCTGGAGTGGGATATTAGATTCTTATCATCATATAATTAATAATGGATGCAAGTGCAATTATTGTGGTAGATTGATCACACATAAGAAGAAACCACGAAGCACAGAGTTGTTTGGGGGATTAATCATCTATTCCAAAACAATAGATGTTATTCCTCCATTAGGTCTGAAATTGATAAGTGATGCCAGGATACATCAATAGTTTATGAGCACTACCATGAAAGAGTAGCAGGCAGAGTTTTCTTTCAAGCTTACTCCCCCGTGAGAGTCCAAGCAGGAAATAATATAAATAGCATTCACAGAGGTATACATTATTGAACCAAATCCAGTGCGGAGGCCTTTTTTCTATCCTTGTTCATCGCTAAACCGTATGAATGAGGCAAAGGAGTGCGGGTCAGTACGTCTGTCAAAAGGAGGATGGCATTACGATAACATGAAGACCTGCTAAAGCCTGGAAAGAGAGTGTGAGTGTGTGTGTGTGTGTGTGTGTGTGTGTGTGTGTGTGTGTGTGTGTGTGTGTGTGTGTGTGCGGAGGTGCTTCTCCAAGAGTATTTGAGTGGGCATGCAAGGTTATTCATTTGCATAATTATGTTTGAATGCCACTCATGGAAAGACAAATAATTGAGTGATGTGGGGAGTGTTAACTCAGCCCCTCAGGCCGGATACGCAGAGTTGTTGTCATCCTGCTCACACTTTCCTCACCCATCTCCCTGCCCCCTCACCCTCCTGCCTCCGATTCCCCTGGTCAAGGACATCCAGTTGACACAGCCCAAAGGGACACACACTCAGTCTGAGCAGGTATCACACAGGCAGCCGCTAACAGCACCTCATCTTTCATCTGGCAGGGAAGATTGGTCGTGACAGTCACGACCAAACACACGTACAAGGACGGTTTTACAGTTTGAAGTAAAAGTGCATGCAAGTAGAATAATAAAAATAGTTCCTTCCCTTCATCTGTCACCGAGGCCACATCCGAAAAATGGAGTAGTAGTAAACGGTCTCCTTCCCTGAGTCACTCAGTTTTGTAACGTCATTAAAACACCCCATCCACTTCACCAGTGAGGTTAAGTTGCATCTGATACATCTGTACACATGAGTGCTTAATTCCTCTGCTCATTCATATAGTCTGAGAAATCTGTGGGTGGATCCAGTGTGGTGGCGCCCCCTGCTGGACGCGGACACACAGTGAGTGCAGCTCTGAGGTCAGATTGCACAGTTCCCCAGGGGAAACCAAGTCTCCTGGTCAAGCAACTTCTCCTCCAGTTTGATGTTGGATGCACCCACAAAAGTCTTCTTGCTCTTCACTGTCACTTCCAGCACCATCCCATCCAGCAGTGGGACATCATGGTACTCTATCTGTGAATAAGAGGTAGATATTTAGTTAATAGACAACTCTATTCACAAAAAGCACTAATTTGAGGATAACATTTATTTTAATATTTTTGAAAGTGTGTGAAAAGCTCCTGGTCAGAGTCCACAGAGTTTAACACACAACACATTAACACATTAACACATTCACTCTAACTTTGTTGAATTGTCCATTTTAAAACACTGAGTAAAAGCACTTCCTCTCAATAGGGACAGGATGTTCTTTAGCAAGTTTGTATTTAAGCCCTATGAAAGGTCTAAGGATAGAGGGTGTTGTGCACAGTTTGAAAACTTGCTAAAAGCAAAACACAAGTATCAGTTTATGTCTGAGAATGATATAGGGTTAAGTATTAGACAATACAGGCTGATTTAAAAACAATAATAATAAAAGGATTACATCTTTTAAATCAAAGGATAGTTGGGATATCATGGATAGAGAGAGAGGATGGAAGCTGTTGTGTACCAGTTCATTGAAGGTGGGATTGTCGTTATTGCGGACCACCTTTGTCTTCTTCGTGCTGCTCTGCTGAGGGTCCGGTCTCAGACATGTAACCACGTAGGCGTCAGGGTTGGAGCCGTTTGCCAGCTTCTGTTGAAAACAGAAAAGGGAGGGCCTTCACTTGAGCACACACCGTAATGTATTTACAAGAGAAAAAACATTTACCATATATTTTCCCCTCTTGTCAAATGATACAAACAATGCACTACCAAAAGTAAAGGAAACTCACAACGTTCTTCAGGTGTTTAACCAAGACCGAGAGCTTACAGTTCTTAGAGTAAGAGATCTTCAGCTGGATCTGAGGATGGGCTCCTGCAATAGATCAGTCCATCAGTGCCAGTGAGTTACAGCATACCATGTCATTTACTGTATATCCTCAACATATAGCATAACAATCGATCCTCATACCTGTAACTGCACTTTGTTGGTTTGGGTTGGGGCCATCCAGGAACAAGCTGCACACAAATTCATTCTGCAAGTAACAGAGCGAGGCAGGTTTGCAAGTTAGAGCCAGTTATAACAAGAGATCACATTATCAACCAGTGAGGAGAGGAACTTACCCCCCTGCAGGGTCCCTCAAAAAGCTGCTTCAGGTATTTATTCAGCTGCGACATCCTCCTTGCCGGGGTGAATGACGTATTAAACCATCTAGGAAACCTGTAAGGACGAACACATGCATCAAAAAACTGAGGAAGAAAAAAAACAGTGCTTTAAAATGAATAGCCATGAGACCTCAATGTGTATTTTCTTTCTTTACTCACTGAGGCAGCATGGATTCAATGAAGTGTTTCTGTAGCTGCTTATGGATGACCTCAAACTGGCCAAATGTCATGTTACTGTTCAGATAACCATCATGAATGTTTACTCTCAGCTCATAGACCTGCAAATTAAACAAAACAAGCTCAAAATCTCTTTGAAAAGGTAGCTTGAGGGAAATGTTCCCATCAACGACCCGTAAGAAGCACTCCATTATTACACTTGATTTTATTATCAGTTGTTCTATAGCTAAGAATATGAGATACATACAAGTGAACAGCCTGATGACCCAGATATATTTAAAAATGTGTTTTTGGACTTGAAAAAATATACCAATTTTGAAAACTACCCTCAAGTCTCAAGGGGTGCTACTATTAAAAGGGTCACAACAGAGACGGCCAGCTAACCAATCAGAGCAGACCGGGCAGAATATGTCCTCTTGAAAGAAGTAACTATGTTTTATGTTGGATTTCTAAAATGTACTTGCTGGAGTCGAACTTAAACATATTGTGGGAAATAATTTATGTGTATGCGTATACTCTGGTAAAAAAACAAGCAGTAACACTTCCAAGCAGTTCAAATTAGGCATGATCAACTGGGAAACCATTAGTTATACCAGCAAGTAGAAACCTGAGTGCATGATACCTGTGACTCTGATTAACTGACAAGTTGCTCCATCTCTGCCACCAAACAGTTCAACCTGACATCAGCAAGCGCAATATGATCAAAGTGCAATAAAATGCCAACACACATCAGTAACACTCATTACCTGACTCTGGGAAGTAAGATAAATACTTTTCAAACACAGCACTGTTGTCCCAACACAAACACACACAGTCAGATGAGTGCCAGGGGTTGTCCTCTTTAAACAAATATATGTGAACCTGCAGTGTGTTCCAGGTGTTTCATCAGCTCCCCTGGTTTGTGGTGCAATAGGCTCAACTTCTCCTGGGCATTTCGTTATGAAAATGCCCAGCATTTTGGTCTGAATAACCACAGCACAAAGAGAAACATGCAGCCTCACCACATCTCTTCCCTTGACTCTGTAACCCTCGATGACAGCTTCTTGGATGTTGGTGCTGGGAGCGGGGACGCTGTGCCGGGTCCTTAGCACTTGTTTCTTCCCTTGAGCCATGGTGTGTGTGAAAAAGTTGAACTTGACTGCAACACAGCCCATGCTTTCCTTGATCTTCCTACATCAGGATAGATACAAACCATTACTAAAAGAATCAGATGAATACAGTGGCAGATGTAAGTAAGAGAGAGGCCGGATGTTTGCTTGTGCTGCATTAAATTACTTTGTGAAGTAGGATGTGGCCTCCAGGTCCGTGTCATGAGGTCTGAGGTTGTTCTGGACATACTGCAGGTCGTTCCAGTCCTTCAGTTCTGGCATTCCTGCAGTTAGCATCTTAAAAACACACCATGATTGAGAAGGTGTTTTATGTTGTGTTATTTGTTCTCAGATATGGCTTGGAGGTTGTTACTGTGATGATGAAAGGTCTTACCAGCTCCAACAAGCTGAGTATGAGTGCCGAGCGTTTTCTGATTATGTTGTAGGCTTCACAGCAGAGCTCCACAAAGCGATGCAAGCGCTGAGGCTTCAGCCCCCCGCCTGTGATGAAGTGCTGCATCTCAGATGTGAAGATGAATGGTGATCGGTCCCTATCATTGCAAAAGAGATATTTTCTATGATTCCATACTTTTCTGTCTCCCATTGCTGCTCAAACAGTCTTTTCTCTTTCAGAATGCTGCTTCTTTATTGACTTGCCTTTTAACGTTCGCAAACTTCTGTGCGTTGCCCATTATCTTTCCAAAGTCGATGTGAAACATGTGTCCACTGTGTCTCAACATGATGTTGTCATTGTGGCGGTCACAGATCCCCAGGATGAAGGTGGCCACACACCACCCTGCACACGAGTGGATGAAGTTTAACACAGCCTGCACATGCACAGCGGGAGGGTGTTACACAAGTTACAAAACATGTATTAAAGGAAACATAAATATTCAAATGTGCGCCTAATCATAATGACAAAATCATTTTGGAGTAGTCTTGACCTTTTCATAGCCTTCTTTAGTTTTGTTCCACACGTGGAACCATTTCTCCAGAGTGTCTTCTCGAAGGGTGCCCCCCAGACCAAACTCCTGCTGAATCTTCCCGAGGGTCACTGTGTTTGGAACCAGTTCCACCAGGCCTGACAACGAGTATTAGTGAACATGAATTGACAGACTAAGAGATTGAAGACAAGGGAAATATCATGGACATGCATTGAAAAACTGACCCTGAGCTCTGCCAGTAGAAAGACACCTGTATGTGATCATTCTCAGGTCCAGACCCTCCTCCAGCCAAACTCTGTCCATCACACGGACGATCTGGAGCACCAGCATGTCCTGACGCAGGTTATCTCCTGTCTGAACAACACATTAACAGAAAGAAGGAAACTGTTTACTCAGCAACACAGCCTAGGTGTCATGTCACAAGAGTCCTGTTTATACAAGGTGCTTTATATGTTGTCCTCTAACTTCCTCTCAAACCATTCCCTCTTTCTGTCACTGTATCCCTCTGCTCTTATAACATGATGGTGGCAGCCGGACATTTCATATTTTGTATTGCTTAAAAAAAAAAATGCTACATAACAAAGTGCTCCTCTAACGTGACTACTGAAACTGAAAGGTCTCTAATTGGTAATGAACCCTTCCTACTGTACAAACGGAGAATAGCTTTATATGGCAACTTTCTGGGAGTTTATTAAGCTTATGATGAAGCTGAACACACTTTTAGTTTGTCCAGTTCTGTAATCTGACTAGGGGAAATGTGTACAAGCAAACTTCAAAGAAGAAAATAGGAGAAATTCCGGATATGAATATTAAAGTATTCTTGCATTAGTGAGGATCTATAGAGCAGCTTAATATTACCAACCTTGCAGATGACACTGATGTTCTTAGCCAGAGGGTCAGAGCAGATGAAGGAGATCCCCAGAGGAGCAGCATTGGAGTTGAAGAACGTACAGGCCTATAAATAACATATGGGAGAAGTAAACATTGCGGTATGGTTCACAGCTGGGTGCATATTAGATAATATCTGTGTAACATCCTTACATCCACGTTCAAGCCCTTTAAACGGACTGCAGGATCCAGTGGCAGACAACAGCTGATTCCATCTTTGAAGAAGTCATTCATCTTTGCCTTCTCGTGGTTTAAAACATACTGCAAAGAAAAGCATCACATGTAACAGCTTAATAAATAATAAGCAGGACTCTTGGAGTTAGTAATAACAGTGGAGGCTTACAAGGCACCGAGTGAGTTATTGATAAATGTGTAGATGATAAATCTGTTAACACACCTTCCGTCGAGCCTTATCGGCCGTGCGGACCCTCTCAGCGACCTGCACCAGAACAGACACCAGGCGGGTCTCCTGCTCCAGCTCCTGCCTCACAGCGCGGCCGCAGCCCTGCCGCAGCGCCGCCTGCACCTTACTGAACCAGCTCTGGAAGAACGGGTCAGTGTGGGCATCCTCCAGCAGCCTGCCAGCACGTAAAATGTTAATAACTTTACAGCACTGGACTGAACATACAGCAGTGGAAGATATTCATAATAACAATAATACTTTAGCTCACATTACATATCACATATAATACTGTGGCAAATCCCCACAGTAGCTATTTAAGGTGAAGTGTCTTGCCCAAGTACACAACGGCATGTTGACTTCAGTGTCACTCAACATTTTCTGCATTATGTAGCTTATTGTATTATTTATTGTTCTGACATGTATATAGTTTAGTTAATCTGCATTACTTACACATTGGTCTTTCAACATATTCTGCACTATTTTATTCTAATCTATTCTACTTTGTTTCTTCTCTTGTTTTATGTCCTATATACTTATTTTGTTGCCTTGTTGGAGGAGCTTGGGACTTAAGTTTTTCAGTGCCATATCTACACTGTAGCTAGTGTGACAATAAAGGCTTTGAATCTTGAATTGTGCATCAAAACATTCAGCAAAATCAAAGATATTCATGCATTTTGCATAAAGCAGTTTTACCTCATGTTCACCCCCTTTTACAGCATTACTGGTGATCCTCAAAAATACCAAACTTTATTTGCAAAACCAGATTTTTAATTTCCATTATGAAAGGGCAGTTTAAGTAATAATCCAAGTCTACAGTCTCTCGGTTTGATGTCTGACTCACCAGTAGAGTTGCTGGGCAATCCGCATGTTCTTCAGTGATCTCTCCAACAGCAGCATGACCAGGGGTCCATCTAACTCCCACTCACTCTTCAGAGCCTGCAGGACAGGAGGACTGATCAGACTAACTTCAAACACTGAGGCAGCTATGCCGTGTGCCACTTTTTCTCATATTTAAAAACGGCTGGTAAGTAAGGAGATGAATGTAAAGCATGCTAAATTGTACTGTGTCACTCTGTGTGTACAGTAGTAGTTATGGGTGTGTGCTGGTGTTACCTGGACCAACTGTGGCAGAAACTCCTCTAGCTCTCCATCTGGTATCTGTTCAAAGTAATGAACTGCTGCCCTCCGCACAGTCTGATCATAAAAACTGAAAAGATATATTGAGACAAACAACAGTAATTAAAGATCGTAGAGAACAGAACAGGATATGAGTGCTGTAAGTTCTTAAAATAACTACTGTGTTTGATGCTATTGTGGTATATAAACGTAAAGATGACAGCCGAGTGTGACCAGAAAAGAGTGCAACTTCACCAAAAATAAACTCCTGGTTCGTCAGTTTTGTCCTTCAGATTTCTTTTTTTTGTAGCAAGCCAGTATCGAGAGTCTTTCAAACTTTTTTTGTATTAACTTTTTCTGTTCCACAGCCTGTCAGTGAAGGACAGAAACAGCCTGGGGGGAACTCAGGTGGGATCTGAGTTATCTTTGAGGAAATCACAATGTGCATCACAATGTGTTGCAGTGCAGAGTTTTTTCCTGTAGATATGCTCTACCTGCTTGCAAAACAGATCATCTATTTTTACCCTTTGCTCTTAGCCATCTTAATTCTTTGAAGGACATTTCTTAATATAATTATTACAAAATAATAATAAAAAACAGATTTTGTAAGAGTATAACCTATGATTGTCTTTAGATCCGTAATTAAAAGTCTTCTTTCTTTCTTTCTTCCCATATTTATGAGGTGTAAGGGTTGATATATGAAATTGGAAATTGTTCAATTTGTAATTCTAGTATTTTGGATCTTTCCTTACAAGATGCAGATATCTGAATTCCAATTCAAGTCTTTAATCAATCAATTAAAATCAAACAAAAGACTTAAGTTTCGTGACAGTTGCACCATATTAGAATTAAATAAATATTGAATAACAAACATTTTGATATAAACATACGTCTTAGTTAACAGCTTTTCATATTGACTGTGTTAATGTTTCTGCCTGTAAACCCACCTGCCACTGAGCAGGTAGAGGGCCTCCTCAGGTAGATGCAGGGGCCAGTTCTCTACAATAGTATAGATCTCTGTCAGGTCTTCAGGGTGCCACCGGGGGGCCCCCCCCAGCAGCAGGTGGAGGAAAGTACTTGCCTTGTCACTGCAGTGACGCTTACTCCAGAGGAAAGCCTTCTCATTTTTTGTTAGACTGGGTAAGGAGAGACAATTTCAGAAAGATGTTAAAGGATACAGACAGAAAGAGAAAACAAGGGGATGGAAATCTCCCTTAACTTATGTACAAACATATGAAACTGCACATACATACAGTAGTTCATAATATAATGTGTGTTGTTTCCTTATACTCACAAGCAGAGGCAGTGCTTCTTAGAGACTTCCAGCATTTTCTTTTGCAAGTCCTCACAAGGCTGAGTGAAAAGGATCGACCCGGGGAGGGCGATGGGCCTCTGATACGTCCACTCAAACTGATCGTGAAACTCGAGCTGGGGAAAGATGGAAGGATGGATGATCAAACGGGTAATGTGTCATGTGTTGGTCAACAGGGGGCAGAGTTGTCCCGTGTTACTAACCTGCAGAATAACCTCGTTGGCTTGTCTGTGGCTGTCAAACAGGGCGGGGGAGGGGGGTGTGAGCAGCTCGCTCAGTGTGGACATACTGAGCAGAACGGTCCCCATTACAAGGGTCCTGGACACAGAGCACACACACTGCATGTCACACATAGTCAATTATATGATAGCGTTGTGCCTACATCTCAGGAATACAGTTTATTAAATGCACATGAAGCAAAATGAAATATAAGAGGAAGCAATAACCTTTACTTATCTGTTCATTTAGATTAAGGGTATAATGTATTGATATGCAAGAACAAATCAGCCCTCAAACAGAGAAACAACAACAACAACACTACAAGCTTTTATTGACTGCCAATTCTTAAGGCAGGAAACACAATATTATCTTTAGTTTTTAGTATCCAAAATATCCAAGGTGGCGTGTGCCATGCTCTTCTTTATAAAGAAGTATGTTTATAATATATGGGAACAAATAAATAGAGAAGAAAAAACAAGGAATTGTATTTATTGACTATTTGACTGAAATGTTGGTGTTTGTCTCTTTCTTAACCTGTTAAGCCCCGAGCCTGTTTTTCAGGTTTCAGGCTCGAAAATGACATGCCCAAAACAAATGACTACAACTTAACTTATAAAAGGGTTATATGAATAATTTCTTTTATCAAAGCAAGGTTACATCTGTGAGTTGGATGTAGAAGTGTCAGAATCAATATAGATTGTTCTCAGTCAGAGTAAATTCAGATGGAACATAGCAAAAAAAGGTAAATTCTTACCTCCGCCTAAAGAAAAAACATTACTTATAGTGAAAACCACCCTTGAATGATGGGATGGTAGACTAAAAGCTTTAGAATTCCAAACTATAACATATAATAAGTACCCTGTATCAAGATTGAGATTTTTAGAGAGGTTTAGCAAAAAAAAGTTCCAGGCGGAATAAGCTTTCGGCACATTTGGGTACATCTGGTTCCATCAGTGCCATTTGACCTTTTTCAGGTACCAGACTATAAAAATGGTGTATTACATTGCATTATCACCATAGGTATTCATTCCATCCAAAGAAAAAAAATTAAAATTAAAAATGTTTTATAAAAAATTAAAAAATTAAAAATAATTATTTTTTTTTTTTTTTTTTTTGAAAAAAAGAAAGACCCGCCGACGGGGTCTTTGGGGCTTAACAGTTACAAGTTGAGCTTGTTTCTCACAATAGGTATCACATATAGACATTTGGCATACATTCAGCATGCAAGCTGATCATACATTGAACAGGTTTAGCATTTAGTCAAATTTGATTGATGAATTATTAACCAATTTCCAAACTGAATACAATGACTTTGTTGATTTTGATATGGGGTTAATGATGTAGACGTCCTACCTGTTGCTGAACAGAGGCAGTACAGCCCAGCCCAACAGCTCGGGGGTCTTGCCTCGCTTGGAGCCCTTAAGGCGAAAAGTCATCATGCTCTCATACGGCAGCTCATTTACTGGAACAGGAAACACCATCCTAGAATCAAAAACATGCAGTCAAAAAATGATGTGATTTCTTTTCATGCTCTTTTTAAAACAATGTATTATTATAAGTCACATGTATTAAAGATAGTCCCTTAAAGAAGGGACAGTGAGATTCTGCTTCACGACTTCACATATTCATGACTGACAATGTTAGTATTGTGTGAACAAGGAAGGAGGAAGTTGAATGTGATGACATGACATTATTGGTAAGAGACTCCAGGAGATTTTGTCCTTACATGCGGTCACAGTGGATCTTGTGACCGTAAGACAAAGCGGTGCTGATATTGTCTGAAATGCCTGTGTCACAGATCTTTGTTCCACCGTACGTCAACTCACAGGAAACAGAGAAGCTCTCATAACTAAAAATAACAAAAAAGAAAGAAAAAGTAATGAACCCATTGTTTGTTGTCAGTGGTGTGGTCAACATTTGTGTCTGTGAGCATATATTTTTCAGTATTTGTTTACCTGCAGGTGTTAAAATGTGTGTGTGCAAGTGTGTGGCTATAAGTAAACATACTTGGTCAACCAGGCGGGTTGCAGTTTGTAGAGAGCGGAGATATTAAACTGGATGATTTCTTGGTTCTTCTCAACGTCAAGCATTTGAACGTTTCTGGTGACCTCCTGACCTCTGAAGTCTGAATGGAAGTTGTCAAAAAAGATCTGCAGCACTTTAAGCAGCGCCCGGTGCAGCATGATCATAGCTGGAACACAGAAAGCACACATTAGTTTGGACAATCACATGTGAATATACCAAACAGGTAACACTTTAATTAAGTCTCCGTACTATACTCCCATTTTATATTAATCTACACTACACATATTTCAAGATTAGTTATTGCATCTTGCATATTTGCAATGAATGTCACTGAAATATGTGCACACACACTGACTCACAAGGTGAGCATGTAAGCATTCACACACAAAGACACACACCCACAAAAAGTATTATAGCTGATGAACAGCTACTCACCAGTTTCACATTCAGACATCTCATCATGACTCTGTAAAACATATAAAGAAACACAGCTTTGTGTTGTTGATCAGAGACATTAGGAGGTATTTTCTATCCAATCACAATCACAATACTTCAGAGGCATGATATTGTAAATTGTTATAACACAGTACAATACAAACAAAACAGTATTCTATAAAAAGGAAATAAATGCTTAAAGCAACAACAGTTTTACAAATGTGTGTGATATCCTACCAGAGGTATGGGATTGATTCTGTTGAGCCCGCCAATGGCGTCCTCCAGCTCCGGACACGTGAGCCCGCCTAGCAGATTGCTAATGGTGCGAACGCGGTCCACAAGCACATTAACGTTCATCCCAGACTGCAGAAACCATGAGATCAGACCCAAGTTAGAGGTAATATCAGAAAGTCAGATCAGGATTCCACAGTCCTACTGATATAACTGAATGATCTTGAGGTGGTTACTCATGTAGTGACAGTATGCAGTTAAAAAAACAAATAATCATGATCAAGTACTACAAATATCCCACTGGTTACCTTTAGCCTCAATAGCTCTGTCACCTCTCTGTTGTAGTTAATGAGCACATTCTGTAGGCTCAACCTGAGAGAGAAGGAAGGGTTAAACACACAGAGGTAGGAAACCATGAAGCAAAGCTACCTTTCCTTATGTTTCCTGCAAACAGACACTGGTTGACACATGACCCACTGAATAGTTGTCATTGTTATTGAATCCATTTTGCAAAGTTGATGTGGGATGTAACATACTTGGAGGTGTTGAAGGCACAGCCGGAGCGTAGCAGCTCGTACAGCTGGCATGGGGCTGCGTCGTCCTCCTCCTGTGAGAAAAAACAGGTGGAAATACTGACTGCTTGGAGTGATTGTGTTTTTTGAACTACTATAATATCACATTATTCACATAAAGCATGTGGCACTGAAAAGGTTATTGTTATGACTATGAATCTTAGGAAAATCAGGTTCCCCTTTCCTCCATTTCTCTCTTGTTGCTCAGTGCCAGCAGCCATGACGTGATGTGTAAACAGAACAAAGTCAAGAATTCAGGGTGGAGGTTTTTATGAGCTCCAATAGCCCTGATGATAAAGAGCTGGCCGGCTGCCAGGCACAGGTGTTTATGAAGGCAGCATTTCAAGAATGAAGACAGGCCAGCCTTTTCTGGTAAATGATCTATAATGTAGGTTTGAACTGACTCACATCCCTGCACAGGCGGTTCCTCAGGTTGTTCACGTGGAGCAGTCGGAGGGGCACTTCTAGTTGAAGCTTGGAGTAGATCTGAATAGACTCGTGCATACCCAGCAGTTCCTCACTAAGGACAAGATCACCAAATTAAAACAATGGATGTGAAAACAGACAAGGTTTTAATTAAACATCATAGACTATAGCAGAGGCTTTATAAGTGGGAGGCGGGCTACACCAGGTGGGCTCAGTGAACCAAAGCTAAAATATAGTACATTAGTTAGTGAAACAAGATAGAATTAATGTATGTAATTTTGTTAAAGATACAGTACACATATTCAGTAGTTTCGGGGAAATGTATTGTGTTTTTTGAGTCAGAAACTAATACATTTCCCAGGACAGACTTTACCATTATACATCTCGTGTAGTCTGCAGTTATGCCTCAGTTATATTGTGTCTTTTGTTAAGTGTCTATAGGCTCAGGCATTCAAGAACTTGGCAAAACAAGAGTAGGCCCACATTCCCAGACTTGATAAAGTCCTGTACTATAAGCTCACAGCTCATACATGTTTATTTCTGTATTGGGGACTTACTTGTGGAGATACTCATCGGAGTCACACAGTTTTAAATAATGCTGCCCATTGGTGCTGGGAGTGAGGTCCAGCAGCTGGAAGATTTCATCAATCAGACTCTTCACTGTCCTGTTCACTGGATAAAAGATCAGAGTTCAGAGTCCACACACTCCTGCCAACATCTGCACTGACGGATACTGTAGTGAATAGAAAGCCTGGAGTATTTCCGTATTCTGCTTCTTTATAATTTGACCCAACTATATATATATGACACCTTTAATTACTTAGATTTGTACATACAAACCATATGATACATTTTTTAAATATGATTCTTTATTATTTATTAAAGGACCTGCAACCAGTGGATTTTAACTGTGTGGCTGATTAGACCTGCTCAGGTTCGATTTGTGCAATGTTCTGAAAATATGTTGTCCACCTGTAATAATAGGAACAGGGCAGCCCCCTTTATTCCAATTTCCTGATCTTAAAAATAAGTGTTTCAGGACCCATTCCGAAATAGCTCATTTTCCATCATGGATACTTTTACTTTTGATACTTTAAGAACATTTCGTAGGTTATGAGTACTTTTACATTGTAGTTTTGCTACTAATTTAAGTTAAATAATCCACCAATACAAACAAAGATGAAAAACTTTAAACAACCTAATTGTACAGTACTACTGTATGATTGACCCTATTATTTACATGTGTTATCATCAAATGAAAGAAAGCCTTCTAAATGGAAACAAAATGGAAATCTCTTAATTTTCTATGAGTACAAACTACTACATTACATTACATTACATTGCATTTAGCTGACGCTTTTATCCAAAGCGACTTACAATAAGCGCATTCGACCAAGAAGATACAAACTTGAAGAAAACAGAATCATATAAGTACATCAGGTTTCATAGAGCCAAAACATTTCAAGTGCTACTCAACTGTCTTTAGATAAGCCTGTCTTTTATTAGTATATAAGTGCTTTGTTAGTCATTTTATTGCTCGAAGTGGAGCCGAAAGAGATGAGTTCTCAGTCTGCACCGGAAGATGTGTGCTTTCTGCTGTCCTGATGTCAATACTATTATTGGATGTATTGTTAGTAACCGTTCTCCTAAGTTTGTTTAAAATACCTTTGGTGGGCACGGGCAGCTGGTGGGTTCCCCAATCAGTGGCCACGCTGACCGTCACCTCCACCTGCTGCAGCAGCGCCGGGTGGATCTGCAGCACGCGACTCCAGACCAACCCTGAGTTATGAACGCTGTCTGTGTGCCTGTACCGTGACATCAGTCTGCCAAAGAGGGTTATAAAAAGAAAAACAGGAATGAATTGAAGTGTGAAGACAAATATGTTCTGTACTTTAAGAATATGACTCATATTAGCTGGACTGAATGTACAGATATGACGTTGAGTTCAAGGAACAAAAGCAGGAATCACATTTATATATTTCTTTGAATATGTCGCATAGAAAACATTTTTAAAAGCATGACAATCTTTTTAAGCAACTACAATTTCAGATTACACAAATACAAGCATAAGTATATTTATTTGTGTCTGTGTGTCATTTTAAACAAAACTTTTCAAATTCAATTACCGTGTATTATATATTTTTTCCATTTACATACCAAAAAGTAAACTACTGTAAAAATGTAGGAACTACTTGTCATGCACTCTCTCACTTGGAAGTTGCTGCACTAAAAGAGGCCAGGGTCTTGGTGCTGCCCTCTGGGGTGTCCGTTACTTTGATGGCCCATGGATCCTGATGTGAAAAAAAGACAAATTGCACACTTAGGCCTCATCTTTGATCCTTTCAATTTAAATGTGGGTCATTTCATTCAATCACACATTTTGTATTTGAGACATACTCACATGATTGTCTATTTCCGTCCTGGAACGATTCAGCTTTTGAGGGGGGGCAGTGTATTCAACACTGCTCTGCTTTTTGATTTTGCCGAGGGGTAAGTTTATCCTTTGGGGGACAGGAGGGGGTGGTGCATGGACTTGTCTGACAGGCAAACATGCACTAGGAAGCCTGGGTCTGGGGGGAGGGGGAGGGGGAGGGGGACGGAGAGGGCGAGTGACTGGGGGTCCATTTGTGTTTGGGCGGTCCGTATCCCCCGGCCCTCCTGCCCCCTGCCCCCTGGGAGGGCATGGAGGTTTGGGCTGGGATTCAGTTGGGGGTATGATGAGCCCATTCAAGGTGCTCTCATACAGATTTTCTTCAACATACTCGTAAATATCGTCATCAGCAATCAGAGGCATGGGCAGGTCACTGACATAAGCATCCTGTCTCTGGATTGGTCCATTTCGCCTTTGAGTAGGATCCATCACATTTTTAAAGGAAATTGTCCAAGTCTTCCTGTTTCACACTCTCAGCACGTCGTCACTTCATATCACAGCAGACTGCAGAACTCTGTGGGATTAACAGTGATGTTAAGTCACTCAGTGAATTTACTAAAGTACTGTACTTAAGCATAATTTTGAGGGAGTTGTACTTCTACCCAACTACAATTCTGTAGTGGGATGAAATGTAATCAACACTTCAATAAGACTTTAGTTACACCTGGAGTAAAATTCACAAACTACCCTGCAGCATACAAAGTCATTACAATTAGCTCTACCTTTACCAGCTTTGATAACACATTATGAAGTTATTACCCTATCCGATAATAATCCAATGCAGAGGCAATGATGTAATATAATACATTATTTTATATATATTAAATATGTATTTTTATATAGTCTTAAAGTTACAACCGGCCCTTTGAGTGCAACCATTATGCGAATGTGGCCCGTGATGAAATTGAGTTTGACACCCCTGCTCTAATGCATCAATAACTATGAGCAAAACACAAGATATATATTATCCTGAAATGGGTCAATCTGATTAATGAGTACTTTTACTTTTGGTAAGTATATCTTGATGTTAGTACTTTTACTTAAGCAAGTTTTTGGATGCAGGACATTTAATTGTAACAGAGTATTCCAACTATCTGGTTTGTGCTTTTACTTACTGTAAGTACACAAGCTGAGCACTAAAACCAGAATTAATACCAGCAGTGTATGAGAATAAATGTAGGCATGTCATGACAACCCGTTTTATGATTAGAGTCTAAGCTGCATGGTTCACCATGGACTAATAATTAACAAGCTTTCAAATCTTAAAAGGAAATCCACCGGCGCGCGCCACTATGATAAAGTTGTGTAAAATGATAGCTTACAAAGTCTTCAATACCACCATTATCATAAGATGAGTTACCTGACTGTCTATTCTGTCATGGTATTCATTAAAGCAATATACTGTTTACATTGACTAGCCCTCATATATTAACAGCACGTTTACCATCTAGATTAGTTACAAATAAATATAACTCAATCTTAATGCAGAGTATTTAATTCAATGTTTCCAACTTACCATCAAAGCTCTGATAACTGTGTCCTGTTTTCATCGTGTATCGACCGGAGTGAAAGTGTGTATGGAGCAACGCTCAGCTAGTTAGACCTTTCCAACATTATGGTTTCTCATCTGGCTTTCCTCACCCCTCCCAGTGTCCCTCCCCTCCTCACCCCTCCTGCAGCCCAAAACAAATGTCCCTCTGCTGGAGGAAAGAGAACAGTACACTGAGAGTGAGATAATCAAAACAAAAAATCCAGATACATTTCCAGATTTCTTCTTTTTTAGAATGTTCACCCTTTTTATGCAATAACCAAAAATATTGCTGTGTGCAGTAATTACATATTCATAACTTAAATGTGATAGTGATATTAATAAAAGGGAGATATTTTATGTAATCAACACATCTATCCAGATCAACGAAACCAACATACTGTATGACATCCACTCCTCTCTCAGGAATGTCATTGAGCAGGTTGAGGTATGTTAGCACTGTGTTTCTTATTTGAAAGGAAATGAAAGAAGCCAGAAGGACATGTACGTTCGAGCACTCTGACACTTAAGGTAAGTTTAAATGACTCCCCTTTTTTAGTTGAGTATTGTTTTGGACGTTATAGAAGGCATCCTTTGTACTATCAACTTCCTAGTCAGGTCATTTGAAACAGTTAAAGTCGATTTTTGGATTATAAATCTCTTAGTTTGACTATAGCAATATGTATGAGGATTTAGAAAGCCCAACATGGCATTTTAGTGGGAATGACAGGAACGGCACTCTGAATGTGTCACTAAGGTGTCAGCTGAGGTGACCGGCACAGAGGAGTGTACTGTATGGAGAAGAGAAGCAAGAGATGCAGTTCAACCACACAACTCCCCACATTTTACCCACCAAAAACACCAAACCTGGATTTCCTGGTTACTATGCCCTCATCCCCATACTGCTCATACTGTTTGGATGTGCGGTGGCAATGGTAAGAACACATTTTCATATCAAAGCACACATGGCTGAATGATAAGTATTTGTAACCTTTTTTTGTTATGCTTCTCTTTAGGTTTATTATTTCAGAAGAAAGTCAAGGTAAGTGGGTTTCTGTGTTTTAAGCATCACCAATTTGGTATCTTTTATGTTGTGCTAACATTTATTTTGTATACTTTTATACAGATTAGATGATCTACGTCATAGGCTGATTCCTCTGTACACCTACGACCCCGCAGAGGAGCAGTGGGACGACCCTGACAGGGAGGAGGACGAGGAGCTGACTGTGAGCAAACCTTTAAACTTTACAAACCATTTACAACATTTTACATCATATCCATGCATGGCTGGTACTGAGAATTCAAACTAATTCAGTATTTGTTTGCTTATTTTCAGGAACCTTTATACAAGAAGGGGAAGCTGTCCTTTTCACCTGAATATGGATTATGAACTGGAAATCAAGAAAGAAAAAAAAATGTGGCCATTTGGTCAGATGATTTACATATACAGACTGGCGGCTTCATGAACTTTGAAAACATCTGAATGTCATTCATCAGCCACTAGCACCATATCGAATAATTTATTTTCAAGATCATGTTCATTGCAGAGCTGCAGACAGCGGTTGCCACTGTGATCCTTTTTTTGTGTGTGTTTTCTTTTAGAGAATGTAAGTGTTTAAGGATTAAGCAAGATGCTATTGTTGAGCAATAAACTAAACGCTTAGACCAAATCAAAAAAAGCTTTGTTTTGTTTGTGTAATTCAAATAAATGTTGATGGGTTATGCTTAAAAGACACACACCTGTCTCTGCTTGGCAATCAGAGTGTGTGCTGCTGTTTGGAGGTTCTTCAGGTTGACTCAGGTTGACTCTTGACATCTTCACATGTTATGGAGGGTTTTACATACAGGAAGATGGGATCACAAACAAAGAGCAGGTAATCATTTAAGTACATCATAAAATCCAAACTCCTAACTGAAATATGTAATTATTAAATGAAAGAATGTTTCCTGTCTGTATCCTTGTTACATTAGCCCTGATCTGTTGGGGCCACGCTGGATCCTGTCCTCCATCCTGATGGCTGCAGCTCTGTTCCTCCCCTCTCTGAGTCTGGACAGCCTGCTGTGTAACTTCTGTCCTCTGCAGCACAAAGGCACGTCCTGCCCTGACATCAGCAGCCAGTGTCTGCCTGATCAGCGCTGCTCCAGCTCCAGAGGACACTTTGGCTCCCTCCACGTCCTCTCTGCTCAGGGCTGCGTGGACGCTGAACTCTGTGGCTCCCATGAGATGGCCTCTTTTCGAGGGGTCAAGTACAACGTCAGCCACACCTGCTGCTGCAGAGACAAATGTAACGGCCATCCAAACTCTAACACCAACCTGAAGAAGCTACTGGGGATGCTAGCAGACAAACGACATTACCCTAACATCACTAGTGTTCTTAAAGAGGAGCGTTGGGATTCATGTGCAAATTACACATCTTCAAATACGTTACCTACCAATGCATTATAGAAGTGTTTGTATAAGGCTGGGGAGAGGCCTGTTAGCCATAGGCACTTACCTGAGCCTTCAAATAGTCATTAGCATTTCAACAGATGTTTGTGATTATCAGTATTTTAGCTAAATTACTGTTAAAATGCTTCATTGTCAGTGTTTCATGTACATTTTTACTCCAGAGAGAAAAGGGTGGACAGCTATCCTCCTGGTACTTTATAAACACTATTGATGTGGTAACTTATGAGTTCAGCAAAAATAAAAGCACCATGATTAAACTTCCCACTTGGTTTAGTTCCTTCGAGTTGATTTTACCAGCAGGTGTGCAGGGAGGTGTGGCCTCTGCATGCAGATCTCAGTGGTGAGACAAGAGTTCACCAGGAGGAGCTCTGAGAGGTTTTCGACTGGAATTTAAAATCTTAACAAATGTAAGTCTTCATAATGCTTTTTATATTTGAATTTGCACACTGAAAAAACGTTTGACATCACTTTCTGCCTTTAGCACTTTAAAACAGGCAATCAGTAGATTCTGCTGAGTAGAGATTACCGACACCTGTGTATAAGAAGGAAGGCTTGAATTAACTTTTCAACTGGTTTATTCTGAACTTGGCTTGAGACAAGAAATGGAAGGATAACAAGTGATTAAAACTACTATTACTAGGTACAAGTCTACGTATTAGTCTAGTGGAGTTTTACAGAGGCAAGTGTAGTACAAAAACAATTGTCTCGTGTCTGTTGGGCCTCTGAAGAAATGTTGTCAAGTGTGAGATAATCATTTCTACAGATTGGTCTTGGCTCTGAAACCACACATTTAACAGAAAGTGTGCCAACTAGGCAAGTGGCCTATGAAAAAGTAATTTACAAGAAAAAAATACTTAATACATTGCATTTTGTGAAATGTAGGATTCAGTGCATTTGGAACTTGATGCATACTGCATTATAAACCGCTCTCACAAATGTGTAACTTTATGGAAGTGCAAACTGCAGAGATGTATTGTTTTATGATTTATTTAATCTATAGAATACAAGGTCATGAGGTCAGTAAAGTACTCAATGCCTCTCTTTACCGTTGCAGGTGGAACATGTCCCAGCTCCTGCAGGCTGCTGCTCTGTGGATCTACCTGCTCCTGCCCTCGCTGCTCTGTGCAAACATGCGCTGCTACTACAGCCCCATCCTGGAGAAGGGGGATAAATTTGATCTCATCGTGTCAGAGTGCCGTCCTGATGAGATATGCTTTAAGGCAGACGGTCGATATGGAAACTACAGCGCCCTGTCTGCCAGGGGCTGCATGGCAAAGAAAGGCTGCAGCCGGGTGCACAAGATCCGCATCAGAGGAACCTTCTACACCATGAGCTACGGCTGCTGCGATTCACCGTACTGCAACTCCTGCCCAGGGGTCTTCGCCAAACCCCTCGTCATCACACTTACACTATTGACTGTAGCTGTGATGGCCGGCATCTTGTGAAGACACCTCATGTGCTATGTGATGGGGTAATTTTAAGGGGGAGGGGAGGAGAGAGAATGTTTTTGTGGTTCAGTGCCCAGAGGCATTTCTGCAGCCTCAGCATGGAGTAATGCAGAGGCTGTGTATGGTGAACGCCCAGAAGACACTGAGGTGTGCACCATAGTGATGCCAGAGATTTTAACATTTTATTTTGAATATCATGGTGACCAAAACCTGTTTTCATAATGTTTTAATGTCCTTTAAATAAATATTTGAATATTAAATTATAGATATATTTTTTTGTAAACTTTTCAAACTCCATTCTTTCACACAACACACACACACCAGACATGGGATGGCGATATATTTTGATTGTCCTATTGTCAACAAAGTGTTTCCATATTCTGATGCACACTGGAAAAAAACCAAATATATATATCTCTCTGCTCTATAGCATTTCATTGTTTTCCAAAACTATTATAAGCAATACTATAAGACACTCTTTTCTACTGATGTTCTTTCATTATTATGAACATGGGAACTGTTGCTCATTTCGAGATGATCCCACATACACCATCCCGCTGCTGTAAAATACTTACTAAATTTGCGGCAGAAAATAGTCGCCAACTAATGCAGTGAAATGATGTAGATCTATGGTAGGATGGGAATAGGCCACAGTAGAGGGAGTTGGAAGGTATTATGTGACTGACTCACTCATTGAGATTAGTTGACAATAAGAAAAGTATGAAGAAATGGCAGGTGTATCTTTTAGTAGACAAAGACAACAGCTCAAACAACGTGTACAGCTGAGGTTTGGACAGTTCTTTATTTCCCTTTTATAAGGCTGCTGGGTCTCCCCATAGTGGATATACATATATATACAGAAGATTGCTATACTGGAGTTACACTGAGGGCAGAGGGTCCATATTACACAGACTTCAAAAAACAACACTAATAGAGCCTCACCTCCAGGTACCAGAAATCAGCAGAGAGATAGAGAGAGAAAGAGAGAGGGAAGGGGGGAAACAGCACATGAGAAGAGGGGAGAGAAAGAAGAGGGGAGATGATGCAGTCTGAGAGCGTGAATCGACTGCCTAATAACTTAACACTAGAAAATAACATACAGATTTCACGCACAGTGCATCTTAAATAGGTTACGTGAAGAACCATTTACCATAAATATCTGTATTTTCCGGAATCAACATATATAAAAAATGATTTAAAAAAAACAAACAAAAATCAATGTTCAGTCTTTTCTTTTTCTTATTTTCTCCTTTTTCCCGTCGTGCAAATCGTTCTTTTTCGTTCCTTCTTCCAGTGGAGGCCGGGCTTTTTCCCCACCCTGTCCACGTCCGTTTCAGATAAATGAGGAAAAGGAAACTGAACCCAGCACCACCCTCCCGCCCGCCCTTAAAAGCATATTAATTAGTAGAAAACGAACAAACAAATGAACAGAACACCACAGTCAACTCATCACAAAAAGAACCCACAGACACACAGAACAGCAAGAACACAGTACACTTTTTTTTTTTTTTTTTGAGCTTCTTCATCAGCATCATTCCTTTTTAATGGTCAGTATCATCGTTGTGGTCTTTCTCCTGGCGTACTGGTTGGACAGCTCAGTGGAACTGGGAGGCAACTCTCCAATCGGATGGTCAGTTCAGCAGTGATATATTATCTCTCAATTTCACAGTGTGGTAGGAAAGCGGGGAGGAGGAGAGGGATGGGGGAGTGACGGGGAGGTAAGCCAGAGGGAGGGTAATCGAGGTGGGAACAGGAATCAAAGGAACCACAGCAACAATTAAAAAACAACTAGAAACCCCGACTGTCCAAGAAAACAAGTAAACAAAATGGCCGCTTCACTCCTTTCTTCCGAGTTTCATTCCCGCCGACCTGTGTGGTTGGGAAGGCCTTGATTGGCTGGCGTAAGCTGATTGAATGGCCTGTGTTTGTGGCAGAAGGTAGGGAGAGATGGGTGAGGGAAGTCAAAGGCTGACTGGAATCCACCGGTAGGTGGGACTCGGCAGGACGAGATGTCGTCAGGAGCAAAAGGATGGGCGTGGGCGGTCAATGTGTGATTGGCAGGTCAGAGGGCGAGTCCCGTCTCGGTGGGTTCAGGCACGCTGGTGCAGTGCCCGCCTCTTGCGGCTGTAGTAGTGACGCGCGCCGGTCTGTCTGGCAAAGTTCATCATGTAGTTTTGTTTACGGGTGCTGCAGGGATACAAAAACAGTGAAAGAGGGGGGGGAAGAGGAGGGGTGTGAACATTAGTGACCGCGTAAAGGGCAATTTAAATCCAAACATTCCCATGCACACACTCTCATCCATGCACGCAACACACGAATGGTTGATGCAGCTATCGTACTCACTCGCGTCCATGCTGGCATTTTTTAATAATTTTAGCCATAACCTCAAACACTCAACACCTGTATGGTTCTCGGAGAATGGGTGGCACTACTCTACACAACTGGATTTGTTTATGTTTAGCACATATGAGATGCGGCTAGATGGCGAACATGGTGGTAGAACTACATGTATCTAATACCAAATATCACAGGACAAGACATGGGACACAAAACATACTACCACAGAGGCTAAGGAGGAACTCTGACACTGAGTGTTTGAGGTCAGAGTTAACAGCCGTCACTGGGAGAAAAGAACAATTAAGTAAAGCAAGGCCATAAAAGTGCAGGGTTGTGAGCAGAGGAGGGGTGGTTTGGAAACTAAGAGACACAGCGAGAAGCTGCGGGAGATCGCTCTTGCTTAGCCTGTTCATTGCCTCTTCCATCCAGCAGGGCGGTGCCAGTGAGCCAGCAGAGCAGCCAGGGCAGGCAGGGGCCTCTGTGAAGCGGGGGGGTCAGGGGGGGTCGGGGAGGATACTGGGTGGTGTGTGTGTGTAAGATGGTTGATGCTGTGGAGGTGAATTGGAAGGATGCTTGTGTTTTGAGAGAATGTGTGTGTGCATTGATTTTTGAGTCCTGTACTACGAAGCCGGATTTTCGCTTAGCCGGCTGACTTCAGGGAAAACTCGGGCTTTCCGGTCCTACAACGCTGGTTCTCTTTTTAGCGGGCTAGATCTCCATGGTAACTTATGCTGAGCGGCTAACCTCCTCGGGAGGAGGTTAGGTTGCAGGCTAAGAGATCAACTCAGTGAAAGCACCGCCTGCTGACCAATCAGAGCTCCGTGTGCGGAAATATAGAAAAACTGCCGTTGCAGGAAAGACGGCCGGCAAAAATCAACTGACTGTGTGAACGTGAAAATGAATAGAATATCCCCTCCCATCTTCAGAGCAATCGGACTATTATAACATTAGCGTTAAGAAAGCTTACTTAAATATCTGCCACAACATAAGTAACCGGATCAGAGTAACATTAAGTACAGTCCGCGGCACTGTGAGTGCAGACGTCGATGTGTCCCATTATCATTCATATCACATCACATCATAATGTATCATATATTTCCTTATTTGAGTCAGCTTCTTGAGCCGTATCTGGCCGTGCAACACTCACAGTGTCACATACTGTATGCAGAAGTATTATTTTAAGCAACACATTTTGTACGCATTCAAACGCTTTTTCTTTTACCAGCTGTATTCACCTTGCAGGTGCAGCTATGTGGCTTTTATCCTGGATAAAGTGTTTAAGTCATGGATGTTTAAAGTTGAACTTCTTCATATTTGACTAATATTAAAGTTTACTTTTCATTCAGGAAGTATGACGCTGCGCTGTCAGTACGCTTGTCCATGTTTGTGATTGGTCGAATGCTCCAAATACCACCCCTTTCATGTGAACGCGCACCTAACTAGATAGGACACGGCTGGCTTGAGCGATCCACTTGATAACCAGCGTCGTAGTACAGCTTAGCGAGAGCGCGTATGTTTTGGATTGGGCCAACCGGCTAACTCCAACATATCCAGGTTAGGAAAATCCGGCTTCGTAGTACAGGCCTCTGGTCAGCTAGCAGAGGGAGCTCCTGGCTCAGTCATGTTGTTGTTGTCCACAGACAGACAGACAGACAGCCATGAGTGAAGAAAAAGGATATATGTCGATCCTGGATGGAGGTTAGTAAGATGAAACTCTCCCGCTATATGGGCTTTGACTTGATATGAATGAAGAATGATGCCCTGCATGGCAACAAAAGGACTGCTTGGGCTGGAGTGTGATGAATGTTGGACCTACAACAACAGCACTCTTTTGGAGAAAGTCATTGAGTCGTGTGTTTTGGCTCATACATTAGCAGCTGGGTCAAAAACACTAAAACAGTTTGCAACAACACAAACAGATATAGGTATAGTGATGGATTACATCACACATATACACACAAACACAGTACTGTTGACATGTGTACAATACTACATAACAAATGCCTTGAGGGATTTTGTAACATTCAAAATCCACGCCATTATAAGGGTTTATTTTTCATCTGGAGATGTGTTGAATCCTTTTAAAGGATGGAATGTCATTTTAAAATTGTAAAATAAAAATAAACACCATCACTTTTTGTGATTATTGTATCTCTTTTAATCTGTGTGTTTGTTCATTTTGATGGTGAGCATCCACCTGGCCGGCCTGCTAGTTGACCTTCCTTGTCTTTGAGTTCAAGTGAGGGCATGAAGATGGCTGGTGATGATGAGGAGGAGGGCTGGGTGTGTCAGTGAAAGTGTGCGAGTGTGCACAGTGTACTGGGGAGAAGAATCGGGTTGGGAGGGGGGGTGAGGGAGGGGGCTGCAATCAGGAAGTGGCGGATAACTTACCTCACACTACAGCCATGCCAGAGGGAGCAGAATATAGAAGAGAGCAGAGGTTAGAGTGCGAGAGGGGAGAAGCAGGAGGAGGGGACTGCTGTCTCGCAGAAAGGTCTGGGGGGGTAGGAGCCCCAGCCTGGGGAGGCAGGGGCCCGAAAGCAGGGAGAAGGGAGGAGAGAGAAGAGGCATAAAGAGAGTCAGAGGTTCAAGAGAGAAGAAGAGGGAGTGGGTGGGAAAGACAGAGAGAATGGAGAAAATAGAATATAAAAGAATGCAAAGCAGAAGGGTAGATGGAGTGAGGAGACAGCAGAATATACCAAACATAAAGTGAAAGCGAGACATAATCACAGGTAGAAGAGAAGATAGAGAGCAAGATATACAGCAGTAATCCATCCGTTGTATTCCAGAGGAAAAGAGGAAAAGGGAAAGAGCGAGTTTTGAGAAAGGAAAGGAGAAATCGTAGGAGGAGGAGAATGAAGTAAGGTAGGGTACGGTGCAGCACAAGCAGAGGAGGGAGCAGGACCATCAAACACGTCAGTACATTAAGCAGCAGGGAGGAGAAGCGTGTGGAGCAAAGGAAAGGATTGAGCAGGAGTAGGAGTGAGAGGAAAATATGTGAAGGAGTGGAGGAGTGGTAAACAGAGAGAAATAAACAACAGAGCAAAGTGTGAGGATCACAGTCACTCTTTTCAGCAGACACTGTTGAAACCGTGCGAGTGCGAGGAAGGAGGTGGGACAGGTCGTGACCATGGAGACCAGGGGCAGCTCATGAGAAGCATAAATGTGTGTGTGTAACTTTGTCTCAGCTGTACATGAAACATTAAGAGTGTCTTACTGTAGGTGGTTGTTGTTGTTGTTGTTGTTGTTGTTGTATGCAGCATTTGAAATGCACTGGGTACACATGTGAATGAACAATCAGAGGGAACATTGCTCTGATACCCACAGCAACATGCAGACAATGCATTTGAAATGCTTTATGACTTTGTACTGTTAGGGATATGTTAGCTGACTAGAGACCATGTTCATGATACATTCAGTGCCCTGCAGAAACCCCAGTTTTGCCACTTTGTTTTGAAAGTTCAACTGTTATCAGAAAAGTGAGAATGTTTACTGGTGATTCTGGTTACAGACTAAAATGCGACAAAGATGTAAAAATGGAAAGAAAGAAAGAGAAAAACAATCAATCAGTGCAGGCAGAGTGTCTTAAAGGTTCATCAAATCAAATCTTAGATTATGTTTGTATTCCCTGTAGAATGAAATGCAGAATCTCTCTTGTACACAAATTTATTGTGGAAAAGAAAACAACAACAGACCAGTCAGACAATGAGCCTGTCTGACAATGCTGAATTCAAAGTGAGACAAAGTGACACGGTTATAGATGAAATGTACATGTTTGTACTGTAAAATGATTTGGTTCAGAATTTATTGTTTGGACATATCATGGCCTCTAGGGGGCAGGCAGGTACATGTGTGAATACAGTGAATACTGTGATTGGATGTGTGAATGGGTGCTTCTCATCCAATACTGTACATTTTAAAGAATGTTTTAAATAATTCAAATGTTTCATATAACTATATATACACGACATATCCTAGTTTTAAAACCTTTTAGACATTTCGGGTTATGAAATCCTATATTCTTGAACCTATTTTGGAGATGCATGGGTTCTACAAGACACTGAAAATAGGATGATCAGTCAGCAGGAGTTGATCTGTTGTACATAGAACAGCCATCCACAAACACAACTCTCAGCAAAGCACACTGCAGTCGTTTCCTACTCTGCTTGCCTGACACCAGAAGCTGTGTCGAGTGTTTTAAACTGCTCAGAGGTTGGCTGTAATTGGTGAGCAGCATGAATGTCGATGTGCTTTCAGTATATCTATGTGTATGCATGTCGTGTAACCCTGTGTTTCTGGTGGGGGGCCAGTCTGGGCTGCCGGGGACCGCCTGGAAATTGGGTACTCACAGAACTACTTCCACATGGTCCAGCGCCCACTGGTCATGTCCTGCGCCGTCCTGACGTGGCTGCCACCATCGCAGCATCACCCCCTTAACTCTGGCCTCTCTGCAGACACCATGGGAAACATTGTGAAGTCAGTGGGGGTCAACAAGTATCAGATATTATACTTGTTTCAAACCAGCCTCATGAAGTAAACCATCATTATTTAAACAGTTACCTTTGACTTTATCAATAATTAATAAATCATTTGCAAAATGCTTTATACCTCAGTTAGAAACCATTATAAAATATATATGTGACAAATGTTCGTTTTTTTTTTTAATCGAGAACACTTTGCCAAAGTGTTAACATTCTGGAAAACAGCTGTAAGATATCTGGGCTTCGAATTGTACATTTGTAAATAAATAAATGTTATTTGATGATGATAACCCTAACAACATAAATGAATAACTTTTATAGCATGCATGAAGGATTAGAAAAGATAATTATGAAGCCATTAGTAACAACCTTCATTCGTGATGTTTAAACTGAGTGTCTCTGCGTGTCACTCACAGTGGAATATTGTAGGAGACTCTCTGGGCCTTTATGAAGTCTTTGGGCTGGTGCTGAGCGATGACGTGCCAGCTGACTCCATTGTTGACGCTGTACTGCAGCAGCACAGCCCGGTCCACTGTGTCCGCCTGATCCAGAGCGATGTTACAGCTGTCTGTCTGTGCCACGCTGCCGATCTGCAGCACAAACATGATCTTACTGCGGGGAAACAGAGAAGAGAGAGGGTTGGAGAAAAGGAAACATTAAAGGTTGATAATACAGATCCTGGTGTGGGGTTCTGTACAGTATCTGTTGGTAGTACCTGTACCTGGCTCTAGTGAGGTCCAGTGGTTTGGTCACTGCCTGCCTCATCTTACAGCCATTGAAGTAGAGCGAGTCTCCGTGGGCATGAGGTGAGAGCTGCCCACAGCCGCTGCCCACCCCCCCGCCCTGGATCAACTGCCAGTTCTCCGTAGAAACACTGCCGGACTCAAAGTTATCCTTGATGGAGCTGGGCAGTTCGTTGCTGGAGAGGGAGCAGTCGTCGCCTGTTGAGGTAAAAGGAAGCAGAGACGAGGTGATGACATTTGATGAAATATGACAGGCCAGTTTACCAATGCCATGTTGGAACACTGTTCAAGAGATGGCCTTCAAAAAAGCTGTCTCAATCGCAAGAAAACACCTTTACTTTGTACCAATAATCTATCTAAACAGTACTTATAGGAAATGATGTTGTGTATCTAGCTGCGTAGATGTAATGTTTCTGTTTGCAGCCCACCATGGTATCCCTCATCACAGATGCAGACTGCTCCACTTGTACAGTAGCCGTGGCCACTGCAGAGCCCCGGGCAGGCCTCCCCGATGTAAACATGGTCCACGCCCCAGCTCTGCCGCTCTCCTGTCCCCTCCTCCTGAATCCAGCGGAACTGGGTAGCCCTAAAAATACACAACAAGTCAGGAACACTAACCACAATAAAGATTGCTGCATGGTTATTCAACTGTTTTGTTCCATTGCTAAGAACGGAAATACAATATTTGTGTGCTCCCACCCTGAGGAGACGTGGTCTGGCAGCTGGACCGTGACCCTGGTCCACGTGGAGCTGTTGACTGGACTGTAGATGGTGGACTCGTGGAACTGGAAGGGAGAGCAGCCCACGTTGTTGACTGAGGACGGGAGGCACTCTGACTGAACCAGCTGCCACGAGTCAGACCTGGAGAGAGAAAGTGAGAGATGAGAACCGTCCATGTTAAAATACATTTTATATCTATTTCTATGAATTAAAGGTGGGGTAGGTAAGCTTGAGAAACCGGCTCGAGATACACTTTTTGTTATATTCCATGGAATGCTCTTAACATCCCGATAGCAATGAATATCTTAAGTGCTTTGACAAAAAATCCCTAAAAAAATGTCATCTGTGGAAGCCGTAGTACTGTAAAAAGCACGACCAATCATTTTAGCCGGCCCGGCTAAAATAACTGGATGGCCTACCTGCCTGTCAGCCTTCCATCTGTGCACAAACTTATCTCGTGCCCTCATTGGTCATGTGCGCGTTCGTGTGTGTTGGAGGAGGGGCTCTGTAAGGAAGTGGGAGATTTTTTCCGGCTGTGTATTTTCAAATTCTAGCACACTCGAGCTGGTTTCTCCAAAATGACCTACCCCACCTTTAAACAAATTAAACACCATCACAGAAATGAGAGCGGGAGCACTGAAAACGGTCAGTTTAAATGGTCAGTAGCTGGTGCAGATTCAGGCTAATGACCCGTGCTATTGACTTGAGATTTAACATTGATTTTGTCATGACACCACCTTTTCCTTCTTCTCCATCTATTTTCACAATAAATGGAAAAACATTTTAAAGTTTTGGTGTCAACTATTCGCAAAGGAAAAATACACCATCAAATAAAAAAAAACCTGACATGACACTTTCACAGTTTGAAAGTGTTTTCCTGTATAACATTCACGTCCTGCCTTGCTTACCTTGCATCCTTCCTGTACTGCAGCAGGACAGAATGATGGTCCTCACAGGTGTCTGCCTCACATCCGACAACAATCTGTAACAACAAGACAGATGTACAATAAAGGGTCAAAGTAGGAGGCAGCTTTTAATATAGCAGGTGTGTGGCTCTCTTGTAGCACTGTACCTTAAACTGTAGAACATATCCAGGCTGCACTATTAGCTCTCTAGTGGCCAGGATGTTGTGTGTCTTGTCTTGGTTCTTGTTTGGCCAGTACAGGTGGAAGGAGGGGTTTCCACAGAAGCCAGCTGTGCGCACAGCGTTAGGGTAAAAGCTCCAGCTCTCCTCATGTGAAACACCCTCTGGTGGAAGGCAAAGACGAAGGCAGAGAAGATTAAATGAACTTGTTATGACTGGTGATCTTTGCATCACTGATTGTATCAACACAAACAGACTCACCATCATCAAAGGTGTCAAGCAGGGTGGGAGGGTTGATGTCTGACCCCCCCACTAAGATGTTGTCGATGGCCCACTGTGCTCTCTCCAGGCTGGGGGTGGCAAGGCCAGAGGAAATGGTAAATGGTTGCCACCAGCGAAGGCGAGTAGCATTGGTCAGAGATTGCTCTGGGAGGACGATGTAATCTCTCCTCACCGACACGTACTTCAGATAGTCCATCTCATGCAGCAGTGTCCAGGACACACCTGAGGACCAGATATGTACAGTTTCAAAATGGATGAAAACAGATTACGATTAAAAAGAAAAAATGAATGGAAGTTATTAGTGCACCTCCATCAGTGGAGTAGTCCAGCAGCACGCCCTCTTTACGACATGTTGGACGGTGGCACATGGTCATGTTATCTTCACTTCCAATCCTGGCCCAGTACTCCACAAACCTATCCACAAAAACACAGTTCCAAATGCACTTAGAGAAGCACTCAATGTATCAGAGAATGTCTTGCTGTGGTTGAGTACTAACTTTGCTCCGCGGAGGTCCAGGTCTGCAGTGACAGCCTGTCTGGCATCAGCTCCTCCAAAGTACAGCGCTGTCCCCTCCACCAACACCCCGCAGTCTGTGCAGGGTCTGCCGCCCTCCAGCACCTGCCACTGAGGGCCCGCAGACCCCTCCCAGTCAAAACGCTCCTTCAGGGATGCCTAAAAAAGAACAATGACACAGGTATCTGAATCAGTGAACATCTCAGACAGCTAAAGTCTACTACTCTTTTAGTTTTATAATTAGAGTATTCATTTTTTTTCTTTTAACTGTAAGAGAAGGTCTTAATTTGTTGGTTTTAAACTATTCTGTATCTCTTTTATGCATGTTTTTTATGAATCTGTTATTCCACTATGTTTATCTAATACGTTCCTTTCTTCTTATTATGTGTTAATGTTGATGTAAAGCACTTTGAATTGCCTCTGTGTCGGAAAATGTGCTATATAAATAAACGTACCTTACCTTACGACATTTAGACTTTTAAAAACATATATAAAATGTCTTCACTATCTAAAACTATGTGAAATTTGGTAAGTTAATTGAAAAACAATGATGTTACCAATTACTTTATTCAGAAAAAAATCTACAATTCTTCTTCCCATGTCTTAGCCCTTTTTAGCTTTTGAAAAATGGATTCGAGGCTAAGATGTACCACAAGTGAAGGCTTCATTGTTACACTCATAAATTGAATGCCTTTTAACAATCTCCATGGGAACGCTGCTACCTTCAGAGCAGTGCTGGCGTAGCAGTTTGGTCCGGTGAATCCTGGGTCACAGAGGCAGCGCTGATCCAGACAATCTCCATGTCCTCCACAGTTGACGCCACAAGCTGGCCCGATGTAAAAGTTCTCCACACCCCACTGAATGTCTGAGTGCTGCTGGAAAAACCGGAACCGCACCGCTCTGGAAAAAAAGACAAGATTAAGGTTAGTCAAACAACACACATACTTGTTTCATCATTTACGAGACAATGATTTTAATAATTAAAATGACAATAATGAAATCCATCAATAATTAAGGTAAAGTATCCGTTGATGGTACAATTAAATATGAAGCAGTACTGTATGTTTTGTCAGAAGCATGTGAAGGTATGAGGTGGCATGACTCACGTGTCAGCCAGGCTGTCAGGCAGCAGATAGACCGCCCTCTTCCAGCCTTCAGCAGGGAAGAAGACTGACGGCTGGGACACCTGACCTCCACAGCGGGGGTCCGCAGGAAGGCATTGGGGCACCAAGTACTTCCAGGTCACTCCAAAGTCCACTGAGTACTGGACATGAATCTGCCGGTCTGCATGACGCTCTTGCACACTACAGCCAACTGCAATCTAAATAAAAACCCAGATATTAACAAAAAAAACATCATAGCAATATGTCACTTTAAGATACATTTGATACACTAATCATGCAACTCACATAAGTGAAATAAAGTTACCTTGAACTGCATGACCCAGCCCTTGTCAGGAATAATATCATGCGTGACAGCATACACCTCTCTCCCATCAGTATTGCCACACACCATCACTCCATCTGGAGAGCTGCAGAAACGCTGCACTGAGCAATCCTCTGAGAACAACCAGTGATCGCTGACTGAGAACAAAGAAACAATTCAAAAGTTACAACACAAAGAGGCTCTTTTAAATAATAAAAACAATAAGACATAACTGTACATTATTTCATTGAGGCATGGATTCAGTAATACCTATAGGAGTCTCCTCCTGCTCCCCCGGCTGCCCCGTCCTCCCTGAGGTCTCGTCAGCAGCAGCTCTCTCATGGTTGGGCAGTGCCACGCCTCCAAATGTGTCAGAGATCTGCGCTCGCGGGTCAGAGCCGGCGATCAGGACGTTATCCAGAGCCCAGTCACTGTGGTCCGCTCCCTCATGCTGAGGCTGCCACCAGCGCACACGCACCCCTTCCTGACGGGCAGCAGGGGGCAGCAGCACATTCACAAACCTGAACAACAACAAAAACATGAAGAAAGTCACATAAGTCCAAAATCATAAACAATGCTCCATTTCCCGTTATTTAGTAGCTGTTGATTTATGTGTGTTTACCTGCAGAGGATATGCAGATGAAAATGATCTTTCACATCACAAATCACACTTTTCTCTTTGAGACTAATGTTTTTTTATGCATTGTCCTTTTCGTATTAGGACTAATAATGATAACTCTGTTGCATGCAGGAGGAAATATCCATGAGTCATTGGTAATAACAATCTTACCCGGGCTTGGTGTACAGATCATAGAAGATCTCTGTCAGCAGGTGCCAGTTGATTCCTCCATTCAGACTGTACTCCAGAAGCACTCCCTGGTTACGGTTGCTTGGTGCGATCATGCAGCCGTACATGAAGTAGAACTGGACAAACTCAGCGTTGGTCAGGTTCAGGTCCACTGTCACCAGCTGACGGCTGCAACTCTGTGCACAGACACAAAGAGAAATGTAGTGTATGAGTCCAGGTCAATCTGGACCATCCTTCTAAAAACAAACACAAAAGATTGAAGCATGTACATTCTTTTTATCACAAAGAACAGTTCAGTCAGAAAACGTTTAACAGCAGCATATACTGTAGTTTGAGTTTGCCGTCTAGGCTTCGGCCTCATCGCTCCCTGTAAATATGTGTTACATAGTACATAGAGGAGTGATGAATAAATAACTGTCCCTTGAAGCCTACAGGTGGATGCTGGGGCGGTGGTTGGGCAGAAGATCAGCAGCGGGGCAGAAGAGTGGCAGCAGCAGCATTAACGAGATTGTATTTGGTTGGTTAAATAAGAGGGTAAGGCCACACGTATATGTATCATTGCTGCTCGAGTTGACTGCACTAAACTAGCTCGCATTATCCATTACTTAGTGTTAACCAGAATAATAAAAGTGACAGAGGTACATTTGAACTTTAAGAGTTAAACAGAGCAGTCATTTATCTTGATAAAGCTTCATGCAAGACTTTTACAAGGCTGCTCCTGAGAGGTTTCTCTGGCAGTGTGTCCATCCACATGAAAACCAGCCTGTCAATAGTTATCCATTTACAACTCTAAGTGCCTTGGGAAAACTTAAAGGGGACCTATCATGCAAAATGCACTTTTGTACGTCTTTTATACATGAATATGTGTCCCCGGTGTTCCAGGGAACTCACCAAGTGTCAGAAAACACAACCCTCTCTATTTTCCTCGCTACGGCTATTGGGCCAACTCTCCACCTATCAGGGGAATGTGGGGTTGGGCCACGGCCGGCCATTGCCGCTCGAAAGCGCTGGAGACGCTGTAGTACATATGCCAGGCCTGTAAGTGGCGCTGTAGTCTGCCACAAAAGCAGCGAAGAAGACTTCCCGCCCATAGTTACCATGGTTACCCTTCTGTTTATTCTCCGCTGTGGCTTTCTTTCTCCCTCCCCGAGGCAAGCGCTTGCTCCCGCTGCTTTAATTCAATGCAATCCCTCCCCGTCGAGGCAAGCACTGTAATTCTCTCCGGTTAGTTCACCAGCAGATGACAAACACCAACGTCTCCGCCTCTTCCAAGGAACGAGGGGACCGTGCGGCAGAGTTTCAGTTAGGTTTTCTTTCGCTGGTCAAGATGTCCGTTAAAGTTTAAATCTTCCGGACAAAATTAGAAAAGTGCCGGTCAAAGGTCTTCTTTGTTATTTATTGAGCTTTAAAACAAATGAATAACGACTCTATATAATAAAACACGGAGATCTCTTTTTCTCCCCCTCTTCTGACAGCCCAGCAGCTGATCAGAGCACGTCTCCCCTCTCCTGCAGGGGGGCGTGGTCAGCAGAATCAGACCCGTAGACAGCAAACAGCACAGAGAGCGAAATGAGGCATGGCTAAAATGCATGATCTGTTTGGTATTTTGAAAACAGAAACGTATAAATATACCTTATATAGGTATGGCCCTACAATATATAATTTAAATATAGCATGATAGGTCCACTTTAAGCTGACATAAGGGCAGAAAGCTACTTACTTTGTGGTCTTTATATACTCAAAGTACGGTCATTCAGATATCTGTCCTTTTGAACTCTCGCTGAATCATTTGTTTGTCCCATTCAATCCTCAGATGTCTGTGATTTTGAAGTGTTGGTTCTTTCAATCTCTAAATACCATGGATTCAAAGGTGGGTTGTTGCGTATATATTATGTATGGTATTTATGTAAATGCTATTGAATACTTTATTCCATATTCATTGCATATTTCTCTTCCACCGAATCCCTGGTTGTGGAATAGTTCATAATGGAAAATGTTGTGATAAAATAAAAAGGTGTATTTACCCCACTGAAGTGCAGAGCAGCTCCAGAGGCCACGGCTCCACACACAGTGCTGAGTTTCCCTCCGGTGAGAACGTGCCAGTGGGTGAGAGAGGGAGCTCGACTGAAGCTGTCCTTCAGCTGTGAGGGCAGAGCACCCACGGGCTCATCGCAGTACTCTCCCCCCCACTCTGTGTCACACCTGGGGAGGAGAGGGGAGTCAGATACAAATATTATAATAGAAAGGAAAACTAACAATCAAGTTATAATGAGATTTATTTACATACAGATCCTTGATTCAGTAACTTTATGTGACCAAATCATTAGGTCAAACAATATCCCACCTTCAAATAAGCAACATGTCCACAAAGTAATGCAAAGATTAAGAAAATAATGTACTTGAGGTGTACAAAGGTGTATTTCGCTCGAACCCCTTGTAGTATGAGAAGTAGATATATACATGCGTGAGGTTGCCTTTACTTACACACAGGAGCTCTGTTGGCAGCGTCCGTGCCCAGAGCACATATCAGGGCAGCCATCTCCAATATAGAGATTATCCATCGCCCAGGTCTGCTGCTTGTCAAAGGGAGCCTGCTGGAACCACCGGAACCTCGTGGCTGGAGACCTAAAGGCATAGATACAAGTGTTAGATACATCTCACAGGTTAAGTTTAAATAAATAATGTTCAGTATCAAATATTTAAATTGCTGACATGGCACTTTATGCTTCTGACATAAGCATACAAGTCATGTTCGGGGCAGTGCTGACCTGGCATACGATGGGATAGGCAGGGTAATACGGCCCCACTTGTTGTAAGTGTCAGAGACCAGCAGCCTCTGCAGGGTGTAGGAGGTGCAGTCGGGGCTCGTAGGCAGACAGTCTCTGACCAGAGGCTGCCAGGTCAGACCCAGATCCAGAGAGTACTCCAACTCTACGGCTGCGGAGTAAGAAGAGAAACACAATCGTCAATGTTATGTATATTCATGAAACTGCATTAAAAAAAAATGCAATCATAAACACAGCCTAAAAATGAAAAATAGGATATCAGGCCTTTTTAAAATGTTCATTACACATTTAATACGTTGAGAAGATGCTTTGCAGATTAATCAATAATGAATGAATTCAGAATTGACTTAATGAACAATTATTGTTATGTTTCTTATTGCTTACAGTAGCAGGAGTTGGTGACAGAGCAGGAAGCGGAAAAGTCAAACTGGATGAAGGCGTCTTGACCCAAACTGATGTCAGTGGTTACAGCATAGCGAGTGTTGGACTTCTCTATGAATGCGAAAGCAGGCCCATCAGAGCCACAGACAGGCATCCGGGTTCCTCCAGGGTGGAGCAGCCATGAGCGCCCGTCGATCGAGGAGAAATCATCCTCCAAAGGTCCCCAGCCACTGGCACTGCCCCCTACTACCACCTTTGGGACAAAAGATACAAGTTGTATGGTCAATTTGTAAGGGGGACGAAAAAAATGAAGGTTTTTCATGGATAACATCAAAGATGATTAGATGCTTCACTGGAAATGACTTATTGATTGATGGAAGGATGGATGACTGGATGGATCCTCACTTACTGTACCTGGTCAATGACCCATGGGCTGAAAAAGTGTCCATTCTCAGAAGGCTGCCACCAGCGGAGGCGAGTGGAGGATGTGCGGGCGCGCAGCGGGATCTCCAGGGCAACCAGGCGAGCCTGATTGCTGTTGTTGCTGAAGAGGAATTCCTGCAGGAGGCCCCAGGTAAGACCCCCGTCCACAGAGAACTGCAGCAGGACTGGCTGAGAGCGAGGGTCAGGAGCCGCCTTACCACAGCCAAGACGCAGGAAGAACTGAACAAACCTGCAGGGTACAGCCATTAACACATGATATTATCACTATAGACTGGAGTTTAAACTACAACAAAACATTGTTGTATGGTGTATTAGTGAGGTCTGTTGTTTGTTTGTGTGACTGTAGCTATACCTGGCATTGGACAGATCCATGTCATTGGTGACCAACATGCGCAGGCCGTCTTCACTGAAGAAGAGATGGTTTCCGCTCGACATGATACCGCACTTCCTGGATGGCTTACCACCGCTCAGTAGTCTGAAACGCTCAGCATCTATAGCGCCACCTAAAGACACAAGGACACACACAAACACACACATAGAAAGCAACAAAACATTAAGCACAAAATAGTAAATCCTCCATATGCTGTATTAACACATCAGGATAACTGTAGTCCAAATAGGACCAATTTGATGAATTATTAAATGATTTATTTTGTGTCTGTAAGTTGGCGTACCTTCAAAGTCTTCCTTAAGGAAGTCAGGGTGGGGGGTGTCAGGCACAGAGCAGTCGGGTCCAGAGAAGCCGGGGTCACACACACAGTGGCTGCCACCCACACAAGCCCCGTGACCATTACACATGTCCTGACACTGAGGGCCAATGTAGATGTTGTCTAACGCCCATGTTGGAGGAGAAGAACCAGTTGAAAAGAAACCCTGATACCAACGGAACCTCACAGACCTGAAGAGAGGACAACATGCAGGGATTAGAAAGAGAAAAGCATAAACTGATTATATGAACAGATATTGTCTTGAAAGCATATTATACAATTGGAGAAGGTTTTCCCTTGTGTACATTTATGCATCTGTACAGGATGTATTCATGTGTCCTTACCCGCAGAGGCGAAGCTTGCCAAAGTGAATTACCTCCCTCCTCCAGCCCTGTGTTGTTCCAGGGAAATAGACGCTGGCAGGGTGGAGCTCTGTGGAGCACAGTGAGGAGGGCTGGGACCCTCCGGCACATAGGGGCACCAAAAGGTGCCAGGTGGCACCAAAGTCCCGTGAGAACTCCAGACGCACCGGGTTAGAGGAGGAGCTGTCAGCTGTGCAGCCCACATTAATCTGGGGAGACATAAACATACACCACATCAGTGAAGATGGCAAGCCATGATTTATGTTTTGAATGAGTGAGTGTTATTATTGATGCTTTGGAGAAGAAGTCATCAAGGCTGGGCTTGTTTACCTCAAACTGGATGATAGTGTTCTCGTTCACGTCAATGTCCCTGGTGGTGATGGAGTGCTCTCCAAGCTCGCTGGAGACAAACACCATGGCTGACTCATCCTCCTCCCTTCACACAAACACAAAGATTCATCAAAAGTATCAACATCTTTTTGCAAGTTTTATCCCCTTTGACTTAATAGATGATACAACGATAGAGACATTTTCAAGACACCGTCATTGTCATCATTCAGAACTGTTTTTCTTACATTCCAGTCTTCTGGTAGGGGCAGTAGAGGCCAGTGTTTCCCCCGGGGAAGAACAGCCAGTTGGATTCATTGGGGCCGTCCTCAAAGCTGTCGATCACCACCGGAGGGTTGTGTAACGAGCTGCCGTCAATGATGAGATCATCTATGACCCAAACCTCCTCCTTCTTACCTGAAGGGGATACAGTTGGGGAGATTGCTGCACACTGTTTCTGGGATGATGAAAAATGTATGCAAAACGTTAATGCAGTTTGCGTCCACTCACCGCTGTTGTAAGGCTGCCAGAGTCTGAAGCGCGTGGCGTTGGTCTGAGCGCTGGCTGGCAGCGGCAGGTGGAGGAACAGAGTGTCAGTTGAAGCTGGGAAGTAAAACTCGTCGAGCATCAGCCAGCTGATTCCTCCGTTCACAGAGTACTGCAGGAGTATTGAATGGGAGCGCTCTGGGACACCTAGAAAAAGCCCACAACTGTTATGACAACATCCTGAGAAGAAACAATATCATAAATATCAAAAATACAGTTTAACAAAGAAGAAACAAGTAGTATATGTTACCTTTAGTGATGAATTTAAAGGAGAACTGGATGTAGAGAGTGTTGGCGCAGTCTAGATCTCGTGACACTATCATTCGCAGACCATCCTGCAAACAGACAGAAAGGATTGCATTGTTTTGTCAGATAAAATGTCAACGTCATTTAACAACATTATTATTTCTCTGTATCTTTTTTCTACATGCTGTTTAGGACCCATACCCCTTTGAAGATAAGGGCAGTGCCAGATTTGAGAGGCTCTCCGCTCAGGGTTCCCCTCTCTGCTCCGTACACCTCGGGCCACGTCTCCTGCTGCAGGTTCTCATTAAAGTCCTCTCTCAGTACAGATGGCAGGGGGGCCAAAGGCACACAGTGGGCACCTCCATAACCCTTGTCACAACTGTGTGAACATGGGGCAAGGTTAAGTAACATCTAGGCAGAATATAACTGTTAAAATGACTAAAGCTATGCATAAAAACATGTTTTACTTACATGCAGCGTCCATTGTCACAGAGACCATGTCCAGAGCACATCCAGGGGCAGCCAGGGGCGAGTAACAAGTTGTCTAAAGCCCATCCTTCTGCTCCTGGGGTGAAATGGGTTTGGATCCAACGGAAACGAGTTCTGGGGGAACTAAAGCATTCAGAAGAATTTCGTAAAGAAAAGCGTGTGCCCCTTCAGACGATAAACCCATTTTTGTTTGACTATTTATGGTTAATTAAAGTGGACCTATCATGCTATATTTTAATAATATAGTGTAGGACCATACCTATATCAGGCATATTTATACTTTTTTTTTTTCAAAATACCAAACAGATCATGCATTTTAGCCATGCCTCATTTCGCTCAATTTGACATTTTTTAGCTCTGTTTTTGCAAGGGCTGATTCTGTGAGAACAGCACCATCTACAGGCCTGGCATATGTACTACAGCGTCTCCAGCGCTTTCGAACGGCAATGGCCGTGGCTGTCTCCTCCTGATTGGTGGAGTTGGCCCAATAGCCGTAGCGCCACTGTCCTGACGTCAGGACAGTGTTCAAATCTGGATCAGTTTTTATCAGATCCGTTGCAGCCCCTTTTTTAGAGATTTGGGTATGGAGGAAAATAGAGAGGGTTGTGTTTTCTGACACTTGGTGAGTTCCCTGGAACACCGGGGACACATATTCATGTATAAAAGATGTACAAAAGTGCATTTTGCATGATAGGTCCCCTTTAAGTAAAAAAACACATACTTAGCGGCACTGGGCAGATAGACGGTGATCCTTCTCCAGTGTTTGTACTGGGTGGAGGTATAGATGGAGCTCTGAGTATAGCCAGCGCAGCCAATGGCAGGAGGCACACACTCCGGGGTGATGAGGGCCCAGTGATGGCCGCAGTCTGTGGAGTACTCCAGTCGCACACCATGAGAGAAGGAGGTGGACTTACTGCAGCCCATACTCAGCTCAAACTGCAGGAAGGACGATCCTGAAACCTCAAAGTCCCAGCTCTCTGCATATCTTGGTTTCTCTGCAGACACAATGTCAAATCAACGTCACATTTTTGGTTTTAACCTTAACCTGATTCTAGTAATCACACTATATTACAATGTTTTAACTTTTGACAGCGCCTTGAAACAATTCGGTTGTACTGTATAGGTCTGCTTGGATTAGAAAGTTTGGTTCAGCCAAATACTGTACGTTGTTCATCCCTAACTGTGCTGAAATAGGATCTGAGGTATTTGAGATAAGTCGGTCATAAAAAATGCATGTTACCAATTTTCTATGCCATATTAAATACAACTTTACAACCAAAACACAAAGTCCAGTTGCAAATAAAGCCTTGAAAATCTGTAAAACAAGCACAGCCTTGTTTTACAGCGCATATGAGACTCTCCTTGAAGTCAATAAGTGCTTTATGTGTTTACACAGGGACACCGGAGCTTTATATTTATAGATGTGTTGCCGAATTGATTTAGCTTTGCAGTCTTAATTAATGGCCCCTGTTGTAATGCAACTCTTGTGCAAAGTAAATCTGCTCAAAGCCTGATGCAAGCATAAATGTCTGGCAGGATTTTCATTCAGGTTTGCTCTCATTAATAATGCAGGACCCACAGTGCCACAGTGAACGGGTGATTCAATTTCTGCTTTTTGTGTGGGTAACACTGTGATGTCAATGTACAGCCATCTATGTGGTTTGTTGAGTATGTGCATATATGTGTTGGTTAACTAGATGTGCTTATGCATGGATGTTTTGTATGTTTTATTTATAACTCATCGTGCAACTGTCCAGCTGATTTGCAGCAACATCCTGCTTCACATTCCCTACAATACATTCACACGGCAATTCACTCATTACAAAATGAAGCTTTACTGAAGCAGCTTGGTGTTTTACTCAGTGGCCACTTAACAGTGTTCATTGAGGAAGTGACTTCTTCACTTTGCATGCAGACACTTACTAAGCAAGTCTAAGAAATTCAACTGATATCCCTGTAGTCAAATACTTAAAATGTTGTTGGTATTGTATGGTAATGTGTTTGTGTCACTCACTATCAATGGCCTCGGAGTTGAAAGTAAGTGCCGTGTCCAGAGACAAACAGTCCACAGTCACCTCCCCTCCCTGAATGCGGTACCAGTTGTGCCTCAGAGGCGTCGTGCCGTCAAACTTGTCATGGAAACCTGTTCTTGAGCTGTCGTTCATACCAATAAAGACATCGTCTAAAGCCCACTGGGCCGAGTGTTTTCCTACAAGGATGGAGAGAGATAAATACAAATGGAAAAAACAAAATTGTGCTTTAATATCAAAAAATATATTGCATTTCTTTAGTGCTTTTCTGTAGTGTTGTGCACATTAATAATGGACTTACCTTGCTGTGGCTGCCACCACCGAAATACTGTGTAGGAAGTTTTGGCTGCAGATGGCAGCTCGATGGTCACCACTTGCGGCTCCAGGAAGGAACTGAAGTCAAGCTCCCTGACAAACTGCCACTGGACACCATTGTTGGTAGAGAACTGGATAATGACACCTTGAATCACAGAACACAGAATGGATATATATTTAAAATCATTGTCATAAATGCAGAACTAAGTCAATTAAGTACCTGAAACAATACAATATAGTGCAATACAAATCAAATAACCAGAAGCCCTGATTATTACAGATAAGCTGTTTAGGAGGCTGGCAGTGTTTTATCTGACATTGCAGGAACGATCAGACTGAGCCTTCAGCACTGCTGCGGGCTAGAGATCCACAATCTGCTGACTGGTGAACAAAATAGAACCGACAACAGTAGACTTTGATTCTCCATTAGAAAAAGCACCACACAGTCTTGGCTGGATCACAGGATGGATCAAAGACAGAGTAGTGAAGAAACAGATGGAGACAAGCCAGAGGTGAACAGATCAGATTTGTAGCTGCTCGCTTCAGACTGCACTGTTAAGAACAGCCACATGAATGCAGCAGAGGGCCTCAACACAGGGTGTGATAACTACCTTCGTTTCGGGAGCGAGGCCGGGTGCAAGTGGGACCCAAACTCTTGCTGCCAATTCGGATGTAGAATTGCACCAACCTGTGTGTAAACAGCAACAACAACATTTAAATTCCACACTAAACAAACCACCAAATCAACTGGTTTCCTGTGCTTACAGATAAAAAGCTTACAGGTGTGTGTTTGACTCACCGTGTGTTAGTTGTGTCTAGAGGCACTGTACGCGCTTCCCTCCTCCCAGGGCTACTGAAGTAAAGAGCTTTGCCCTCTCCAATGGTGCCACAGCCGCCTCCGATCTGTCCCCCACTTAGACTCTGCCAGAGTGGGCTCAGCTTCCCCTCAAAGCCCTCAGTCAGCTCTGTGGGACTGGCTACAGCTGGGACACAACTATCCTGCTCCACTGTGGGGGGAAACAGGGAATCACAAGGTATAAAACATCAGGAACATATTTGTTATTGTTTAGTGCTTTATTCTTTTTCCTTTTCTTCCTCAGTGTTGTACCTGTGTATCCCATATCACAGAAGCAGACTCCAGAGATGCAATCACCATGCCCCCCACAGTGGTTTGGACATGGCTCAGAGATGTAGACCCCATCCAGGGCGAAAGGAGGGGCATCTCTGTACATGCTGCTCTCCTGGAACCAACGAAACCTGGTTTTACTGGGAAAAATGAGTGGAAGCGAATTAGGGAATGAGAAACAGCAGGCATTTCAATTATACCAGTCTCTGCTATAACTGCATATTCCACGTCTAAAGAAAATGAATAAAATCACAGTTACATCTTTGCACATTGAATTGCATGCCTGTTACCATAGCTACCTGGCAGCAACATTGCGTGGTACGACCACAGTAACCCTGCTCCACTGTTCGTAGTCTCCAGTGTTGTAGACTGTGGGCTCTCTCAGCTCACGGCCGCTCCCCTCACAGATGCCTGCCCCAGGGGTTCCTGGGTAACATCCCTCTATCACCAGCGCCCAGGTACGGCCGGCATCATGAGAGTACTGCAGCATGACTGGAGCAGACGGGCTAAAGTCTGACTCACAGCCTATGTTCAACTTGTAGGGGAAAGAGCGGACAGAAAATAAAGGTGAGCTTATTCTGATTAAGTTTGCCTGCTTGTATTTAAAGTGACATCTTTAAAATACTTGCTGACTTTCTAGTTTGAACTCGTTCCATAAGTCTACCTTAAACTGAAGGGTATATCCATGGCGCAGGGCAAGGTCTCTGGTGACGGCCACCCTGTCCCCATCGGAGCGTCCAAACACCATGGCAGAGGGCGTCGAGGCACAGAAGCTGTCGTTGCTCTCCCTAACCATGCCTTCATTACCCAGCATCAGCCACACACTCATCTGGTTCAGAGGGTAGTCGAATGCTGGCTTTTCGTAAAAGTTCTATAGAGACAGAGACATTTATTTTAGTGTTTTGTTTCAACAGGTAAAAGCACTATTCTTCATATGATAAGTGGATATACGTTAGTGATTCCTGACCTGTGGTAGAGTTGGATTGGCCATGGGGATGATGTGTTTCTCCCTCTCTGATAAAATGATCACATCATCAATAGCCCACTGGTCATAACCGTCCCCAGAGTGAAGAGGCTGCCACCAGCGAAACCTTGTGGAGGGGGTCTTAGAGGCCAAGGGAAGCTCATAGTGGACAAAGCTGGGAACGAAAGAAGAGGCAGGTTATGTATATCATTCAATACTCTTTTCCCATACTGAATACAAAAACAGTAAAAGCAGATCTCTTGATTGGTAAAGATGAGAAATATAAATGTCTTCTTCATCAACGCGGGATCTCTCACCGAGGCTTAGTGAAGTCAGTGAAGTACATCTCAGCGATGAGGCCCCAGCTGATGCCTCCATCGTTGCTGTACTGCAGCAGCACTCCTTCCTCCCGGCTGTCGGCCTGGTTACACTCCGACCAGTCTCCACCCACCCGCAGGTAGAACTGCACGAACTCCGCCCATTCAGTGTCCAGGTCCCAGCTCAGCAGCTGCCTCAGCCCGGCCTGACAACAACAGGAATGTTACGTACATGCATATTGAGGGAGGGACAGTCAACAACATGTATAAGCTTGACAACATACTTTTAGGTGCGTTATCGTTTATATCCATTAGTCAAATCAAATCAAGTTTAATTTATAAAGCACATTTAAAAACGATTTTTGGTCGAGCCAAAGTGCTGTACATGTAATAAAAGCACACTACAATAACATAAGGGAAAAAAGTGGTCAGAGTAGATGTCTACTGTATCATGGCTTCTTCAAAGTGATCACTACATAAATAGTTTAGTAGTATTGTTGGGCAAATCATTCATTAAATGGAAACTTTGTTTTGCCAATATCTTTGTCAATCCTGGAAAAAATAAAGCTGAAGCTATGCGTACAAATTTACAAAAGGGGTAAGGGTTACTTCAATATAAAACTAACCGAATATTGCACCCTCCATCCATTGAGAATTCAATTTCCATAGAACCATGATATGATCAAATAAAGTATGTTATATGTTTTCTGGTTGGAGTTTATACAGAGGTCAAAGGTCAGCAGTATTTGACAGGAAAAAAACAAGACAGTAGTTACAGATTGCATTCTGTTGCTCTGCCAAGTTTGCACAATAACAAAGTATTTATCTTAATAACACAACATGTTTTAACCTTTGTAATCTGGATCTGGGTTTGCACCAAAACACATTTGGATAATTATAGGATTTATGGCCCTGATCTTTTTTAAGTAAGTGCTATAGTTTTTGTAAAGATATGATGAAGTTTTGCAATGTTAAGAAATTGCTTTTTAAAGTCTTTGATATGCATGTGGATCTGGATGTTGAACCAAAACATTTTCACTTGTTAATCTGCATACTGACAAACTTTACTTCAATCTGTTGACTTCAACCATAACAACTAACAGAAAGACAAAGGACAAAAAAACATGACATTCAACAGATTTATAGTTGTTTTACCTTGCTGAAGTACAGGGACGATCCAGATGAGACCACCCCACAGCCCATGTCAGGGGTGACCACCTCCCCACCAATCACCTCCTGCCATGTGGCCAGCATTGCATCCTGGGACTCAAAGTCAGAGAGTACACTGGAGGAGAGGAGGGAGGAGGGCTGGCAGTCTGTTCCAGAGAAACCATCATCACACCTACAAGAGAAGACAGTGGCTGAACCTCCTATCCTTTATCTATCCCACAAACATGTATCAAAAGATAAGAGTGTGTGTGTGTGTGTGTGTGTATGCTTGTGTTTGTGTGAAAGCTGACCTGCAGTGTCCATGGTCACACCAGCCATGTCCGTGACACATGTGTGGACACTGCTGTCCGATGTAGATGTCGTCCAGGGCCCACTCGTCCTGCTCTCCGTAGTAGTTCTGAATCCAGCGGAAGCGTGTGGCACTGGACCTGAAAACACACACACACACACACACACACACACACACACACACACACACACACACACACACACACACACACACACACACACACACACACACACACACACACACACACACACACACACACACACACACACACACACACACACACAAACTGTTTAATAACATGAATAATAATGAAACTGGACAAAGTGTACATACAGTAGATGGAAGAGACACTGCTGTACTGTAACTTAGAGCTAAATGAAACTGATACAAAAAGTAATATAATGATAAAATGCATTACATGATGAAATAGGGAAACAGTATTTGCTGACATGGCAACCACATCATCATGTTATACTCACTTAACTACTGCTCTACTGGAGATTTGTGGATTTAGTCTCCTGGCAGTTAAAGATTATTCTTATCAAATGTGTTGATTTCTATTTCCTGTGTGTGTGTGTGTGTGTGTGTGTGTGTGTGTGTGTGTGTGTGTGTGTGTGTGTGTGTGTTTGTGTGTGTGTGTGCGTGGGTTCTGCTGCTGTGTGAAATGAAGGTCAGCAAGAGGGCAATATCGTCATCACATCATCTCAGTTTAAGGTAGGCTGGGGATGTGTCTGCAGTGGGGGTGCATGCTTGTACATGCTCGCAGTTCGGTGCAAGTACAGTGATGACAGATGAATGTAGAAGTGTAGATAGTCAGGTTTAATGGGGGTTTTATAGCGGGAAGGTTTCTTGGCCTGCTGCTTCGGTGACCTATATCAGACCACCGCCTAATCATAGAAAACTGGCTGCGTCTGTTTTATTATCATTTACCGCTATGACCCCGTGACCTCCCATCACACCCTGCAGGAGATTAGACCGACTTTATTTAGGAGCCCGGGTGGCAGTATGACATGAAGGTGGAGGTCACAGTGATCCGTGTGGAAGGTTTATGTGATTGTTAGAGTTGATCTATGTGTGAGGCGAGGCTGTAACAGTACATGTATTTCTCAGGAACTGTTCAGTACAGGATGACTGTTTCAGTATGGGACTTTTTTCATTTCTGTTCGCCTTTTAAACTGAATTATTACAGTGCTATTATCGTTATGCAATGTGATTACAGTATTGGCACATGAAGAACTTGCTGTGTTACAGCAATGCTGACAGACTGTTTTTTTTGTGATTTAAGATTACATCAAGTTTGACCAGATGTTAATATTTTTGTGGTTAAGTATCTAAATAATTGAAAGGACCATTTGCCCAAAAAATATATCCAAGACCCCAAAAATGTATGTCTTTGTCAGGGGATTGATAGGAAAAGTATAATTGTGTGATTTCTTTCTGAAAAGTGCATATATTAAATGTTGAAAATGACTGTGAACAAAGCACGCCAAACCTTTTTAAAGCATCACTTGAAATTCTTGGTGCATATGAACAAACATGTGTATGGAGATGTGTGTCTATGTGTGTGGACATGTAGACATTTACAATAATAGGTGTAGACGCACTATAGTGTCCTCTGTTTTAACTTTACACAGTCCAGTAAACACTGTACAGTATCTCAGGTGCATTGTGCTTGTTAACTACAAAAGACAACATAAAAGATCAGATCCCAGAGGGCACTTTGTGAATCTTTTTTTCTATCTAATGTACAGATGATAGCTTCTTACCACGTCTTCTGAGGCAGAGACAGAGTGATGCGTCTCCAGTCTTTGAACTCTGATGGGTGGTAGACACTGGGAGCTGTAAACTCAGAGCAGCTGGGCATGCCAGGCAGACAGGCCTAGGTGAAAAAACAACATTTTATTGCAATATACTTTTGTATATAACCATTTTGGGCTAAAAGGCATTAGCTAATGTTGTTACATAGAATTTATTATCGCAGATTTAGTTTAGTTATACAATTCTTCAAAAACAGCCTGATATTCTGATGAACCACCCTGAGGCTACTTCAGCCCCACAGTGTATGCTCATAAAAGGCTAAAGCAGGATTATAGTGTCTCTGACCTTGAACACTGAAACACAAGCCCAGATTAAAAGTACAGGACATTCAGAGAGTTACATTCTGCACTTGCCAGGTGACAGCAGTTTCATGCACATGGGAAAATGAGAGGAAATTCACTGATGGAGGACTCATTACGCCCTATTCAATTCCAAAAGCAATAGAAATCTTGGCAGATACTTTGGTGCCTTATGAATATTTATGAGCCAGTTGTGATCACAGAAAATCTATGTTGAATTATGGAAAGATAATCTGCTTGCTGATTCAAGTATTGCCATGTACTTGCTAATAGTAGGATGATAAAAAGTAATTGCGATAATTTCTCATCTGAAACAAAGTGCCACATTTAAATATATTTATATATTATTACAGAGCCTGTAATGGGTAAATCAATATTCATGATCATGAATTAATGATATGTTTCCTTGTCTTTCCAGGAGGACTTCCACAAGTTTAAATCCTAAATAAAGGTGCAAGACGGGCTGTTAAAACAAAAGGGATCAGTATTAACAATCAACATGGAAACAAATGTGAAAATGTATCATGCCCCCTCACCTCTTTGACTAGGTGCCAGGTGAGGCCGTGATTGGTGGAGAACTCCAGGCGGACCTGAGTGTCAATGTGAGGGGAGGGCTCGCGGCCGCAGCCCATAACCAGTGAGAACTGAAGACTGTAGGATGCTCCAATCTGCATCGACTGAGTTTCTACGTAACGAATACTGGAGCCAGGGCTGGGCTCCCCAGAAAAACTAGAGAATAACATGAAGAAAGAGAAATAAAGTCATACAATAAAAGCAAAAACCTTTAAATGCTATTTCCAAATAATAATATAGTATATACATTTGCCTCAGAGCATTAAGTCTCCTACCTGAGAGTCCAGTCATGCTGACAGTAGGGCTGGACGTGGCCAAGGTAGAATCCAAGACTCTGTGTGACGTCCAGCACATTGCTGAAGTCAAGACTGATGGTGTTGAACAGCACAGAGGTCATGCTGATTTCATCCAGAGCCCACACATCGTGACTGCGGCCTGAATGGTACGGCTGCCACCAGCGGAACTGAATGCCAAACTTACGAGCACCGGCCGGGAGTTCAACTGACACGATCCTGGTCGGGGGGGGAAAGTGATGATTACACTGATTTAACACTGGATGGAAAGTTTGCTTGACGTAAGTAATGCATGCGCCATAAACACAACCCACAGATGTGAGAATAGTGGGGGTGCTATCCAAAAACGTTTAAGCTGAAATGAATCACGCAAGTTTACTGAACTGTGACTCAGACACTGACTTGGATCTAAATATTGGATTATAGCGTCCTGTTGGAAAATCTTAAATAGATTTGGACACAATGCAGATGGTCAATATAACTAGCATTAGTGAATACGTAATTAGTCTTTAGTTTGTTATTGCCAACTTTGTTTCCTCAAATAACTGTTTTCATATTTGCCAAGACAAATTTCACATACATGTGATAGAGGAAGACCCTGCTCTTGCATCTGCAGGTCAGATAGTTGTGTAAAACTTGACCCTGACTCACTGGCCCCCTTTGACCTTTCTTGTGGTGATGAAGAGCTCTGAGACCCGGCCTGCGCAGCTGGAACTCAGCCCACTTTGTCTTCATTACACATAGATGGCTCTAACTGGCTCAATGGGTCCCAGTGGCTTACACCTCCAGCACACCATTAGCAGCACAAATGTGTGTTAATGGAGTCCTAGTGTCTCTGTAGAATCACAAGGATGCGAGTGTGTTCACACAAACACACACACACTCTAGGCACTGGTGTTACCTTGGTTCATGGAAGCCTTGGTAAGGGTAGTGCTGCAGCAGCGTCCAGGTGATGCCGTTGTCTGAGGAGAAGTGCAGCAGGACTCCCTCTCCTGGCTGGTCTGGGGCCGGACATGAGCTCAGGGTGCTCCGGCTGCCCAGGCGAAGTGTAAACTGTAGGTATCTGCAGAGAATAAAAGAAAGAAAATTAAAGCAAAAGGACCCAGTAGGAGGGAGAAGAGGCGTTGCAGTAGCAGTTTGGATTAAAAAAACATGTGTAACATAAAAAAAGGAAATGAGAAACAGAAAGAGAAAAGGGCAGGTTGATTAATGACAAGAAGAAAAAGTAAGGTGACCAGGATTGTTCAGGAAGGAGAGGTGAGGGAGAAAGGGTAGACAAACAGACAGTCGAGCAGAGAGGAGGTGGGAGGGAGGTGGCAGGTTGATGGATGAGATGATTAAATGAATGAGGACAAAATTAGATGAGAAGAGGTGGAGGAAATGAAAGAGTAAAACGGGGAGAATAAGAGTCACAGATCACATCCATGTTTCCATGTTTACTGTACATGTAGCACAAATTGTTGTCCTTTAATGTGTTCCTCGGACACATTATCATCTAATGTAATATGTATTATAACACCCGTCATCGATCTCTGGCTGCTGCTCACCCCCCAGCTCTCTCTGTCCTTGGCTGAGCTGTGCTTTCAGTAGCGATGCAGTTTCCTCTTTCAGGCAGCTGTTCACTCAATCAGCCAGGAAACTGGCATTAAATATGGCCATCAGGTGGCACACTGAGCGCCGCAACAGGCATAATCAATCTAACACAGATGCCATATCTAACTTCACCGTTCCCTATCTATCTGTCTCCCTCACATTTTTATCCATCCCTTTCATTCCTCCTCTCATCTGCAGTCCCCCCCATGATCACAATCCATCTCCCCGCACAGGAACAGGAGTGTGAGGGAAAGAGGGATTGCTGGAGGAGGAGAGTGGATAGCTGACTGGCTGGAACATTTGGAGTATCAATCAGAAGTAAAGACACCTGATGAAGACAAGCCACGGTTTCACAAAGTAATCTACTGGTGGAAAGATTCCGTAGAATCAAAATCTGCTTGTGTGCATGTATCTTTATGTGAATGAAACAAAGTTTGTTCAAGTTTTTACATTCATGATCCTGTTCTCTATCAGCTCTTTTATTACCTGGCCTGGGAACTGTCTAGTGGAGCCGTAACCAAGTGTCTCCTGCTGTCTCTGTTGAAGACAAGGGCCTTTCCACTGGCCAGCACCCCACAGCCAAAGCTGACCTCAGCCCCGCGAAGTGAGGAGAAGCTGTGGTAGGAGGAGAGGCGAGGGCTGGAGAAACCCTCCGACAGGAAGGCAGGGAAGGTCTGGGAGGCGAGCTCACAGGCTGGACCACTGAAGCCTGGGTCACATCTGGGAGGTAAGGAGAGGAGAGGAGAAAAAGGTAGGACGAGACATTAAAAAAGAGTGAAGGTTATTAACAAGAAAAAGAAGACAGAGATAATGAAAATCCATTATAATACAATTTGATTGATTTTGAATGGTGATTGGCGCTGTAAGGCATTAGTTGGATAATGTGCCGACTCATTTCAAAAGGAGAGACATCAGATTTATTTGGTTTCATTTCAAACCTTTATTTAACCAGATTGGTCCCATTGAGATCATAGATCTCTTTTTCAAGGGAGACCTGGTTTAATAAAAGGCAGGTACTTACTTGCAGCCTGTGCGAGAACAATGTCCTCTCCCAGAGCAGAAACGAAGGCAGGCTGGACCAAGATACACTGGAACAAAAACAGGCATGGTTATTACATTTTCAAAAAGGGTATTTTTTCATGCATACTTAGCTGAGCTTTAATACAACTTTTGTGAAACCGGACACATCCTGTATTTAGTAGTTTGAGACCTAAAAGGGGTGATATCTGGGGCTTATTTGTCGGTACTATGATGTAACCTGTTTGTACAGTACTAACCATTATCTATGGCCCACATGTTGCCTGATCCAGAACCAGACTGTTTCCAGCGGAACCGTGTCGTGTCCGTCAGGGCAGCGTTGGGCAGAGGGATGGAGATTCTGGTCCACCTGGAAATACAAAATATGATATACCCACAGTGACTGCCCGATAATGATTCATACAAGCACAGACAAAAACATGCAGATGTGCTGAGTCAGTCATACCCGCTGTAGTTTTCAGAGGAGTAGACGGTGCTGTGAGGTAGATGGGGTCCGGCACAGAGCTCAGGCAGACACTCGGTGTGGAGCAGAGACCAGGAGCGACCCTGGTTGGTGGAGAACTCCATACTCACGCTAATGAAAAATAACAGAGAACATCTTATCTCAACATTTTAATTTCTTCAATGACTGAAGTGCGCTGAATGTAGATGAGATAAAAAGAAAGTAAATGATGTCTTCTGAGACTTCACTGTAAAGTCTCTCCTCTTTTATTAATAAGCACTCCACATTTTAAGCTTCAAATGAGTGCAAGAGTTTGAACCTTGAGGATTTAAATACCCAGAAGAAATCTTAACAAACTCTTTGAACTCACATTTCTTATTCTAAGGGACCAATTGAGTTCAGATTTCTCTAGATTAGAAGCATTAAAGGTGGGGTAGGTAAGTTTGAGAAACCGGCTCGAGATCGCTAGAATTTGAAAATACACAACCGGAGAAAATCTGCCACTTCCTTACAGAGCCCCTCCTCCAACACACACGAACGCGCACATGACCAATGAGGGCACGAGATAAGTTTGTGCACAGATGGAAGGCTGACAGGCAGGTAGGCCATCCAGTTATTTTAGCCGGGCCGGCTAAAATGATTGGTCGTGCTTTTTACAGTACTACGGCTTCCACAGATGGATTTTTTGTCAAAGCACTTAAGATATTCATTGCTATCGGGTTGTTAAGAGCATTCCATGGAATATAACAAAAAGTGTATTTCGAGCCGGTTTCTCAAACTTACCTACCCTACCTTTAAGACATTGTACCTTTAAGTTGCACCATTTGCCATTTTGGACACCAAAATAACCCAGTGAACCTACCTAGGCTGGTACACTTGGCGTGTTGGTCTCCTTTGTTGCTGCCCAATTTTGTGAGTTTTACTTAGAAATTGTCAATTATATTCACACAAAAGCACTGGCTAACCCAGTTTAGAAATGTGTCACACCTGTTGGCAGGCTGGTAGGAGCCACAACCGAGGTTGATGGAGAACTGGGCAACATGTGTGAGGGTGCCAGGCAGCACAGGAAGCAGCTGCATGAAGTCCACGGCCCACACATGACGGTTGGCACCACCATGTGACCGCTGCTCCAGGCAGAACTGGGTGACCGGTGTTTGTAGCTCAGTGGGTAGCGCCACCGAAACTACCGCAGGAGTCTAAGATGCAGGAAATGGACGACAGAATATAAAGATCAGACAATAGGAAAGATACTAATTAAAAATGTGTGAAAAAAGCTAATTTATTACAATAAAATAACCTAAAATTATGATACCTTTAAATTGCTCAATTTGTTTGTCAAAAAAACAAAGATATTTAGTTAACGCATTTACAAAGAATCATTAAAATAATCAGCATTTTTGCTTCAAAGTTACATATATGATGAATCAACTATCAAATGATCGCTGATTACAATTCTGTTAATCCTCTACAGTTATTCAGATCTAGTTGTAAATATATCAATCGAACATGGTGATGTGCTTGTTCAGCAGTTGAGCATGTTTCTGTTTATAACCAAATGACAGAACGACTGATCAAACCTATTTTACAAGCTATCAAAATCTATTCCAGAATTTCCTAAGAATACCACAAAAAAAACCTAAAAATCTACCGCTACCATATAAATGTTTTTTGTGTAACATGTTGTGCACGTCTCACCCTGTATGAAGAGTAAGTCAGGGTGTCAAGCACCATGCGCTCCCTCCGGCCTTCAGACCTTCCAAACAGAATCACGTCGTTCTCATGAGACTCTCCTGGATCACAGTCGCCACCACCTAAACACACACACACATGTATGCAAAAATATTGGTGAAAGCACAACGCAGAGCAGGGTCATGCTCACAATATTGTATTAAGTAAAGCTGTTGTTTAACCCAAATACATGTAACATGAATTGAGGATTTTCATACCCATGGTAAAGTAGAAGCGAAGGTTTCCATAAGACGTGGTGTCGAGGTAGGGGGTGCACACTCTCCTCCGTCCCTCCTTCTCAAACACGAGTGCTGACCCAGACTCGATCTCTCCACACTTGGTACCATAAACAGCTCCTTCTATGTCCCAGCTGAGAAAAAAACACAGGCAGGAGGGCTGGTTAGTAAGTAACACAAAATGTTTACGGCAAAATGCTATAAATGTATGTACTTAAAACAAGTGATACCAAATTTATGAGGCAAAACAGCATTAATCATTTAAATAAAAGCAACTCAAGCAATCATTCCACAAAGTGTATTGCTCATAAACACTTTTATTTCCTCATATTTTTCACAGTCAGAAAGTTAATGAGCTGAATAAAGTTTGAAAGAAACAATTGTTAATTTTTTAGGTTATTTTTAGTTAAAGATGGTTAGAAACACTTGAAAAAAACAATACAATGTTAATATATATAATTCATTATTCAATACATAAAAAGAGGCAACAAGCACATACATCTAGGGTAGGCAATTTGATTTATTTGTTATACATATTTAAATGTCTTTAAAGCTGGATAGCATCCAAAACTCAATGCTCTGGAAATAAATATTTGGCTGTCGCAGGACTGCAATATGCTTTAACGGTAGCCAAATATCAACCCCCCAAAGATGACTTCATTGACATTACAACACAGAGACACAGCAAACATAGGATGCAAACACTTTATAGATTGCATCTTTTGCACAGAATCTCCCTAGAGTAATACTAAATCAGTAACAGTAGATATACTTTAGACCTCACCTTTAAACAAACACACAATGCCAGGAATTCAGCATAAATCACCTGGAAGATGACTTACAAATACACACACCAACACACACTCACACGTGTGGACACATATTCCTGCGCAGTGGAGAGAGGATCCTCATTAGCGCTGACAGAAGTTGACTCAGTGTGTCAGCCCTCTCCTGTGTTCCTCTACCTTCCCTCTCACTTTCCTTCCCCCCTGTCCCTCTCTTTTTTCTGCCATGCAGCATATAAGCTGGTGTGTCTCTGTCACAGCCAGTATTGGGTTTAATGACACTTAGTGGAAAGTAGCATTGACACAAGAAAAAACTCTGCCGGCCTACGTAACACATGTGTCGGTCGATGACACCTGATGGGTGAGAGCTAGCATCCAGTGTAGCATGTTAGCATGCTGCAGGAGGTGTGATGGTGTGGGGCGACCATAGAGAGACCCTCCTGTTTAGGTCCTTCTCATTAATGGAAAAACATACTGACAGACCTGCTGCATGAGGCCTGTTAATTACTCTCTGGCAGGAACACTATCCATCCATTCTGACAGTGTTTCCTTGCTGTCTGCTGTCCAGGGTGTGTGTGTGGTGTGTGTGTGTGTGTGTGTGTGTGTGTGTGTGTGTGTGTGTGTGTGTGTGTGTGTGTGTGTGTGTGTGTGTGTGTCTCAGTCTAAACAGATGGACTGCTGTCTCCGTAGCAGTCAGAGGCATGGCTTTCACCTGTGTCAGCCCCCATGCTTGACTTAAACTTGTGCAACACGCTGCATGTCGCATGGGTTGACATATGAGAGGTGACAGGTGTGTCAAAGCACGTGCATGTATACACACACACACACAAACACACCCATTGCCTCAGATTTGGCTACCAAATACGGTTTTAGTTTATTAGCATTATGGCTGCGGAACAAACTCCTCCTCAGCATCAGGTCAGCTGAGCCAGAGACACATTTAAAAAAAACCTTCAACATAAATCTGTATAGAGCATTTTATTGTAGAACTTCAGTGTTATTTTGTTATTTGTAAATGTATTATTAAACTTACTTTGAGGGCGGACTTTCAAAGTCTTCCTCCCAGTAGCTCCTTCCCTCCTCACGATGCAGGTCAATGTCTTTGGTGGAGGCAAAGCTGTGGCCCACTCCCTCACCACCATGGAAGTACAGGGCATTGCCCTCGGACTGACAGGCGCGCTGGCCAATAAGAACACAGGTGTTAACAAATGCAACAGGTGCAATGCCTTTGAAAAAATCACTTGTAGATCGAAACACCCCTGTGGAAACGTTTAAGGCTGTCCATGACTAAATAAATATCTTTATCCATCTAATACTCGTATCACTATGTCAACAATAAACTAGTGTATTTAGTCAAAGTAGTACCAATAGTAGGTTCCACATATTGGCAAAAAGACCACATTAAATATTGTGTATGCAATAGATTTGCTCATTATTTCTTAAAATTCAACATAAAAAACATGAATAAGTTAAAGAAATTAATATGAAAATGAAGAACAAGAAAGCCTACTATTTCTCCCCCTTGCTCTAAGATTAAAAGCACCTCATGATTATGTTATTTACTCTGCTTTAACATAGCAGAGCACAAGTTGAACATGTGTCTTTCAATCAGCAGCAGAAGTTGTTTTGTTCATTGCACTTGTTATCAGGCTTTCTATAGTTTTTCTGACCATTTTGTGAGTGAAATCCACGTGTATAGGCGTGATGAATGTCCACAACTTTATCGCTGTACCTTAACTGTAGCTCCAGGGAAGAAGAGCCAGTTGCCTGTGTCAGGAGGGTCCAAGGTGTCCTCCATAAGGGGGGCTCTGTGGGCAGCGTTGACCAGCAGCACGTTGTCGAGCCCCCAGCAGGACTCATAGCCTTCGGGGCCTTGGGGAGCCTCCTGAGACCAGCGCAGACGAACACCATCAGACTTGGAGTGATGGGGAAGGGGCAGCAGGTGGACGACTGTGCTGCTGTTGGTAGGGGCTCTACAGGAAATGAAATAACATTAGGTGTCTGTGTTTATGTAATTAAATGTTACATGTTTATGCATTTAATCCTCATCATTAATCATTAAAATAAGGCTGAAATAGCCACATATGGAGAGGCACTGCATGTCCTTATGGTGGAGTGAAAATGAAAGAGAGAAGCAGGATTCAAAAAGTTAAATAATCAGAATTTGATTTACGTGTTGTTTCTGTGTCCACAAAAACGATACCATGAACTTACTGCAGCTACATATGGTAGTTAGAAGACTGTACCATTACATGTTGTCTCTGTTTGAGAGCTAACCAGACAGAGGGAGGGATATAGGGTTAAAAAACAGGGGATCATAGAGAAACGAACAGGATGACAAATTGAGAGGGGGAGGTGTGACCGAGAAAAAAAAAAAAGAGAGGACGGGTGTTCATGACAGATGGAAGGACTGTGGGATGGATGATGAGGAAGGAAGGAGAGGAGAGAGATAGAGACCTGATCTTCTCCAGTGTGATCCAGTCATCGGAGGTGTTGCCGTTACCACTTAGGCTGTATGACACAGTGATGCTGGGGTCTGAGTAACTGAACCGGCAGGATCCTGAGCCTGGGGAATACGAACACACACAGAGGACAGACATATATGATGGTTAACACTCCTGTTGAGGGAACAAATACACTAGTTTCCTTTTTTCCACATTTGAATTTTATCAGCGGGGCAATGATCCTTAGTACGCCCTGAGGGGCAGCCGGGCCTGATGGCTTCTTCTGACTGATGATCCCACATTCCCCCCTTAGCCGAGTGGAAAATTATGTGTAAATGGTGTCCTGGTGGAGCTAAGTGATCAGCAGCCTAACAGGGCTGAGAGAAGTTCGGAGTCGGTATGCAGGAGTATTGCAGAGATGATTGGATTTGCAAACCATCAATAAACCAATTGTAGTGAGCGAAAATCACTGTTCTGTAAAACCATACATTTAATAAAAAAACTCTCCCAACAGTTTTAGTTTTACTGAATACTTCAGTATGTTATTTATGTCACTTAGTTATTTTAAACTGCTGCTAAAAAAATGAAAGCCATAGTTTTGTACTTATTTTGTATTTTCTTTTTTTTTATCATTGATTGCCTTTTTTACCTGCTATGCCACTTTTGCTTTAACTCTTTACATTTCCCCGCTGTTGGACTAATAAAATAATTCTGATCTGATTCTATTCTGATCTGATGAAGGACCAAAGATTCTATAAGCCGCCTACAGCCTGATACTGTTAGTGCATGTTTGTAAGCTTATATTTTTGTATATTTCCGCTTGACAACATTTTTATGGGGTCATCTATTTTTGCGCCTTTAAAATGCAGGTTTGTGTGGGAGCTTTGGGAGTTAGCTGGGTCAAAGGTTGCTAATGCATGAAGCCGGCTAACCCCCATCGCCCAACCTTTCCCTCTTCCCTCCCCCTCTCCATACCCCCCATCGTGTGCAGCATCAATGTCCTGCCGTGCTGCTCCATCCCGACAGAATACAGCCGTGCCTTTACACTGCTCTACTGAACTGCCCCATACATAAGAATGACTGCATCACAAACTCATATTAATGTCCTGCCAACCGGAGCACAACCAGACAGAACATATAAAGAGACATACAGAAAGGGTATGTCTCAGGACATTATTGTTCGAAATGTACACTTATTTCCTCTCAGTCTTGTTCCCATGAGAATTGGTGGATGCATGTAATGGACATGAAAAATACAACACGTCTAAAAACTCTGCCATGGCCTTCTGGTGTCTTTCCAGAATACTATCAATCATTCATCATTGTGAGAGAAGAGCAAGAAACACAGAACTATATTATGTACCAGTTGGCTTCCTGACATGTTACAGGGCAAAACCTGCCTATTTCTCGAGGTTGACAAAGTTATCTATTGTCCTGGCTGTGAAACACTTTCTCACTCAAGGCTAAAGTATTTGAACAGAGTTAAAAAGGTCTCCCACATAAGCCTGTCATACAACATCTGTCTGCATCTGTATTGCCTTGCTTCAGGAGATTTGATACTTACCAAGGGCAAACTGCAGGACTGAGGCTGTGCTGGTGTTGAGAGGTACCGTAGTCTGGGGAAGAATCACAAGGAAGTTTAGTATATCCACCATTAAAAATCAAAAATCAAAATTATAAATAAATATGAGCTGCTGCAACACCAAGCTTTAAAGCTTTGTTTCCCTGATGTTCTATTTGTATACTTGGTTAAGTCTACCGAATGTAACAATGAGGTCATGTGTTTTAAAATATATATATATTTCCACATGAACAAGACTGAAGAAAGGGTGACAACTTAACCATTTGAGATGAGCAGTGGCGCCGTAAGGGGGTGAAAAGTTAGGACGATTCTAAGGGCCCGTGACTGACAGGGGCCCAAACAATTTTAGAACATTAAAGGTGGGGTAGGTAAGTTTGAGAAACCGGCTCGAGGTACACTTTTTGTTATATTCCATGGAATGCTCTTAACATCCCGATAGCAATGAATATCTTAAGTGCTTTGACAAAAAATCCATAAAAAAATGTCATCTGTGGAAGCCGTAGTACTGTAAAAAGCACGACCAATCATTTTAGCCGGCCCGGCTAAAATAACTGGATGGCCTACCTGCCTGTCAGCCTTCCATCTGTGCACAAACTTATCTCGTGCCCTCATCGGTCATGTGCACGTTCGTGTGTGTTGGAGGAGGGGCTCTGTAAGGAAGTGGCAGATTTTCTCCGGTTGTGTATTTTCAAATTCTACGCACTCGAGCTGATTTCTCCGAAATTACCTACCCCACCTTTAAGGAAAAAATGTTTAAGTAACCAATGTGATTATCTTTTCATGGGGCCCAAAATCCCTGGCGGCGCCCCTGGAGGTGAGTAGAACATAAAAACAAAAATGGGCCATGAGGAATCTTTATAAAGTGTGTTCATGAGTACTATGTGTGCGTCTGAGAGAGACAGCAATTGAAGTAAACGATAGGCTGTGTGTACGAGAATTGATGTCCTCATTGTTGATCATTGTTGGTTTAAGACTATCTATGCGTAAATGTTTCTGTTTTCCCCAGTGTGCGCTTGACAGTAGAGCTGCCAGGCATCAAGCATTTGGAGCAGTGACAGACAAAGCAACTGTTTATCAGAGAAGTAAATACAATAATGAGGCACTAACTATTCTCTGCCGCTCACTGGCTTTAATCTCTTACAACAGAACAATGCTTCTAAATCAATTTTGTTGTGATAGAAAAAGGGCATGAAAAGGTAGCAATTATGAGCTGATGTGTTGGCATTATGTGTGCATGTGCTAAACTGTCAGGCAGTAGGCTGAAACTACTGTAAAATGAACATGGTATAATACTACGTTCTTTGTGCCTCTTCTGGTTTATTAAAAGGCTATTATTAAAGTGCAGAAATAGTTTGAGTTAAAGTTGTGAGATGACCAAAATAAAGCAGCAATAGATACAAATGTATAACCTGCCGACGATATTATGAAGATAAACAAATCATGAGATACATGAAGTTACTTGTGTATACATGCAAAAAGCAATATAAGTTATTCACTAATTTAATCTGGATATGCTTTTATATGGTTGCCTTTAGTCGTTTTTGGTTTAAAGGGGACCTATCATGCAAAATGCACTTTTGTACATCTTTTATACAGTACATGAATATGTGTCCCCGGTGTTCCAGGGAACTCACCAAGTGTCAGAAAACACAACCCTCTCTATTTTCCTCCATACCCAAATCTCTAAAAAAGGGGCTGCAACGGATCTGATCAAAACTGATCCAGATTTGAACACTGTCCTGACGTCAGGACGGTGGCGCTACGGCTATTGAGCCAACTCCACCAATCAGGAGGAGACAGCCACGGCCATTGCCGTTCGAAAGCGCTGGAGACGCTGTAGTACATATGCCAGGCCAGTAGATGGTGCTGTTCTCACAGAATCAGCCCTTGCAAAAACAGAGCTAACATTTTTCAAATTGAGCAAAATGAGGCATGGCTAAAATGCATGATCTGTTTGGTATTTTGAAAAAAAAAAAGTATAAATATGCCTTATATAGGTATGGTCCTACACTATATTATTCAAATATAGCATGATAGGTCCACTTTAAGGTAGAACTACTCGGATACATTTGGGCACATTTAGTTCAAGGTTCTTTATTTGTCATACGAACATAGCTACAGAGTAGTTATGTCGATGAAAATCTTAGGTCACAGGCTTCTCCAACAGTGCAACACAATAATACTGAAAAACAGAAAAATATAGTGACATATAGTCACATCTAACATAACATACATGTACGCAACTGCAAGTGTGATATTGTTTTATCTAAGCTTGCTTTTGCTCACCAATGCACATACCCATTTTGGATATTTTAGCACTTGAGATCAAAGGAAAAGATAATAGTAAATTAAATAATGTGTTCATTGTTTGTTGATTCATTTTAATAGCTTAGAGAAATGTGTTGATGCTCATCTGTGTTAGAAAGGCGCAACATTTGTAGAAGTCTCAGAAGAGTTCATAGAGATTCTACTGTGGTCACAGCTAGTGTGCTGTGATTCACTCTAGCTGTGGTTGTGGCTACTGCGTGGTTTGTCGGATGTAAGGTCAATGGGCTGTAAAATGTAGAGTGGTGACAGTGTGGTCAAACATGGCAGTTACCAGCTCTCGTTCTCCTAAGGGCTCACAGAAAGTGACCGCTCTGCCGTGCATCAGTACACCACACTGCTCTCCGACCTCACAGTTACTGCAATCAGACCTGTGAGGAGAGGAGAGGAGAGGAGAGGAGAGGAGAGGACAGGAGAGGACAGGAGAGGAAACTGAGTTATAACAAAAGCAACAAAGGGAGACCACCGAAGATTCAAAGTGAAAAAGATTGCGCTGTAAGATTACAAGAGGAGTCATAACCTCTTCACCTACCAGATGCTCGGGTCCAGCTCTCCTTGGAGGTTGGAGTCAAAGTCGTCACGCAGCACAGCATGTTTGCCATGGAGCTCCACTATACACACACACACACACACACACACACACACACACACACACACACACACACACACACACACACACACACACACACACACACACACACACACACACACACACACACACACACACACACACACACACACACACACACACCACACACACACACACACACACACACACACACACCATATGCTCACAGTTAGACACCGTCTGTATGACACTTTGTCCTTTCATGTTTTAATTACCTTTGTGATTATAATATCAACAGCATGTCATGAAAAGTAGACTCACCAAGACTGGGTCTCAATGGGGACTCGGTTGGAGCTGAAACAGACGGAGAAGAAGAGAGTAACAAGTTATAAAGTGGCATCATCTTGAAAGTACTTTACAGGTATGATCAGATGTCTCTGATGCCAGATCAAGAGCTTTAGAAGATGTATGGGCTTTTATGATAGTATATCAACAAAAGTAAATGTGGTGACTACAGGTACAAAGACTTTTCATATCTGTGCCGTTTTGCATTGTTATTTACATTGAAAAAAGTGTACGGAAATGGGCCTATTCTCAACTCCTGTCTGAGTGAAACAAACTTTCTCTGTGTCCTGGCTGCAGTCTCCTTAATTCCTTTCAATAATGAAAGGCTGGGGCGGCCATGATTAACGGTTCAATGCCAATTAACCGCCATCCACCCCAGAGGCGCCAGTGTGCCGTAATCTGTGGCCACCGACGAGCTAACACACTCAACCATCAATCTCTCCCAGGGGATGCACAGCTCTGAGAGGAGGGAGGTGAATGCAGCGGGGATAGAGAGTGTTAAGACTTAATGAATCTAACATGGGTTTCAAAAAATAAATAATCACTGGCTCTGATTCAATCGCTGAGAACACTTAATAAAATACAGTCTGCATTCACATTTTAGAAAAATGCAATACATTTGCTGAGCATTTGGTGTGACGTTTGAGCTGGAGAAGATGGAGGAGTTCTTACATTGTGAGGTTTAAAACTTAAAACGTCAAACTGAGGACATTGTAACAAAAAAATGATTGCTTCAGAAATTGAGAACTGCTGTGTTTTTAAGATTCAGCTACTGAAAACACAAAATAAAATGCAAGTTGCACAACTTTGATTTATCTTGTCAAGCACATTTCGGAAGATTCTTTTGAATGGCCGTATTAGAGAATTTGAGTTTAACCTTGTTTCATGATCATCCACTGTAGAGCGGCAACGTTAACCTTAGTGAACGTGTCACCCTTCAATCCCTTTGAGCTTCTTTGCTCTGCTCTGATTTTTTTCTTAAATCAGCCGTACTCCAGACAGAATAGAGGGATAATCTGTCCCACTATTCTCCATCAGGGATGAGTCTGCCCACCTGATAACACACACTAAGATAACACAGGGAGGACTCAATCAAAGTTTCGTTTCAAGTTACTTAAGACTTTCCTTTAAACCTTACAGCAGTTCTAACATTTCTCTGAGAGAGGGGCTTACAGTTAGGAAAGTCCACCTAAAACCCACTTATAAACAACGGAATCTGAATCAAATGAGGAACGGATTATCCCCAAAAAAGGTTTCTCATTATCGTAATGGCTCTGCAAATGTCTTTACTTGGAGCTCAAGCCTTACTTTCGTTAGCTGCCCTATTTTCTTCCTATTTGATCCGAATGCCGGGCACTTTGGAAATGGATTTACTATTCACAGAGCGCTGGTAAAGTTTCATGCTGACGGCAGAAGTTGGCGTCTTAGCTGCCTGTGACAGAGCTGGGCGGTTCAGTAGCTGCGAGGTGGGCCCTGATGCTCAGCTCCATGGCTGGAGCTCGGGCTCCACGATGAAGCCCATTAAAAGCAGATCAAAGGGGCCTCCTTCCTCCCTCTCTTGCTCTCCCTTCCTCACCCCCTAATCCCCAAATGTCTGCTGATTTAAAACATGTTTAGAGGAGCTATCAATCCCAGCATGGGGAACTCTCTAATGTTTCTTGCACCTTATTATCATTCCTATTAGGGCATAACACAAATGTAATTCAGATGTGTGCTCATTTGACATGTGTTCATGTTGAATATTCAACCTGAAAAGAGCATGCACTAAAACCCCATTGCTGGTAATCCACCCTCTTAAACTGACACACAGTAATAAATGCTTGGTTGGTATTCTGCTCTCTAAAGTCTCTCTCTTAAACAAGCCTGTCTAAATCGTTCTCAGTCTTCCTAGTGAGGCCATTTGGCTGGAGAAAGGCCCACAAGATTTCTTTTTGGGTGGATAATCCCTTCAAGCTTCCAAAAAGGCCTCATTTACAGTTTTCTTTCTCCATGCTTCATCACGCTCTCCTGCTGTCTTTCTCACTTCCTTTCTATCCCAATCTCTCCCTCCTGCCCAACCCTCCATCCGCACCCATTCTGTCTCTCTCTGCCTAACCCTCCGCACATCGGGAGCAGACAGTGGCGCTCATTTCACTTGGATTAATCCCCTCTCACTTTCTTAAAGACTTCAATTACCGCCTCCTCTATTTGCGGCTCATCTCTGCTAATGCCTGTATCTCCCTGGCCAGGGCTTATACTCATAGGCATGCAGAGGGACGCGAACATACGCGCACACACACACACACTCTGCTTTTCCTTCCACAACTGACCCACGGCCGCACACATATAAACAGGGGCAACAAAAACGAGGGGTTTCTCAAAAAAACTGCACCGAAATTGGAGGGTGCTGATGAACAGGGTTGGGGGGGGATACAAGGGGGGGACGAAATGAGCCTAAGCTTTGGCAGACTCAGACATCTCGGCACAAAGAGCGCAGGGCACAAGTCATGTTAAATCTTCTCCCCCTCTCCTCTCCATCTTCCAGCTCTAATCTCCTCTCGCTCCTCAAACTGCACCCACTCTTCCAATCTCCCTTGTTCTCGTCTCGTTTGCTAGTTTTTCCCCCTCGTCTGACTCACATCCTTGACGGCCTGAACTGCGTTTGAAGTTGAACTTGCTCCCGACTAACTGGCGGTTGCAATTACTGACTCACCAGGACGCAGGATGCTGTTGTTTTTCATTTTTACAATGACTAGAAAGAAATGGTTTCTCCAAGGTCAGATTGCTGCCACTTCAATCCACTCAGCGCAAACCAGAGTCTTTGTGTGGGCTTGGCATCATTACAATAATCATAGGTGAGAGGAGAGCGGCAAAGAAGAAAGACTCACTACTATTTTCCAATATCCGTGTTACTTTTTACGACAGTGTTTTGAAAGGTTGGATGGAAGGAAAAGGGTATGTTTGTCTTCACAATACAGAGTGTGTTGAACATGAGGAAATGCTTATTTAGCACGCATTGTGCTTTGTCTTTATCTCTTTGGAAAACATCTACAGGCTCTCAATCTATTCCAGATTGTGGGAAGCACAGCGTATATTCTTCCTTTTATTTGTTATTTCAACAATAAACAAAAAAGCAAAATAGGAATATGTCTACTTCTCTGTGTAAAGAGAAAAGTAAGAGAGAAAGGAAATAATTGAGAAGCGAATGGAAGGGAAGACAGTTTAATAGGGGAAGAGATATAGACTAGATAGCGAGGTCTCAAGGTTTCTTGCTGGGGAGCCATGAGGGATGGCAGTGCAGCCGGCGCTCAGCCAGGCGAGCAGGCTGGCTGGCAGACTGGGTGGGTGGCGAGGAGGTGGGAGAGGGGAGGCCACCCGTCCCTGCTCTGCTGCGCTGTGATCCAGCGTCCCTCAGGGAGCAGTGGCCTGTTTGAGTTATATGTCCCTTTAATAATCCATCTGGGGTGCAGTGCAGTCGGCCAGGCCCATAAACACCTGATTTATTCCCTCGCTGGAAATGAGGGGACCTGGCGATAGCGAGCAGAAAGCAGGGGCTGCTGGCCCTGCTGTCAGGAGATAGAGCTGATGGACGGCCTGCAGCGCCATCGAACACCCACAACCACTCCACCCTCCAGCACAGAGCTCCGTCCCCTAGCCCACCCCTACCTCTCCTCGTTGTCCGCCTGAGCATAATAAGTATTTTCATGGTCGCTCAGTAGGAGCGGAAACGTACTTCTGTTTCATCCTCCTGCCTGTCTGTTTGCATTCTTGCAGTCGTTTAAAACTGTGGTGGTAATTTACATTTTGTCGCATCATGCTTTAACACATTTCGAGGAGCCTGTCCAAACAATTTTGCAATGCGCTGATTGGTGCCACGCACTACTCTGTTGCGTTGTGCATTTCATTCGGTTGCAGCAGTATTTGTCAGACACCCATTAGTGGTGTCTTCTGAATCCACAAGTAGGAACAAATATGGGCAGTTTTTCTTTGCTGGTTCTGAATAGAGTAATGGGGTGTTGTCAAAGCAGACTGGGAGGATGCATCTAACATTTAACGAAGCAGAGGGGGAGCAGTTTGTCTGGGACCAGGCATGCCCAAAATTGCTTAAGGGAAGCAGAGTGGAAACGATAAAACAAACACTTGTCTCAGTAAACTTTCAGGAAGGCTTTCTGTTACTTAGAGCAAAGTGCTGCATGTCAGATGTACCACAGTGAGTTAAAGGATTATACCTTTCCTCTTCTTTCTTTCTTCTTAACTCTCTTATTAACATGATCATGACCATCTCTTGATGTATCATGCTAAGTTCATTCACCCTCTAATGTTACCCTCCTCCAGGCTAATCTGTCACAACTCTTCAGCCTGGCTGATCAGCCCTGATTGCCTACTTATTTGAGCAGCCTGCCCTCTGTTTCTCTCCCTCTATTCCTTTCCTTTCTGTTTCCCTCCTTCCCTTTGTATCCTCTATGGATCATAACCCTGCTTTAGATAGCTTTCATTTCCCCAACCTTTCAAAGCTTGAGTCTTAAAGCACATGAACTTCTGAAGTGGCTTGAGCTGGCCCCCGTATCTTTGATTCCACTTTGAATGCTAATGCCTAGATTTGAAGTAACTTTGCTCAAAGCAGCTTGCACCCTCGCTGCAGCTGAAGTTGAGACAGTAGCCTATTTGATCCTGCAGAAAGGAAACAGTCTACAGTCATCTACCTCACCCACTAGTAAGTCTGACTTTGCTGAGGAAACTAACACAATAAACATGGTCTATATTTCGTTTTCACCAGGTTTCAACAGGTTGTTTCTTAGTGTGTGTGTTTGCATCACACTTCTCTTTGCAGTTACACCGTTTTAATGCACCACAGCCAAGTTTGTTTCATGTTTTCATGTGTTCCCTGCATATTCCATTTTCATGTTTTTTTGTAATCTGCACAGCTCTTTTGAAGTTATATTTTGGCTTGGAAAGAGAAAAAGGAACTGACTACGGTGAGTTAGATCACGGTGGAGGAGAAAAATGAAACCTATTTCAAACAATCCACAAGAAAGAAGAAATCATCAGACCCATTTCTGCTTCCTTCTTTCTCTCGGTCTCCTTTCGCCTCGTGTTGCCCACGGCATGTTCGTGTGTCATTTGTTATTCAAATTTCCTGGCGTATAGTTCAGCAACAGAAAGAGCATTGCATTTTTGGCCTTCAAAGAAAATAGCCTACAACAAGGTCGGCCCCCCGCTCCCATCTACTCTTTTGTTAATGATGTTTAATCACTCCACCACCTCTTTTTAACCCCTTCAAATCACCTGCAATTTATGACCTTCAAGATGCTCATTACTAGTATCTTTTCATCCCACCATATTTGTCCTTCTATCCCCCATCTGTCCTTCAGCATTTAGACAGAAACTGTGATTACTAAAAGAAGTAATTTATAGCTCTACATAGGCTTATCACTTTCACCACCCCACCTGTCCAGCTTCTGATACCTTCTCTGCAGATGATATTTGTTGTTACATTATTTCTGTCTGCTCCTATTCACAACTTGTCCCCTCCCCGGCCATGTAAGGTCGAAATCTCTGCTTCCAAGCTTGTCTGCTGTGAGTAGCTGTGTGTACGAGTTATCCTGCAGGGCCTTGGCATGAGACAACCAAGAGACTGTTGTTGGCTGAAGATAGTTCGGTTGCAGAGGGAGAAGACTGGGGCAGTGTGTCAGCGGCGGTGAGAGGATGAGCTCTCGGCAAGGAGACGGAGGAGAGTCGCCTGGTCGCTCTCTCTCTCTCTCTCTGTCACTCTTCCAGGCCTGACTGAGGGCTCTCTGCCCCATCTTCTCCAAGTGGCACTGAGCCATTAAGTTGTGCACTCTCTTCCTGGCATGTGCTACGATAATCGACAGTGTCTCAAATGAACTGCTGAGGGACACACTTGTTATGAAGAGTCTTTAGAGACTTGCCACAGAGGTTGTTGTTTTAAAAAAATAAATAAAGACCATGTCGAAAAGCAAACATGTTGTGGTTTTCCCCCTGAAACCGTTAGTGAAAAGACCCCAACAGCAGTCAGTGTACTTCTCTACTTTCAGCCTTTGAGTCACATTTGATCTACAAGGAGTAGTTCTTGAGTAAAGGGGAGGCTTCTTTTCTGTAAACAAGCAATTATACACACTCAGCATGCAGAGTGGTGCTGCACTGTCTGTCAATAGCTACTTAGGGCTGTCACTGAAAGTGGATGTAAGAAGTGTCGGCCATAAAGCGTAAATCTCCGGCAGAGAGAGTGAGGGGGAAAAAGCGGAGTTTAGCATAAGCTGAAATTAAGCTGGCAATATAGGACATCCAAATATCTCTGGCTGTGGCTGCATCATTAGGCAGAAAGAGAGCCAGGAAGCGCTGCAATGCCACCGTCATTAAGAAGCAGCATATCAACCATTTTCTGTCATCCATATGCTGACATCTGTGCATATGATGGACAGTAATGGGAAGTGAGAAGGGGGTATGGTATGTATACATGTCGGTGCACATGTGTCCTTCAACATATATGTCTATTCTCGTATGAATATCTGCCTGATGGTGCAGTATATGCACATTTCTCTGTCATTAAGGGGGAAGAGGCGTGCATGTGTGTGTCGTCTGTGCTGATGCTACTCACCTCCCTGCTCACAGAGCTGCTGGGCCAGAGCATCCTTAAACAGGATCTGTCCTCTATGTGTTGCTGTGGCTCTGGGAGAAAGAACGAGAAAGAGAAAACGATCATTAAGACTAACAGCGCTAAGGACACAATGTAATGGTGTGTCTGATCAATCGGCACAGATGGCATCGTTTTCAACTAAACCAAAATGTGTTAAAGCAATCTCCATAATAAGGACATTTTTGACATGAGGTGACTTTGATTTAAAAACAACAACAACAACAAACGAGCTTCTAAAGGCTACATTTGCACATGTAGGATAGGATCATATTTTGATGTGAATGACAGACATTTAAAAAATAGCAACAGCGAGCATTTAACCGGTGAACAAAGTTAGTGGTCTTGTTTATTTGACTATAAAGAAAGTAATTTTCATTTGAATATCCATGTGTTGACAGGGAGTTTACTCAAAACCAACATATTTTCTTCTCATACCTATCTGCCATGCTGTTCTCTTGCATGTCAGTGTAAATGTAACTGTATGTTGCGTGCTGAATGTACAGAATGTAATATACATTTACTCCCAATGGCTTTGAAATGCATAATTCATTGAAACTTGAGAGATCTTTAAATATACAGAGACTATAATGGCTCGTTGTGCAGTGGCATCTTTTACACAGACGCAAATAGTGTTCTACTGTACTCGATCATCATATCATATGTAGGAGGAGATTCTTGTTTCAAATAGAATTATATTGGTAAAGATGCACACCAATAAACCTGCAAAACATTCAGACCTGTTAATAATAACAACAACCAAAATACTAAACGTATAATCATAATAGCAATAACAGCGCAGTTGTTATAATGTCTATGTATGTATTAGTGAATAGCAGTAAAATAATAAAGTGTGAACGCCAGAAAAGAAAGTATCCCATAACTCTAACCAAGGGGGAGATTGGGTGGATGTGAGTTTGATATTAGCTGCAATTTTCAGAAAGTCCTTGAAATGGGTTGTTGAGGGAAAATTGTACAGTTTTACAGCCTCAAAGCCCTTTGTAGCTCCCTATAGTCAGTGGCGGCAGCAAAAATTGGATTTGTAGCGGCCTCATGAAGGAAAGTTCTGTACGAGGTGAGACAACACCACATTGTTAGATGGCTAGTAAAAGCCGTATTACACCTCGCCCACAGTATAACCTGTATTTCCCCCCATTATACACAGAGGGAAACAAGTGGAGTGGGAGTGAAGTCTAAAACATACAATTTAGAGGACACATATCTGACATGTCTTCTCATTGACCGCTTGAAGTATTGTCTGGCACTCAAGAAATTCTCATGTTGTAATTTGGCTTTAACATCCACACACTATGCGTGCCACCCTCATACAGTGAGAAAGTCCCTTCAAGGAGCACGTATGGAAATAAAAGGCCTCTTTTCTCGGCCGCTGCCATGTAAGGACATGTTGTCTCAGTGTTCAGGGTATTCCCAGGATCCAGAAGCATTACGCAACATTTCCTTTCAATCGAAGTCAAAACCAATAAAGTAGAGCTCTGAGTAACCTTAATGAGATTTCAAATTCTCTATACGTCAAACTTAATGGGAGCGATTCAGCGAGTTGTGTGAGGTGCCACACCCAGTCAATATATTGAACATTACAACACAGACTGAGAAGAGAAAGAGAGGATTATAAATAAGCTTATGGGGCGTACACAATATAATGGCTGCCTGAGTCAGTGAGCCCCACATCCATTTTGCAGACTTTCTTCTTCTCCCGCTTCATTTCTGTTTCTTTCTCTACAGTCCCATGTGGATTTAGCCTTGCACGTCCCAGCTCCACCCCACCTACCATTGCAGACTCAGGCCTTTCATGGGTGCCAAGGCATTTACACGTTCATCTCAGCTCATGAATAATGAACAGGCCCTCATCAATTAGTAAAGAGCTCTTGTGGCTCTGCAGAGCTGGGGAGAAAACATACTTAATTACACTCATATTTCAGAATTGGGTGAAAACTAATTTGAGTTTGGTATTTATGAATAAAAGATGGTGCGCAACGAACAGCGGGTGGTGATGTAGGAACAAGGTCCTTAAATATTTACTAAACACAGTCTTAGCTCAAGTTCACTAAACAGATTATGTTAAGTGCCCGCGGGGACAGGTGGCTCTGTCAAAGAGCGCGCACACACACGCACACGCACGAACGCACGCACACACGCCATACCAAATGATGCAAATACTCCACAGTAAAGGTTGTGCATTTCAGTTTAAAAGTATCAAACAAATGTACTCTTAGCAACAAACATAATAGGACTTAATATTCAGCAGTATGGCCCCTGTTGAACTTATGTTATTGAAGAATTATAATATATTTTTATTCAATTTAATAATGCATAAAATCGTACCAAACATTTACATTCTGTTGTTAATTGAGGTGGAGCCAGGTTAAAGTATTTCAGACTGTTGGGCTGTTTCATCTTTTACAATGCATCACATTTTCAGTTTATAAAATCTGAATCCTAAACAGCATGTAAATGTAGTGGAGTAAAAACATAACTCATAATATTAAAATAACTACATTTTGACATAAAAACAAATTACAGTACACTTATGCAGAAGTGTCCTCCAGAAGATCTTGTTGTCCCTCCTTCTAATAAATACAAAGGCATTTACAAAACAATGACAGAAGAGTAAATTCAGTCGTAAATTGTACTTTTCCTTTGAAGTGTGCGTATGTTTGAGTAGTCCGACTATGTGTGACTTAATAACGTGTATGTACTTAAAGCAGTAGCCAGGAGAGGGCATTTAGTCTGAGCCGGAGAGTGTGTGATCAGCGCAGCGCGACGCAGCGTCTGTCCTGCCGTCACACTCCAGCGGCTCCTCAGCGTGTGTCTCTCATTACCATCTCTGCTCTGGGAGCCACACACACACACACACGCACACAAAGAACAGCACTGATACACACAAAACATGTATTGAACATCTAAATATTAATTTGACTTTCTTTGGGGGGGGGGGGAAAGCAATTAAGGCCCTAAACGTGTTGGTGTTTTTTTTTTTTTCTCTTCCTCTCTCCCTACTCTGATTCAAACGAGGGATCATTTATCTTGTGAAAATAAGTGTCATCCGCTCCCCTCTCATTAGTGTAGAGGAGCACATATGAGGGATGGGAAAGAGAGAGAGGGATTGAAGAAGATGAGGGAAAAAGGGGAAGATTTGAGTGAGAAATATGGATACATGGAGGGGGAAGGGAGAGGGCGGGGGTGGGGATTTGGTCAGTGGAAATAGAGATGGGGGTTAGATGGCGTTGTCTTTCAAAGTCCACAATCTGCTGTCAGAAAAAGCCCACACACACACACACACACACACACACACACACACACACACACACACACACACACACACACACACACACACACACACACACACACACACACACACACACACACACACACACATGAGCTTTAACATGTATGCAGATGGACAGGCTGTCACTCAAAGAGCTCCCAAAAGGGCCTGGAGTGGGTAATTACCAAGCATGTCTTCCATGTTAGATTACATGTTGCTGTCGGCCATAAGCATCCCTCAGGAGCCAGTTTGACAGCTCCCTGCTAACCACACACACACACACACACACACACACACACACACACACACACACACACACACACACACACACACACACACACACACACACACACACACACACACACACACACACACACACACACACACACACACTCACACACACACTCTCACACACACACTCTCACACACACCACACAGCGGGGAACACTGACGGCTAATTTACCCTAAAGCTATATACAGTGAATGCGGTTAAATGCAATCTTAAAGATATACACTGTATTTTGACTAGACCAAAATACCAACTTTTATAAAAAATGTTTACACAATGCTGGTAATAAAATAGTCTCCATCCATAAAAACTATTATATCTGAAGGAGGAGAACACACACGCTGCTTTACTCTTATTCATTCATTAGACATCTCTCACATCCCGATCTTTAAATCCCAATTAAAAGCAAATCTTCTCTCCCAGCTCACTCTGCTTGTTTGTAATCATGATTAATATGAGGAGTTTATGTGGGGTGCAGTTTCAGTCGCCAGCACTGATTTGTTGCATTGGGACCTAGCCCTTTAAATAATACACTCTAATTGGTTGATTTATCTTCCGCTTTGAGGACCAGCTGTGGAACAGCAATCAGACACAACAAGAAACAGAATGGAGAGGCAGGAGATGGAGAAGTGAAGAAAGGACAATGAGAGAGGAAAGACTCAGAGAGAAAACAAGAGTCCACTGCTTCAGTGATAGAAAATAATATACTTTATTGTCTAGCCGGGGCAGGAGAATTATATTTTGTATTTATCTCCAGAAATCCACTGATCATTTAAGAGCTTTTAATCAAATGTGTAGAATTTCTTGATATTTCCATGCCAAACGGGGCCTGGGAAGGAGTCAGTGGCTTTGTGGAATCACATTACCTCGTCCCCGCACCACCCCTCCCTCTGCTCCTAAATTAATTAATTGAAAAAAGCCTCTTGGAGAACATGCACATTTAATGAAGCTCCACAGAGGAGGGATTTGGGAGTTGTTTGGCAAATGACCTGCTTGTTAGCACAGGGTCACAGAGCTACGGCTCCAAATACAGCCAGAAGAAGCACAGTAACTGCTCAGCATACAGCCAGGAAGAGCAACTGACCTTGAGTGCAGTCAGTGGGTAATAATTAGGGGGATTAGGAACACAAGGGCAGTTAGGCATAAATATGTAAATAATAAAAAGAGAGCTGGTTCTTAAAAAGCATTTGATGTAGTATTAAACCCAGCTTCAAAAAATAGATATATGAGAAAATCAGTGTGTAAAAATCCTTTGTCTTCCTTCCTCAGTTTCTCAGCGAGGGTCAAATTAGGACAAGAGGGGGGGAGGGGGGGGCGGAGACAAGAACCTGCCATATTGACACAGAGTCAACACTGGAGAGATGAATCCCCACAACAAGCCTGTCTGTATTTCATCTTGTCAGTCACAATGGAGCACATTTGCAGAAACAGACCACCCAATCATTTCTCACAAGATACATCTGGGCCAGACCCTCCCTCCCCTGAGCATGGATCATTTTGCTGCATTTATAATCAATCACTTTCTCTTTTTCAATATCTGTTCCCTATTTCATCTAAAATTGATAAGAAGGTCACTGTCGCAGCAGTGAGAGGGTGACCTCCTGATGAGTGTGTGTGATGTTGGTGCAGCACAGATGGGCAATTTGGGGTGTATTGATCAGAGCACTGCAGTGTAATAAGCATGTATATCTGTGTGTGTGTATGTGTGTGCATGTGGCCTCTGTGTACACAGGTGTGTGTTTGTAATTATAGGGGTCAAAGACCGTCCTTTGGGAAATAAGAGAATATCATAGATGCAGAATACTCTGGGGTAAACGGCAACAGGAGAGCGGGTTGTTATCTCTTGAGGAGTGTAGGAACTGCTTCTAAGAGTTTGATTTACTGTTAAAATCTGAAAAAATCACCCATTTTAAAACTGTAAGACGGGTTAAAAACACGAAAATGGGAGATATAAGAGTTGCTGTCTTATATGTGAATGTTTGATATATGAAAATTGGAATTATATGGGCAGACTTTGCCAGATTTGCAGCTCTAGTCGGTTTGAGGAGAAAAAAGTGGATGGGATTTATGTGGTCTGTCATGCTTCACATTTCTACCCCATATTTTGATCTACAATGCCAGAATGCAAGTACCTTGAACCAATCATTCATGTTCCCTGGCCCGACCCCTCCAGTGAATCTGTCACACAGCCACAGGCTAATATTGAGATTTAATGGTGAGCCGGGCTCATTAACCAGTGATTTTATGGTAAAAACAGACCAAAAGATTGACTTGAAAAAAAGGAAATCAATGGTGAAGACTAATAACGGGAGAGATAAGGTGCTGGGTGAGATAGGTCATCTGTCAGTCTGAACTCTGACCTTTGATCTCTGATTAATATAAGCAGTCTATCATCCTGCCTTTCAGAAACACCAGACTGCTGAGATTAAGAACACATTATTCTCCTATAATTCAAAGGTCACCACAGATTTTAATTGATTACTTTATTCATGATTGAATTGTCATGTTTCAAAAAAGGACACATGCACCTGAATATTTTGCGAGTATACATCTTTACTTCAGGGCCCTGAAGGATCTGTTGTTGGTGGGTTCTGACTTTTTAGCAGAACAAATGTTGGTTACGGTATAGCTAAAACATGCCGCATTTATTTATTTATATGTAAAAAATGCCAAACAATACTTAAAAAGCCTTTATGTTCTGATACAGATGACGTGCATTAGGGCTGCACGATATTGGAAAAAACTGACATTGCGATTTTTTCCCCCCTGCGATATGAAAAAATACAGGAATTGAAGAAAATACCGTTTTCTTTTTTCTGCAAACCATCCTTTCTTGAACTTTAATGCTATACAATTGGTATTTTTAACTATATTTAACCGGATGAAGGATTTTAGTCACGGACGTCTGGATCTCAAGTTATCAGAGCAACAAGCTGAGCTAGCTCGGTTAGCAGCGCCGAACTGCCCTGGAGAAACACATGAAACTACTTTATTCAGTGTTTTTACCGTTAATCACCGGGTCCGTTTGTTTGCTTTGGAGATTTGATTGAGGTTTGCTGTGCATGCAGAGCCTGCATGTCACTCACTCAAGTACCCCTGACATGAGAGCCGCGCGAGTTTTCCTTTTGTAGCAAGCAGCAAAAGAATTGTAACATGACGTGTTTGAGTTCATTTGCCTACTTATTATCGCAAGTCCTAAAAAAATTATTGTGTTTTATAGTTAAATTGCATGGTTGGTTTAGAGCTCTGACCACATTACCGTAGTGCATGTTACACAAAGCTAGCATAATAACAGAAAAATAACAATTATTTTCAATTACATCTAACAAGAGAGGAGAGTGTTGGAGCGCTTCCTCATTTATTCTCCTCCTTGTAATAGCTCCTACAAGTTGCTTCAATCAGTCTATTGGTCTCGAAAGAGGAACAAATAGTCATTGTAGTAGTCAATTAGTGTTTACAAATGAATGCAAATATACACACATGCATGTTCACACACACTAACACAGCATGTTATGACATAAAGGAAAAGTGTGCCATTAGATATGCAGACATCCGACTCCTCAGGGATCACAGGGAGTAATTAAAGCAATAACCAACCAGGAAACAGTTGGCGTCCCACAGGGAGACAATGCATAACACTACAGCTCAAAAACACATCTCACTCACACGTACACACACACACACACACACACACACACACAGTCACACACACGCCAACACTTTAAGGTACACCCATATACTGTAGGTCACATACACAAACAAGATTTAGCACACTGCTAAACATGTTTGAATATATTCCTCTAAAGGTAACTGTTGTAACATATAAAACTCACACGCACACAAGCACGCACGCACACACACACAAGCACGCACTGCCTCGAGGCTGTAAGTGAAGCAGAATAAAGGCAAAGAAAGGACGAGACACCCCAGCGCATCTTTGGATTTGCCAGAGGAAGCTATTAACCACTCTCACCTCTGCTAAGTGCAGCATTCAGTGCATTATGTAGTGGTGTGGACTGTCATGTCTGAGCGAGAAGCATAAAAAGTGGGGCACAACTGGGTTTGTTTGCATTTTGTGTGGAAGAAAAGGTTTGCTCCCGGCAAACAGTATAGCTTCACTATGATAGCCGCACCTCGTATCATATTACTGCCGCAACTAATGATCACTTTAATTGCTGATTAATTGATTGTTTTTGTTGCTTATTATTTAATTATCCATCTCAAAATAAGGTCAAAGAATATAACTTAAATAGCCCCTTTACAATCCCTTGTCCAAAGGCAATTTAATCATATTGTTTTGTTCACAGCAACCCCAAACCAAACTAATGTGTTACATTGTAATATTATAATTAGTTGTGTGTGTGATAAGAAAGAGAAAAAACATTATTTAATTTAAGAAAGCGAGAACAAACTCTGTTCATGCTGGCTTTTATGCTCGCTAAATGATTTAAATGATATGTAAAAAGGTTTTTCTTTTCTGTTGATTGACTACATCTAGTTGGAAGACTGTGATTAGTTTCACTTAAGGATGCATTTGTTTGTGTATCCTCCCTGTTCCCACACCTGCCCTTCTCTCCTTTCCTCTCCTCCAAGGCCTCCCCTTCTCTTTAGGTGGAAATTTACAGCCGCCCATAAAATGAGTTCTTCTGGATGTCCATGTCACTGCACTCTATCACACTCCCGCTAGTGATCTGTTACCAGGCACACTCCCACAATATCGCCCATAAAACTGCTCACAGGCCTCATATTAATGCAGTGGCGGACCAGCTCCAGCCCTGCGAAGGACATAAGATGTCTGTGGCTTTAATTTAACACTCATGGACACTGCCTGGGGAAAATGGTCCTTGTATCAATCAGGGTTAAAGTACTATGGGCAAGGGCAGGACATTCCATCATTTAGATTTTGTAAGATAAATCTCATCCGTGTAGCACCCATAATTATAACCTTTTTTGGACTATTACAGTAATTGAAACCATTTATATAAAGCTGCACTTCTTGGGAGAGTTTCACTTGTAAAAAGCCAAACAAGAAGGAAATGTGACACACTTGACACTCGTCTGATGACATCTCAACCTCAAGAGAATAATACTGACAGGCCCCGCTCATAAGGGCCTCGCCTGTTGAATTCCTCCTAGCTTCACGTCACAGAACCAAGAGACGGCAGCTCTCGATACGAGGATATACCGGCGGAGATAGGAGCTGTGAACTGGAACAGGGTGCAGTCGAAATGTGTGTGTTTGCATGTGTGTGTGTGTGTGTGTAAGGAGCAGTCTTGAGCCAGCTGGAGTGTGACTGGCTGACTTTGATAAGGTCAGCCGCAGGGGCCCCTATTGTCATACAGTCGTGGCCCCCTGCCATCGCCACTGTCATCAGCACTGGCACACTGCTGCTCCGTGGTTTACACACACACACACACACACACACACACACACACACACACACACACACACACACACACACACACACACACACACACACACACACACACACACACACACACACACGAAGGGAACACACAATCCTCGTAAGCTGACACAAGCTCAACAGTAAATGTGTTTGCTGGCAGACAAAAAAGCCAGTAAATCTGTTTGGCTCCGTGGATATTGTCTAAATGGCAGCTCCACTTCAGCAAATTCCCCAGCTGAATCCTTTTCTGTCAGTCTGTCCATACAAGTCTCAGTCTATCGTGTCCCTCCAGGAATTCATTGAGGGATTTTAGTGAGCTCTGCCAAGATGTTTAATTTAGTTGTGGTTTCTATGAGCATTGATTTGCAATTTGCAATGTCTTTCAAGTTTTGTGAGACGATGTAATAAAAATGAAAAAATAAGGGATTAGCTTGCAGTTTGATTTAGCTATCCAAGCAATACATGATGATAAAGATGTTTTCATTCTTAGGTTGAATTTTTTAAAACCATACTTGGCTATTTGTGAGAATAACTCGAGTCACATTTAAATTTATTACACTATCTGTGGGTGAGTTTCTCAAAGACGTTTGTGTTATGCTGCTGTGACTTAGTGGAGTCCTCCCTTTTCCTCTACGCTTTTACAGCAACAGCTGCTAATTGCATTTTGAGTGATAATCAGGATGAGGCTGTAAATCAACAGCCTAGAGAATTAGAGGGGAAGAGAGTTAAAGGATGTTTCCAACAAATAGAGGCGGAGAAAATGATGATGAGGAAAAAGGGCGAATGAAATTGAGAAAAGGGAAATTCCAACGCTATTCTGAAATTAATTAAGCTATATATTGTCCTACTTGGGCCATTTAAATAACATGTGAGCTTCAAGGAATCACAGCGAGTAAAGGCCCTGACACACCAGGCAGTCACCAGAGAACTCGCCGACACCCGACACCAACAGTTCCATCGACGAGTTCTCCTGCGTCTTGGCCGTGTGTCGCACTGGAAATCACCGCAAAGACTTCAGCCGAGCACGTACGAACTGCGCATGCGTGAGTGGCAATAACTCTCCTTACCAGCAGGCGGCGGTAGTGTGTATTCGTCATTCAAAATAGGCAACAACCGGAAGACAGAGAAGAAGAACAGACTGATATAAACAAACAAATAGCGTGTGCGTTCCATTTTCACTCTCGTCCATCGAAAACATGTTTTAGAATATAAAAATACATGCATGATGAAATGAGCACATAAAGTGCAGACATACTATAAAATCACAGTTAATAGACCTGCATCTGATGATCGCAGTGTTCTGGCGGGTGTGTAGTTTATTGAGTCAGCAATGTAATAATGGCCACTTCTTGCTAAATTTACGATGAGATGAAAAACCGGACTTGACCAAACAAATCACGGAGCTCTCAGCAGAGGACAGCCGGGGACGCTCCCGCCGATATCAGAGATGTCCCTGCTATGTGTGGGAGGTAAGAGAGGACATTTAAGGGCTATGTTTGATGTCTTTAAGTATCACCTGCTGGTGTTTAGCTGCTGTCCTGTGCCTTAAATCGTTTGTTTACGTCCCTCACTTCCGTTTCGCTTCTCATTTGCTAGCTGAACAGCTGATCAGAGTGGTTTCTTGGCCCGATAGCTTGTGTCGACCGTGAAAGGCCAAATAAGGCGTGTCACGGCCGAGGGTTCGGGACACACCAAATTGACTTTGGGCGACAAGGAACCCGTTTTCGCCAGACAACGCAAGACGGCCGATATCGGCCTGGTGTGTAGGGGCCTTAACATGTTCACCAACAGATAGGTTCAGTCACCTGCTGAGTCTGTTGCCATGGGAAACAAATCCTGATTAAGACCCTCAAAGAAGCCATTGTGCCTTACTGATGGCTATATGTAATGTCACAGAGCATAATGTGAACCAGATTCTTCCATAAAATGTGTGTGTGTGTGTGTGTGAGTATCACACCCATCCTCCAGGGAAGGGTGGATCTGTTCAATCGCTCAAAAATGTTCCAATGAGAAGGGGGACCGAGTCCATTAAATGAGAGGATGGGGATATTTCCGTTAAGTCTCAGCATTGAAAACACACACACACACACACACACACACACACACACACACACACACACACACACACACACACACACACACACACACACACACACACACACACACACACACACACACACACACACACACACACACACACACACACACACACACACACACACACTGCAAAGGCCACGTCAAGCAAGGTATTGAGGAAATTACAACACACACATGCTCACGCACACATTATCTCTGTCCCCATTTTAACCTCTTTCCAGTCGTGCATGCTTCTTTTTTTCTGAGGATGGCCTTCCCACATCCTCTCTAACAGAGAACTCACCCAACATAATGTCAGCTGATAAGCCTCACTCTGGCTTACTGGGTCGATATGCAGCCCCACAACATTTGAAACGGATATTATTGTTACAGTTTACAACTTCCATGTCTGGGTCAGACACGTGGCGGCTGTAGAGATCCTGATCCAACTTATTCTCTCTTGGTCATTTTTTTTGCACACACACACACACACTCTCACATGACTTACAGGAAGTTGACGCAGCCGGTGCCGGGCGGGGGGGCGATCCAGACGAAGCTGAAGCTGGTGGAGGGCTGGTGGCTGACGTGGGACGCGACAACACTGCAGACAAACTGAGTTCCACCAAACTGTCGCTCGTGCATCACACCTGGAGAGGAGAATACGACCAAAAAGGAGAGACAGAAAGTTAGGTGGCGTGACTTTATTGGAAATTGTGGCTGTCATCAAACTACTTATTTAATACCAAAGATTGTCCTATCTTAGTCTGTTAGATTGGTATGTTTTCCTTGACTTCCAAGCTGGTACCATTTATTTAACTTCACTATAACAATTAAATCGCAAAGACATACACCTTTATATTTCATGTCTGAGTCATATATCTCAGTAATGTGTAATAAAGTAGTTTGTGTCATGTCTGCTTTTATCTTAGTAAAAGTTACATTAACATTATGAGGTAGGCCCATTTATAGGAGAGTGTTTTTATAGTGTGTGAGTGGTGTCATTTGTCTTCATAAAATGCATTGTCAGAAAACCCCACCCAAAGACAAACAATAAATAAAACATGACTCTGGTGCCAATGTTTAATTTATGGTCTCTTGAATTTAAAATACTGCTTTTTGGATGCCAAATCCCTGAGTTTCCTAACGGCGGACTTTAAAAATGTCTCCACACTACCTTGCTGCACACTCAGAGTAGCAGTTTGTCATTATAAAACAGAACAAGCGAGAATACTGATGATGTTCACTGTGATGGATTACCAACAGTATCTCCGTCTGTTCAGGTATGTGATATACAGAAGTGAAATGAAAGTCACAATCAAATTAAAATGGTTTCTACGCAAGACAATTTGCAGCAAGGTCAATCTTATCAGTTCATATACAATTAAAATAGGGCAATATTATTTGCTAAGACAGTACAAAATGAACATCATAAAATAACAGTTCTTATAGAAAATAATCTGGAGAAGTCTGAAACCAATGTGACTGGTGACTGACCAATGAATTAAACCAGAGGCACAAAGACCTGCGTGATAAAAGAGTGTTGCCCTAAAGTCTCAAGTTTTTACATTTCCACCTTATCCTATCCTCCCATTTGCTTTTCATTCCTTTGCTCTTTCATCTGAACGCATGCCACTTTACTGATATGTTTTCCATCCACTGGCATCATTCAGTTTTTCTCTTTCCTATTTCCTCCTGCCTCACACTCACTTCTCATCTACCGTTTCTCTTGGGCTCTGTTTTCCTCTCTTCTCTTCTCCTCTCCTTTCATCATTTACATTTTTCTAAACCCTCTTCTTCTTTTCCTCCTGCCCTGTGAGCTGACACTACATAGCGGTGCTCTTATTAATGAGGGTCTGTGTCCGGCTATGATTGCACCGATGAAATGACATCATGTCACATAATCTTTCCTTCATATCACAGAGGGCAAGGCCAGGACGCCGCCGTGCTCATCAATCACTGCTCAGACGTACAGAACAGTTTAATTATTTACCGTAACTAAGCGGCTTTTTAGTGTTGGCGGAGAGGGGTGCAAACTCTGCTGAAACTATTAAGAATGACTTCAACTGGATGGATTTTCACAGATAATGCAGAACAATCTGAGTACTTGTCATGCTTCTGCAAGTCTAAGTCATCGCATTGTGGTCCAGTGCTCACCAAAACAACATTTTCAGCCAGTTTAAAAATGTATTTGATGTCCCATCTGTGTATAAAGATGTGCTCTGAGCAGCAGTGCTTTATTGGCTGGCCTCTGTTTAACCTGCTAACACAATCCTCTCCTCTCCTCAATCATAACTCAGCTCACTATAAAGCATAATCAGCAATGATTAATAACATCGGAGCTTTAATATCTCCTGAATCAATGTGCAAATCAATATGCAAAGACTTTATGTGCATGTGTGTCAGTGTGTGTGTGGTTCAAAACGAATTATTCAAAGAGAAATAATCCCGCCCATTTCTGACAGTAATACATTTGACCTCACAGATTGCATCCATAAATACACACATTGTTGACAGCGCCATTAATGTTTCTGTTGAACTCACCAGCTGTTTGTGTGCATTTGTGTGTGTGTGCTTGTTTGTATTCAAATATATGTTGATGTGCGTCTGTGTGTTAGGTACAAACAAACCTAGTTATCATTGTTGTCAGATGAAAAACTTAGAAAAACAACCACCGTGTATTTATTTGTTTACCCTGTGGGGTTAGCAAAGGTTTTCTTGTTAATGTTCTCTTTATGTACAGAAACATCAAACTCTTTAGAGTTCAACTGAATAATCATTAAAGCTACGTGATTTAAGAGGTTTCACATGAATAGCGTGTGGCCCAGTGTGTCAGATTTACGAGGTGTCAAGCAACGCAGCCTTTTACATTGCTAAGGAGCTGCTGGTGTGTAATAACATACTGGGATGTAATCACCCACTAATAGTACCGCTGTTCTCCAATCACCTCTCGGCCTCAACCTCTCTGTGTAATGACAGCGATTCACTCTCCGCAAACACAAACACACTCACACACAGAAACACACATAACTGTCTCGGGTTATTGCAATGTTGTTTGCCTGGGCAAGATCTCCTCAGCACCCTATCTTTAACTCCGACATACAGAAAAGCAGAAATTGCTTCAGAGCTCTTCTAACATGGCATTCAGGCAAGCATGCTTTGACATACCCATACATCTTTCTCTCTTTTTAACCCCCTCTGACACAAAAGAGTGCCATTTCCAGAACAATTTCCTTGCTGATGTGCCCCCTATTTACTGCTGCAAACAAGGCCGTCAAGACAAACGTTTTTTGGCTCTAAATGTCCAATTTTGTGGCAGAAGAAGAGAAAGAAAAGCGTGCTATGGTTCTTTCTCACCACATTGCCAGGTTGCAATTTGAGAATCCCCGCAGATGTGCATAATACAAGCTTAGCTCTCGTGGCAATGGAAACACTATCTGGAAAGCTGCAAAGACAAACAGAAAGAAAGTGTGCTGATGGCGTTGAGCAGCAGACTGAGCAGGGGAGATAGAAAAAGGGGAAAGTAAACGAGCTGTGGATGGTGTGGACATTGGGAAAGAAACAATGAATCACTCATTTAAAGGAATACAGCACCTTCACTCATCATTGATTGAAATGAAAAGTGTTTTAATTGTAAATAGAAAAAACCCCATTTAATACAACCCTAATTAATTTACCACAAGCTACTGTAACTGAAACGGAAAAATATACTTAAACTGTAGGAAGTGAAAACAAACGGAATTCAATATTCAAAACAAAATCATTAGCATAACATGTGATAAAACTTAGGAAAATAATGAAAAGCAGCAGACAGAGGGAGGTGGAGAGGGAGAATCTGAGGATATGGCTCAGGAGGAGCAGAGAGCAGTTAGGCTAGGCCGAAGATGAAAAGCAGACTGATGCACTCCAGGACACAGCAGCGCTGGGACTTGACACTGCTCACAACATTTCTATTCCCACTTGAAAAATACACTCAGGCATAAAAATGCAAATAACGAAACTAGTCCCTTTCATGTCGGGGGGTAGAGAGAGAGAGAGGGGGGAAAAAAACACTATTATTCCACAAAACCTGAATCCCAAATGTTCCAGTAAAGCAACAAGCCGTGGTCAACCTGGTTAAAAAAGAGAGCTTTAACATTCCTGCCTCTGTCCAGGGAGATGAGCAGGGAAATAAAAAACAGGCTCTTTCATCAATGTGAAATGAAAATATTTAACAACCACTGTGTCCTTATACGCTAGGGTTACACCAGCTTTCAAATGTATTCTTCACTCAGTCGACATTTGAGTTGTTTTGTATCAATTTCTCTGACACCCAACAGTTGTGACTGGACTTATCGATGTTTTAAGTGCTTGTTTTCTCTTGTTCTGTCAATATTTTGTCCGTTCCTCATCCTTCTTTTCTCACTATTGATCCCCAAATTATTTTATTTTGATTACAATACTTGATGCCTTTGTGTCAAAACCCAGTTATTGGGTGATTGATAGGAAGAACACTCATTAATTTTGCCATTTAACCTTTTTTCCACAAAGTTCTAATTTTAAAATGTGAATTTTTTTGGCACATTTCACGGTTTATCAGTTGTAATTATTTGCTCTCCACATTAGGACTTGTTAGCGACCAATCTGCCACATGCAGCTCATCCCATGATGAGCTGACATTGACAGAAGCTGCAGAAGAAATGCCACTGGTGAAGCCTTCACCATGCAGCATGTCAGATAAGTATCAGCAGAGGCCACTTCTAATTCAATAAGCAGCCACAGGGCGATGTTGGAGGACTGTTGCAACCACACCGCCCACAGTCAAATGCACACATGCAAATACGTGCGTGCATGCACGCTCGCATTCACACACGCAAACACATGCAGTTCTTTCACATGCAGATTGGGCCCTTATGAGCTGTCGGCAGTGATTAATGGTACGGGACGATGACCTGCTAACTCCCACGGTGTGACTGTGCAGGGCATGTTTCATAAATATAAGCCCACACACACACATATATAGAAACGCACAAATGCCTGTGCACGCCACCTTTGGCATGCCCACGCACATACTCACTCAGATATACAGACACACAGGAAATGGGTGTGTCAGGATTTTAAGGGTCATATGTTGGTTGTAGCGTTGTCACCCCAACATCAATCTCTGCTGGTAATTGTAGTGATTTTTTTTAGGCGCCCCATAAAAAGGAAGTGGGAAGTTGTCGCCTCTTATGTTTTCATATTCAGTCCGCCCTTGTCTCCAGCAACAAAGACTTTGCCCTCCGTCTGGTTTTTCTTCTTTAAAATATGTAAACACTTCAATTCACATCTGTCCGTGTCCTCTTTAACATCTCTGTTTGGACACAGAGTTTTTTTCCCCTGTCTTTATATGTCACTTTGCAAAGCTAATGAGCTTTTCCACAGCCAAGCTCAAAACAAGTCAAATAGATGGAGTGAGAATTCTCCCCGATGGAGCAGATGGGCAATCGGTGGCTCAGCCTGGCAGCGACTTCACACTGCAGGACCAGCAGGAGCCGGTCTCACTGGCATGAGAGCTGATAGTTGGGTTCTGTGGCAGAGTGGCGAGGACTGGAGAGGCACCATTCAAATTAATGTGATTGCTCGTATACATTTACGACAATCACTCGGAGTGTATTCACACCATTTGACATCTGGTCAGTACCAAATAGCTACTGGATTTTGCACTCATTCCACAGTTGTCCTTCGGCAATGTCTGGCTTGGGAAGCAACAGAAAGCTATTAGTTTGACTGACTGGTCTGTGTGTGTCCGTGATTAGACTGGATCCATTGCTGATAAGTGTTTTTTAAGTTGCTATAAAGACATTTCAGATTAAAAGGTAGGCAGGTTGAAAAGGCACTTCAGTCCTGAACGGGAAAGGAATCTTGTTGCTTCCTTTCTAAATAATAACCTGGTCCAACCTTCTCTACACTGGAGCAATTGTTATTCATGAATTCATCTGTAATACATTCAGCTTTAATGCTAAAGCACATACTGCTCAACCATAAGCACACATGCACTTTTATGACCCTGTACGCCTGCACATACGTACATGAGCAACTACAAAGAGAATATTAAAATGCATGTGTATGCATACCCTTTGCTCGGAGTGTTAATGAAATGAAATAAATCCCTGTGAAGTAGCGTTATGTGCTGTAAGGAGATTAGGATATTTGATTTTGTCTTATTTTTCCCCACTAACTATATACTTTCCGATTAAACACAGAAAAGTGGGTCTCATTTAAAGACTCACAGATTAATGTTCGTGATGCAAATGTCTCCTCCTCCAGGCCTGTTGTATGAGTGTGTGTGTACATGCACCCTCAGACACACGGATAATAGCCTTATAAGAAGTGATCATTCTCCCACTTATTTAGACTTAGAAATTCAATGTGTACCACCCCAGATAATTTGGTGAGCAGGCCCATTAAAGACTCTAATTCTTAAAATCTGAGAATTAACGTGTGTTATTAAAAGCCTGTGAATGTATGGGAATCTGTCATAAGCCAGAATAATGCCTCTGTCAACATGTTTCAAGAGAATGCCACACAATGGCGACATAAATGATACATCACAACAGCACTGACAGCCTGGGCAGGGACCCCATACGCTTTGTGCTGCTCAATGATCCCATGCTACGTGTCTGTGCGTTTGTGTGCTCTTGTGTGTTGCATTCATGGCCTCTTCTCAACGTTCATACTCAGCTGGTCAGCCGGGCCACTGCAGGGTCTCACGGCACATGACAACCTGACTATGATCTGCTATTGGCTGAAACGAGCATCCATCTAAGCATCTGCCAATCACACTGCCATGGAGACAGGTTGGCAGCGTTGTCGTGATGGCAGGGGTCCGGCACAGCGATGCCAGGAGGAAGCTGTGTGTTAATACGGGTGCTGAAAGATGCCAGTGGCCAGGGGGAAATGGGGTAAGAGACTGTGTGGGAAATTGTGAGGGGGGAGAGTTATGAATGAAAGAGTTTACCGGGCAGTAAAGAAACACCTGGAGGTCTGCTGATCTGCGCAACAGTATATACAAGGTTTACTGTGCATATGTTTATGTTTACATTGTTATGTTTTTCCATGTGCGACAGTCCGTTCAGCTGAATGTTCTGTGAAAGAAGCCAGTATAGGAAACATGAACATATTCATGGCCGGCCCTGAGCACCAGACCAATCTTTGGCCATATGCATACATTTACAAAACAATTGCTCTTTTATTTAGGCCTCCATTGTATCTCACAGCATCCATCATCCATCATCCATAAACTCCTGAAGGCAAGGCCACACACACACACACACCCACACACAAAGCCTTGTTGTAAGAGCTGCCAGTATGGCTCTCACCAGAAGAAAAGTACTGTACACAACAACATATGTGAACAATTATTTTGTACTAATTTAACACGTGATTATTCATCTGTAATATGTCCAAAACATGTTGAATCTGTAAATACCATTATCTGAATAATAACTAAAAGTATGAAGCAAATAAACATTGCTGAGTTCATTGCTTGAGGCTGGGCACTGCTTCCCTTCAATGATCAAGAGGTACAAGCCATACAAGCGTGAATGATGAATGGAATACAGGAACATTACTGGAGCATAATATCCCCCCCTGAACTAATATGTAACATAATTGAAATGAATGTTGTTCTGAATCAAACAAGTGTTGTGTGTTTTGGAGCCCCACCCTGTATAATAGATGAGACCTCTACTTCTCTACACAGCCCTGCCATGCATCTAGAATACTTGCAAACATGCATATATTATAACCAAATGCATGTCTACAGGCATATGGAGATAACAATTCACTGTCACAGCTAAATCGAAATGTTCTGTTTTTTAACAGGTGCGTAATTTTTTCTATATTTTGGCCCTAATTTATTTCCGCATCATTTTACCCACTTTAGTATTTGGTGCCAAAACCGCAACATGGCATTGATTGACTAACCTAAGGGTTTGTTTAAAATTACGTTTGATCATCAGGCTTTCAAAGGGTATTTAAGGGACTTTTTTAAAAAAGTGATCAACTGTTTCAGAACTCAATGATTAATTTGGAAAGCTCATTGTCATCTACAAAAAATAAGAACCACGTTTTTTGGAGAAAAAACACTGACCAGTCGGGCTGAGTGAAAGGGGCCTGTTTTAACCTTGGTAAAGCCAAAGATGTGCTTTTTTGAGTTACGTAAACCATCAGGGTGACATGTTGCTGAAAGCCTAATTGGAGTGACATAGAGTCTGCTGAGTGCTAATGGTGTGGGGCCTGTGGAGCCGCACCCAGCGGAGGACAGCCAGCTTTTTGCCCCAGGAGAAGCTTACCACAGTGGGTGGCAAAGTCACCAAACTCCCCTTCCCCCCACTCATCCAGTCCTTAAGCACCCATTTCTTCTTCCACCCCTCAATCCATCCATCCATCCATAGGTCCATCCATCAGTGAAGCCCATGAGCGGCTGGCTACTGTTGGTGTGTGTCATTGTAGCTTGGCAGGCACACTCCACAGCTTTAACGGCAGGCGCCAGGGCTAATTTGATTTTTAATTCAACACGACTCCTCAGCTAATAGTTTGAGCTGGGGATTAATTAATCTGATTTGACTTGTGCTCATTTCTAGCACCCACGTGCCTGCTCCCCACCCTTCAATGCAGCAAACAAACAAACTGTTGAGGTCTGTGGCCTCGCAGGCTCTGTCCTGACACACATGTTGAGTATGAGGGATAGAGACCAGGGGCGACAGGTGAGGACCAAGTGGAAGCCTAGGGAAAGCAAGGCATGGTGTCTGTGCTGCGTGTATGTGTGTATTTACAGTGTGTGTACCTAAATGTGTTTATGGAGGAGGCTGGAGCTGAGCCTGGTCTGACAGAGAAGCGCTGGGAGGCAGTGAACTAATCACGGCAACAGCCTGGCTCTCGTAAGGAGGGCCATCACAGAGAAGGTCATCAACTATTTCCGCTGCCAAAATATGGGTCAGGTTGGATCTGGGTAAGTTGTTCATAGATAACTTGTATGAATGTAGAAAAGATGGGCCAGGCAGTGGAGCATTCCTGTTGTTCTCTGAGGCTTTCAGAGTGTGTGGGGCCAGATCCAGGAAGGGCCCTACAGGGAGAAACCCGCAGAACTTCTAAGCTTCCTCATTTCACAGAGTCAGAGAGAGCACTTCCACTTTTTCTAATACTCTCTGCAAGGGAACTTTAAAAATGAATAGACCTCAGAGTGCAGCCTGGATGGCGTGCACTTTGTGAAATCACTTTCTCGCAGTTTGCACACCAAACCCAGATGCCCACACAATGTGGAGGTAAAAGGAGTTCTATATCACAACACAACAGAGATGCATTTCAAAGTCAGCCTGCCTCTTTGTTGAAATGATGCAAACCCACTAGTGTTCACAGAAATGTGTCAAACTGAGCAGTCTTTGAGTCAAAGCTCTCTCTGTTTTTATTCTATCTTTATTTCTCTCTCCTCTCTCAATCTCTCTGGCATGTAACCAACCTCTCTGCATGGTAGAAAATAACATTGCTCTGCTCAAGAGAGACCACACATGGGAGAAACAGCCTACGCCTGCTGCTCTCTCCTGCAGGATAAAAAAAATAAAAAAACTGGCCAACATCTCACACACCACTTTGAAATCTCTATCACAGTCAGTCCAGCTCCTGCCTGCTCTCCCGGTCACCCTGAACCTTTATTTACCATACATTTGGATTCAAAGAAAGAAAAAAGCACTCCAATGCTCAGCATGTGCTACAAATACATGGTTGTACACACTTACAGACACACACATGCATGAGAAAAAGGCACACACTACTGAACACCAGATACAAATGTAAGCACACCTAGGGAAGCTGTGGGAGTTCAAAGGAGGGACTATGTTTTCCCAGAGAGCTAGTGTACACTAAGTGAACCAGTAAATTCCCAGCAGCAGTGCTCCAGTAGCTCGACTGTACCATCACACCTGAGACGCACAACCTACACTGTTGGGATGTATGGCCAACACTAGTGCCCTAGTCCAGAGTCTGCTGTGGGTTTGGCTTTGAATTAATAATTCTGTTTGAATTCTTTGAAGGTGCAGTTGCTTTTTGCTTCCAGGCATGAAAGAGGCTACATGACTTGATGCACAATCACCCAATCATTCCTTTGGATTCTGAGAGCACCCAAATGTTTAGCCACCTGTTAGCAGTATCAAGGAATTGGAAGATTGAAGCAGGAGGACGTGCCGGGCATTGTGAGGGAGAGAACAGAGGGTGAGTCTGGGCACGAGGTTTTGGGAAAGTCCTGTGCCAGCAGAGCAGGGAGATTTACAGCGAGTCGACCCGGGCCGATCTCCAGTCTGATCTAACACTGTGCCGCAGAGAACACAAATCACCTCCCATACATAACCCTGCGCATGACAACTCATTTCATCTTCTGCACTAATGAATTCATCATCAGGAGGGATCTGCCTTTGGGTGCCTCAGCCCTGAGCAGAGAAGGAGTAATGGCTTAGATAAGTCATCATCATTATCAACATCATCATCACCAGCACCACCACCACCTTTCCTCTGTTCGGCACCACGGTGCAGGAGCAACAGTTTGGGACTGTGCGACGACCTTAACGGAGAACTTTGGCAGTGTCCAAGGTTATCACAAGGTTGGATGTCAGAGCAAATGTGTCACAGATATGTGGGAATCGGCATGATTGTGAGAATGGAATTTGAATGTGTTGTGGTATGAGTGGATAAATCGGCGTGTGTGAGAGCTTTTATAGCAAGCAAGTGTATATGTGTGTGTGTATGTGTGTGTGTGTGCATGAAGGAGTCTAAGCGGCGCAGTCAGGGAGCTGTCAGCAAAGAGCCAGGGAGCAGGTTGATCACAGGGCTGCGGTGCGTTTGAAGTCTCCCAGGGACTGACAGCTTCTCTCCCCATGGGAACCCCTTCCCTCGCCCCTTCTCTTCTCCCTGCACCACCCTTTCTCTATATCATTCCTCTTTATCTTCCATCTCTCCCTACACTATTTATTTCTCCTCATCACATTGAAGGAAGGAGTATGCGGAAGCACACTGGGGCTCTCCTGGGACAGTTGGTAGCTCCCAAAACAAGGCTTTGTTCAGACCGTATCACACCTGTGAGAGTGTGTCTCTGTAAATACTGACATGATGAGCTGCCATCTCTCATAGTCTGACATTCTGGCTGACATTCAATCTGGCTTGGTGGCAGGAGGGCACAGACAGCCGACCTTCAGCCTCAAGATGGATGAGTATAGGGATGTCAGGATTTGAATGCATAATTGTGCATAATGAAAAGAAAAGGAAGAACATTCATGATTGTGTATTACCATGTTTCTGTTTCTGCATGAATCCTGTTAAATGTACATAGTATGATTACACTCGTGGCTGCACACCCTCCTCCACAGGTCAAGGTGCAGCGGGATCTCATCTCTAATCGGGCTGTGTTAGCATGAGCCCATCCGTCATGGGGACAGAGTGTCGGCTGGATGTCCCTGTCACTAAGCTGTCCTTTTTGTCACACCGCCAGATCCATCATACAGTATCGAGATGGGGACTGAACCTTTGCTAGCAGAAGAGAACCACCCCGAAAAAATACATACAAATATGCAAATGAACGACAAAATAAACATCAGCCTGCAAACGAGCCATCCATCAATGACCAGTTTCTCAGCAGCTCAGCATTGGCACAGCAACACCAATCAGCCCCTCCGTCAGAGGGAGTGATGGAACGCCTTCCTCTCAACTTCTTTCCCTCCGTCCCCCTCCTTATATCCTTCACATACTGTCTCCTTTTCATCGGTCCCTCTTTGCCATTTTTCATGCAAACTTTCTACAATTTTCTCCCTTCACTCTCAACTCACATTCATTCCCTTAATCTCAAACACTTTGTCAGCACCATGTTGGCATTTTTTTTTTGCACCACCATTTCCCTCTCCTGTCTATTTAACGCTCTCCTTCCTTTGACTTCCTAAACTCCATAATTGAACTCGTAAAATATCTGGAAGAATTTATAATGAATAACTACTGGATAATGTGATGGGAAACATTTAGCCATGAGCAGAGCAAAACAAATCAGAAGAAATTTGACATTTATTTCCATAAAGGACCTGGCCTGTGGGGTTCAATAAATCACCTCATCCTTTGCGACATACACCAGCAAGCAGTTCATATGTAAACCCTAACCACATAAATCAAAGTTATGTCAATGTGCAACATAAATCATCAAATCTTTGTAAACGCCAGTATAAGGCTGTTTGTGTTCCTTCTAGAAAGCCAAGGGGCTGGAATGGAAAGAAAGAGCTCCTAATGGAATACAGTCAAAGGGAGGAAACACACAAATCATGAGTTTGAATTCAGCTGGATAAGTCCTGATGCATGTTCCTTTTCTGACACACACACACACACACACACACACACACACACACACACACACACACACACACACACACACACACACACACACACACACACACACACACACACACACACACACACACACACACACACACTCATGTTTTACTGTACATCATGATGCAAAGGTCTGAACAATACGTTTGTCAAACTATACTACACAATATAATACAATTGAATCACCCTATACACTCTACTTAGTAATAACATTGTGAGTCTATCGTATCCCTTCACACTTTGAAACAGAATAATTGTTGCAGCTGTGCCTCAGCCAGACTGCACCTTATGGACACATTTTTTAAAACCACAACCAATGTTCACTCCTGTGTTCTGTCTCTCTCAAGTTGTCCTGGCTCTCAGAAATAACATTGTTTTTAGCTCCAATGTGTCTGATTCTGCACTAGCCACAGCAAAACAATCAGAGCATCATAAAGGTTTGTGGTGAGTCCCCCCGGCGACTGGTGGTGGATCCCCTGCCTTCCGGCCACCGGAGCTCAGCCCAGAAGCCGTAGTAATGACATTCCTCAGACTACCATGATTGCCACCCCAATTGCTCCATTACACTTTAGCTAATTCGACAATGAGTGGGTGTTTTGACGACGCAGTAAAAAGTCAGTCCTTCAAAGCTTCACATATTTTATTACTAATGTTATGTGAAATGCATTGTTATGCAGAGGGCGTGGAAGCCAATACAAATACAATCTCCTCACTCTGGTGTCTGTGTGTAAATGTTTCTACATTAATGAATAATAAAACGTAAAAATAAAACAAAAGAGACAAAGAAAGACTGATAGTGTGTGTGTATTGGCATGCAGTGTGGTCATGCACTGGTTTTATTCGTTTTCTATAAAAAGCAGTGAAGGGTGACACAAAAGGCCGAGGGGAATTCTCTATATGGAGGCCGGAGTGCAGTCTTCCAGTCTGCCTGCTGCAACAGCTCTGACCACACTAACCACTAGACATCCCCACACATTGTGCACAAACACCAAACTCTCTGTCTCCATTCATGCTCACTATGTCCATCTTTGTCTTTCTCTCAATTTAAATCATCCAAGCATAAATGAATGATCTACTAGGGTCCGTGTCTTGTGATTTAAACAGCAAAAGCCTTCAGCTATCTTAATTTACCACAGATATCTCCCTGTGTGTGCGGTCCTGCTGTGGCAGTGCAGTGAGGTTTCATTATCCCCGCGCTGGAGTTCATGTTGATCCCGCACTGATAGATCTGTCAGCCACATGTTAACTCAGCCAGCCGCCGCTCTGCCAGAGTGTGTGTATGTGAGTGAGGGTTGATGAGTATTTCGTTTTTTCCCTTCTATTTTGTGTATATGTATGTTGGTTTCCACGTGTATCTGTGTCCCCTACATGCCTCCATCGAGGGGGATTAGAGGCACACCGCTTCTTAGACCCTACATACTAAAACCTAGCCTTGTAAAACTCCCGCTGGGACTTGTGTGACCCTCTTGTCCTCACAGATCTTTTAATATTTTTCACAACAACAATGGACATCAAGCAGTGTCTCGTTCCACTATTGTTCCAGTGCATTATCTTCAAAGCATTTTCCTCAAACACTGGGTCTCTTATGCACAGAGCTGTCACCGGGTTTCCATGAGCTCATTGATGAAACTCCCTCTTATTCTCTCTCTTGGAGCATCCCTCTCCAGCCCTCCCAAAGCTGAAGAGCCTTCCCAGATGTGACCCCCTGCCATGGACAGTGATCAGCAGAAAAGCCAGGCTGCGTACATGTAGGTCTCTTGTGAAAGTCCTCATGATCTTGCGTGAAGAAATGAAATAAAGCAAAACTTAACGTGTCATTTAGACAACAGTCCCACCATGGGCACTTAGAAGAGTACTTGAGCAGCAGTAAAGAATCACCTCTCTGTTTCTCCTTCATGACAACTTTGAGTATGTAACTCCATGGACGCAGAGAGACACAGAGCAGAGAGCTCTTCAGCTGAGGACATGCCGAGTGACTGTTGCTGTGAAACCTGGACAGAATCGCTGTTTAGCAGATTACACATACTGTATCCGAAGGCTTTGCAGACTTATTTAAACACACACCATGCAGAAACTCACAGTTCAACAAGCTGCTGCCTATCAGTCTGTGCAGCCTTTCTCATAAAACTTTTCACATGAATGAGAGTGAAGCAAAGGTGACGCAATCCTTGCTTGGATTCCTCCCCAGTGCACAGGGCTGCCAAGAGTGGAGAGCTGCCCTGCCCTGGCCGGGCTGAAGTCAGCGTCTAAAGAACAGTGGAGTTAGTCAGAAATAAGTGAGCCCGCTGGGCAGCAGTTCTGGGCCAGCAGCCCCGCTCTTTAAGGACCTCTTTATGGCCGGTCCATCTCCCAAGAGAGGCCCAACCCCTGCACACAGGGGCAACATCCAAAAACACTTAATCTGAGACACAAACCCTCATCATACTGTACTTGTCAACACTGTTTTAAAACTAGATTTAACTTGACATATAACAAACTGCTACACTCACAGAGGATTTAAAAGAAAAAAGGCTGATAAGGGTAAGCAAACTGTAATATGACAACACAAATACTAGCATATCATGAGGAGTTTACCTTTGTTGTAGCAAAACAACAATAATCTAAAGAGAAATACAAATCCTTAATAGTTTGTGAAAACCAATATCTGTGGATAACTTCTTACTATTGCAATGACACAGTATACAACCGAATGCAATGCAACTGTATCTGCAGCTCAACATCTGACCAGCTGACCTGTTGATCATAAATATTCTCTGCCTTGTTATTTGAAGTTGGGTTTTGTCTCCCAGAGGCCTCACATACGTGTGCTGCTTTGTTCTCCAATGTCCTTTCCTCATCTTATATTCAGTATTCTGTTTTTCTTCTCTCAAGCATCAATGAAAACGAATTTGTCCAAACCCATAGTCACATCATCCCCACTCCTCATCCATCACAGCCTGTCACAACAGGAGTGGGGAAGTGGTCTCATGCTCGTTCTGGGAACGGATGTGGATAACTGAGCTGGGTCGTGCTCACTGTAATACTCCTTAGTCCCAGCACTAAGATACTATTTAGATTATCTGAGAGTTTGTTTGTGCTAAAATGCAAGCTGAGTTGAGGATTTAATTAAAGGCTTGTATTGGCACGAGTAGGATGCATGAGGAAACCATTGAAAAAGTCGACAATGGTATCTGATGAAGACTCACCAAAGCCGAAAGCCGCTGGAGCCGGGATGGGAGCGGACTGGACCGGTGTGGAGGTGTAGAGGCCGGTCACCAGCAGGCCGTCGAAGGACACACTGGTGGAGATGGTTACTGTTGAAACAGAAAAAACAAGATATTTAACATTGTTGTCAAGCTTTGAAACAGTTTGTTATGTCACAAATGTAAATTATGAGATCTAATACATAATATAACATATTTTCACAAGTTTTCATAACTCGCAAGAATATAAATAAACGTTAATGTTGCCATTAAAAGGTGACAAAGATGTCAAAGTTAGTTTCACAAAGACTGCATTATTAATCAACGTGTTATCAAAATCACAAATAAAAATTAAGCGCAATATTTGGCAAAATATGTGAAAATATAATTCTGAATTCAGTATTGTGGTGCTGCAGAAAAGTCTAGTGTTCTACAGACTTAGTCATTTCATATATTTTTCAATAATTATGTGAATCATTTTTCTAAATGTATCATTCCTTCAAATCATATAGCAATTCAGAAATAATCACAATTAGTTATTTTGGTAACACTTTATATTAAGGTACACAAATTAACCATCAACTAGTTGTTAATTAACATGCAACATGCTAATGCAAATGCTAGCGCGAATGCTAACGCATTTTCTCATTGTGTTTAAACATCTCCACACGTCATCACATAAACACAATACATGTTACTAATCCTTACAGTGTAAGTGTAAGGCTCACACTTACACTTACAGTCATTACTTTCTGACGGACTTGACCCTTTTACTCTTCAGGTTGCATAGGGAAAATTAGTAGCAGTCTACTCATGGATGTCTACTGCCATGCTATTCAGTTCACTTTCTCCTACTTCCTGTACCCGGTTTCCTGTCTAACCTTCAGTACAAATTTTACAAAAATATAAATGTGCAAATATGAAACATACAGGTCAATATCACCTTGCTATTGGTAGCTGAACTGTCAATAGCCCAAAACATATTCTTAGATATAAATACCTAATTTTGAGTTATTTAGACACAATTAACACTTATAGTTTCATGTCTTGTTACATAAGAACAGATCATATTTGTTAAGTGTTATTATGGGAGAATTACTATTCTTGTGCTAATACTGCCTTATTAGGCCCATATTGAGCAGCGCATATTAAGACCAAAACTCAACAACAACTTCCTTACTTGCAATAAATAAGCACTAATTAGAGGGTTATTGAGGAAAAACTCTCAACTAATGGCTTATTACTTGTAGAATATGGTCATGTAGAACAAGGCATTAATAAGTGTTTTATAATGACTAATAAAGAGCCAAAATACTGCTAATATGCATGTTAATTAACAACTAATTGATGGTTCATTTGTGTACCTTAATATAAAGTATTACCGTTATTTTTTCTAAATTGCGCAGCACTAATGTTCACACTTTGTTTGCAAGCAACACAAATAATTAGTGGGTGTGACGAACATGCATGTGGACAGGAAGTGTGGAAGTGTATTCACATCTCCCTGACGTCCTGCTGTTAATGAGCAAAGAGCTCAGGTGTTACCACATGTAAATATAAAGTGACCATTAACTGGGAGGCCAATGAGACCAAACGCCCCACAGGAGGAGAGGAAAGCGTTCAGATGGGCAAGCAGGTGTTAAAGCACGAGCAACAATGTCACACTCACACACATACACACATAGGAGCCTGCTAAATGAAGGCTTGATTCAATTTTAAAGTCAAACAAACCATTATAATTAAATCACTGTTTGTCACACGGCTCATGAAAGTAATCTAACTCATCCTGAACAAATCACAGTGCTTTAATTGAAGCCTGTCCCTATTGACAACCATATAAGGAGAGAATGATGAGCTAATTGGCTGTAACCCTGATACTCTTGCTAAGCCTCTATTCATCACAGGTCATTGTAAACAGCAGCAGAGCAGGAAACTGCCAGAGGTCTATTACACAGCTGTACACATCCACAGCTTAGTGTACCCAGCAAGTTAACTATCGATCCACCCTGTAAACAAAGGCCCTGAGTGACGGGACCACAGAGCTCAGCCACTGGACTGCTTCCAGCCAGACAGATCAGAGCATAGGGGAACTGTCTGTGGCTCAAAGGAAAACACACTCCCATAAAAATACACTTTTACACTTTGGGGGAAAACAATCCTTTTGCATGGGGGAAACATGAAGGCATTGTTATTTCCTGACCCTGGAATCCCCCTGCTTTTGGGTGAAAAGGAGGAGACACCCGCGGCGTTGGTGTGTGTTTTTGTAGGAATAGCAAAATGTCGGTCTGGTTCTTCGGGCGTTCATTCTTTTGGGCTTTGTGTGTTTCAATGTGGGAAGAGCAGAGTGTGTGGCCCACTGCCTGTCTGTCTGGGTGACTCCATTAACACGCTCTCGCATTGGCGCCCAGCATTTTTGTGTGTCTGAATGTGTGTGTTCTGCATGTTTCTGTGTATATTGGAAGTGCTACACCCCGTCTTAAGAGCATGGTTCAGCTCTCTGCTCCACTCCCGCCTCTCCTCCATATCAAAACCTCAATAATTCATCCCTCCGGTCTCCTTATCATATCCAGACATGTCCTTTTCTCTTCTCCTGTCGTGTTTTTTTTTTTACAAAGAAACCAAGCTTTGGCACTAATTCTGTTTTTACATGGTATTTGCAACAACACATACTACAGTAAATGACACACTTGTTAGGCTGCTCTGTTTGAATATTTTTTTAAGACCACATTACGATCTAAGAATATGGTTCACACTTGATTTCATAAGACTATATAGTCTATGCCTTTGTTTCAATCACCTACTGGAAACTTGAAAATGAATTAAACCTGTTAACAGAATATTGTACTATCTAAAAATAATGATTTTACAAAGACTTTTGTATAAATATCTCTGTGTGAGCAACAAGTCATTTCTCTGTATTCCTGTTTTCTTGTCAGCACTGCCAAATTCTATCAGCATGTACAGCGTGTTCAAAAAGCTCTATTGTGCAAAAGACGAATATTTTGCTTGGCAACAGTAACATTATCATATTCAATCCATGTTGCTCAGTGCACCTCTCACACTACAATACCAACAGAATGCAGGCCTTTCCATTCAAACAAGCAATTACCATGTTCATGCTGAGCATACATCTCCTCTTTTATGCTATTTTTGCTTCCCAGAATACATTATCTATTCAACACATCCATCCCAGAGTGTGGTAGGACAGGTTATCAGTGTTTACATGATGTTGTATTGATCCAAGGCCATGGCATGATGCTGTATTTAATGGAGTAATGGACTGGATTAAGTAGAACCGGGCTTCACCAGCCTCAGTACATACAATACGCTAATTTCTGCATTTCCACTGACATGCATCACCAAGGTTACACACACTCCATTACTCTGCACAGACACTTGCATATGGGCTACACACACACACTTTTTCCTGCCTTCATAATCTATTTTTTTCTACCCACCGCTTACACCTTTCTCCCAGTAGTGGTAAAAAAATGCTCTCTCCTGCACTTTCCCCCATCTACACCCTTCTCATGCATTCTCTGCTCCCTCACAGTGGTGTGCTTGCACTCCGTTTGATGTGGAACTTGATGGGGAGAAAGAGTGAAAGGGGAGGCAAAGCGTGGGGCAGAAGGTTACAATCGAAAAACACGAGCAGGGGTGAAGAGGGATGAAGAGATAGGTAGTAGTGGAGTGGCCCGCAGAGAGCAGCGCTACCTGATCAATACAAATCCAAGATCTAAATTATTTAGACTGGCCTCCAACGCCCCTCCCTTCATTGCCTGTGGAACGCAACAGACGGATGAGCCAATCAGATGAGATTAGATCCAATCACCTGTGGGGCTACTTTTCACACACATGAGGATGTACGCACACACACACACACACACACACACACACACACACACACACACACACACACACACACACACACACACCACACACACACACACACCACACACACACACACACACACACACACACACACACACACACACACACACACACACACACACACACACACAAGATCTAAAGGAAGAGGCTGGCGGCCTTTGATGGTAGCCTTTAAAATTCTTGTCCATACTTCATTTCTTTCTGAGTACTGTTCACTTGGCCAAGGGGGATGAAAGCCATGAGGAGAGAATGTGGGTGAACTTTATTACCAACGCTCGTTCTACACATTAGCAGGTTCTGTGTGTGTGAGCTTCCGCATGGTTAGTTCATATATAAACACACCGGGTGTTACACTAGATAATGTTTCCAAACATCTGGAGTGAATTTCAGGCAAGACACTAATACTTTAACTATGAATCATGGAGTGTGGTAAAAACATGCATGACAATCCATTGCAAATAATAGGGGACTTTTATAAACTATAATTGTATGAGTCTCTGAAATATTGATAATGCAGATCCTGAGGTTTAAGAGGAAAATGCACAATTCCAAACAAATATATATACTTATAATATATTATGCCATGTTAACTCTGTTTGTGTGATTGCAAGGGTTAGTATTGGGGGATGGGTTGGGCGGGGGCAGAGTAACATGTGGAGGTTGCAGCTGTTCCTGATGTGTTGAAGACCCAGAGCTCTAGAGGAGTCAGGTGCACCTACAGGCACCTTTTTTCTCCCTCCCTCCCACTTCACAACTCCCCATCAGGACCTCTCCATGCTCCTGGACAAGTCTGCTGTCTGTAGTGCACCTGACTCAGTTCTTCCAAAAGCGCTCATTACACTATATGCATAGCACTCACACACGCACACACTCATACTTTATACTTGAACACACTATAGAGCACATCCCCTGGCCCGAAGCCGGCATGTAATATTGATGATGCGATGTGGTATGCCTCATTACAGACACACACAACCGTGCTCCTACTCAACTATTGATGGGCCTGGGGCTTTCTTCACTTCTGTGGATCCACCAGGAGTAATGTTAAGGCACAGAGTAACAGCGCTCTACACAACGCAACAAAACACACACGCTTTGCTTACAAGTCTTTCAGCGCTCAAGCACACACACACACACAGAATACAGACAGCAACGACTAATCAGTAATGGAAAATTAATCTTCTGTGACAATCTATTGAGCACAAATAAGATCACAAATAATTGCCAGTTGATTGCAATGCCTATATTTCCATTTATGTTTATTTATGTGCACAACAGCATGCTACTTTTTTGTACCAACAAATCTTGGCTTGATTAGCTACATTTTTCCGCCATATTTTCTACAGGTTTGCATTCCCTCATTCTAAACACTGCAAAAGCATCCTTAACATGGTACAAACAAGGTTCGTTTTGTTTTGGTAGGGGTTTTAAACTAATCCAAAAACAGATGTGCTGTTGCATTTAGAAATGAGAACACCTGAGGTAGACAAGAAATCTGTTTTTTTTCTGGTTGTATCTTTATTTATTTACATGCACAGAGCAGCCATGATTAAAAGACGGTTTCAGACCATTTTCTTGAAAAAAAAAAGCAGGTTTATTAAACCGTGAGAAAAGACTAGAGTGTATGCTGGGTCAGCAATCATATTAGGCACATACAAATAAGGCTGAGTGGCATCCTAAAAGCATTGATAATGTCTCCTTCAGGTAAACCAAAGCAGGGTCTGCGTGTGGTAGGCAACACTTGAAGGCATGTGTTCATTCTTAGAAAACAGCATGGTGAGGAACAAAACTGGAGCTGGACAGGAAGCTCTGAGAGAAGACAGGATTTACATCTCAGTCTTGTCCACTTGCATTTAATACCCCTTATTTAAAATGCCCCAAGACTAAAAAATCATGGTTACACAAGGAGGTTGAAAAGACAACATTTGCCAGACCTCACTTATAGAGAGTAAAGAAAATGTTGTCACCTGTCAAAGCATGAAGTAGTAGCTAGCCACATAGCTAGGCAAATCCTTCAAAATGCTGTATTCTAACAGAAAATATTATCAATGAAATCCCCTTTTTTTTCCTCCAGTGAACCAGGAGGGTGCTCTTTTGGTTTCCAAAAGGGTGGAGGTTTTCCTGGCAAAGGTCTGGTCAAAGATAGCCGACCATCTGACCCATATCCCACTGGCAGACTCACGTGCCCCAGAGAGGCCCAGGAAATGGAGGCCAGACCATGGGGAAGCTATATGTCCATCTGTTTCTGTGGCCATGCCAGTGTCGGGGTGCCACTTCACTCTGAGCTTCCTGAAATGGTTCAAACTGTCAGTCACCTGAGCATGACACCGTGAAGGATATACCTCTATGTCCTCTGATAAGGAGGGGAAAGACTGATCCTTTAAACGTAACACAAGTTAAAGAGGATGAAGACAAACTGAATCTCAAAAGGTATGAATGTCTCTCTACAGTTTCAGAAGATTGTGTGGGAAGTGTGTTTCTACACATATATGTGTCATGTGGTGTTTCAGTCAGGTCTTAGAGGCATCATTCCATTGCGTAACCTCCTGGCACCATCCTGGCCTGCTGGCACTGCCATCTGCTGCTGTGAAGCACTCCATCACAGATAAGATAACCTATCAGACATTGAGCATCTACAGGTCTTCGCAACAGCAACATCACTAAACATTTTTTTGCATGAAAGCAATGAATCTCTTGGGAACAGTTTACAGATCCTTTCATGACCACTGCCAAAGATCATAATGTGTAGCCTGTTCTTGTACTGAGTCCAGTTTTGTTAAAGTTATTCTCCGTTTACCGAGGAGGGAGTTGAAGCCTTCAAGCCTCCCTAACTTGGCTTCACCCCTGCAACAGCCGTGGAGTGAAGAGGCAGTTCTGTCACAAACATCCTGTTCCTCACACATAATCTGCTTCAGAATCACACTTCATTGTGCTGCTCTCATACCATTCAATGTATGTGTGTGTCTGTTTGCATTCATATTAGCCTGCGTGTCACATACTTGAAAATAAGCAGGCAGAGGTGTCTCCAGAGAATATTAGAGGATAAACATAACTTAATATCTGGGTTAGAACCATTTGCAAATGTTCTGTCAGTTATACTATGCTGCACACAATGTACTATTATGCTATTTTTCTCAGAAATGTACCAAGAAGTGGACATTTGATTTACAAGCAACACCACTGGAAAGGCTCTTTCACTGATGAACAACTCCAAATCAGGGATGTGCTAGAAAAACTGTGACAACTCAAAGGCTTTTCTCTTTACCTGTAAGTGGCTTTGATAGAAAGTCATCTCTCTGGGCTTTCAACATTATTCATTGGTTCATTGTACAGAGACCTCAAACAGCCCCCACATCCTATCAAAGTTCAGATCCCTGCTATGAGAATTTAAATAGGTTTCGACAAGTTCAGGGTCTGTTATATGGATCTCATCTTCATCAATGTTGATAGAAGGGAAAAAAGGGTAGTAATATGTACTGTGCACATGAGACTAAAGCCAATTTGGTAAGAAAATAACCATGACTTGAAGCAACAAGCAACCGCATCCTGAATTATTACTCAGAGATGAACTAGATATTATTTATTAGATTTACCAAACATTCAGCATAAAGGGAATATCAATCAGCATAATTGGTGGTTGCTGTAAAGGGTTACATTGTAATAAGGTTCAGGAACACTGTCATTCTTTCCCTCTGTTGCCTAATGGCTGCCAGGACTGGAGAGTGAGCTGTCCTTATGATCAACACCATGTGTTCTGCAGACAGAGAAAAGGCTTCAGCCATACAGCCATGACAAGCTAAGCATGTACCTCAACCTAACAGAGCCATACGGAACATGCTTAATCACAATTACAAGACAAAGTGTTTAACATGAGAACATAAACCACTTTAATGTGAAGCTACGCAGGTTACTGAGATGAGACACTGAATACGGCTTCCCCTTGCAGGGAAAATCAAAGGAATGTAGGAAAACATTAAAAGCCCAGTCAGCCTCAACAACTGGGGAAAGGCCCAAACCACAACTCCTCACAGGACAGACACACACACACACACACACACACACACACACACACACACACACACACACACACACACACACACACACACACACACATACACACACACACTTAATATCAATTGAAATCTATGCTGCTAGCTTGAGACAGACACTCCACACATCCATCAACATGTGTTAAGAGACACGTCTTATCACACGCACTTGCACAGAAAGACAATAAAACACAGAGCCAACCAGCAGGCCAGCTGTGAAAGTACGCACAGACCAAATGCAGACATTGGATATGGACCAGCACTGTTGCATAACTCCCTTTCAATCTCACCTTCTCCATCGGGAGCTGCCCTGATAGGAAACAGGAAGCAGGTAATGAGTGCAAAGCTGTCAACCACAAGCTATATAACCCGCCTGGCTGCTGTGTCCCACTCAGGGACGGCAGGCTACTTAGCCTACACGACCTTCACCCCCTCCCCACAGCTGGTCTGTCCCGACCGCCATGAACAGCCCACCCCGACCTTCTCCACAGCTGTAGAGCCATGGCCGGAAGGCATCTGTCACAGCCAGGCCTTGAGACTTGAGACCAGGAAAAGGATGAGGGACAAAGGTCTATGTCAACCAGAGTGACCCCCTGTCAGTCCAGTTTGACCAACCTGGCCATAGAAGTCACATCCTTTGAACAACCACTCGATACCTACAAACCTTCAGTAAAAAAGCTCTTTAACAGAGCAAGCAGAGGGGGGATTGGTATACCTTATCATAATACCAAAACTGCAGAACAATTATTTCAACAATCTTAGAGACAATCCTAAAACGAACCTGATAACTGGAGTTCTTCAGCACAATGGCCAAGATCAATCCAATATCCATTGTATCCAATATCTTATATGAAACTGAGCACCAAATCCCTGTCATTAGATCTCTGTTCTTACTGTGTGCATGTTATTAAGTCAATAAAAGACGCAAAGTGATAGATAAAATGAAGGAAGTAAGATACAACTTTTAAGGAAGTACATGAGAAATCGAAAAGCAGCATAATTTGGTTCTAAACACACAGAAGATGTCTGTCTTCATTCCTTTACTACCATTATCATGCAAAAAGAATTCCATTACATTTAACTAACCATCCAGCAATGGTGCCGTTTTAATATACACATGTTTTGTTGTAAACCAAATATGCTGTTTAATAGCGTTTCAACTGGTCAAAACCATGGATAAATGTGCCGCCCCTTCAGAGAGAAAATGTTTACAGTACAGGAGTCAAAATATAGAGGGAATCTAGTCTATCATAGTTTTAGTTGAAATAGGCTGTTTTTGATGGTATACAACATGAACCTTTCCCCACATACAAGGAGACGAATAGACCAAACTTAATAAATGTCAATATCTTGGAGCTACTCAGTCATGTTTTATTAAAATGACTCACAGCGCTTCTTTTGAATCATTTCCAACTGAGATGAAATAGCCCCAAAAGTTAATACTTTAATGTCATAGTGTACTGTACTAAGAAATGCAATATATAAAAAACAGTTTTTTTTCTTTGCTGAAATCCCATCCCTGTATTTCCAACATTGCATATTCCAGGCTCACTCAGGTTTACGAGATGAAAGAGAATAGGCGAGTGAGTTAGCGCCAGGTGCACCTGCCCTCCTCTTAGCCATCCACACGCGCTGACACTTCAAACTGCAGTTTTTATCAGAGAACCAAACCTGGACTTTTGAACTGTTTCAGCCTCGTGAAAAGTAAAAGACATGGTGCTCACTTTACGTTAGACTGTAATTGTTAATAGTGTTCAAAAAACAAGTAAGAGTCCTTACACACAGCATGGATGGACTTTGAAATAATATTTTTTACATTTTTACGAGTCCTTGAAAGTGCTATGGTTTCACTTGGATATTGCTACCACCAAAATAATGAAAATGAGCAATTCAAATAAAAATATATCTTTGTTTTTTACTTATATGACACACATTTTGTCTGCAAATGAGTCCATCTACATGTGCCTGTAGCATAAAGGCATCTGCTCCTAGCTTTACATGCCTGCTGCCCAGAAACATCTGGACTCATCTATATTTCTGTAAAATCAAACAGCTGCTCTCCCTTGCGTCTACTACTGTATGCAGACGCTTATATACTGAATGTGCACTTAGGCAGAGCAAAAATGCAGACTCAAGATGTGTGAAGTAGCAGTCCTTACCAATTCCCAGAATACCAGATATGATGGCTCTAATATGAATAACTGAGCTGTCACTTTACACAGGGGTAACATTTACATCCACACTCTGTCTGTCCTTTCAACAACTCTTCAAACCCTCTTTCCTGCTTGAAAAACATTTTCATTAAAACATCACTTATTAAACAGAAGACTATAGATAGACTTTATACTATATGACCCATCAATAAAGCAGGTATAATTTAGGACATAACTGTTTTTTTGTTTGGAATTTATTTGACAGATCTTGTTTTTCCTTCATTCACATTATCATATAACAAGTATTGTCAGTAGGTCAACTTATGCAAAAAGTAATAGTTATAGTAAAAACCCTAATCCATTGAATATAAATGAGCCATAAGCCTTGTTGTCGGTCTGATTTAGTTTTCTACAGAAAAACTATACTGGTCTCTCACTGATCCTAAAAATATGCAATTGAACAAAGATGTTATTGAAAGGCAACATGATAAATGTTGTTCAGCAAGTACATTTGAATTCAGTGCTCAGTCTTGAAGCAATAATAGAGTTTGGCAAATTCCTTAAAGAGCTGAAAGACGTCCTGGGAGCTGGAAAGGAAGGCAGGATATTGTGCCTCACTTTTTTGCTCTCCGCTCCCTGCTCTTTCTTGGCGTGAAAATGACAGATTATGGCCAACTAAGTGAAAAACTACTGACATTAGTCAAAGTCTGAAGTGCCTCCATTGCTTTTGAGTAGAAATGTTTGGCTGGAAGGGGAGTGACACAGTGGTGTGGAGGGGGGGGCGTCATAGAGCAGAGGGGAAAGATTGATTTCTAATTAACAAGCTGGTTGCAGTAATGAAAGACTAGATGGTCTCTACTGGCAGTGGATCAATGGGGAGCGTTTCCCTTGACATCCAGTCTTAATCACACCGGCTCAGCTTGGTAAGAATGCACTCATTGCTGTAATTAACACTGTCACGCTCCCTCCATCACCCCTCTCTCATCCCCACCTCTTTACTGTCTTAACCTCTACCTCAGACCTCTGCTTACACTCCATAGAAAGGATAACTCAACAACTCTGTCATTCTGTATCCTCTGCTTTCTAGACAAAGTCACGTGCGCACCAAAACAAGTGTGTTGAGTCACTGACAAAGACATTTCTTGCTTAAACCTTGGCAAAGCCTACATCACAGTCAACTTCAACTGGCAACAAATGTTCCACTACCTTGTTAGAAGTATTCTACTTTGTGGTAAATGCTGAGGTGTGATTCGGCGATTGTCTTATTTCATGTTCTTAGTCCCTGTATAATTAAGCATTGAGCTGCAGGCCACAAACACACATTCCCAGAAAGTAAGGAGGACAGAAATCAACCATGGACAGAGGAACACTGTCCTTTACTTTGGAAGGGAACAGGCAGCTTTCCTTGAATACAGTGAGGCAGGAAGGAGAAGTCTCACTTCTTCAATCGCAATCACTCCCTGACAAGAAGACAATCAAACACCCGATCCACTGAGGTGTAAGACATGCTGCTCCTCTGGGTATTCCATGGTAGAAAAGGACATTTTTATATGTATTGATGACATGTGAAAGGCAAAGGTAAGCTTGCAGTTGAGAAGTCTTTCTGGTAAATCCTAAATGCAAGATTAAAGTTCTTATCTTTATTTGGTCTATTGGGAGTATCACTGTTGATGTTCTAATCCTGAGTCAGAGATGACACGCAGACCTGTGGGGGCTGGAGGTATGAGGTTTGATAGGTGGGATTTCAACAGAGAGCATTAGGGGAATGAAATATTTTCAGGGGCTCTGTAAACACTAACCCCCTCACCCATGCTGTCACTTTCAGCGGCAGTACGTGTGAGCTGGTGCATGTGCACGGATGTGTAATCTGCCTGTAACAGCCTGCCGTGTCTCTGTGGGCAGAGGGGCCTGGCTGTTTGAAGGAGGCTGGAGCTGAATGGGGGGTAGAGCCGGGGCTAATCCGCCTGTGCCACGCGCCGTGTGCCCAGCACCCAGCCAGTTGCACCATGCCGCCTCCTCTGTAGTGGGTCCATTGGACTGCTACAAGGCCCTCTGAATGCTATCAGCACAGACGACACACTGCCCCCCAAGCAGGGATTACAGCTTTCTCAATGAAGCCGCCAGGAGGAGGATCCAGAGCAAGAGGAGGAGAAGGAACACAATCCTCCAACAGGAGCTCCTTTCTCTAAAAGGAAGAGGCCATCGGCAAAGCTGACACGCTAATCAACAACGGCTGGGAAACCACCCCAGAGAATAACACGTCCAGCACGAAGGATGGGGAGGGGGGAAGAAAGGTTTCCAAAGGATCCATCACTTTTCAAAATCCGGCTTAGAGCCACTTGGTACTCCTTAAGGGGAATGAACACTGGCCCATTGTTGAGGGGTAGATTGGGGTGGGGACATTAGCATGAGTTTGCATAGACACATAAAGATCTTCATGTTATATGTAGACTTGGAGTTGGGGCTTTTTACGAAGAAAAAAACAACATTGTAATTATGTTTACAACCTGTTTGTAAATTAAAGTAAACATCAAAGAGGCAGAGGAAAGGAGGGGAACTGTAATATGCCAATAAAAAATTGTTAAAGTAGACCTTAGAAGGGTGCTTCCCTTGTGTTTTCAATTGAAAAAATGTAGGCTGTAAACAAAGTGTGGTTAGGATTCATCCTCAATCCCTCAGGGTTAGAGTATGTTGTGTGGGCTCTGTGGGCTGGTGTTCTCTTACTTACTATGGCTTTCCTTTGGGAGTGATACATATACAAAGGCTGAAATACAGAGTTCCTCATCAAACTTAACCTTTAACAACAATAGGAATGTGAGTAGGTAGCCAACAAATTGCTACCAAATGCTTTGTGCTTTAGGCGTGGAAAAACTTTTTATGTCAACAAATGTGTGTGTGTTTTTTTGCTGCTGTTGTACCAGGAGTGCCAGTGGTGGGATTTGTGTTGGTGCTTCTGCTGTCTAAATAATCTCCAGACACCAGAAAGAAACACATGGGAATCACCGCAAGCAAGTGCATACCGGGACAGCATTAGCCCAACATCGGCACGCCCCAGCTTTTATAATCAACAGAGAGACACTCCGAATCAGACAAACCCCCAAAAGGCAAGCACACACTCCAACATCCTGAAAATACTTACACCCACTCGTCTGCCCACTCATGACAGTCACTGAAAACACAACTCACATTTGCTTGTTAAGAGCTTTCTTGTTTTGGCTGGAAAATAAATGCACTGAGGAAATACAAAATAAAACATGTAAGAGTTTCTTGCAGCTTGCCCAGATCAGACAGGCACAGGCAAACACCTCTGCCTGGCAGGGATCCACTCCCTGCCTTCATTTTTAGCGTTTTCTACCACACCTGGCACCAGTCTGGCAAGAGCTAACAATATCACTATTATCTGAGGCGATTGTCCGTGCTCTGATTCAGTAAATCAATTTGCCACAAAAGTAGCGTATAGGTGGCATCTGAGCCATCTCAAGTAGAGCCGCTGCAGCTCACTGCCTCTTTATGAGGAAATACAAAGGCAGATCAAAAGTCTGCGTCACTGTACGTTTTCTGTAGCCTCATTACGATTTCATAGGTTTGTACAGTATGTTATAATAGCTAGATCATGTTCCCGTGAAAACAACTTGACACAGCCATTTAGCACCTGACAGGAGGAAAATAGTAACCTCCTGTTCATGTCCCGTTGTAACATTGGCACAATGAGTTGTAATAGCCCGCTGATCAGGACATTTGTGTTTAGCAAGCGTAACATCTGACCTGTCTCTATGTCATGATGGATCACCCACTAAGAACTGAGTGCTGTGTGCATGGCCAAGCGTGCATGTGTGACAAAGGAAAGATTCCCAATGAATATCCATTCTCATTTCTCGCCCATCTGCTCCTTCATATAAAGGAAACTGGCATATCTCGGGGAATACAATGCTCTTTAAATGGTTCATCTTTCAATGTCCACAAAGACAGAACACCCAAACACACCCAGCAAGCCCATACAAACAGTAATACACTTGACACACTTCTCTCTACTCAGTGAAGTGACCTATTCAGGCAGAGCAGCAGGAGGCAGAGAGGCTGAAGAGCTGGGAAGCTAATGAATGCACAGGTTTGGACCAATGAAAGTGCTAGTGCTATCTGCGTGTTGCTTTTCTTTTGCTCACAAGAGAGACTTAAACCATTAGCCCCTATCCCCTGTACTCGTTCCTCACTTTTACCTCGTTTTTCAGTGTCCCTGTTCCCCGAAACTGGATGTCTGCATGAAAACTAGGCCACTCTTTTGATGGTTCACTGACCAATGCTTGCTGCACCGTAGGAAATACTGAAGAGTTTTCTTGGTCTTTAAATAGATACAAAAACATGAAAATGCCACAGTTAAGATCAACAGAGACACTAGACTGGTGGACAGGAAGAGTAGGAAACACCAGCCAAATCTAATCACTCCACAGGAAAAGAGCTCCAAGCAAGGCAGCACTGACAAGAAGTGGTCAGAGGTCAGACGGCAGACCTATCAGGGTACCCTCAGAGGTTAAGTGGTGCAGAAGGCGATGATGACATCCGACGGGCTGCTCAAGTCACAGCAGATTGATGGCATTTTGGTATTTAATCTAAAGACAAGGACAAATGTGAGTTTGCAAAGACTTAAAGATGGGCCCGGTGTTTCCATGATGTCTCACTGTGACTTTACTGATATGCCCTGGCGTATGGTAAAATAACATCTGCTTTCCTAAAGCCTTACCAGGATCCTCTGTCTGTGACCTTTGCTTCCAAATGACTGACTCTTTTCTTCTTCAAACATCGGTCAACAACCTAGTCGCAAAACAAAATCCCCCAATCACGACAAGTTATCAACTTTGCAAATAGATAATGGCCCTTTTCCTATTGCAAGACACATTGAGTTGTTTCTAGTGGTTGGCAGGAGAGATGCTAAAGTAATTCACAATGTCTAATCTGATAAGTTATCATGGGAAGAGCTGATGGCATTTTGTGGGGAGGAATTTATCTTCAAGTTCCCAATAAGAATGTCATTTGGTGCCAACGTCCAAATCTCCTTGAAATGTCGATTGTTTCTTGGGCCTCTTCAATCATTTGCACATGAAAAGGTCCATGGAAAAGGGACTGCTGTAGAGACCATTGACAGATTAGCAATGGCCATTTCAGCCTGTACCGTCAACTAGTTCTCTAAGCAGCTCGCTTGTTTTACGCTCTGTTTTTCAATTGTGGCACTGTGGTAGAGACACACTGCTGAAGCCCATTGAATATTGTTTGGCTTTCAACGGTATGCAGGAACAATGAATATCGTGCGGTGGAGAGCAACGCTGCCTACCTGAACCTGCATGTCTCAGCAGGGGCAAGTGTGAGTGGCTAATTCATTGCTTTACACCGACATCAACAACCCTGCATATAAAAACACAACAAAAACTCCATATGCAAATACGTGCATTGTGAATACAAGCACTCATTTAGGGTTTTTACTACCATAAACATAAAATGGGCAGACTAACTGACACCAATCATAAACACTGTACGATGTCAAAACAAACATGAATTTTGAATCTGTTGTCGTGATGAACTCAACTGTACATTACATCCACAAGTAATGAATATGTGCACATGAAATAGACAGAAAACATGCTACGTATTCCTCGACACCCAAAGGCACTCAATCAATCTCCCTGGCCCATTTTCTGCTCATGCACCTCCATTTTTCCGGCAATTCTCTACTGACTTGCAGAGGACACAGCGCAGCAATATCATACCCTCCCCGATCTTTTCCATTGTGCTTTCTATCCATATAATAATGCAGAACACAGTAGATTGATCTCCCCTTTGCTCATGATTTGAATCCAACGTGCTTTACTGGAAAGGCCATGTTTTCTGATACTAAAACAGCCTGTTTTGAAGAATTTGGTCTCTTCCTGTTCTCCCACTGCTGTGTCATCATCCCTTTTTGAACACTGTTTTTTATCTTGGAAAATGCACACGTAATATTTCCAAAGAAAAGGGACAAGAAAAACACAAGAAGGAATAACAGCAACCTTTGATTGACTGTGTTTAGAAATGGTGCTCTGGGTCTTATGTTCTGATGTTGCTCTCTATAAACATGCTGCTGTATGGAGAACATCTCCTGTTCACATAGCAGTTAATAGATGTCAGAGAGAAAAAAATGCTTTGACATTTTTGTAATAAAGAACTTCCTGAGTGTAGCAAAAGTGGTTCAAAAGGCATGTTTGATTATTTAGAGCACAGACTCAAATCCCAGTCTGACCTTTCATCTTCTCGCTGCTCTCTCTCTTCTGTAAGATGAGGCTGTATGTGGGCAGTATGTGAGTGTGTGTGAGTGACACTTGGTCTCCATTTGTCTAGTACATAAAAAGTATTGACCCTAGAGTCTGAATGCAAGCACAGAAATCTTTTCATTTCCCCTCTTTTCCATTTCCCAGCAGTTCAAAGTGTCTCTACAGTATTTCTGTTTCCATTTTGTCCATGATGATCCTGCCAATACACCCACCCTCTCAAACATTTCACGTAGAGCAACGCAACCTCTCTCCCTGGTCATTTCATTCTGATAGCTAAACACAGTAATCTTGTCTACAACACACACACACACACAGAGTATGCTGCCCACACATGGTCTTATCATTCAAAAGCAACAGAGAAGCGGGAAGCAGTGAGGTCAGGTCAGAAACCCAATTACTGTAGGACAAATCGGCCACACAGAATCTTCCCGTGGCTCAGCACTGAATACTGAGGTGGGTCTTGGAGACACTCACCTCCTGTCTCTTTTGTAGCAGGTCTTCAAAGCTATTTTCTTCATCTTACTTTCCCTCCCTACACTGACAAACTCTCTCCTTTCTTCAGTTTTCTTCTCGACAGCCCTTCAACAACCACACGGCCAGCATCTCCAATGCCTTCCGCCCACCATTTCCACATGCAGCTCTTTCAGTGGTTAGATCACACGTTGCTTTTAGAAGATTAAACCAAATGTAATCCAAAACTAAAGCCCAGAGTGCACATAAAAAGCTATCTGAAAAAAAAACGATTGAGATCAAACCAAATAAAGAAACACGCTAAAATACAAAAGCTCTTTCGCAGAAGACAAAAATGGCACAAGCACTTTCCTTGCCCTTTCCCTCACACCAGCAGAAGATGTGATTTACTGCTTGTCTCTCATTCTGCTTTCAGGAGAACAGACAGATACATCAACCCTCAATCTAACCGTATGTATAGCTCTCAGACCACACCATTCTTGCAACAATAACAATGACAGTGACTGTGGTGAGAACATGAAAGAATGGATGTAACCAGCTATTTTTCGATGAGATGAAAGAGAGAAATGAAAGAGAGATTGGTATTGGTCCTGATTTCAAAACTAAACACACAGACAGCCACGTTACACTTGCCGTTTATTCTTCCATGCAAACTCAGTCAAAACCCCAGAAATGTAACAATGAGGGAACACCATGTGCCAAATCATGGGACGGAGAAAAAAAGTGAGCAGCTTGGAACAATGTCATTTTTCCGTGCAAGCCCCGCTGCTGGTATCTTATCTGCTCAATCCTCTCATCGTCATTTAAATCTCCCCCCTACTCCATCCGATCCCAGCCGTGGCCCTATTTAAATCTCTCCCTCCTCCCAGTCCACCACATTTATAATGCTAATTATTTAAACCTCTCCGTGCGCTATCCCTCCCATCCACCAGCTAGTTATTCAAATCTCTCCCTAAAAGCCCGGCCCTGTTAAAAGGTGCTTGACTGAAGGGTTGATCCGGGCTGTTATTTTCAGACAGAGGATAATATGGCTTCTTCCAGAATCCTCTCGTTTCCAGCTCTGTTTTCTTGGCCTTCTCATATCCTCTTCTTTCAATATACAATTACACAAACTCTGCTTCACATATCCTTTTTGAAATGAAGAGGTTTATTTGCCATGATAATGGATTTCAGTTGTTCGCAGCGCAAGGACAGGGTAATAAAGCCAGTGTTTGCCATATCAAATTAGATGGAATACAGCAAAGACAGGGTAAGGAGAAGATGTGGGCAAAGTACACAAAATGTGTGTATATTTCGGATGTTAGATTTGATCAGTTATATACATAATATGTGTATACATTTAGAGAAGAAGATAGCTGCATGGGAATGTGACCCCAGTGTGTCTGTGGTGGCCTGTGCAGGTCACTGTCCCTAGTGTTAAGTGAGTGAGTGAGGAATGATGAGACCGTTTGGGAGGTCAGAGGGGGATCATTTTTCCAGATCAGGTGCCAGCACGTCAGCGTGGGAAAGAGGACATTAATCTCTTTCTCCTCTTACATGCTAGACATCATTTACTCATCTCTAAGTCTTTACTTCCAGCAGTCAGAGCTTTGTAATGTGCTCCGGGTTGTCCATTCGCACTCGCTCTCATTCAGATAGAGGGATCTCACTGTTAGTCCTGTGGAGAAGCCACCTACACATGGAGCATCAGGATCACAGCGCAGTAAAACACCAGAGCTGCTCACGGCACTAAACAGGAGTCCCACTCAGCATCACTACTTATTACAGTTACATAAATGCTGGTTTCCAACAACAGCTCCCCACACAAACTGCACACTCCCATACTGTGTGCACACACCAAAGCGGTACCTCATGTGCAAAGCACAGCTGCAAGTGAAATGTGTTCACTGCGCACGTGTGTGTAGAGTTCTTGATCATAAAGTTGTTTTATTTTTCTTTCATGTAAAATGTATTACATGCAACAATTCAAGCACATTTTAGCAGTGTCTACTCATCGAGAAAAAATTAAGTGAATTTATCACAGGGCGAAATCTATCGTTAAATAATACAAAATGCATTTTATTTTTCACAACCAGGGAAATGTACAATCAGATCAATTCAACACATTTCATTTTTTTTGTTATTCAACACAATTTGCTAAAAGATAAATCCCATGCTCGTCAACATAGCAAGAAAAGCAAAGTGGACACCGTAGGGGGTGTGCTCACCTTGGTACTCCTGTCCAGGGGTGTAGGCGATGGGGTTCCCCGTAATTTGAAGGGTGAGTAGCACCTCTCCCCCACCTTCTGTCATCCCGGTTCCCTCCAGCTCCCCGTGGTGGGTGCACAGGAAGAAGAAGGGGTTGAAACGTGGGTAGAAGCTTGCGGGGGGTGCCCCGAAATCCATGCTGCTGCTCCCCAAGACTAGGGCCAGCAGGGCACAGCCTAAGGCACCCCCGAGAGAGGCCCGCGCCACGGCCATCTGCCCTCACCAAGCGGGGGGCTGAGGCAGGGACAGTGGGTGAGGAGTTGAGGAGAGTGATGAGTGGGAGCGAGGAAGGCACAGGTAGAGCTCCAGAGAAGGACAGCTTTTGGAGTCCACAATTGAGTCGAAAGTCCAAAAGTGCGTGCGTGAGAGTGTGTTTGTATGCGCTATATTTGTGTGTGTGAGTGTGTGGGCTTGGCCGTCAGGAAAACTGTAGAGCTCTGTTCTTCTGCCTCCTCTCCCTGTCCTACCTTCACTCTCAGGGAGTTCAGAGCTTCGCCTGTGCTGTCCTGCTCCGGCGCTTAAATACCTCATCCCCTCCCTCTGTTTCCCTCTCTCCTCCCACCCTCCCTCCCTCCCTCCCTCCCTCCCTCTCTCTGTCTCTCTTTCGCTCTAACACCAGCTCCACGCGTGCTGTATGCGCTCTATGAGACGGCCTCCCTCCTCTCTCTCATCCAGCTCTTCTCCCCTCCCTCTTCTCTGCCAGTCTATCACTCTGCCTTTTCCCCCTAATCTCTTCCTCCCCCCCTCTAACTCCTTCTCTTACCTCTCACTAAAACACTGTGTTACTCCACATTGCACTCTTGTATCCCTCTCCTGAGACCTTGTCTTATCTCTATGCATTTGTTAGTTCCTCCATCCCTAACCAGTCTACTGACATATCCCTATCACCCTTTTCCCTTTCCTTTGTCTTTTTGCCCGTCCACCAGACTGTCTCCTCCTCTCCCACCCACTATCACACCTCCTTTCTCCCTCCCTCTTCCATTCTCTTCACCTCCCTCTTCTTCCCTGTTACTCTCTGCTTCTCTCCCACTTGGTCCCCCCCCTCCCCTCTTTCGATCTCCCTCTTTTTCCAACCCTGTACCTCTCTGTTTCTCCTCTCGTCCTCAGCAGCACTGAGATTTGTTTTTCTTCTTCTCTACTGTTGCTTTCCCCCCCCCCATCAGAATCTCCTTTTCCACAGGATTCTCCAACTTTTTCTCCCTGTCAGAGCATGCTTGTCTTCTCTGGATTAACCCACTACTACTGTGCCGACACCAGCCATAATGCTGCTTTCTCTCCCCCACCAGCCTCTGCTCCAGCTCACCAAATGATGGATAAGTATTTAACACCCTGTAAAAACCACACCCCCATCCCCATCTCTCCTTTTTTAATCCGGGAATAAATACAAATAACATGAACCGACACCCCACATACTTTACAGCCACACACCCCCTCCATGTCTCTCGCTCATCCATATCTTGCTCTGTGTGTAAGTGATACACTAGCCCCCCCTGCTCGAATAATCTCTCAGCAGACAAGGGCTGCTACATAATGTGGTTCTGCAGAGAAAACCACATTAAATAAATTATCACAGTAACTTAAAGAACTTGCTGTTAACACCACTGAGCGTCTCGTCTGGCATTTCTCTTTATCTGCCTGCTGGGTTTGTGTGGTTAAGTGCCTATTACAGACATAAACACTCCCAAGCTAGCAAGCTGCACACACACTCAGAGCCACTTCATGTCCAAACAGCCTGACTGACCCACAGCAGGAGACACAGCCAGGCCGGAGAGGCCAGATGCTTTCACAGTCCAAACCCTGACTCACATACACACACACACACAAACCCATGTCCATATGCACATTCATGGGATAACACGACACAGGAGCAAAATTCACGTGTTCCAAATACTGTAATGGTTTCATGTTTCGTTCTGTTTTGGTGTTTGGAAAGATTTATACTTTTCTCGAGTGAAGTCATTCACCTGTCAGGCCAGCTGCTGCCCCCAGACGAACTCCAGTCAGCGTGTTTATCCACATAGCAGTCCAGACTCCAAGAATGCTGTAAAAAAAAAAGAGGCAATTATTACGCAACTTTAAAGAGTTTCACAGACTCACAGAGGATGTTGATTTTTATTATTGTGGCCATGCTGATTTATATTCACTTACAAATTACTGTCAGAACTTTCAGAAAAAGTGAGGCCAAACTACACAACCTAGAAATTCTACAAATACAGTTACTTCAAGTACACTCTGATTGTGATGTAAGTTTTGGTTTAACCCTTTTCTATTCAGGTTCATTCTGTCTTTATTTAGTTCTGAAGCAGAAAAATGCACCTCCTTTCTACAAACCTGCCTGCTCAGTGCACTGTTCATTATATTTTGTTTTTCACAGTTCTTCACTGATGAGATCATGTGTTTTTTGTTTTTTGTTGATTTTATAATCCATGGAAATTACACACAGCAACAACTCTTTTTCAAAAACCTTGGAGAACAACACAATGTTTTTCTTCCAACAGTGTCTGTGGTTATACTGTGACCAGTCTGCTGATGCTTCTTTCGCCCATGGCACAACATAGCATCAGAGGGCCAAATAAAGTGAAATGAAAAGAGTTACATCGGCTCCACATGGACCAGGTGTGTTGTATTGTTTATAATATTATACCAATTCAAAACGATGTTAAATGACTGCTCTATAGCTCTGTGAAAACAGCAACTGAAAAGAAAGTACAGTGAGGAGGACTGAAGGCAGTAACTTTTCAGAAACACTGTGCGTCCTCCCCAGTTGCCTTCAGAGGTCATCAGGGTGGACCGTTCTGCGGAGACTCGAGAGTGGGGTCAGAGTTTATCTCTGTCTTCTTCTGTTGTACACTCAACCAATTCACAGCCTCCCTCCAGCTCCTCAATGCCTTAATCAAGCACTTTTAATTAATCTAAATGCAATAACTCACTGGTGAGACTTCTTAAAGAGCTTAAATCTTAACAGTCTCTACTCTGTAAATGTTGCCAAACTGTAGTTACAGCCCTGAGCAGGCATTCAAAATGTATACCTTTTAATTGTTTAAGGTTTGACATTGAATGTATGTTGTTTTTTTATAAAACAAACAACAAGAAAGCAAGCCAATGAGGTTAGTGACACGTTTTTGAAAATCAAAATGTGTTTAATACCGAGCCAAAGTAAGGCACCAAATAGCCTCTTCCCTAGCTTCCAATGCAAAGCACAACATATCCACAGCCATGATTGTGGATGAGGGGCTCCCCAGCGCCCTGACAACAACAAAAATGTTTACGGTCAACCATATTTAGTGGTTGCTGTCAGATCAATCGTTTAAAAAGCTGCTCTTCAAGAGGGTGAATACAGAGTTGTAAAACAAAATGCACTAAAGCCAGCAGACAGGTGATCATACAAATGAAATCTTGCAAAGAAAATGCCAATGTATGCATATTCTCATTACATTCATATTGTAATGAGAATATTAGGGGGTAATTCATCTAGATAAGCAGGTGCTTATCTGTAGTCAGATGCTGTTAAACAACTGCAGAACAAGAGGGCGCTACAAATGCCAGTCAATCTTCAAATGGTGAAATAACATTTATTAATGTTGCTGGGTTTCTACGAAAGAAACATGTCACTATACGATATGATTAAGCGGTTGAAACTTTGCAGTTTGATGCCACAATAAGGTAGCACCCCCTTCTGTCCTGCCAATGCTTTACTAAAACCTCTCGGAGACCAACCAAAAATACTTTTTCTTGGAGTCTAAAAGGTTTTTGCTTTAGCAACTTCAGAAGATTCAGTCCTTCTGGCCTGATGATAACTTTCTGCTGATTAACAAGGTCTCCGGGCTATCGAAGCCTGAAAAGCCTTTTTCATCATCCACTGCTGATGCTCCCCAGCAGGTTCTTCAGTTGCCACCGTGACAGGCACTGAAGACCTTCTGGCCACCGCTATGAGTAGTCTTTGTAGTAATCGAAGCTTTGAACATGGTCTTTTCAGATTCCACGTTCCCAACTTCCATGAAGAAAAAAATCCCCCCAGGATGGGCGTCTTATTCTCAGGGCTGAATTCCAACTGAGGGGTGCTCAACAGGGAGCAGAGGGGGAAGTGTTATCAGTGGCAGACCTTATGTTGAGATATTGTCAGACAAAAGGAGAAACACTAACAAACTCCTGACTGACGTACCCTCTCTGGCAAACACCAAAAAGGTTCATTAAGACCTTTACAAGTGGAAACCAGAAGGTGGTTTTGGCTCAGGAGGTCGAGCAGTCATCCACCAACTGGAAGGTCAGTGGTTTGATCCCCAGCCCTGCAGCCAACAAGTCAAAGTGTCCTTGGGCAAAAAACCCAACCCCAATTTGCTCCTGCCAACTGTGTGTGAGTGTGTGTGAGATGTACTGTATGGCAGCCTCTGCCTCTGTATACATGTGTGTGAATGTGTGAATGCTGATTTGTACATGAGGCGTCATAAATGCAATCCTTTTAACCAGCCCTAAAGTGTTGAAAAATGAACAATGTTCAAGTGTTGTTGGACTAGTTTGGGCGTCATGCTGCTTGATTTGCAGAAAAGGATTGTGGTTTTCATTCTGTAAAAAAGGGGACTGCAGGCCTATCAAAAGGAACAAAGTAAACAAGTGCACACAAACAAGCAAACTATAAAGTTCATCAAGTCTAACTTCTCCATTTAGTTTATATAAAACATGTTTATATTCTGGATGAACAACACACTAACACAGATAAACAAGTTGATAGCCACTATTTTCTACAGGATAGTTTACATGGCTGGTAGACTGACAGCCCACGCAGCTCATTATTTTTAATTAGCCCCTTGTTTAGACAAAAGCACTGTGTCAAAGCCTCTTCATTCACTTCAATGAGACCACTTACAGTAAATGACACATGGTTTGCAAACTAAAGCAAAAAAACTCAGGGTTGTCTGGCTAAAGGCTGATCCGGTCTCAGTTTTGCCACAGTGCACACACATGTTTAGAAATGATGCATAAAGGTAGGATAATTTGTAGCCCAGTGTGTTTTATTTCTATGCAGGGACTTAGTCTGTTAATGCCAGTTCTACAGATTAGATTTCTACAGGCCAACAGTTGGACTACTAAAAGCATTTAAAGCTACCAAACCTAAACTACCGACAGACATCTGTGGAGGGTCATAAGGTGGACTCAGATATGGGAGAATTCTCAAACACACACAGACATTGCCTAATAACGACAAAATCTATTGGTCACCATTGTTCATCATTATAAAGAGTGTGTGTGTGGATATGTCCATACATGTGTGTGACCTTCTGCAGCTTTCTCTGACCGGAGCTGCTAGCAGCGATTGGTCACAGTACAGTGTTCCCCGTCTGTTCACACACCCCTGCTGAATACATTATGCTCACAGTGTTCAAACACACACACACAAATACATTTGCGCAAAATGACAACCCTTGACACTCTGAGCAAGATCCCTAGAGCTGAAAGACAGAATGACAGCAGCCAGCACAAGTGTTTCTCAGGCACAAGAGGCAGACAGGGAGAAAGTCAGTGTATCTGTTGTGTCTGTTTGACCTGTAGCAGTCTGTTGTACCTGTAGCAGTCTGTTGTACCTGTAGCAGTCTGTTGTACCTGTAGCAGTCTGTTGTACCTGTAGCAGTCTGTATAACCAGCAACACACTCCCCTGTACCTGATGCCCTCTGTGCTTTCTTCATGTAGGTCCTGTCCTACATCTATCCCTACAACACCATGGCCGCACCGCAGCCCCTTCCCCTTATGTGCACACACACAGAGACACTAATACACATTTAAACACACACTCATAGTGTGGGACTGGGGGCTATCGTTCTCTATTATGAAAACTAGGTCGGGGAGGCGTGGGTGAGGGGAGTGGGGCAGTAATTATTTTTATCATTATTAATTTCCACCTCAAGGTTGCGCTAGGGCTTTTTGTCTGCTTCAATCTTCATTTCAGACCCCCTGCATCCACACATACACACACACACAACCACCATCACTACCACTGTCTTTGAAAAGGCTGCGTGCCAAACAAGGCAGGACAGAGGGTGGAGGCACAAAAGAGAAACAGAGCTCAAAGGGATGGGAAGAGTGCACTGGCTATGAAGAGAGGGGAAAGCAGAGGCAAAGGAGGCAGGAGGGGTGGGTCATGTGTCGCTTCATCACTCACTGGACCCTAATTTACACTAACAGGTTGTTTACTCGATATGGCAAATGATAATAAAAGCCTGGGTGTTGGAGGAGGGGAGAAGGCAAGAGAAGAGAAAAGGAGAAAGAGAGGCCCTGCGGGAGCACTTCAGCTGTGATGGCTTGCACACTCCAATTAGTCCAATGAAAAGCTTGTCCCCCCCTGAAAGGAGTCAAAGGAGGGGTGCGTTACTTAATGTGTAAATAAAACCAGACAGGAATACCCCAAAAACTCAAAGTCCTGTCACAGAGTGGGGTCACAAACATCCAGGCTCTACCTGGGCACACTAGGAAAAACACAGATATTAGTCGGATCTCAGCAGGTGGCAGGAAATGACACGAATGAAAACGGCGACACAGGCATTTTTTCGACTGTGATGGTTAAGTTACTAACACTGAGTGTATTCCTTCAAAATAGGAGGAAAGGACAGACATTTTAAACCGATTTTCCAGACCTTCCAAATATAAGATTTAACAAAACACAAGACCACCCAAAAAAATAACATATAAGTATTATGAGTAACTTTGCCACCTACCGTGCCCGTGTTTTTCCTTGAAACCTAGACCCAGTTTAGGTCACAACACTTAGAAGAGCTCTTTTTCCATGTGCACTGCTGCCTCACAGAACATATTAATGGCAGCTATTCCAGAAGACAAACACTGTGTTCGACTCTTGAATTACAGAAACACAGTGGAAACTAAGGGTTGAATGAAACCATTTATCTGTTTGTAACCAGAAGTTTTTCCAACAATGTTTCAAAGTCACAAGATAAACAACACAATTATCCCACAATGATTGAAGTATTAATCCACTTCTGCTCTGACTGTACATGAAAACAAGCCTCAATTCACCATAGCTGCTCCCACAGACAGGCATGTTTCCTCATGTAAATGCATTCACACATACACAATCTCTGTATTGCACAAAAACTGAAAACCCCAAAGGTGTGAACAGGCAGGGTCATTTTATTTTTCTTAATTTAAGCTCTGCTTCAGTCGCTTCTACGTTAGTCTGGATTATTTTTGTTCTCCTTTGTATGAATAGTAAGTTCTGTGATTTAGTCCAGCACAAACAAACTAATGCTTTAAAAAACGTTTCCGTTAATTTGTATAATTGTATTCAGATTTGTTCAGCTTTGGGCCAAATGCTGAAATTATCATAATTGTTAATCATGGGATGTATTTTAATTGTTCAGTATTTGAGTGACTGACTCATGATTGCTGTTGGAACGAGTGATCCAATTATACTGAAAAGTTCCCTTAAAATATTCACACAGAACATTGTTGTACATGTTTTTTATGCTTTGTTAGTAAGCAGGTGGTTTCTAAAATGTTAGGTTCTGATATGTTATGTTTTTACGCACCCATTTTTCAAGTCCTCCTTTAAAAGCAGTGCTGCTCAATGTGAGTGGGTGATAAAATAAAAGTCCCCTGCCTGTCTCCCATTCCTTTAGGATTAGGCTGAGAGCCTCTGGAAGTGGCTCCACTGACACCTTGACAAATGAAGCTGTCCACTTGACCAAGTGAGGTATCATCCTTTGAAAAACAGCAGGATCAACATTCCCCACATACGGTGTTCCTCCTCTCTGACTTGAAAGACTGACCACCAGACCCAAATCTGTTGTTTATACAGAACATTGTAAACTGTCTGAGCGCTTCGGTGATGGGTAGCAACCTGTCGTAGTGAAACCATTGCTTCTTGAAAACTTGCCAGACACAGTAAGATAATGATTGAACCGTATAGTACCTGTGACTGTGTGTCTGAGAATTTAGCAGGACAGACTTAATCTTCAAGAGAACGAGTGAGTCAGTTGTTTTAACATTCTAGTTTTAGGCCACTGCTCTCCACATTGGAAACACTGCAGAACTTATCTAAATGTAAACCAAGTAAAGCCCCTTCAACAAAATCATAGAGACAGTGTTTTCTTTCAGAAGATAGAAGTTAATTGTCAAGATAAATACACAGTACCATTAAATAAAATATGGGAAAGAATTGGGACACAGCTACATTATAATAACTATGAAAAGTACACACTTCAGAATCTTTAATGCACAACTATCTTTCCCTTGTTGTCTTCATCCGAAATAAAACATGAAAAAGCACTGAACACAGAAATAAGAGGTTCAACTAGTACAGGTGCACTTTGTTGTCCTGATGGAGTTCTAGTGGCTACAATGGATTCAGCCTGTATATGTCTGCGAGTTTAAATAGTGGAGGCACATGGCCTGGCACAAATGAAGTGTGATGCATTTTTCAATAGCTGTGAGTCATAGTTCTTTCTGAGTTTTGAGCATGGCAGACTGTGTCGCTCAGGGCTGCCTGTGTCCACAGACGGTTGGCCTTGTACCTCTTTTGCATTTCCTAGACATTAAAATCTGTTCTCCAAACTCCAGGTTTTTAGTTCATCCCCCCCCAGTTCACTGTCATCACAGCAACACCCCTCCCATCCTGCAGTCATGGTAACGGAGCTGTGAAAGAACAAGCCGAGGAATATGAGACATGAGATATGACAGACACATGGCCACATTGTGACAAAGACAGACGGAGTGAATGCTGAGTGGCTTGACACCAAAGACAGCCATTTCCCCATCCTAACATCCAGCCAGCAACAATGTAGAAAGGACAGGAGGCAGAAGATTTTTGGGTCAGAGTAGAGTCCAGAACACAGGATCGATTTTCTTTTTTTTTTAGGCGCATCTGTGAATTTTGCGGTCCTGAGGTATAATCTTCTCAACTGACATGGGACTAGTTTCCTTTAAATAAGTAATCAATGACACCTAGGATATGTTCTGCATTGTAGGTCCAGTTCCCATCTCTTAACCTGCTGGCATTCAAGAGAAAACAGGCTTTGAGAACAGCTACAAATCAATGAGAGAAATATGAGAGAAATGTCCTAGCATCTGAAATAAAAAAAATAAAAACTTCCGCGACCACCAACAATTCTTAAGATCTAATAGAAACAATATTGATTTTAGTGTGGTTGGTGCAAATGTCAATGAACTTGTGAAAAAAAAAGCCAAAACATCTCTTGTTCTCACTCCACCGTGTCCTGCATAATCTGAGCTGTTTTCAGGCATTGTGCTCAGCAACAGCCTGGGAGACGTTGCTTTCCTTGTGTGTGCTAACGATGCCCAGCATGTCTGGCACACACATAATAAAACAGATCTTTCCCAAAAGATACCATTCATCCCTAGACACCAGCTCAGGCTCTCACTTCATAGGAGAGAGCGGGTGCAATAACACATGCAATGATAGCAGCGCTAAAATGCTCAACAACTCTCACTCACACACACCGTGCTACACACATAGACACAAATACCTACTAGTAGTAGTGGTGTAAGTGTGCATGCAGACACACACACACACACATATTTGCACTTGCAGATACACTCACATTAAAAAACACAGGGAGGAGGGGGGAGGGGGCTCTGAGGCCATGGAACACACAACAAGCAGACAGCCTTGAGCTATGAGCTCAGCTAAATAAATAAATAAATAAGTGAAAATCTCATTTTAAACCACTAGCTTCACACCCCCTCTTGGAGCCCACTCCTCCTCCCTGCTCTCCTCCTTCTCCTCCTCCCTATATCCCTGATCAAGGTTTCATTCTGGAGAAGCACAAAGACGGGCAACCCAGCATTCATCTCTTCCAGCTCCATCCATCCCACCTATCGAGGGGCCTCCAGAGACGTGGACCAGGAGCGCTGCACTGACTCTGTTTTGTGCAGTAGTTTTTCCTAAATGAATTCTGGCCTCAGAGACCTCAGCAGGATCTGACACGTGACAATAAACCTGCTGAGGGTCTACATTGTCCATGTTTGTGTGATTGGACTGTAACAAATTCAATTGGCTATATTTGTTATTCCGTAGGTTTTTAGGTTGCACTTTGAGGCTGGTAGTATGATGCCAATTAGAGGAAGACATGGATGTCATGGGAGCTTATCAATTCCACACCAAATAACACAGTCGGCACACAACCCTCTTATTTACCATCTAGGTTCACCCTGGTGAAGCTCTACAGGCTAAACGCTGCAACCCACCAACTCATTTAAGCTGAGCTGTAGCCGAATCCATATTGTGCTACATTGTGTAAACAAGCAGAGATAAGTAGTTGCTCTGGGCATGTGGGTTCTGTGGGTGTGGATGCTGGAGAGACACAACGGATCACGGCTGTTTTGGCATGTAAACCCCCCACAGATGGATGAACATCCTGCCCTGGGCTGGGTAAACCAAACAGATTTGGTCAGACACGACATCTCTTAAACAGAGCACACAACCGTACTCTCTAAAACCACCAACAGAGCAAGATACGGTACGGACAAGGAGAGACGGGGGTCTTAGTGGGGACCAAGTAAGACAGATGATACGGATGATAATGTGCCCTTCATCTTTGTGGCTACGAATAGAAGGAGGGGAGGTCTATGCCCTTAATTATATGGGTCAGTGGACCAGGAGCCGGTGGTCCCACATGGCAGGGATCAACAAGTCAAACAAATGCACGGACATCTAGTTTTTTTCAAGGGAGTCAATTAAAGATGAGGGCCTGCTCAATAAAGTGAAACCCACCAAAATGCAAATAAAGCACACACAGAATTGTATTCAGTGATGGCTTTTTGAGCATTTTATCCGACAAGAGAAAAAGATGACGAGAGTAATCTCAGTAAAAAATGTACGCACATGCATTTTCAATCATAAAGACCAAGGATAATCGCTGTTCGAGTACAGTGTACCAATGACAAAGAGAGCAGAGCACACCTGCTCACCATCACCATGATGGCTACTGACTGTAATTAACAGCGAGGTTCAGATGCACATTACCAGGAACATATAGACACAAGCAGCCACACCTTTATACAAAAATAAAAGGCTCTCCTGGAACCTTCACTGTAGGTCCTTCAGCACAGCGCTCCACACACTCATTGATTCAATTACAGGTCAGAGGTCACAAGACAGTCCCATCGTACCACAATATATAATAGGACCTCCCCCACTTCTCCCCATCCTCCCAGCATTTCCCTCATTCATTTATCCTCCTCTCTTCACACCCTTCTGCTCAGCTGTCATCTCTCACTTCGTCTCCTCTAAATGGCTATTGACTGTGCTCACAGAGCTTTCCTTCTTTGTCCGTCTCCATCACAAATGTGTCTGCCAATCACTTGCTTATGTTCTTTGTATATTCACTTCCCTGCTCTGGCCAATCCTATATCTAAGAGAAAAAGCCAAGTATTGTGTTGTGTTGTGAACAAAATGTAAATCCTCTTTCCATTCATTTGCCCTCCTCTTCTGGTATTCCATACTGTTCCGAGTGTTGCTGCAGTTTCTCGTCTAATATATTTTCTCTGTGCTTGCCCTTTTCTCAATCATTGCCCTCTCTCCTACGCTCATGCACAGTTACTCACTCAGTCTCTCTCCTACTCTCTCCTTTATTCTTTCCTTATACCCTCTACCCTTCACAAGTCTCTAGATTTTGCCCTGAGGGAAGCTCTCCCTTTCAACTCGCTGGACCTGGAGGAGAGAAAAATCTATTTCTCTCGCTCTGTGTGAGTCTGTTTCTGGTAACTAGCCAGGAAGGTTGATCCTGCGTGTGGCAGTCACTGTGTTACTATGTCACTGTGTCAACATGTGTTTGGCTTTGTGATACACGAAACAGCAACATTACACCTCTTTACTGGAGTATTTGTTGGTCCTTCACTGGTGTTCTTTTATAGCATTATAGTTGACATCAAATCTGCTCAGCTATATATTTGAATATACACAAATGTTAAAACATAACCATAAAATGATATAAAAGTCAACATACTCATTGCAAAATCAAAATCAAAAGTAAAGATACAGCAGAAACGGGGAGGAGGAAAGCCATGGCTGACAAAGGAAAGATACATGGTGTACCTATAAATTCCCCCATACAGATAACCACACACCTCACACAGACAAGGCCATGCCTCATAAATCTATCACTCCAACAAGTACCCCCACACCCTCACATCTCTCCCCCACTATGCATTTGCTACTTGTCCCTGCACGAATACGCCAGATTTACTACCTCTCTGCTCACCGATAGAGGTTAGGTTGATATACAGTGAGTAGTGAAAGAGAGGACAGAAAAAGAGGACGAGATGAGAACTGAGATTTTACCACTGCATGCCCTCCACACCTCTGCTGATGAGTTTTCCTCTGCTGGCATCAGTCTAGTGAGAGCGCAGAAACTCATCACCTCTCTGGGCAACAGCAAAGGTAATTATGACTAATGAAGTGCAGACTTTTACGGCCAAACATGGGCCTAACTGCATTTGGTGCTCATAATGGCATAAAGAGAGACACACTCTGCTGCGCTGCATAAACATTACCCAGACGCAGAATCAAGGTCACCTCAGCAGATTAGTACAGCCTGTAAATGAGTTCAATTAAACAAGTTGCTAATGACTGTCAGCTAATGACCGAGTCCTAGACAGGCAGCTTACACAAAGCAAAGCTTCTATATAACCTACTCTGTTCAGCCCATCTACGGATGTTTTGTGTTGTTAAAAATGAAATAAAAATGTCTATCTGCTCCGGGACTTATCGAAAATATTTACTCGACATGCTTTGTGGTGCTCAACTGATCCTTTGGGATTAATGAAGAGAGATTTTGTCGAAGAAAATAATACTCCGCTAAAAGAAAATCAATCATTGAAGTGTTAAAACACACAATGGAGTAATTTCCCTCTACACAATGAAAAAGAGGACACATTTTGATCTGCTAAAAATCTAGTTGCAATAATTAAACATGAGCAATGAGCTCTTTCATAATTAACCTGCCCCCCAAGCTACACTCTTCTCTATTAGAGAGAAGATCAAGAGAGCACCAGAGACGGAGAGATAAGGGCGGGATGTGAAATGTTCACACAACAGTGAGTGAGATCAAACCCATTTGCTTGGACCAGGGTGGAAACTTTCTGTGCAATTAAATAGCAATTCCAATCATGAATTGGGAGAGGGAATCTCATCATGAGCAGGGGCTGATGGATTATGTTTATGAGCCTGAACGCTGCTGTCACAATGCCAGGCTAGGCGCACTCACCCCCACCAGCCCTCTGCTCACCATCATTTATGCCAAGCTACTTAACAAGCCATTATTCCATTTCGCTACATCTGACGTCACAGTAGGTCGTTTGACCCGGAGCAGCACATGGGCAGTCAGGTCAGCGAGAGCCCAGCGGCAATTAAAGAATCACCATCAACTTCTGCCGCTGAAGCAAAACATAAACAGATTATAGAAGCACTCAAATGGAGAGAGTATTTTGTTTTAGGGGAGATAAGAAAGTGAAATAATGTGGTCACATATTAATCAGCAAGGCCCTTCACAACCAGAAATAAAACCCCACATACACGAGGGAAACAACCACATAATGAGAAGCTAAAGGTCAAACAGAACCGTAGAACAGAGGACGGCAAATTGTGGCTTTACTGCAATCTGGCCCACTGCCACGGTGATTTATCTTATATTTCCTTATCTTTTGTTTTCCCCTGTTGAGATTAAAACGTTCTACTGTAGATATTACAAAACAACTAATAACTATAACTATAAAACTCACAGTTAAAGTCTCAATAAACTGGCTTTAAGTCTAAAATAGGCTGTGCACAGATGGAAACTTGCAGTGGAGTTATGCACGAAGAACATTAAACAAACGGTTTTATGAACCCAGCTCTATCATTTCCAAACAAATTGTAAAAGCATTAGTAGATATGTAATGATTCATGACATACAGGCCTGTTTCTCGACTATACTAGTGTTGCACCCCCCCGATGAACAGCACTAAAAAACACACTGACTGATGACCCCTGTCCTAGAAAATCATTATGTGTTTGGCATCTCTTTCTCCTAGGCAGTGCATTGTGGTAGCAAGACAAACTTATCCACACAGTTTCATGGATGTGGTGGTGCCAGGTTTCAATAATATACCCCCTCCAGGGAGATACAAGTAGTCCAGTGGCTCGGTGAGGAGGCTTTCCATGTGGAGTTTTGGGTCTCAGCCAACGCAATACCCCTACTCAGGGTCTAACTCTATAAACAGCTGGCCTCCTTGCCTCAATAGACAAACCACCATGGTCTCAGAGGGGAAATGTTTTGTGGGAATATGAATGAAAACCACAGTTCTAACTTATTTCATCTGTACCAGAAACGAAAATACTAAGTAAGTTGTTCGACACAGAAGGAAATATATAAACCAGCATAGGTAGAGTTGAACTTTCAATGACTGAAGCAGAAATGGTATTTGGAGGAACAGGAAGAGTCACCCTGTGCTCTTGTCCTCTATGCTTCCTTCCTTGGTTGCTTATTGAGGCCAAGGCAGGGTTGCTGTACACTGGCTCAGCGGCGAGCCTCTCTGAAGAGGCAGTAAAACTAACCACCAGTGGGAGGTTAGGCTACTCCAGTGTCACTCTGACAACCCACAGTGATGCCGACACACTTCCTCTGCCAAGTTCTGCGGCTGGATTCTGACAAGGACAAAAATGTTTCCCAACTTGTCCATTGGGGTCCGAGTCTCACGCCATGGATGAACAAGCTGAATAAATCATACAAGTATGACTGAGAGTGCAGAGCCAGAAAGCCTGAAGGAACAACAGAGTGGATTCTGAGCTTCTTTCATATTAGCAGACTGCCGGCCGCATGGCTGGGGGAGCTGAGCCCTTCGAAGCGCAGGCTGTTGTGAGAGAAACACTGAATTATGCATCTGAGAAGGGAGGGGAGATTGGCTGCTGGCTCCAATACCACCCCCTCCTCCTTTACCTCCTTTCCCATTCACTGACAGATAGATGAGAGCATCTAGATGAAGTTTCACAGGAGGTCAGTGCTGCAGACTGAGGATTGATAGACACTGTGGGGCGTGTCCCTCTTTCTCTGGTTTTCTGCACCATTTCACAGAATTGGGGGAAATGCCACTCTCCGCCCTCTCATCCGAAAGGGGGGCGGGTGGGGAATGTCCTGTCGCCTCTGGCTAAGACTTATGCTCAATGACACATTGATGACACATTTGGGCCTCTGAAATCGGCAGAGGGTGGTTATCAGGCCCGGTGCATCGATTCTCAGGGATGAGGACCATCTCCTGACACACCTACAACGAGCAATGGGGTCAGAAGGTCACCATTTTAACTGCCTACCCTCTCACCAAAAAAATCAATTCCTTATTAGAGCTTCATCGCCATCAGCGAGGGAATGGAACAGCGTTAAAATGAAGACAGAAGACTTTCACCTTCGTCATATAGGATTATAGATGCGCTCTGGTTTCCCTCCTGTTGTTATAGAGGAATTTCAGTGGTTCAGTCCCACTTTCATTAGCTGGGCCTGGACTGTTCCTCCTCCTCATTTGAACCGTTTTGCTCCTTGTCTCTTGACAGTTCATTACCAGGCTGTTGGATCTATTTCTGTCCATTGCCGCAAGCTATACATTGCGCATACTGTGCATGTACAGATGAATCCTACATATGAAACACCTGCTTTTAACGCACACTGTAAAATATTACATTCAGCATGAGTTTTTTTTTCTCTACAGCAATTTAACATGTAGTTTTCTTGGCAAAGGAGAACTAACCAGCTTCTAAAATCATGTGAATTTTTGAGAGGAGTAAAGTAACCTGCCGGTGTAGCTCAACAGTGATTGTTGTGTCTGGATTGATCATTGTTGGTCCACCAAGATGCCTTGTAAAATAAATCACATTCCTGATGTCCTTCAATGCGGCTGCTGTTTGTGAGAGACGTACCTCTGGCTAAATGGGGTTCACGGAGACATTGTTATAGATGAAGGCAGGTCCCTTAATGGTTCCTCCTGACTGTCATAACCAACGAAGGCCTGTGGCAAAAACATCCTGCTGTCAATGTTACTCCAGAGACCGGAGCAGTGGGCCCCTCCCTGTCCCTGTCCTCCAGACTACCTTTCTCCCGCAGACGAATGGCTGTCAGTCCGCCACAATCTGACCAAGGCTACTAGAGACAGCAAACACGCAGTTAAAGCAACCAAAGTTACAATACCCTTGACTTTCACTATGGACAACATGATGTACACGGATACAAAAACATTTTGAAAAGTAGTAGTACGTTTATGATGTAGATGGGTTTACACATTCATCAAGATAATTGACTTAAAGGCCTCCCACTGCATTAAATATCACTATGGAAATGGAGACTGATCACACATTAATTCATCCCTATATCGATCCATCAATTCATTCATTCGTATGCGTATATGGCATCAAACTCCCATGAGATTATGCAAGGTCGTAAAGGAGGGGCATCGGGCTACTATACATTACATCAATTTACCAGATTATTTATGAGCTACTACAAGCTGTGGCCAATCTGCAGACACAAACAACTAAATTAGTGCATAAATATATATGACACGCTGCAGGCTTATGGCAGGAATATACGACCCCCTCAGGCTATAGGTCCGTTTCTGCTTCTTCCCCCACCTTGAGCCCTGAGATGCTTATATGTATGGAACAGAGATGGAGGGGGAAGGCAGTGAACCTTTTTTTTTTAAGAGAGTCAGATTTATGATCTGGATAACAAGATGAGGGCCGATCAGCCTGTCGCATCCACAGAGTTACGGATTTCTCAGAAAGCCACTTTAGCTGTTAAATCCATTCCCTCAATTCTACTTTCCTTGCTTCATGTAGCTGGACTTTTGTCTGACATACAACGTCAGCTCATGCAGTCATGACGATAATATGTTCTATCATTTTCAGTATCTTGCTAGGGCATAAATTCCTTCTGTAGCTCATGGTACACATTTAAAATAAAAATGGGTCCAAAGATGAATGTGAGCATACACTTACTATACATAAATACATTTCCCTTTTTTTCTAACATGTGGCATACACGCTTTGACTCTCCACCAGCTTTTGCCCATTGGCTGTCGCAGTACATGTCTTAATGGATGTTTGAGCTGTGATAAATCCAATCATATGCCAGGATATATGGACAGACTTCATCAGTGGCAGCGAGTCTTCCTTGAGAAAGGTTGTTACCATTTCACAACACTGACCTTGACCTGGCTGCTGTTTGAAGAGCTGTGGAGCACGCTCTGTGGCTCAGGTGGGGGTGGGTTTGGGGTTGGATAACTGGAGAGGGTTCTAACAGGTTTTCCTGATGCATAACAAACTCCCACGAGGCAAGAGACTATAAAGTACCTTCCACCTTTGGGATTCAAATCATTCCATCATTCCAGGAATGACTGAATATGATTATCTCCTTGTGCTTGAGATGAAACCTTCTGAGTAAACATCTGGATCAGCACGACTCGCGCATTCTGTTTTTGAGCTCCTTTTTCAATTTTTCTGGTTTTATCAAATGTATGAAAAGATGTGTTCAAAGTTAACCTCACCTTGTCACTTTCCTGTCACATATTTCTCCATCTCCTTTTGTTCCCCAGCCATGCACCTTTCCACGTCAGATGCCACGGGACTTTTCTCCCCTTTTCTCTCCTTGTCTTGCATCATCTTGTGACTTGGGGTGTTGTGTCCTGCTAAAAGTTTACCAATTCGTATTGTTGAGAAATGACTGATACTACATTTTTCATGTGGGTTATTAAAAATTCAAAAGATCCGTTCCCCTTATTCATTCTGAGACTCAAGGAAAAAAAACAAGTCTCAATAATGGATGAGAGAAAGGTTTGCTAAGAAAAGAGAGCCGGTGTGGTGCGATTGAGCTGAGGGGGAGAGCGAGGGAGTGAGAAGGGGGATGGAGGGTATGTACGGATGGACACAGATTGAGAAAAAGAGGAGTAGCTGACCTGTGGTTTTAACAGACAGGGAGGGGAAGAAGGGGTGCAGTGATCTGACCTGGTGTGGTGAAACATCTGTCCTCCATGTGCAGCCTTTGTCCACAGGTGTACACAGCTGGCTGCTCCTGGTGCTCTCAGTCAGTCACGCACAGCAAACGCAGCTTGTTCTGTCTCACAATGCTAAACATTGAATACACACATATGTCCAAACAAACACACACAGAAACACACAAAGCACAAATCAATCCAGTGCCAAAGGGCATATATGTGTTACTATGAAAGAACATTCATTGCTCAAGAGGCTGTTTGTCAGTGAAAAATGTCAAACTAGCTGAAATCTCCATGTTTAACATTCCTGAAGGCACAACACAGATATTGTAAGAGCCTCAAAGGACAGAGGTAACAAGTTGAGGATGGGGACACTTAACCAAATGATGTAGAGGACTAACAACCCAGTTAAGTTATTTGACAGCATGTTATGTGTGTAGAAGGAAAAATGATAACAGGCGATTCTATTCCACATGTAATCAAATATTATTGGTTTCAACACATTTTTTTTAGCTATCTTCAATTCCATTCACTATTTCTGCACGTCCGCATCAAGGGACAGCATTTTATCTGCCTGTGTGCAAAATATTTCCCTAGAGATGATCACGGTGTCATCACCAGCAATATTAGAATATCTCCCAAGCATTGACAGAGAAAATAAAAATGACGCACAAAAGGGAAAATAACACAGAGATAAGACTCATGCATTAAACTGTCACCAAATAGAGCTCATTATGAGGCTTTATGAACTCTAAATATTAGGACAGTTTTAGGCACATATTAAATGTACATCTATGGAGATAGGCATTATTTTATAATGTGTCTCTTGTACTCCACCAACAAATCAGAGCCGCTGGGGTGACAAGGCCTCTCTCATGATGCCATCTAGTGGTACAACATAAGACATACACCCTGCACTTGGTTACTTAGAAATTCATTTTGGGAATTGCAAGTTCCATAATCTGAAACAAGCTTCATTTAAAGAATATTTTATAGATACAGTAGGTGGAAACTGAAGAAATTGTCAATTCTGGCTCCAATATTCACTCATAGAGGACAACATCTGTCACATCAGCTTCATGATGCTGATTTTCTTTGCCACTATTAAGCTCTCAGCCTGTAATACATTATATCAAAGTCCTCAGGGAAGGTTCATTAAAAACCAGGTCAGTGTGGTCATATTCTTATGTTTGCCCTAAACAAAGACATGTCCTTGTCTACCATTATCTTTTGAGACAAATCTGCAAAAATAAAATCCCACTCACACTTGTACAAAGTGCACACTCTCAGGCGTGCACACACACTCATGATGTTACAAAGCTCATTAGTATGGTGCAGGGCGTTATCAGTCTAATGAGAGCAGTATAAACATTTAGATCAGATGGAGACAGTAGAGCGTCAGAGCTGGGAGAGCAGAGACAGAACAGACTTCTCATCCTGCCAAAAGAATCCCAGAAGACTGTAGAAGATTGCAGACCCATCAACATATTGTACACTGCTAAATGTCATGATATGAACATAGTAAGTCTATTCAAGGACAAGGCTGGCAATATTCTAGATTTGAACAAATCCCATGTAAACTCCTAAATCAAAAATAGGTCTGTTTCTCATGACCTTTTGACCACCCTACCCTGTCTGTGGCATAACCCTACGCCCATTTGTTCTAAGGTAACGTCTTTAAAAATGTGTCAAAAGCATACCAGTTTTTTTTAAAGGCTAAAAAGTTAAGTATAGCTGAAATAGCTAAAACAGCTGTTAGCCGTGTAATTTACTAAAGTGTGAGTTAATTGTGTATTTTGTTAGGGACTATTTCCTGCTGCGTATTCGGGGTGTTGGTGGGTATTTACTAAGGCTAAAATAAACTACAGTGCCTGTGTCCATCGTAATGAGAGGCCATGTCAGTCCTGTGAGGTGATGCTGTGTTTTTGCCCAAAAGGGAGCTCTGATGCACAGAAAAAAAAACTCCTCAGTATAAAACCAATGCTTGTTGGTTTTGATCTTTTCATGGGAATTCTAGCAAATATGAAAAATATAACAATATCAGTAGATTCATTATGTAATATCTTGTTGAGCAATATGAGAATATCAGTTTCCCAACAAATGCCAAAACTGTTGCGGAAATTATTTTCTGAAAGACATGCTAACTATAGAAGTCATCCAGCTTTGAAACATTGTTAGATAATCCTACTAAACCGAGAAAACAGAAAGATGTTGAGAGACACTTGCAGACATAAACACCCATACACATTCCCACTAATCAACAAATTCCACCGCCAGCCAACAGGAGACAAAACACACACAAGCCCTCTCATTGTGTTGATTTTGCTCCCTCTCCAGCTTTCATTTGGGTGTTTTATCTTTTGTTTACTGGTGGGTTTTATTCTCACTGGCTCTGGGAAGCAAAGCGTTGGCAGAAGCTCCATTTGATCTGTGGTCGTGGATGAAAAGCGCCAGTGGGGGAAAACAAGGGCATTTTGCAAATAAAAAAACACTGCCATGTAATTACAATGAAAATACATAAATATGAGTCCTCCTGACAGCGAGGGAAAGTGCCAGTGTCAGCATTGTGATGGTAAACAGTCTGCGAGGGAGTGTTTGTGTGACTCGGTGGGGGTCACCTCTATAACAGAGTTTCAACTGCGAAATAAAAGTCCGGAAAACTTCCTGACAATCCAACCAGCCCTTTCAGAAGTTGGGGCTGTGAGTCTGCACACAGCAGGCTGGGGCTGATTTAGTATCAACAAAACCACAAGACAATTTTCCTTTTGAGGGAGAAAAAAACTAAACAAAGCACAGACGACAAGGATATGCCAAAGAATATCAATGAACAGATTTACTCGAGCAGAAAGCGTAGAGAATAGAGCCGAGCCAGAACAGACTCACAGCTGATTTGATTACTATTCAAATAAATAAAAGACAAGTTTGCAAGATTCCGTCATTTCTTTGCTTTAGAAGTCATACATTAATCATATTTCATTGTAAATCCGGGCTGACGTATTGGACCAAAATGTTTGTTTCTATAAGTTAATAATTAACTTCTTGATTTTTTATGAATAAACTAAATCAAGAAATCACTTTGGGGTCTCGGACCTTATGACAGGCCTTTTTCACCATGCTGTGGATGAGATTGCACTGGTAGTATTATTGGAATGGAAGCATTTGTATTAATGCAACAATATGTGTAGTACAAAAAAAACTAAATATTTCTTCTTTTTACTCATCTGTTGGAGGTACTTCTGGTTAAACTACAGGTTGTTAGGGCATTTTCTGAGTTAAATTATAGTATACTTGCAATTTGTTGAACATTGTGTGATAAATGTACTTGCCAATTCAAAGGATTTCATTTACTGTCCAGATAGAAAGAGATTCCTGACTTCACTTCCACTAATCAAAAGATGGTCAAACCCACATAGTTCTTGCACCATCACAGAAAAACAAATTAAGCATTTTATTTGATGGCTTTTCTGTGGTGGACCAAAATGTGATTACATGGCAGGAAGACAACAACATAACAAGTTTATTCTCAACATGAAGAAGATAAGATACACTTTTGCCCACATACTGAAATAAGAAACAAGAGTGGAGAAACTTCTCACTTAAACATTCATTTCGGATAAAATACATTCTGGGAAAAAGAAAGAGCAGCAGAGGATGGGAGATGCTTATAGAGAGTGGTGCCATTTAGGGCTGACAAAAACTGTGTGCACTCCCAAATCACTACTCAACAACTAGTAACAACCGTTCTGTGCACACATAAAGACAACAAGCACACACACAAACATAGTGTGCCCTGAAAACAACAACCTTCCAACGACCCACGCTTATCTCAACACACCCAGGCTTTCTCTCTTTGGCATTCACTTACTCTCTCTCTAACAGACATACACTGACACACACACACACACTGCACACAATGCACACACTACACACACAAGCCTATCTTTCATCCCAAAATTCATGGAGGCAAATCTCTCTCATCCTCTACCAACCATTCTTTATTTTCAACTCTCGAAGGCACCATCCCCTCCTCTGTCCAAGCATTGCCTATAAAATCTCCCCATTTCTCTGAAAACATTGAACAATTTACTGTCACAGCACACTCCCTATCCTTTATTTTCTCTGGCCTCATTTCAGACAAGTGGCTTTTTTTTTGGCCCCGAAATAACCTAGCTCAACTGAAGAAGCCTCATCCTTGTGGCAATAGAGTTCTCATTAGCCATACCCTGGTAAGAGTAGCTAAGTATGCATCTTGCAGCACAGGTTTGCAGGGTAACAACTTAGATGTGGTCAATATTGTACAATTATGTAATATAGTGACTTAGTAACAACTTCAATTAGTTACACCATCTTTATCCGCTTGGGGTCACTTGTGATCATCACACAATACAACAGGAAAGCTGATTCCCAAATACTCTCTTTTTTCTGTTCCGATATCATTGCACACAGCACCAGGCTTAGTGAGAGTTGTAGTCCAGAGGGCACAGAGCACAAGAGGCATGGCCTTTATAACTGGGCCTCCACTCTCACAGGGATCAGACAATAGATTACAAGAGATTAGTGACATCATCTTCAGAGGATGTTGACCTCTTTTGGTATCAGCAAGCAACAGCTAAAAACACAAAATAATATGACACATTTGTGCATTTGTGTTAAACTATATTTACAGCGGCAATGAGGATTGGACGCCTTTGGTGCAGCACTACATTAGACGGAGGGAGGAAATGACGAGTCAACCTTAAATCCTTGACTGCAGTCTAATGTTAGGCTATACTGATCCTTGGTGGTCAGATGAAGTATTACAATCATTGTTAATCAAGCAAGGAGTAAACCCTGAGCTTTGGTTGTGTTTACAAGAAAAGCTGGTTGAAAAAGTTTGCTCAAAATTGAAACATTTGTAAAATAAATCCTTAGGTCGGAAAGTAATTTTGTGCCAATTTCGCACCACTGGATACCTTCTGAAATGTGTTTTCTTATAAGACAATGAGATAGCACCATCTCTAGGTAAATTAGGGAATTATTATTTCTACAAAAATACGAAATACATTATTTGTTAATCCCTATTAGCATTTATTATATATAGTATATATATCTTACAAACATCAGCAACTTCATGCAGGAAACAATTAAATATAAATAACATAATAGATAATGATTGTGTCAAATACAATTACAGTAGTAGTTTTTTTTTTGTTTACAAGAAATATAATATTTTTGAAAAGGACTCCAAAGGAGAAAAAAATGTTTTTTTCTCAATTTATTTTTGCAGTATGTGATGTTGAAGCTGATTAGCAATATACAGTGAGGGGATGCATTTATTGTAAAAAATAATAATCACACTTGTTCTTGTGGTTATGTATTGTAAGGTTAGAATATTATTGTAGCTAACACATGGGCGTAGGAAGCATCCTGAATGTGGGGGGGACATTTTTAACGGGGGGTGTGGGGGCGGAAAAAAAAATAGATTTCCTGTATTCTGGTGCATTTTAACAGGTGGTTTGATACTTTTATGTGGCTATACTAGCATGAGGAAAATGATGGGTACATTTTGTAATTTCATCCAGTAGTAAAGAAAGGAAACATATTTGATTATTAATTCAGAGCCGTCTTTGAATTAATAAAAAGCAGTTTAAATGCCCATTTTTTGTACATTTATATACAACAATAAATATTTGTGAGTGCATTGAGAGATATTGTTGTGGAGAGTCATTTATATATAAATACATTTGTGAATCCTTCTGTGAGCATTTATTAATATTGAGACTGATCAATATCCCCACTGATTTCCTTAAAATTCCACATCACAATTTACTCTCAACTGTAATTTCCCTTTCATCACTCACCTCAGCAATGGACCTCTCTCCACTGTCCCTGTATTCTGCCTCTGACTCACTCTCAAGTGCCTAGATGTGGTGAAGTGATAATTATTTATTGAGCAGTATATTCTTTCAAATTGAATCATAACAAGTCATACTGAATGTAAATACAACTGACTCTAAAGTAAGTCCCAGTCTGTGACATTGGACATTTTGAAGACTCAAAGTCCCAAGCAGTAGGTAGAATATTAGCTAGTCTATGTAATGTGCACAGAAAATAAATAGTTAACTGAATACTGGGATGGAAATAGCCTATAAGCACTCAGTAAAACATAAACACACACAAAAAGCTTCTGAATGATAAGAAGTATAATTAAAACATAATGCACATTACCATTTTGAGAGAGAGTACCTAAGTTAAAGAACTCAGAAAAGAATCTCTTATCGAACTGAGGCTCCAGTAAAACACACTGACTGCGTCTCTACATGGACATCAGTAAGCCGTTTATGAGTATTATCCCGGGTTATGATCATATTGGGGATATGGTGTTTTCATGAGCACAGATACTGTAGATCGGGTTATTCAAGTTCCCTGTTTACATGATAAATACTAGTAACCTGGCCTTTCGATAACTTATCTCATCTAAACTATTCAGTATTTGTATCTCTCTATCATGACATAAAGACGAAACTCCACTCCAGAAGTGAGACGCACTTTGCCGCCGCCGCCATCACTGTTAACTGATTAACTGCTACCAGCTGATGACTTACTTTCCTCTTCTTTGAATTTTTTTTTCTTATGTCCATGTTGTCTGGGGGAGAAAACATATCAAACCAAGAGATCGTCAGCTTTGATTTTCGCTGTATTAACCATTTCCTGAACATTTGGTGTGTGTGCCTTACCTCCGCTACCGGTGTTGTGTCAAATTATGCACCCCCATCATGAAATGCCCCCCTTGTCACAGGAACGCGCATTTCTAAATGACACGTTTACACCTTAAAACGATGTTTAAAACGAAAAGTAAACGTTCAGGGTTTTTATTAATGGTAATTTTCAGACTGTGAGTTGTTTAGTGGTAGCTTATATAGTCTTGATTCTTGTGGTTAAACTTTTCGCTCCGTATTTGATGGTGGTGGTGTCGAAATTCATTCGTCTTTTCAGTTTTTTTTTTTTTTACTTTTTTAATTTTTTTATTATTATTGTTACTGTCTGTATACACGTGCTTTAAAATGTATTGTTTAATTTTACATATTTGTCATATAATAATCAAAATATATGTTTACAAATGTTACAGAGTCTTTTGTCAGCATATTTTTGCCACGTTATGCACCCCTTGCTATCTTATATAATAAAAGTGTAACATTCATGAAACTTGCTCCATTCAATGGTACTAGTCCTACAACTATACCCTGAAAAATGCTTGAGGGTGGGATTAATACAAACATCTTTTTGGGTGGGGTGCATTTTATGACAGGCCTGGTTATCACAATATGCCCCCCCTTGCTATCTTACAAAATAAAAGTGTCACATTCATGAAACTTGCTCCATTCATTGGTACTAGTCCTACAACTATACCCTGAAAAATGCTTGAGGGTGGGAATAATACAAACATCTTTTGGGGGGGGGTGCATTTTATGACAGGCCTGGTTTATCATCCGAGTCAGAAATAAAACAAATATGGAGTGAGGGCTAGTCCTGCAATTGTCCAACACATTTACATACACACAGTAATTAATAATACATGTTGAATGAAATAAATAAATAAAGTCAAAATAATGACCAACCAATCCTGTTGTAATTTAAAGGTTATGATGGAGTTAAAACAATATTGGATGATAGTCATTATTTTGGGAGTGTTTTGGAGATGGAGATAAATCATGGGTCACAATTGACCCGCGAACACCATGAACGGTAACAGCTTTCGAACACAACACAAGGGTTAAAGATGAATATGACATGTTGTTCACACTGACTTTGATTGCTTACCATGTCACTGGACTCTAATCTTCAAAATGAATGTTTATTTTATGTGTGATAATGTACACAATTTTAGTATGGATAATATGTCACTTTATTTCTATATATTTCATTCAACATGTATTATTAATTACTGTGTGTATGTAAATGTGTTGGACAATTGCAGGACTAGCCCTCACTCCATATTTGTTATTTCTGACTCGGATGATAAGCAGGCCTGTCATAAAATGCACCCCCCCCAAAAGATGTTTCTATTAATCCCACCCTCAAGCATTTTTCAGGGTATAGTTGTAGGACTAGTACCAATGAATGGAGCACGTTTCATGAATGTGACACTTTTATTTTGTAAGATAGCAAGGGGGGGCATATTGTGATAACCAGGCCTGTCATAAAATGCACCCCACCCAAAAAGATGTTTGTATTAATCCCACCCTCAAGCATTTTTCAGGGTATAGTTGCAGGACTAGTACCAATGAATGGAGCAAGTTTCATGAATGTGACACTTTTATTTTGTAAGATAGCAAGGGGGGGCATATTGTGATAACCAGGCCTGTCATAAAATGCACCCCCCCCCCAAAAGATGTTTCTATTATTCCCACCCTCAAGCATTTTTCAGGGTATAGTTGTAGGACTAGTACCAATGAATGGAGCAAGTTTCATGAATGTGACACTTTCATTTTATAAGATATTAAGGGGGGGCATATTGTGATAACCAGGCCTGTCATAAAATGCACCCCACCCAAAAAGATGTTTGTATTAATCCCACCCTCAAGCATTTTTCAGGGTATAGTTGTAGGACTAGTACCAATGAATGGAGCACGTTTCATGAATGTGACACTTTTATTTTGTAAGATAGCAAGGGGGGGCATATTGTGATAACCAGGCCTGTCATAAAATGCACCCCCCCCCAAAAGATGTTTCTATTATTCCCACCCTCAAGCATTTTTCAGGGTATAGTTGTAGGACTAGTACCAATGAATGGAGCAAGTTTCATGAATGTGACACTTTTATTTTGTAAGATATTAAGGGGGGGCATATTGTGATAACCAGGCCTGTCATAAAATGCACCCCCCCCCCCAAAAGATGTTTCTATTATTCCCACCCTCAAGCATTTTTCAGGGTATAGTTGTAGGACTAGTACCAATGAATGGAGCAAGTTTCATGAATGTGACACTTTTATTATGTAAGATAGCAAGGGGTGCATAACGTGGCAAACATATGCTGACAAACACTATGTAACATTTGTAAACATATATTTTGATTATTATATGACAAATATGTAAAATTAAACAATACATTTTAAAGCACGTGTATACAGACAGGACGTAACAATAATTTTTTTTAAAAGATTAAAAAAACAAAAACTGAAAAGGAAGTGACGAATGAATTTCGACACCACTACCATCAAATACGGAGCGAAAAGTTTAACCACAAGAATCAAGACTTTAGGGGCGTTCACACCAAGTACTTTTCCCATACTAGTTCATGAGAACTTTAGTTTATGAGAGCTCCTTTAGTTCTGATGAACTAAAGCAGATCGCGTTCACACCAAAATGAGTTCCTGGGGGTGGATTAGGCAAATGAGGCGCTGACGTCACTTCTTCTTCTTCTGCTTTGGGTTTACTGGCAGGCCGCAAACAACTTCACGGCGAGTACAGTAGGTGGCGGTATGCACCTTAAAGTTGCAATTCGCCAAAAAACCGAGAGAAGAAGAAGAAAAAAAACTTCCGCTTCCGCTGTATGCTTCTGTTTACCTTCCGACCTCAGACACGGTATGGAGTTGACGTTTTGGTGGTCGTGTTATACAGCTTCGTAACTGAGTTATTTAAGCCAATAACTCAGCCACAAATACAAATACAGATCGACCATTCAAATGCAATAGAAATGCTGAGTCGGAGGCGAAGGCGGTTAAGAAGCCTTAACAAAAGGATTGGACGACGAAAGCACACGCTATGGACATGTTTCGCCGTAGGACAGCTGAGGATGATGGCCGTTATCACGCCCAAAGAACAGCAATGGTACGTTCATTAAATCACATTAATACTATCTAATGTAGGATTTATGGAGTTACTGTATGTAGGGCTAATTTGTGTCTTTGTATGTGTTCCACATATGCGAATACTACGGAACTCTGGGTGAACAATAGAACGTCGGCCTGGTGGGAGGTAGTGCCAACATGTGCAGTGGATCAAAGATTTCTGAATGTCCAAGGGCTCTTTTCAACTCCTCTGTATTCGCCTGGAAGCAACGTTGGGGAGAGGCATCTGAACAGCATGGAAATTGTAAATTGACAATAAAGCTGATCTTTTGTACAGTGCATTTGGTTCTCTCTTTTATTTACCAGTCAACAGACACAATTACAATAGTGCAGACACACCTTAGTGCAAAGATTAAATGTCAGTATCAAAACAGTACTCACACTGTATATTTGTATATTAATGAGTATATTATTATGTTAAATGTGTGTTAAAGACAATGGGATGAGGTTGAAAGCTCTTTAAAAACTTTTGTATACATACATGTTAACATACATGTTAAGCATACACACCTGAAGTAACACACAGGTTAGTCTGTGTACCGCTGCACTGCTGCTGGTTTAAACAAAGACAGTCATGATGCTAGTGCTGTGCATGTAGGTTCTCTTTAATTTATCAGCAGCAGATCAATAAGTGTCAGTAGTATCAAAACAATATAATAACAGTGGCAATATATATATATATATATATATATATATATATATATATAATAACAATAGGTAGGCTCAGCAGCAGACACACCTTAGTGCAAAGTTAGGTGTCAGTATTAATAACAGTGGCATATATATATAATCACAATAATACAAAATTAACTGTCCCAGGTGTAGGCAATTTGGGGTGAAGTGTCTTGCCCAGGGACACAACGACATCCTGACTGCAGTGGGGTTTGAACCTGTGCTCCCCTGATCCGAACACCAACGCACCAGACCACTGCACCACACGCCTCCCAACAAGTCATTGTACAGTTTATCAACGACAAGTTTTTCTTAATTTTTGTATTGAAGGCCTGTTGGATTTAATCAGCTCGCTTAGCACTGCCAGAAGCCCATCCTGAAAGGTATTTTGTTGCTCCACCTCGATTCCTGGGCCTTGTGTGAATGCAGCAGCCGTTCGTCGTGCATCTCCTTGGCACGCAGGTCCTCATTCTCCTTGCTGACCATGGCACGGCGGTCCATCGCCATGATGGTGTCAAGGAAGCTGTCATCGCGTGCCCACTTTCCTAAGGTGAAATATGCAAGATATAAGATCAGTTTAATCGCAACAACGAGGCAAAATGTTGATTAATAGTCCAGTTTACTCTGAGATAGAAGATCAAACTGTTTTCATGTAATCCTTTTATTTATACATCACATATACTGAGGTAGCTGGGCCAATCAAGCTTGGACTGAAATATCGAAATGACATCTCTCTTTGATATTGACTACAATTATTGCTACAATGCATCAATTCATTATCAAGCAAATGACTTGTGCATGAACTCTAAGCAGCGGTGATGCAATACATATTTCGATTTACTTTGACTTATTAATAGTTATATCACCTTCTTCTTCTTTCAAGGCCAGAGTAGTTACAGTGTAAGTGGATTGACATCTAACATAACATGGCTGAGTACAATTATAACAATCAATAAAAAAAGGAAAAATAAATAGAATTTCAATTACATTTCTACTTAAATGTGCAAAAATATTAGAACATCAGTCTTTGTGGCATGCAGGTAATCAACTGTTTAAGCTTTTACCATTAACATGTAGAATGAATGTTGCAAATTACTTGAAATTATAGCAACTAATGTATTGTTAGAGGTAAGAATACAGAGGTAGCATTATGTCCAGCTAGCATGCTAATTGCTAACGTTATATTATCGTTTTATCCCGGAGGGGAAAACTAGTTTCTAATCCTGAGAGAAACACCTCGCCTGAAACACACGATTAGTGCCATGAGTTAGTGAAGCAAATTACAGAACATTGCACACTTATTCACAAGTCAAAACGTGTTCATAGCGGGCATGGCTGAGAATAGCTAGCTAGATGTTGTTAGCCAGCTTGGACCTAACGTTAGCAAGTTCTAGCATGGCTAGCTCGATCTACTGAGCAAATAAAAGTACATCTAAGACCAGTATTGTGCAGATTAAAACAGTGCAGTGCATGCATTTTATTTTACCTTGGTCGTCCCGACATGACTTTGCCAGGTCTGCTAACTTTGCAGAACCACGGAAACTGCATTCAGTAGAAGCTTCTGAATGCGGCGCTTCGCGTCCTCCGAGTAAATCGCCAGAAGCGCCGAGACATCCTCATCAATTCCACCGCTCCGATGATTTATTTAGTGTTGCTATAATAACTGCTTTCACAAAAGTAATCTCTTCGGGTACGCTGCCCGAAGCGAGCAAATACAATGGCCGCTTCCAAAAGAAAATTCAGAGTCAAACGGGCGTGGTTTGCATTCCGCACAGCCAATCAGACGTACGAACTATTTTCTCCCACAACAGTCCCTGCTCTCTAGCAGGGACTGAAAAGCGGGTCGGACGAACTAATTTGAGCTACTTTAGTTCCTGGGGCTTTTTGGTGTGAACGCAAATATATCGTAGTTCTGATGAACTATTGTGGGAAAAGTACACCAAAGTACTCCGGTGTGAACGCACCTTATATGAGCTACCACTAAACAACTCACAGTCTGAAAATTACCATTAATAAAAACCCTGAACGTTTACTTTTCGTTTTAAACATCGTTTTAAACATCGTTTTAAGGTGTAAACGTGTCATTTAGAAATGCGCGTTCCCGTGACAAGGGGGACATTTCATGATGGGGTTGCATAATTTGACACAACACCGGGACGCGCTAGCGAGCTAGCCCCCTGCGGCTCCGTTAGCTTCGGCCGGCGTGGACTCTGGCGGCCACCACTGGGATAATTGGGTCCCCTTTTAACATTTGCTCCCGTTTATGGGCGTCATAGCCATATACTATAAAAGGCTGAATCATAAACTAAACTGTATATATATATATATATATATATATATACACATGTATAAAGGGTTACGTCCTTAGCTGGCTAATAAGCTACATAATAAGCTACATAACAAGCTAAGCTAACAAGCATACAAACACCTGCTAACGGGATTAACATGTATAATATTATCATTTTACTCACCGAAAAAAGCTGAGAGTAGACTTCTTGGAAGTTCTGTTAGTACATTCAAGCGCACAGCACGACATTTTAATTGTCTGGTATTTGTAACAATATTTCCTAAAAGGCACAATCACCACGAACACGGCTAAAGGGTCAAGTACAGTAACTACAACTAACTAACGTTGTAGCCTAGCAGAGTGGACAAGTTGCTGTTAGCTGACAGTGAGGCACGTACCTGTCCATCAAAGTGACCACGCCCTAATTTATGCAAAAACGTTAAGACCTATTATAAATAAAAGGGTGGCGTTAGAAAACAATTCACTCACATATTCATAATCATGAAGGTGGAATCTAACTATATACATAATAATATTTATTGTATCCAGGGGTATAAACGTGTTTTTTTCTGCTGTGAAATTGGGCATTTTAACATGGGGGTCTATGGAAATTGCTCCTTTCGGCAGTCATCGCCTATCGGCCAATATATGAACTGCAATTTGTGGCACTTCCGTATTAGCATCCCGGCTCTTCCCCAGAGGTTGCCGCTTGGGCCATACCTATATAAAACATGTCTGTGAAGTTTTTTTTTCAAAATACCAAACAGATCATCTATTTTAGCCATGCCTCATTTCGCTCTATTTGCTCTTTTCCAGCCCTGTTTTTGCAAGGGCTGATTCTGTGAGAAGTCTTCTTCGCTGCTTTTGTGGCAGACTACAGCGCCACTTACAGGCCTGGCATATGTACTACAGCATCTCCAGCGCTTTCGAGCGGCAATGGCCGTGGCCGTGGCCCAACCCCCCATTCCCCTGATAGGTGGAGAGTTGCCCATATAGGCGGAGCACCCCTTTTCTGACGTCAGGACAGTGTTCAAATCTGGATCAGTTTTTATCAGATCCGTTGCAGCCCCTTTTTTAGAGATTTGGGTATGGAGGAAAATAGAGAGGGTTGTGTTTTCTGACACTTGGTGAGTTCCCTGGAACACCGGGGACACATATTCATGTATAAAAGACGTACAAAAGTGCATTTTGCATGATAGGTCCCCTTTAAGTTCCCTATGAAGAGCCAACCTTCAATTTAGAAAATTCCCAGTTTATTCCCATAAATTCCCGTTTATTCCCGTTAATTCCCATGGAAAGTTTCCATCTTTGAAAATTCCCGGAATTTTGCAACCCTGAGTGTTAGCAACAGGTGTTTATTCAAACGTCTGGGCCCATAGCACTGCTGGGAAAAGCAGAAAAAGAGAGAAAAGGGACGTCATAAAGCTGTTTTAAGATTAAGATTTGTTGTGATTAAAATTGGATTGAACCTGTTAAAATGCAAAATAAAGTAAACAAAAAAGAAGAAAAGTAAACTCAAGCCACACCTATTAATTGTTTATTTTAAAGTTGAGAACTTCATTTTAAGATGCACACAGAAGTTCCCTGTTATGAATTGTGTTATTCAATGCAGTTAATTTACTCGAAATGATAAAATAAACTGTTTTTAGAGTGTAAACCACACTTTCTGAGAAACAATACCAAGGACATGACTTTGGAGTATAGTGCTTAACTGTTAAAGCAAATCATGCACCTTTGTGTAGTGATTTTTCTACATTTCTACCTACAGGTACTTGTGTGTTTTCCCATGACATGTCTGAAATTACCTGTCTTATTTACACCCTACAGTCAAATCAAATCAAATCAAATCAAATCAAGTTTTATTTATAAAGCACATTTAAAAGCGATTTTTGGTCGAGCCAAAGTGCTGTACATGTAATAAAAACACATTACTACAATCACAATAAAAGACAATAAATTACAACAGATATATCTTAAAAAATAAAAATAAAACACAAGGAAAAGTCAGGAGTCGTGCTCCGCTCTAACTAGAAGGCCAGAGAGAAGAAGTGTGTTTTTAGTGTAGATTTAAAAACCCCTAGGGTCTGGGCCGACCTCACATGGAGGGGCAGAGTGTTCCAGAGCCTAGGGCCAGCTGCTGCGAAGGCTCGGTGCCCTCGGGTTTTAAGCCTGGTCTTGGGCACTACCAGCAGCAGCTGGTCAGCAGACCTTAAAGCTCTGGCTGGGGTGTAGCGCTTGACTCTAGAGTCAGGCTAGATCTGCACCGGAGACTAACTACTTAGACTATGTTTTTGCTAGGTCTCTGAGGAGTAACGGAGGAAGGAGATGAAGTACACACTTAAGGGCAAAATAAGCTGTGTCTGTTCATCATTACTCAGGTATCATTGACAGCACTGTGCTGGAGAAGAGGCAGGTTGTCGCGGTAACTCGAGATGGAACAAATGATGGCCCTGCCCTCAAGAAAGCGGATGTTGGCTTTGCCAAGGTAACTATTGGCGCCAATGTCATCAGACTGATTCTTATTGCAAACTTTGTAGCATTATTACTGTAACAAATTACTATTGATTTGTGAAACGGAAAATATAAAATGATTGATTCTGCATAATTTATGTTTTTCTTCTATCAACCGTTTTAGACTATTCCTGTAAGAAAACAAATATTGATGAATTCATGATCCACCTGCGATGCCACACCAGTCCTGGTCTAAACCTAGGCTCAGAGTCAGTTCTGGTGTAAGCTTTGTGTTGACTAACCATCATGCTGTGTTGTGCAGGGCATTGCAGGGACGGACGTGGCGAAGGAGGCGTCTGACATTACCTTACAGACGATAACTTCAGCAGCATCATGCAGGCAGTGAAGTGGGGCAGGAATGTTTACGACAGCTTCTGCAAGTACCTGCAGTTCCAGCTCACAGTCAATGTGGTCGCCGTCATCGTGGTCTTCACCGGGGCCTGTATCAACCAGGTGACAGCCTCCTGACACCTCTGCTGCCTACACGATGGGTGGATAGAATCACTTTAAATATTCACCCACACACTCACCCAGTTGCTAAAGAAGGCTGCTGAACTACCATAAGGTGCTGGACGGGCCACTGGGAACAATTTCATGGTTCGGTCTCTTTTTCCTCAAAGATGGTGTGGACCAGTGAATAACACTGGCTATACTTCAAATAAGAACATTTTAATTGGGAATCTCTTTTTCTTCTTTTAAACATGATAGATAACATTAAATGCATGGCATTCTAAAGCGATTACTTCCTAGTACTCGTCAAACACAAAATTAGGAAACATTCATGGTCCAAAGATGTGGGTCTCTGTGTTCTTAATTAAACTTTATCAAACTGAGTGTTTTAAATTGAATTTCATGGACATCCATGTAGACTGACTGACAGAAGGTGTCTGTCTGTCTGTGTGTCTGTCTGTCTGTGTGTCTGCATTCCCAGGACTCTCCTCTGAATACTGTGCAGATGCTGTGGGTGGGACATCTACCAGCTGACCGTAATCTTCACCCTGATCTATCACGGCCAGTAAATGCAACACAGCTTAGTGGTCTTAAACAGACTCACTTAAAACCTCCTAATAAGAACACTTTGAAAATTAGGCTGATTACAATTGACTTACTAATTAATAATGAATACTTTATTACTTTGACCCTCCCTTTCACAGGTGAGATTTTATTCAACATTGCCAGTGGCAGAAACGCCCCCCTGTACGCCCTGTACACGCCCTGCACGTCCCGCCCTCTGTACACTACACCATCGTGTTCAACACATTTGTACTCATGCTAATCTTCAATGCAATCAACGCAAGGAAGAGCCACGGAGAGAGAAACGTGTTCAAGGGGATTTTGAGAATATCTTAATTTTTAGTTTCCTGTCTGGCCCTCGCTTCATATTTCTTTCTTTATGAATGATCTAAATAAAGTCATCTCTGAAAATTCTCATGAAGTCTACAGTGCAAGCTGAACCATGTTGGCCACATCATAAGGATGTTCTAAATACTTCATGTGTTGACAATTAACGCAAAGATGCACAATGATATTTCAGTGCAGCGAGATCTCTGATATAATGAGTCTAATGTCTCTTATTACCCTGATGCATGGACTTCAATCCATCTGTGCTTTTAAAAATCAATGCTAAACTTTATCAGTAATGATTTGAGACACTAATCCATGAGCAACTGGCATTATGCAGAGTCATCAAGAGGGCAACATAAAAGTAAATAAAGTATTTGACACAAAAATAAGATGGAATGATTTGAATAGAGGCTGGAAGCAGGGTCGCCGCCAGGGATTTTGGGTTACTTAAACATTTTTTTCTTAATGTTCTAAAATTGTTTGGGCCCCTGTCAGTCACGGGTCCTTAGAATCGTCCTAACTTTTCACCCCCTTACGGCGCCCCTGGCTGGAAGTAATCATGATTATCCTGCAAGGTGATGCAAAATAGTGATTTAATGCATTTAACCAATGATAGCTCATTAAAGTCATAATTTGAAGTTGAAAATGTCTAAGACCAATTTAAGCAAAATGTAAAAAATCTGTTGTTCAGTTACACAACCACTGGCTTCACACATTGCTTTGATGGTGTGCTTTGAGGGGACATAGACTTTGGTTATAATGTGCTATAAGTGAGATAAAAGATTAACCTGTATTGCTCCTCATATAATGAGAGTAAGGGCCGGGGTAATATTTCTGTGTGCCCAGTCTCTGCTTTTCTTGTCCTGCTGCATGACAATTAGATGTAAGATGAGTATCTAGTTGCCTTTCTGTGTTAATTGGTAGAAAAGGGGAGTATAAATAACTAATAGTATTTGTTATATAAACTGTGGTAAAGACAGCACACTCTGCTTTGATTTGCTTAAAAATCCACTGCTCATTGCCTATATGCTTTGTATTCAGCATGTGCTTATTCAGGCCACCATGTGCAGCTTCATGTGTTACATAACCTCCTCCATGAAGCCTCGCCTCCACACGGCAGGTATCACTGCAGGGACGACTCGCCACACATTAACCCGAGTAAAAAACAAAACACCACTTGATTCGACATTATTCTATCCCCTATTCTTCTGCATTTTTGACATATTTCGTCAGTTCTGTGGCTGTTGACGCAGCGGTACCCAGGAGGTGTGTTACGCGGAACAGACACGTACATCACGGCTCTGCGTCTGTTCCGTCAGCGCCCCTCCCTCCCCGGCTCCCAGCATCCCTGTCAGCCCGGTGATGCTGTCATAAACCGGAGAATAAATCTCGTTTAACGATCGTGAAGGGGGCCTTGGTATTTTGTGAATGGTTTTAATGGTTGGCTGCGTTAAATTGTAAGTACTATTTAATGTGTTATCGGCTTAAACCTCATTCAGAGGCATCATAGAACACGGTTGGTGCTATTTTTATTTGCGCATCTCGCATTGTGAATCCGCGCTCGGCGTGAATAATACATTTCTCTTTCACTCGGGAGGTTTTTTTTTAGGTTTTCCAAGGGCATCAGTGAGCGGCACGGTGCGGCAGGGATGTGCACTTCTCACGGATAGACGGAGTAAGAGGAAAGGAGCCCGTTTGTGCTGCTGTAGTCTTTGATTTGATCAGATTTATCCGTGATATCCAGGCTCTCTGCTATAGCTCCCCTCTCGTTCAGCGCCTGGCTGTAGGATGAGACGTCATGAGTTGATCTGACAGATGTTGCTGTGTTGCACAGGCATAGATTATTCGCGTGCTCTCGCTGTTTTTTGGGGTATGATTGTGTAAAACGGGGCGTGCGATTAATGTTAAAATCCTCGCGTCGTGCTCGCAACATTCATTTAATTTTCGGGATTGCATAAAATGATACCAGGATCTGCCGCATCAATGCTACCGTCTGCAGAAGCTGCGAAACTGTACCAGACCAACTATGTCCGCAACTCCAGTGTCATCGGACTCCTATGGGCCATCTTCACCATCCTGTTCGGCATTGTTAACGTGATCATCTTCTCTCAGCCATACTGGGTTGGAGATGGCGTGGATACGCCGCAGGCCGGCTACTTCGGCCTGTTTCACTTTTGCGTCGGAGACGGTATCTCCAGAGACGTGGTCTGCGAGGGTAGCTTCACCGAGTTCGCTGCTATCCCCTCCACCGCGTTCAAGGCCGCTTCCTTCTTCATCGGTATGTCCATGATGCTGATAGTCGCCTGCATCGCGTGCTTCAGCCTCTTCTTCCTCCTCGGAACCTCCACCGTCTACAAGATCTGCGGTTGGATGCAGGCATTATCAGGTAAGGATCTTTCAGTACCGGGGGTTGGGGTGCAGGAAAGGAACTTGAAATGGGAGATTATTGTGTTCACAAGATGTAAGGAGGTATTGTGTTTAGATATGACAACATCCTACTGTTATTTTCTGTGCTCCACTAAACACTATATAATCTACAAGATATTAGGTAGATAGGTCTGTTTTGGGTCCTTCTTATGTTACCCTTGAACTAGATTTGAATTGTATTGATCAGTTGAATTGTCAGGGCCAAAGTAAAGATCAGTATAAAATAATATCAAGGATCTCTCCTGGAGTCAATACTGCTGAACTGGCAGTGCTGTCCATGGTGCTGAATGGGTTTCTTGGGATATTATGACATTAGATTCAGGTGTAGTCACATGAAGAGTTTCTCAACTTATTCAAATGTATTGAACATATATATTTTTTTAAAGTAACATTTTACAATCCATGCTGGTATAAACACACCATTAGCAACTAAAAACATGATTTTAAGAAGCTGTACCAATCCAATGTAATCAAATCAGGTATTTGATTAACAAAATATAAATTACCAGGGTATTTATGTCGATGTTATTATTCAAATAGCTTCCTATCTGAATTGGCATCACTGTACTGGCAGATACCCTGTCCTATGATGAAAAGATTGACATGAAATTAAGAAACTTGATGGGTGCATTATTAGTTTTAAATCCTGTCATTTAAATTGTGATAGCTAATCAGTGAAATGTATTTTTCTATTGCTAAAAAGGATATTGCTTAGTGTGAATGGAGAATGTAGTCCTATTGCTATATTAAAAAACTGATTAAAACAGACTGTAACAGATGATGAATTTGCAAATTTAACTGAGAATGCATGACCACAGAACACATGCCCTTAATTGCATGATGAGGCTGGTATATTAGCAATTACACAAAGAGGTAAGGCTACATATGCAACTAATTGCAATCAACAGTTCTTTGTAAGACTCAGAGTCTATCCTCAGCCATCAGGTGTGTGCGTATGCGTGTGCGTGTGCATGTGCATGTGCGTGTGCGTGTGCGTGTGTGTGTGTGTGTGTGTGTGGTAAAGTTAGGGGTGTTGAGTGTTTTGATGTGGTTGAGGTCATTGGTTCAGCTGCTGGCAGCATGCTGTCACTGTTACTGTGGGCTAATGTGATCCAGTGTGGAGGCCTCCATCATCTGAAAGGAGACCAAACGTTACAGAACATCAGCCTGCTCAGCTGAACCCAGCAGTTCAAAGCTGCCGATTTTCTGTTCGCAACAAACACAAATGAGGGGGGATTATTTGGAACAGCTCCAGCTCCGTGTGCTATGTTGGGCTGAATTAATGCAATAAGCCTCTTTAATGAGGAGACCGTCGGGCTTTGTGCTTCTGTAGCTAAGAGATGAAAGAGAAAGCCAAGAGAAGAGACCCTGACCACGGCAAGCTGGCACAGGGATGCCTAATGAGGAAGCTGCTTAGCACTGTCAAACTTCATTAAGCATAGCTGAAGGTTAAATCATCCTGCCTTCAATTACAAGCCCTGTGAAGACAGGTGGCCCACTGGCATCTGTAAAAGGCCCCCCTACTGTCAGCTAATGTTTTGAATCGGAAGTACAAATGATCAATATGATGACATTATTAATGGCCAAAATGTGTGTGCAAGCGAAAGAGAATAACTCTTCGCTGCTCTCTTTTCCTTTATCCACTATTCACTTCCTTCAACCTTATTGGGCATACAATGGTATGCCAAATGTCCTTCCACACCAATAAATGCCTAATTTGTTTTCTCATTCAAGCTCCATTTGTTAGTTCTTCCCTTGTCTTACAGAATTATACCGTATGAAAAACATCATAAAGCGGTACCATGCCTCATTTAGTAAAAGGCCTATTCAGACATAGTAACTCAAATTCAAGGTCATACTGTGTGTGCTGGCCATACGTAATTTAAGTGATATATTGTAAGACACTCTCACCAGCAGCTTTCACAAATCCCCTTGGGCTGAGGTCACAATGTTGAGTATAAACACTCAGAAACACATAACAGATGTACGCTGCAGCATAGAGCTCCTCTCTAGTGAATCAGGCAGTGAGAGCAGGCACACACTCTCTAACCATCTCCAGGAATGTTCAAAAAGACTGAATATTTGATGAGCCAGGACGCGTTGAAACTCTCAAAATGTCTACCACAGCCAAAGATGAGGGCAGAAATGCTCCTTCGTCCATCCTGCCCTAGATGGACTTGTATCCTTCTTTTACCTCATAAAAGCTATTTCTGTCTTTGCATCTGCTCAAGTCCATGGCATGCAGATGTAAGCATGTTTTATTTTCTGCAGAGCCGAGCACAGTAAGATGCACATGCTCCTTCACTGTATCTCTTTCTGTTACCGCTACACTCCTCCTGTGCAACTCGACTTGTAACACCTGCTCATTGTGACCTCACTCATATTTTCTGTCCTGTAACTGCAGTTTTTTTCAGTATGCCAATTAACTAAGAACACTATGAGGTCAATCCTAATTAAGTCAGCGTTTTTTCCTCCGTCTATGTACTGTACGGTTGCTATCCTTTTTCTAGAGTCTGTTTCCTTTCAAAAACAGATGAGTCATACTTGTGAATGGACAAGGTGGAAGCTTTGTAAAGTCCACAAATGTGCAGAGTCAGACTGAGGGTGGCCTATTTGGAAAGAAATAGACTGATTTAAAAAGACCGAATTTACGTATAGGCCGGATGTGTTTTTTTTTCTATTTTGGTCTCTTGCGTCATTCGCAATTCCTGATTTCTCATTTTTTTCCTGATATAAAAGGTTTGCTTCAGAATTCATAAGCAAAACAAAATTGCATTCAGAAACATCCTTTGCTTTGTAGTTTATTTATTACGTATTTAATAGTGGCTTTTTCAGAATGCGCACTAGCCTGTGCATTTGCATGGTTCAGAAATATGGCTAGATAATATTGGGCAATTTTGCTAAACATAACAATAATCAAATTGTCCAAAAAGGGCCACTGGGTAGCTCAACAGTAAGAGCTGGTGGCCCAGATGCTGCAAATCATCCCCTCTATCTCCACCTCTCATCTGTGCATTTCCAATAAAGGCACTCTGACCTAAAAAAATATTATTATTACAATTATTTTCAATCAAATAATTAATATAATATTTAACATACATTTAAACTTCTAAAATGTAGGATGTAAGAAAGGATGTCCGTCGTTTTGAAGTTAAAGAAAGAAGATTACACAATGTATCCTTTCCATTGTATGTATATTATGAAATATATTATTTTACATGCATATTAGTGTTTGTACCAGTAAGCTGCCACAGCAAATAAAGCCTGAAGTTTAAAACCTTCTTTGGCTGAAGATGGATAAAGATCAAACAAGTTGAATCAATACAACACAATCTTCTATTGCCTGACAGCGGTGAGAAAGACAGCAGGAAGATAAAGGTGTACACAGAGATGACAATACAGAGAAAAGAGAAGTGAGAGATAGCCAAGGAGAGTAGTATGAGGTTGGAAGACAGAAAAACAAATCAGATACCCGAGAACACATACTGGGTCACCTCATTCCTTCCCTCCATGTAGCATTATGTGTGTTTTTCTGCGCCAGGCTCTCACTCCCATAGTCCATTAGCTCTATTGAGAGGCTTGTTCTGAAAGGAGCATTAAAGCCTAGTTGAATGGAGAGGTGGAAAGTGTTGGAGCGCGGCAGGAGAGCAGCGTCACAGAGCTGCACTCTCCACTGCGGCAGCCCTGTGTGCCCCGCTCTCACAGCTAATGCTGCAAACGAGCACTCGTCTGGATACCCATCAGGCCTTAAAAAGCAGAGGAGGGCTCGACTGAGGTAAAGGCGGGGTCTGCTACTTTTGCTTTGCTTCCTGTGTTTGTATGTGTATATCTCATACTATAACATTTGTGAAACACAATAGATGCACGTCATGTGTCTGCATGCTAAAAGACGACCATCAGGCCCAGAGCTTGATTAACTTCTTTGACCATACAGTATGCACCTTTGGTGAATTAGAACTTCCTCAAGTTGCCAAACAACAATATTTTAAAGCAAAACATTTGCATATACATTAAACACATTTCTATTAAGATGCACAGCAGAGCTGACTTTAATTTGATGCTGTTGAGCTTTGTTCATAATTGCTTATATCCTAAAGAAGTAAACAATGAAATGCTTGTTAAAAAACGATATGTATTAATTTCAGCACGCAAGTGCCTTTTCATCTTCCACTAACTTCTGCAGCGTTCTTTCATCATTCATACTTAAATGACCTTCAGCATCCGTACTGCATTGAGCTCACTTACTTAAGCAAAGCAATGAATCAAAGCAGTAACTCAACTGTGTTTACCCCAAAGATTTCACTTGAACCGCTCCATAAATGCCGCTAAATTATTTGCATTCATTATAGTTCCACTCAATTTGGTTTGACCTTGTGAAGTACTTTGATGGATCATTTTAATGCAGTCAAGGAAAGTTGTTACAAAATGCCAACCCATCTCCATTAACATTATTTAAAGCTACTGGATAAACATTGATGATATTCATAACTTTGGAAAGCAGTGTGACGGGACTAATGTTAAGTGGACGGACAATGTGAGCAATAAACCAGTGACACTCTCAAACTGCAATATTACTTTCATTATATTTTTAAAATAATGTCGAGATTTTACCATTTGAAGGGCCTACCAATTCCAGATACCACACCACATCTGATTAATAATGTACCTGTGGCCTGTCAAAGTAACTTCATAAGTGCACCTCCCCTCTCTACAATCAGTGTATTCTGAATGTGTTCACTTGTATGGAAATGCAGTCTCCGAAAACATTCATAAATGTTTAACTGGAAAATCCAAGCTGCATACAACGACAGGAGGTTAATCTTACCTCTGACCTTTTTTGTTATTTTGCAGCAGTCTGACAGTTTGGGGGGCTACCGGTGGGCATCATCATGTTAGAAACAGTGTAATGTATCCAGTCACTCGTGATGCTGCAGCTAGACACAGACTTAGAGCGAGGGGTTACTGTATGTCTCTCTGCAGCACATCAAGTCAGATACCCAGCAGGCCAGTGACGCCAAATAACAAAAACATAAGAATGTCAACATAAGAAAACAACATAAGTGTTATATCAATTAAATAGTTTTCATGGTGATCCCCTAGTTTTACATGACTGTGGCAGCTGGTAAAGAGAAGTGATGACAAATTCTTCTGTATGACTTTAGAGCCGATCGGTATTCTCACGTTTTCCTTTTTTAGCTGAAACTGAATGTGCTGACCCACCACATTTGTTCAATCAATTCAACTGGACGTGAAACTCTGCCAGGTGCACTAATCAACACACGTTCACAGAAAGCTGCTCGACATCAAAGGGTGATACAGGAATGATCTATAGAGTACTAACTCATCTCTGTGACTCCTTTGCTCTCTTTTCTGTCTACATGTTTGTCTGTCTTTTAACCTCTCTTGGCACCGACAATGAAGAACTATTCATCTTGCTTTCTTGCCAAATGTCCTCACATCTTTAGTTTCAAATTAACTCTGCATTAACAGCCTTCAAGAATATTAGTAATTAGAAACACACACAGCTAGTAGAACCATCTAAGTATAGCCGGTGGGAGGCTTTGGGGAAACATCATCCATGCAGCTCACAGCCCTGCTGCTGGTGGACAGCGGGAGGAGAGGATGGATGATGGATACACACCTTCATACATATTCAACACACACTCATTTATATGCATGTACTGTACATGTGTTTCCTTCCAGTAATTACATACCATGGCTAAGTCTCTTAAGCACAGTTAGAGATTCACAGGGAGGCCTACATGCTGCTGTTTGGCACTTTTGCTGATGTTATGCTTATTTGTGTAGCCAGAACCGTTTTTTTTTATTTAAGCACCCTGAGATCCTGTTTTTGGACTTCAAACTAAACAAATCCATGCTGATTAATTAGCCTGCACTTTGTAAGTCTGTGCGTAGTGCTGTGGAATACAAACTGTAAAGGCCAGCCGAGTCATCAGCATGACCCCCCTGTGTTTCGTGTCCCTGTAGCCCTGCAAGGTGCGGGACTATAGATTTGAACTCATCCCTGTGATCTCAGAGTGGAGCTCAGGGTGAGGAGGAGGCTGATGTATTCCACATGGGGAGGGAGGGGGGGGGTGCAAGGTCACTGTGACCCATGAAAATAAAACTTTCCGTATTGTAATGCCAGTAATGCATATATTTGTTTATGGCGTTTGTAGAATAATGAAGTAGTTGATGATTGATTTTACTTTATGCATTTCAGAGGGAAATGCATTTTTAATTCCTCTACATTTATTTAACACAGATATTGTTACAAGAAATTCATCAAATTAAGATTTTACATAAGATAAGATCATTTTATAAAACACCACATGCTGTTATCAATTGAACCATCTTATCCCACTACGACATTAACATTCATAATTATTATACATGAATAATAATGATCAATTAATATGATAATATGTCATTGACAGGGGCTTAATAATCCTTAACCCTTACTAATTAAACTAATAATCATTTTAGACAATGGAATATGCAAGACATATAAAACAACAATAGATGACTTTATGTCGGCTAGTAGTTTGTGCTTAAGTAAAGCTAGCACTCTTATGTTGGAAAGTAGTGGCTGGAGGGAGTATTAATGGAATTGTGCTTTTTAAATGGCATTTCATTTTTGTGGCCATTAGCTGTACAAAGTAATTCAATAATCATTGGTTGTTGCTCAGTGAATTGTGAGTAAACTGTGTACTGAGAGAGCCCTGCTGAAGCAGAGGCTGTTTGTTGCATCACCGCTGAACCGTGGGCCAAGTCAGTATTTTCATAGAGAATTCAAAAGGTCTCTTTTGATCCCCATTGCCCTTGCCAATCTTTATCCTCTAGGTACAGGCTGCATCTGGACCTGTTACATAAGCCCTCCACCCCGGCCTGCTCACTGCGGTTTAAGCTGTACTCTTCCCTCAATACTCCTCCTCCTCCTCCTCCTCCTCCTCCTCCTCCTCCTCCGCATCAACACCCCTGCTTTAACCTGAAGTGCTACATTCATTAAAGAGGCACATGTCTCACTCTTGTGTCAACCTAAGAGCACTTAAGTGTAGACACTGGATAATTTCAAAGCACACTGTGTCCTTCCGATACATGTCCTGCTTCACCTGTTCTCCTTTCTGAGGCCAGCTTTAATCAATGTTTTATCAAGAGACGACGTCTCACCGGATGTTCTGTGTGGACATTAAAGGAGAGGTGTCATGGCCATTTCCACTGATCATAATTCCATTGTTGAGATATACTAGAATAGATTTATATTGTGCATTTTTCCAAACTCACATTGGTTTCTCATACAGCATCTCTGTAAACTACGTGTATTCACTGAATTTCACTCTCTGCCTTTAACGGCTCGTTGTAGCTCCAATAGCTCCAGCCCCCACCCTCCCTGTGAGCACAGTGTGCTCTGATTGGTCGGGACGTTGTGAGTCGCGCTGAGCTCCGTGGAGGTGTTGTTTCCTTGTTTAGGATACATAGCGAAACACAGCCAAACTCATCCTGAGCACACACAAAGTCACATCCGAAGTAAAAACAATAAGTGTGGCTTGATATTGAGTAAGAAAGAGGTTGATAAACGCTGTGAGAATGGGTCTGCAGAGAGAATTTTGCCGCGATCCCAACTGTCTGTTATCAGCCTGCAGCCAGGGAGGAGAAATCAGCAGAGCTGCCTGCTCCCTGCACACAGATGTGTGTGTGAGGAAGTCCGTGGATTGGTCAATTTGGACCAATCAGCGGGGGCTTAACGTAACGGCTCCGCGGACGTAACGTAACGGCTCCACGGATTGGTCCATTTCGTTCCGGGTACGGCTTGACATCATGCCGTACCCGGAAGAATCAAATGGACAATGACGCATCTCCAACGAGGCGTTTTGGGGAGGTATTTTCTGTGTTGGAGTTTTACTCGCTACAGGGTGTACTTTGAGGGTTTTGACTCTGCACACCGTTTACATGCATAAAAACCTTCATAACACACAAGAGGACGGGTAATAACCGGAAAAGCATGACACCTCTCCTTTAAGAGTCAGAGCACACACACTGTCTGGAAATACACCATTAGGCCACAGGATTTCATTCCAAAAAGGTTTTTAAAGATGACAGAGACAATGCAAAAGAGAGGAAAGAAGAAGAGTGCATTTTTTGTGTTTATCAGATACATATACTAACTTTCAACTAGCGGTAATGTGGACAATTAAGCTAACTTAAAAAGCTAATGTTAGCTTGCTAACACCAGCTAGGTTAGCTAAAGACGATATTCTCTATTTATTCTTAACTTCGTGATTACTACTGACTTTGAAGGCAATATTTTCTTTCAAGATTCGGTTATTTTTGGTTATATTAGACTAATGCTACTTATGCTAACATCACTTCCTGTTTAGACTAATGATTGCTATTCAATGGCATTACATTTAACTTTTATTTATTATTTTGTACCCCTGAGTAAATCATCAGTTTGAACAATACTTTACCCTCTTGTGTTACAAAGAGAATTGTCTTTATCAGTTCATTTTAGTTACATATATATCTGAAGCTCTTGTTCTTCTTGAGTTGTATTCCCTGTGGAGAAGTCGATTCCTACAGCAAACAGGAACACTATGCAATATGTTCATGTGGAAACATTTTCCAAGACATATTCTAGTACAGGACAGAAATGATTTCATTAAGATTCAGTTACTGCTCCTTCTTATCCTTTTAACTTAATTGATAAGTTGGTTGTTGGCATTTTGTGCTTGTTGTGCAGAAAATTGCGAAAGATTTTTGACAGAGTGGGATAAAGAGGATGCCTAGAAGCTTCTTACTCCCCTCCGGCAACCATCAAGTTTTGCCAGCAACTGAGACAGAAATAGAGTTGGACTGCAGACAGCTCATCTCAACCAGCAGGTTTCTTATCTTCCTGGGGAGACAGTTAAGAGTTTGTTTTAAAAGTTGAATTAGCTCCACTTTCCACTGTATTCTGACACTTGGGAAATTATTTTTTTGGAGAACTTGTGTCCAGCCGGCTGTCTAAACAAATCTTTATCTTTGGTGTATTTTGTGTGAAACTCTCACTCCTTTATATACGTTTTACTATTATTATTTTAGCATTTAAAGCCATAAAACTGACTGTATTATAACACCTACAAGGTAACACAGACTGTTTCTGTGATATGCCCACATTTATAATCCTCTTTCTTTTGACCCCATAAAGCTCAGGCAAGAAATAGGCTTAAGTGGCGACACATTTCTCACTCCATTTAGTCCCACTATATAGATTATACACTCTTAACTGCCTCATTTATCTTGATGCAATTACGGCATATTATTGTCAAAGTCTTGGGCCATCTCATCTTTCAGAGCCAGAGAGCAGTCACGATTGTCCAGCTTGAGGAAGAGGGGGTTGATGCAGACCACACTTCATTAGAGTCGGGACTAGTCATGGGAAAGATTAGATGAATCGGTCTCATACTACACCCTCATTATTTGATTGCATAAAGCTCACTGAAGTGTGGCAAGAACCATATTTTCTTTATTTGGCTATGAGAATGATATGAGGAAGACCAATCACAGACCAGAAAAATCCACTCTTATGGAAGCCTACATAATACATAGCCTGCAAGTGCAAACAGAAGAATACCAGAAATAACTGCAGAGCCTATAGAGCGTGAAGCATGTTGAGGGTTAACACATAAGGATTGCAGAGCGAGATAAATTCAGACTTTCACAGGCTTGAATTATGAACCAATGTCCTTTTCTATTCCGACACACTCGTCATATTTAATCCCAGAAAACACAACACGTCATTTATCAGCTGACAAAATTATCCAAATTGCAGACAAAACTAAAATTGTTATTAATAGTGTCTTTTTAAGTGACAAGGCTTTTTTCTTTTGGTAATTTGTATATTTCAGTTGTTTACTACAAAAACAAGTATGCTTGATGCTATTGCCAGCCCCTTTCGTAGGCATAATAAACAGTTTTAGAAAACGTTCCCATAAAGTTAGTATCATCTAAGAAAAAGAGCGTGATTAGCTTGATTTACTCTTTCCCAAAAACATTGAATAATACTATAAGGCGGGAATGAGCATAACATATTTTCTAACATTCATTATTATTGGTGCATTCAAGTGCTTGGAGGAAACTTAGCAGAATGTAAAACATATGCCATTGACGTCAAACCGTTGAAAACATGCAGGACCAACCATTGATCCTCGAATCTTTAGGCTACTTTACGATCCCATTTCTATCCCACTAAGTGCTAGTCTAAGCAATCGGACTCATCCAAAAACACAGTCACACCAGGCCTGAGCAGTCACAATGCTGGTAAAAGCAACGCAGATAAACCATGTCTTTAGGGGTTATCACACCACTACCCAACGAATAACAATCACAAGCTGCTATTTTGTTCTTTTTGGATGCGACTATCTCATTACAGATACATAAAAGACTGCAGTGCACAAAGAACCCTTTGAACTAAACTAGTAAGAGTGCGCCTCATTCAGGTCACCATTTCACCTGTGGGAGTGAAACATTAAAGCAAACTTACTTATGCATATTCATAAAGACACCCTACTGGGATAAACACTCAAAGCTGTTCCCTGAGCGTCTGTGCTGATTTGTTTTTTGAGCTGACTTTTAGTTTTTACCTTAAATGCCACTGCCTCTGGCTCATGCGCCAGAGAGGCTGACAGTTCACATACTCTTTGACTCACCAGCGCCAAGATGTGTCACTATGAGAAGTGACAAATGATGTTCAGCTGCAGTGCATCACTTACACAAAGAGGGGCATGTTTACCAGTATGACTGTCTGTGTTTGTGTGTGTGATACAACTGGATCCATATGCAGTGTGAGATTGCAGTTTGGGATGTGTGTATGCATAATTTAGTATGTCACAGTTATGGAGAAGAAAATGGGGTCCACAAAGGACTGTGGGAGTTCAAAAATGTGAATCCCTTTTCATGGCTGCTTAAATGTACTGCAGATGTGTAAGTGTTGGATCTGCCACCCAGTGAAATCAATGACATACTGAAACACTGACAACACACCCAGACATGTGACTGCATTCACAGAGTTATAGTGAAAACAATTACCAGATGCTATGGAGGCAGATGAAATCCTATGCAGTATACAGTAACTGTGTTTTCATTTAGTTTGTCTGCAAATAACAAACAAAATGGTCTGCTTTGGTGGTCAGATGGGGTCTCTAGTGTCTTCTTGCAAATGCCACACTTTTTTTTATAGGCGGCAATGGGATTATTTTAGTAACGATGGGATTTAGTTGTCTCTTTACGGAAAAAGAGCCCATGTGCTTCTGACAAATGTAGTGCCATCATACGGCTCTGAACCATCTGCTGGTCTGCCCTCAGACTCCCCTGTCGAGCTGTTCACACCTGATCTGCCCTACCTATCGTCTCTTACATAAGCTGAGATGAGCCGACATGCATTTCACAGTCCAGGTCTCCCCTCACAGAAAAAGAGACATACTGATAGTTTGAGGAAAACACGCCAGAGTAGACGCTGAGAATAGCTCCGCCATGGGGCTCCAGCATATGGTAGCCAGTGCTTATGAGGTGCTGGGTACTTGCTGGCGGCCACACAGGGCTGGAGCATGGCACCCTACATGGGGGCTGTCTCTCACCCCCTCTCCTCTCTCTCTGCCTCGCCCTTCCCTAATGATCTGTCTCTCCTCTCTCCGAGCCTGTCTGCTGCTCTCCAGCTTGACAGAGAGAAGGGCAAAGCGGAAAGAGTATAGGATAATGTAGTCAGTTAATATCTCGTCTCCACCCCGACTGACAGCTGGATTCTGTCAGGTGTGCTGCTATTTCTGCTGCCACCCTTTTATCACTGCAGCATGAAGCTCTGCTCCAGTGGAGAGTAAGGGGTGACGCCAGCTGATGCCAACAGATAATGAGATAATGGGGTTTCTATTACCCAAAACTTAAATTCAAGTCCCCATTTTGGCATTCCTCAAAGTATATAAACATTAGTATTGATCTGCATTTGGCATCCATGTTGTCTACTTTTCCTAAACATCATAGAAGTACTGTTGATTGAACGTAATGCCCCAGATCATATTTATTAGAATATCAAAGACACTATTACCGGTAAATGTATATGCATGCATGAAGTATTTTAAAATGTTTAAATGAGTTTAAGTACATATGCTGCTTTTCCGACAAAATTACAATACATCATTTTTATTTTTGTAATGCTTGCTTGTGTGAAAAAGGTGTATGTAATATAATTAATCTCCTCGTTACGCGAATGGGTGCTGGAGCGGGCATGCAAGATTGTGTGTGTGGTTTTGGATTAGAAGACTCCAGTCTTACCGTTACAGTGTTTTGATGGGACATGGTCTCCTCCCCTACCCACAAGCTGTTTCTGGAAGCAGGAGCAGCATATGTGGCCCCCTCTGTTGGGATAATCCCCACAAGTTGATTGGGGTAGATTTATTGTATGGCATCCAGAACTATGACATCTTTTTTTTGTTCTCTTTTAGTATCTGCACCTTGATGCTTTCAGCATTTATCACATATCTTTTATTCGTATTTTTCCTGCACCCTTCTCTCTCACCTTCTCCATAGCTGTGTGTGTGCCTCCTCTATCTCCTCCTGATGTAATATTCATGATGGCGTACAGGAGACACCCAGAAGGATCTAGAAAAGCTTTTGTTACCTTTGTAGTAAATGCATCATGAGAGAGGGAGAAAATAAACATGTATTGACTTACATAATATCAAAAGCTGTATACCGTGGCACTCCCTCTGTTAAGCTGTTACATAAACACCCATAATATGCAAAGCATTCATGCAGTTAGTAGAAGCACCGTTGGGTGGATCTCATTGTTCCAAGTTGAAAACATGATTTATATCAAGCACCACTATCCATGATTGACCATTTCTCAAACCCCCACTGAAAGACAGCTTTCCCTTCAGCTCGACTGATAACGTGACAGCTGACTGATGACTCAGCTTTCAGCACCATCTAAAGATGGACAGCTCCCTTTAAAAGAGCAAAGGTCAAAGTCAGTATCATGTTATATTTATAATACAGTTTCTATTGTTTTATCTGATTTCATCACTTTTCATCCAACCCAGTCTGAACATGTCAGGGTCCTCACTGCTGTAAAAATAAACCCAACAATTCAGTGCAAACTCCTCCTAAAGAAAATTATGAGCGAGCAAGCTACTTTTGTCATTGCTACAAGCTATGGACGGTGGACTTTAAACACTTTTTGGGTTGTAGGTCATTTGGTGTTCAATCAAGGACAGAGAAAGGCAGATATGTTGCGTCAACTTTCAAAAATCTTGTAAGGCTGAACCAACCACAAAGTGGCACTGGTGAGGACTGTCTCTGTTATGTGCTGGGACTGAAGACATTCTGCTTTTGCCTTGAGCCACTTTCAGAAGAACATAACTCAAGTTGGATTTGTTCAACAACACTGCCGCAATTTTTTTAAACGCTTTGCCACTGCTCTCTGTAGACACACTCTTATAAACGGTCAGTGGAGACTTGTTAGCGATAGGACACAAGTGGATCCAGTCACCGGCGACACTGTACATCAATGCCTCAGTGACTCACTCAGGAACTGAATCATGTAATAGACTCTCGATGACGTTGACAGGCTGTGATGCTAAACTGTGCATACTGCTCGTGTGGGCTTAGGTTCTAGGGAAGCCTTATCACAACCTGACAACACCAAAATCACCAAATCAAATGTATGTTGCTTTATCACATGTTTGCTCACATTGCAATGTAAACTAATGTTTCCCCTGCCAAATGGCATAGAAATGTTTAAAATAGGTCACTGCAGTACTCCACCATCCGTCCATCTGAGCCTGAATAAAAACCTGAGTCCTTGCTCTCTGAACCTTGGCGTGAATATGAATTTGTTATGACAGAGCCACGGGGGGGGGGGGAGGTAGAAGAGGGGTGGATATGCTCTGCTATGTTAGGTATGCAGTGATTCTGCAGCATATAGCGCTCTGTTATTCCACTCTATTTCTCACTGTAACATCTCTCAACACCCACTGATATCTTTGGGCACTGTTATAGACTGCGGCCTTACTGTAACAAACTGCAGCGTGAGTGTTTTAATGTGTATGTGTGAGCAGCCTGTGTATGCACATAAGAAGAGAGTAAAGAGCATATTGATTTCTATTTTGGTTGTAGAGAGAAGATACATAAGGAAACACAAACAAGTAGTGTACAGGGAGAAAGATTATAGGGAAGAGTTGTGGATCAGAAGTAGGGAGTGTGTGTTTTATTATTAATGTGCTATACACTCCGGATAATTGTGCAGTCAGCTGCTTTTTCCAGGTCCTCTGCTGTTCTGCTGCAACATCACCTCAAAGGAGAACCTAATCCAAATTGAAGATGAGAGAGATTTTTCCCCTTGGGCAAAAAGTGAGAATGAGGAGCTTAGTTAAAAATCTAAAGAGGGAGAGAGAAAGGCGGCACCACTGCATGGGCTCTCTTTTTCTCTTTTTCGTGTACTGCTCTGCCGCAGCATCACCTCAGAGAAGAATTTCTTTCAAACTAAAGATGAAAGAGGTTTTAGCCTTTGGGCACAAACTAAGAATGAGGAGCAGCCAGTTAAATCTAATACTACCACTACTTAAAATCCAAGGAGAGAGGCAGGCATGACGTTGTGTAACCAAACAAGCAAACTATGTGAATGTGATGAAATCCAAGGCCTTTTTCAGGACATTTGATGTAATCGGAACAGTGACGACACTCAAATACTCTTGCTGTTATTGTGTGGTTGTTTTTACTGCTTTTCCACATTGTGTCTAGTGACTAATCTCTACCTAAGGGAGTCAATGAAAATCAATGTGATAAGTGCAATACAAACACGGCGAAACCTCCAGAGAGGAGAACATTTGGGTAGAGATTTTAAAAGCAGTTGAAATGATCATTCTTCTTCTTCATTTTTTCTCATTTCCCCCACAAAATCTCATTATCTCTGACCTCATTTATTACACTGCACTCCCCTCCCCAAACTCATCTTTTTCCTGTGGATACCTTTCGTTCCTACTCCTTCTCTTTCCTAATGATGCTAACTCTCTGTGCCTTCTTTACCCCATGTGTGCCCTCCCTCCTCTCACTAGGTGTCTGTCTGGTGCTGGGCTGTATCATCTATCCTGATGGTTGGGACAGTGACGAGGTGCGGAAGATGTGCGGGGAGCAGACGGACAAATACAGCCTGGGAGCCTGCTCAGTGCGCTGGGCCTACATCTTGGCCATCATGGGCATCCTGGACGCTCTCATCCTCTCCTTCCTGGCCTTCGTCCTCGGGAACCGGCAGGACGGACTCATGTCAGAAGAGCTGCTGGCTGAGAGCAAGGGTGAGAATATACTATCTAATCCGACAATATGTGATATTTTATTGATCTCTTTTCGGAAATGTACTCTTGGCCTGTGCACTGTGCTGGAATTCAAAGCCAGGTTCAGAACATGTTGGGATTTAATGTCTTCAACAAGTCTGCTACTTGCCATCATGTGAACCTAAAGTGATTCATATATGGTGTAGGACAGCTTCTTTCATCATAAAGCTACCTTCCTCACCAAATCTATTTTTCGAAATAATAAATATCTCTACACAATTATCGCATACAAAAAACATGCATCTAGAAACAGATTACAGTGAATTTCCAATTATTATTTGTGTAGCTTGCATAATGGTTTACATCTTAGAGTCACTTATGTGTATTCAGTTTGTTTTTGGCTGGCCACAAGACAAACTGCCCTAAAAGTGCACTCTTGTAATTTCTGCAATAGTGGGCTGGCAAAAAGCATACACTTAAAGTCAATTATAAACCTTTAAGAATAGTATTCTCATCTGACACAAACCATGTGACTTTCAACCTTGCTAAGCTGAATGTTGCACTGAAGTAAAGTTTTGATGCAGCCTTTATAAAAACTAAACTAAATGTAGAAAGCTATACATTTATTTGGAAAAAGTGGCTACATGAGCTAACTTTTGAATAAAGTGTTAATTAATATTGAGGCATTGAAAAGAAGCACTGTTTTGCAACCATATGCAATAAATGAAAAACTTTTTTTTCTCCCACCTAATTTGACATGTTTTTACCATTCCAATTTGTTTGCTCTTTTGCTAAATTAACATCTCTTAGTGAAATATTGTAATATTAAATGCATTTACACAGAGATTCACAGGGCAATCTGCTGTCAAACAATGTATATTTGGTCAAGGCTGAGAGGATTCAAGCGGACGGCATCCAAACTAAGGTAACAAACCGCTTTACTGGTGTTCTGCTAGTGAAGGGGTTTTAACATCCTTTAAGGTTCATTTGAAATGTTATACCTATATTTCAAGTCACATACTGTATGTGCTCGCTACTAAGATCCAAAGACAGCTGGAATATCTTAATATCCCACCCATTTTCATGATTTAATCATGGTAATGGCCTGGCCTATAGGCGTGTGTCCATGAATATGTAATGTCTGCATTACTATCACAGGTCTGAGGTACTGTGAAAAGGCCCAGATCCAGGTATGTCTCCCAGAGGGAAATGGGATTAGTTTGTCCATGCCATGTAGATTGAAATAGAACCAGGCAGGCATGGGCAACCAACAACCCATCAAACTAAAGTGTGGAGAAAGAAGAAGAATGAAGAAGAAAAAATGAAAATATGACAATACTTGAAAGGGGCGGAAGGTGCTTGAAATGTCACTTTCTTATTATAAGAGAAGCAAATATGTTTCATCATTTTAGTTCAATTGTCAAATCATCTGTGCATGCAGCTGGTACTATTCTCTACATAGTAATACAACCAAACCTCACAGGAGCTAAATGCAGTCTATATTTTCTTAATTTAAACTATGATATATTCAAATGACAAATTTGAGAGAATAAAACAAGATGAAGATCTAAAAGGTGAAACTCCGAATGCTAAGATTGATAACTTAACTAGTCAATAAAAAGCTTCTCTGCTTCACTGATTAACCATTCCTTAGTTTAGGGCTCTGGGAAATCTATTATTATGAATATTTTACTACAGTTAAATACACTTCAGCTCATCCCTGGTGCCATCTACTGGTGTTTGTGTGCAATACACCCAACCAGTCATCGGGAAGGATGTGAACACGGGAGTCTAATAATAGCCCGACCTTGAGAACCGTGTTAGCACTTTTATCTTTTACTCTGTGTTTATGTTTTTGCAGAGGGAGGCAATGCCTAACCAAAATCTTAAGGTAAGTAACGTCTAACATAATGAACATCATCATCATCTTTAGATATGTCCATCTATCAGTCAATGACCTTATGTCGGCCATCATCATCATCAATGTTCTTTTATATTTGATTACCATGAGATGTGTGTCCACATTCCCAGTACAGTGTCAATTAATTTGATAATTGACACTCTTCATCACTCTTTTACTCATGTAGCCCCCTTCAACAGACAGTAAAACAAGTACTCAGATACTTTAATGAAATACCACAGTGTATTGCCAGTTTCAAGTAAATGTAATGGAAAAAAATAGCAATATTTTACTCTGAAATATACTCAATACTCAAATAAAAGTACAACTACATTTATATCAGTGGTAGAGGAATAATCACATCATCTACTCAAGTAAAACTACTAATTAAATTATTCTTACATTTGCTACATACATATTTCTGCTCAATTAAAAGAGTATTTTCAGAAAAATGTACTAAGCAAATTGCCTTTTTGACCAATATAATTAGATTTTAAGATTTGAGTTTAGAAAAAAACAATAGTTCCCATTTCAATGAAATGTAGCAGGCATTTAAAGTAGTATGAAACAGAAAAACTCAAGTAAAGAACAAAGCACTCAAGGAAATAAATGCATTTTTGCAAAAAATAAAATATTTCTCTTTCCCTCAGGTCCCTGAATTTCCATGTGTCTGTTTTCATGAAGTACCCGTCAACCCTCAACATCAGCTTAGCGGAGAGAGGCCATCCAGTTCTGTGGAGGAGAGGAATTCTGTGGAACCAGCCAGCCTGCCTTTCACATCAACCTGCCAAATACCCAGTGTACCCTACCCTCAAAGTCCATCCATTTTGCTTGCCGTCCCCGAATCGTCCCCAGCACTTAGATGGAGCCCGATGCACTTCTACCCCAATGTGTCTACAGACCTCACCCTTGCACAACATTGCATAGACCATGGCAGGGGCAGAGACTGTTATTCTACCGAGAAGTATACAGACTTCCCATTACCTACCTGAGAAGGCACAGGGTTGACATTGTACACCTGCAGTACGAGCACAGACACACACAGACACACAAACAAACACAAGCCACCACACTCATATGCACAAACACAGCTCAACGCACATACAGTACATTTGAAGAAAAACATTGAAAAACTCTGTAATTACAAGTATTAAACTATTTTAACACTTAGCCGTGTGTACCACCGTCAGAATGTGTGTCATGTTTTATTTGTGAGAAAAAAAAGAAACTGTTCATTTTCAGATATTATCGAGTTGATGTAAATCTATTGTGTTTCATATGTAAAGTTTGACAATGAAAGATTGAAGTTTCTTTTTTGCTCATACACCCCATTGTTCTACTTCATTTAATGGAAGAAAAAAAAATATTTAAGATATTTTGTATAAGAATATTATCATCTAAAAGAGAAAAAAACTTGTATTTAAAAGTATGTACAGTGAATATTAAAGATGTTCTAGGAATTTTAACTAAATCCATTCAATGCCCTGCTAGCTAAATTTGCACAGCGCTTCAGTTTGAGAAGAAATCTGATATTTTATAGTCTCTGGTATCTACACTGTGATGGGGCTATAAGGACTGTGTGCTGCAGGACTCATAGCCGCTGTGTGAGTGTGCTTCTGTATGTGTGTATGGAAGGTCTGTTTGTGTGTGAGTGAGTGTGAGTGAGTGCATGCACATGTGAGTGTTGGTGTGAATGTGCTATTATAGTTGGCCTAAAGAACCAATATGCCAGCCTCACACACACAATTGTTCTGTTGTGTAGCTAAATGTGTGTGTCTCTGTCGTTGTCTCCAGCTCCCTCTTTCCGTTTTTCTCTCTTTAACTCCCCTTTTACTCGCTTTGTTTTGTTGGGACATACAGGGTAACATGATGGAGTTGGAGTATAATGTATAGTGACTGGTGTGCCTGAGGAGTGAAATGTGGTGGTTATGGATAAGTAAGGCTGTCCCAGCGTCACCTGTGGATATTTTTCTGTGTAAATAAATATTCTATAGATACCAAACAATTAGCAAATATGGAGGAGGTTAATCTAGAACCAGTAAAGAGATTCCTTTAAGAATATATGAATTATGAACACTTAATAAAGGTTTTCACTGTACATCTCTGTTGTGTGTCTTTATTTGACAAAAGTGATGTTTCCAAATGATTATTATATTATTATTAAAGTTAAGTACAACTCAGCCTGTGATAAACTTAAAGTGCACCTACATGTACAGTATCATGCTATTTTTAGGCAATAGCATAGGTATCAGATATATATACATATATAAAATACATGTCTATGAAATGTTTTGCTCAAAATACCAAACAGATCACCCATTCTAGCCATGCCTCATATCCCTCTATTTCACTTCCTGTTTTAAAAGTGCTGATTTGGGGTATAAAGCTTTTTTAAAAAACGCAAATCTGGATCAGCTCCTTTGTACCCCCGTTTTTAGAGATTTGGGTACGGAGGAAAAGAGAGAGGGTTTTATTTTCTGACGCTGCGTGCGTTCCCTGACACACCGGGGACACATATTTATGTATAAAAGACATCAAAAAGTGCATTTTGCATGATAGGTCCCCTTTAAGTAAAGTCCTCTGTAGATTGATCAACTTGCATTTTGGGAAATGTAGGATCCTGTGTTTTTCGAGTACGACCGGTTTGACACTATGAACCAAAAGTCAGAATAAGTTGGACATTTAAAAATAATGATGACTTTGCAAGAAATGATGCAATAATGCATCACCAACTAAAATTACTTTGTTTAAGAAGCTGTAGAACACATAGCAGGAAATAAAATAAGTTACTTGTAGGAGATAATGACAACAAAGTATTTATGTTAAAAAATTAAATGGTTTCAAGAACAAAAACATTCTAAGTCTGATTATCTGATTAAAATATATGTATTGTAATATAATAATATAAGATAGATAGATTGAAATAAATGTTCTTTTGACACTGACAGTCACTCAAAATGTATTTGTCTGGAAAAGGAGAGCCACATACTTTAAGGCTTAATTGGTTTCTCTTTTATGCAAGACAGGCCACTGGATGATGCCACAGTCTGAAAGCAAGAACATTTTTCAAATGTGCTTCTTATTTAATGCTAACCTTTAAATTCCATGACCCTAAAAGTCAAAGCACAACATTTGAATGGAGCTGTTATAGTCACAAATCTTACTTCATATTTCCAGGCAACATGCTGTAAGCAAGAACAGAGTCTCTTTGAAAGATAAAACGTATTTGAGATTATGAAAGATTAACCTCGCTCTAACTCACACGAAACAATAGCATTTATCCAAGTCACATGTCTAGACCACCACAAATACAGGAATGCTGTGGGGGGAGAAGGGAACTAAGACAATACCACATTTAGCCATTATTTGTTGCACCTAATGCTTACCCTTTATTTTTGTACTCTTTAAGTACATTTTGTCACAACACGTTGGTACCATTGTATATGAATGCTGGACTGTGATGGGGTATTTTTTAGTAGTGCTTTAGTTCAAAATCAAAATATCTTAACAGTAGGCTACTTGCTCCCCCATTCAATGTGGATTGTCCCTTTAAGACAAGCACTACCAGGAGGTGGAGCGGGATTCAAACATGAAGTCCCGCCTCCTGCAGCTCGACATAGGCGGAAACAGAAACTACAAAACAATCTTAACAAAATGGGAGCTTCGTTGGACACCCCAGCGAAGTGTCCCCTGTGCAACGAGCTGACCCGGGAACCCGTTACTTTGAAATGTAACCACCAGTTCTGCCCGCGGTGCATCGGAGACTTGTGGAGTGTAACCCCGACCGGACCGTACCACTGTCCGAAGTGGAGGTGCACAACTGTGTACCAGACTCTGCCGTTTGATGGCAAACTGCTGCCCGGCAACTACCGCTGGGCTCAGCCTCGCAACACTGCAGGTACCGTTGAAACTATGGCAACTATGGTTGTTAACGGGTGGTTAGAATAAAGGATAATTAAGTAGCGAATGCAGCAGTTAAAGCTAGCTAACTTAGCTAACGTGAGAGGTCTCCCTCCCATGTGTTACATAAACGTAAGGCAACGTAAGATAACTCAAACTGGCATGTCCCTGTTGAACAGACTAGCTACGTTACTTTTAGTTTTGAATAGCTTTTTTGTTTAAGTGCTTGCCAAAAGCTAAACAACTATTCATTAATTTGGCACGCTAATATATTATTTTCTTTAGCCTACTTCCTTACCGGAAATGCCAATCCCACAACATCCTCAACGTTTTGTAAATAAAATTGCTTATTTTTTATGCATTCACTCCTGTGTGATTTCATGGTGGCAATGTCGTGTTTGTTACAGGGGTCAGAGGCTAAATCTTATCTCTCTAAAGTGTATAGTTCTCATTAGCAAATAGATAGTGAGGGTAAAGGTCTGATACAAACATGTCTGAGGTGTTCATGTGGAGTGATTCAGTTTTCCTGTGTTTTTAGCATAAAATGGCTTGTTTTTTCTTTCTTATTCACCTCTTTCGAATTAAATATTTGTATTCTACGGCTTATGACTAATGCTTAACTGACAGTCATTTCAAGTTATACCAGTTTAAAGGTTACACCAATCCGAAATCCATGATAAGTATCCATGTTGATTAGAGATGTCCCGAACCGATCACGTGATCGGGGATCGGAGCCGATCACGTGATTTTCAAAAGATCGGAATCGGGAGAAAAAAATCGGGGATCGGGAATTTTTTTTTTTTATATAAAATATTTTTATTTTATTTAATGTTACAAAACAAAAATGACCATGTTCACGTCTTAAAGTCATCCTGAGGCCTTAGTTTTGGTTTAAAATTACACAACATCATGTATGTGTTACTTCTTTTGGGCTTGTTTTCAAAGACCTGGTTGCTTATTTCTCTCAAATCTGGCAACAGAGTGGGCAGGGCGCAGTGTCTAATAGTAGCAGTAAGCTAACAAGAGGCTACGTTCAGCTGGTGCCTCGGGAGTCGGGACAGAGAAAATGTCAGGAGTTTGGAAGTATTATAAAATTGAAAGCGAAGGCAGTGTAACAGCCAGATGCAATGTTTGCAAGGCGGAGGTTCCGCGTGGTGGAAAGAACAGAGCTACGTTCAACACGACCAATCTAATACAAACACCAACAACAACACGACTAGTACACAGCGGCCACTCAGGTAACGGCACTGAAACAACCGACACTTTCAGAGACTTTTAAAAGGAAAGAGAAACTGCCCCAGAACAGTGAAAAGGCCAAGATAGCTGAATTCATCGCGTTGGATGACCAGCCGTTATCTGTTACCTTTTTTTTCTCTTAATGCATTGCTTAAAGATCGGATCGGGAAAAATCGGTATCGGCAGATTGTCAAAATCAAATGATCGGAATCGGATCGGGAGCAAAAAAAGGTCATCGGGACATCCCTAATGTTGATACTGACCTTTATTAAGTGTATCAGGTACTGTACCAGCCATGCCATTACCTAACCACAGTAAATACAGTTTCTTATGTATCAGTTTCATGTTAGTCAGTTATCGCAGACCGTAGACTTCGACTGACAGCTTTACAAAGTGAGCTTACAAGGCGGCATAGTAACAAACAAAAGAATAACAAAAGAGAATTGAGTTAGATGATAACTACTCAGATTGAATAAAGTGGAACTGCTCAGTAGGCAGTGTGAGTTATGCTGGGCAGAAGGCAGCATGCAGATGTTTTTGTTCAGTAATACTTAGTCAACCCTCCTAACAAATATTTCTTTGTTTGTATTCTATTTTTTTTTTAAAGGCACTTCGAGAACTGCTGAACAAAATACAAATGACAATTTGCGGAGGCCCTCACTCACCAGCAGACTTCTTGGGAAGAGAAAAGCGAGCACACCTGTATCAGAGCAACCTGAAACAAAGCGATCAACTGTGGCGTCTCCACTTGAGCAGTCCAGCGACCCAGAGACTCCCAGCACTTCCTTCTCAGATAAACCTGCACAGTTGACCAGTAGGGAGATATCCAAGAAAGCAGTGCAACCAGAATCCACACAGTCTGATTGTGGTAAAGGCGCATCCTCCGGTGACAATTCTGACAGCAACTCAGTACTTTCACGTGATGTGCCATATGATGACATCTCAACCCAGCAGAACCAGCATAAATCAGAAGAAGTCATCTCAATAGATGACTCTGACACCTCCAACGAAGTAGATATATGTGATCCACCCACTATTGCAACCCCCAAGATAGGCGCATATGCCACAATTCATGCATCGCCAAAGAAACCTGCCATGTCTGCCAACTCTGATTCCTTCCCTGGGGTCTCCACTCCAGGTAAGTCTCCTGTACACAACGTCAGCAGGCCTCCCCTGATATCCACCAAACCTCCTGCTGTTGCTCCAGTATCCCCATATCGTACTGGGTACTCCCCGGAGTCTGAGGGCAAACATGCCAGCCCTGTGCCCTGCCATTACTGCCCTAAAATGAGGCACCAGCCCGCTGTAAAGACCTGTCTGGTGTGCGGAGCTTCCATGTGTACAGAGCATCTGCGTCCCCACCTGGACTCTCCTGTCTTCCAGAATCACACCCTGGTTCCCCCCATGGAGGATTTCTCCCCCTGGAGGTGCCAGGAGCATCAGGAGATAAACCGTATATACTGTCGGCAGTGTGGAGTGTGTGTGTGCACGGTGTGTACAGTCATAGGCTCCCACCGTGACCACGTCTGCATCAGCATCAGGGAGGCAGAGAGAGAGCTCAGGGTAAGTGGTCTCTATACAACACCATATAAACAGTACATGTTGTTAAAGTTAAGTTAGTTGTCATAAAAGCAATAGCAATAAATGTTTTTTGTTTTTTTTATCTCTGTGCAACAGGGAAATCTAAAAGACGAAATAAAACACCTGCAGGAGGCTGAACAAGAAGTGAAGAACAATGCGACCGATCTCACACAGAAGAAAGAGACCTTCAGAGTAAGATATTTAGTTCTAAAGGTCTCACTTAATCATGTGTGCTTTCTAAAGCTGGGCTCAGACAACAGGAGTCTCACAATCCTAACCTAAACCTAAAACCGGGTTGCATGACCAGGGAATATTGCAAATTCACAGATCCTCTCTCCAATCTCAAACATGCACTCAGATTTGAAAATAATGGTTTATCACATACTTCAGGATATTATTAAGATTATTGTGCTCGAGAAACAATGCATTGCCTTACAAAAAAACGATCATGTCATGTGTACCATGCCCACGATTTCCTTTCACCTGTCCTTCTAATATTGTCAATGTTCAAGTTAGGGCTGTGCAATTAATCATATTTTAATCTCGATTACGATTTTGGCTTGCAACGATTACGAAAACAACGTAATCGAAATAAAACGATTATTTTTATATAAAATAAATTTTTTTTATTTTTTTTGGTTTTTCAGTTGAATTATACTTAAAGTTCAGAGTAATCAACTGTTAAAAACATACTGTTCACATTTTTGTTTCAATAAATGGATGTTTTCAAAGTAAATGGATAATCGTTTTTAATAATCGTGATATCAATTATTGACCAAAATAATCGTGATTAGGATTTTTGCCATAAGCGCACAGCCCTAGTTCAAGTAGAGAAAGTAAAATGTGTACATTTAATATCATTTACTTTTAGGTTGATATATTGCGATCTCATGCTCATTATTGAAGTGTGTTTTGATTTGAGGAAATAGTTACTTTAGAAAACAAATCTGTTGATTGCATTGTAGACAAAAAAATGGACATTCCGAGACATCTAACTCCAATGAGAAGATATAAAGGAATTAACAATTTCATTATTTGACTTTGGTTGTCGTTGTGTGTCCAGGTGGTTTTAAGCAAGGCTCGAGCGGGGGTGCAGCAGCAGTACGGAGCCATCAGAGAGGCGCTGGAGCAAGAGGAGCAGTCAGCTCTCCAGTGTGTGTCAAAGGAGGAGAAAAGGGTTCTGGGAGGACTAGAGGAGAAACTCAGTCACCTCCAGAGCTCCCTGCAGTCCATCCAGCAAGGCCTCCACAGCCTGGAGGAGCTGGCGGACGCCAAGGGAGACCAGCGCATTCAGGACCAGGTCTTCATCATGGTGAGTTGGATGTTTTTCATTTCATTTAATCGTTTATTTGAACAGGGACAATGCAGATTAATGAACACTTTAGACAAATAATGCTTCAAGTGTAAATATGCCGGATTTGAGCTTTGAGCTAATTTCCATCCGTAGTCCCTCACATACAACATATAAGAACATGACATTTGTAAAAATAGCAAAAAATAAATACATGATATGCAAAAAGAGCAAGAGCAGCATATACAAGTATTTACCACATGGCAGTACGCTATAGCAGCAACGACATATTAAGTGCAAGAGAAGATACAAGAGATGCATAAAGTGCAAGAGGAGATACCCCTGTGTTAAAGTGCATTTAGCGGTGATTGCACGTCTGGTTGTTTCTCAACCATTCTTTGAGTTGACCTTTGAAGCTAGAGTGGGACAATCCCGTATCTCAGTTGGGAGGCTATTCCAGAATGAGCTGCCTTTTAATGGAAAGTACATTTTGTCCAAAAGTGGTCCGTCTACGGTGGACTTCACAGTCTCCTCTGGTTTCTGACCTAGTGCAGCGTCCAGTGTGTTTTTTGTGGATGAATTCCCCTAAGGGAGGGGGGGCCATTCCATGTAAACATTTATCAAAAAAAAACATACTTTTAAAATACTTAAAATGGTCAAAACTCAAGAAATTGTGTTTTTCAAGGATGGTACAGTGGTGGTATGAATAAGGCTTTCTGTCAAACACCTTGATAGCTCTCTTGTAGGTAAGGCAAGGCAAGGCAAGGCAAGTTTATTTATATAGCACCTTTCAACACAAGGCAATTCAAAGTGCTTTACAAAAAAGCACAGTACAGCTGTTCTATTGGTTTAAGGGTTGTGGCACAAGCAAACGACCAGTTTGTAAAACAGTATTCAATATGGGATAGAATCATACAGTGGAGGTGTGACTTTGCAGCATTGACAGTTAAGAAAGGTCTGATTTGGTTACAAATGTTGCAAGTTGAATTTAATGGTATTTGATACTTTCTTAATATGTTTCTTAAAAGTCAAGTTCAAGTCCATTATGACTCCAAGATTCTTGAAGTGGGAGACTAGTTCTAATTCTGCTCCGTTTAAAAACACATTGGATCCATCGATTTTGACTGGTCGTTTACTGAACATCATGCATACTGTTCTTTTTTGCATGTTAGGAGAAAGACATGTTTGTTGGTTGGTTAAATATAAGATCTAATGCTGCCTTATGAACATTAACTCACTGAAATGTCTTTTTTTTCTTTTTCACACGACAGGAATACAGCAAGATAGCCCACCTGTAAGTGTTTCCTCCTTACTTTTCATTGGTTTCATTTACAGAAAATGTATAATGTCAAAATGTGCTACCAAAAGAATATAGCTTAAGTAGATAAACTGTTTGAAAATGTTATTAAAAACGTAAAGGGTAGATTTAATTACAAGTAAATATGTAATGATCATAAAGATGTATTTCTTAAATCTTTAGCAACATAAAACAAAACTATCTGCATTGCCGGGTAAAAAAAGAGGTGAGGGAAAATCCCTTTTTAATAATTACGTTTCTGTATGAAAGTGTGCCAATACATGTAGATAAGTTGATGAACAAGCCATTTATTCCAATATTACTATTTTTACTGCTGAATATTCACTACAGAATGATTTTAGCTCATTTGCAAATGTGTCTTCTTTTTTTTTTATACTCATCTTTAAATGACTTGTATTTGCCCTTTACAATTGCTGCTGTTCACTTAATTGTTTCAATTTATCTTTTAATTTAGAATGATGTAATCATGTTCCAATGCCTCTGAGTGGTCATCAAGGCCTAATGAAGTTTAAAAGTCTTAAATCTTCATGCTCTCAACCCCCACTGCTTTTCCTCAACAGGGCTGCTAACATGGGGAGCTGTGTGGGACAGTTGGAGAGTCCAGAGGAGGTGGATCAGGCCCGAATGGCATGCCTGCAGAGGTGGACCGAGAAACGCTTGGAAGAAGTCATCATCACTGTGCCAGGCGAATACGGAGACCTGTACAGACTGCTCTGTAAGTCAAGTGTTTTTTTCTTTTGATATATTTAGGGTGCATTCACACCTAATAGTCCGCTTCTCTGGTGTGCACCAGACCACAGTTTGTTACATTGTTTCATTTTTCAGAAGGTTCGGTTTGCGTTCACACAGGCAAAATTCAAAAGGACTATAAACTTTAAACACAAGTCATGTGCTCGGAAATGCTGTTCAACAATTGGTCAGACATTAAGGGGGTAAAAACGCAAATCCCGGCAATTTCTACCAGAGCCTCCGCCATGGAGCATCGGCAGGTTATTTTCATGCTGTTGTTAATCTGGAGAGCATATCAACAGCAACGGCGCATATGATTATATAATCAGACAACGTGCGATACAAAACATTATAACACATATAATGAGAGACGTTCTGCAGTATGGAGGGGGTTTGGCAGGTGGCTCTGACTTTTATGTATAGTTTTTAGTTTGATAGTTGTTTTTTACTTTACACGACACTGTTCAACACTTCATTCTGCTTCACTCTTTCGCTAAAGATTTTGAAGACACCCGCGTTCTTGTGACACGTAAATACTACGCTTCCTATGTTTTGGTGCGGACTGCGTTCACACCAGCGATGAACCGCTCCAGAGTTCACTAGCAAGCGGTCCGAGACCACCTATTTTAGCGGACCAGAGTCCGGTTGTTTAGTTCACTTCAGAGGTCTCGTATTGTGTTCACACCGACCCAAATGAACCGCGGCTAAACGCACCAGGGTTCGATTCAACTGGACTATAAACGGCTGGTGTGAACGCACCCTTACTTTCTGATGAATCACATCTAAATAAACCAAAATGACTAGATACATCCTGTAGGCCCAAAGGTGGCATATTCAATTTTCTTATCTGAAATGTCCTTTCCTGTTCACAGATGGCACCGTCCCTATCTTGAATGCAGAAACAGCCCACCCCAAGCTGCAGCTGTCTGATAACAACAAGAGGGTGACATACAGCGAAGCCCAGCAGGCCTACACGGAGCACGAGGCTCGCTTCAGCTCCTTCCCACAGGTCCTGGCCTCCTCTGTCCTGGGGGGGGGTCGCTGGTACTGGGAGGTGAATGTTCCTGTGGATGAGGGCCGCTGGAAGGTGGGGCTGAGTGAGGCTCAGATAGAGAGGAAGGGCCAAAAGGACAACTCTCGTCTGGGCTTCAACACGTACTCCTGGTGCCTGGCCTGTGACAGGAGGAAGGTGGAAGCTCTGCACAACAAGGTGGCTGTTCCTCTGGACGCAGACGGGCTGCAGAGGGTGGGAGTGTTCCTCGACTTTGAGGAGGGGATTTTATCATTCTTCAATGTGACACCAGGGGGCAGTCTCACTCTGATGCATTCCTACAAGCACAGGTTTACTGATCCTCTCTTCCCAGCTTTGTCTGTGTCTAAAACCCACCTATCTATCTGTGATCTGTTCCAGTCATAAACCACATGTCAGTTGTGCTTAAAATGTACAGAATACATTATAGCAATGTGCCTTTTTTAAATGTGTGAAAACCACTGTTTTAAAACGGGGATCAAAGCTACACTGCATAACGCTCAAATTTTGCAAAATCCTCAAATGGGATTTTATATACATTTATATCATGATAGTACTGGAAGTATTACATACCAGGAATACCATTCACTATACCACACACATACAACATTCAAAACTGGCAGCATTTTTTTATAACTTGATTTTTATCTTCATGCTTTTGCTTTTAGATTTGAGAAAACAAACGGATACATTGATCCGATAATGTTTCCATGTTTTCCTTGTCTTTTTACAGTAATAAAAGTTTTAAAAGCAAAGTCAAACCTGCATTGTGTCTCGTCTTTATATCTTTTAAATAGAAACACAGGTGTGTGAGTGGGTGGGTGGTGTGTTTCCCTCCCAACAGGTGACAGTTGGTGTTCTAACTTTGACCTCTCACTGCCCCCGCCGCACTTTACCCACAACAAACACTGCCTTTGGCTTAAACTCCTTTACAGTCTCACATATTGCTTCAGTTGTTCAATTGCTCTCTTCCTTCCAATCTCCGGGATCATTTATTCTGACTGGAGGTCTGTGCGGTTGACGTCACAGAGGGATCAAAGTGGTGTTTACATAAACTTCTGGATGATTGGTAGAGCAGTAGCATGCCAGTCGGGCATGGACAGCTGGCCCTCAATCAAGGTTTATACAAACTTGCTGAGTAGCTGGAAAAACTCACGATCGACAGAAGTAAATGTAGTATAACTGAAAAGGACTGATTGAACTGGAGCTCGGGGGTAGGACAAGGTATAATCAAACACCTGTAATTATCTTTTCAAAGTTTAATAAGTAATTTCACCAAAATGTCTGCTTCCTCTTAACATACTTTAATTTGGCATAGATGTTGACCGTTCAGAGTTGAATCCACGCAGGTGCACCAGTCAGCCATGGCAACAATTTCACACAGTTACATGATCCAAAGGTAGTCAAATATCCTCAGTGGGTTTTCTCTCTTTTTCCCTGCCAGCTGGTGCATGAAGGCACAATATGAGACATGTCTGAGAGGGAGAGAGGAGAGGAGAGGGAGGGACTCGGAATCATTAAATTCTCCTCTCCCTGTCAATCCAACGGTCTGTAAAACTCAGTCAAGCTCTTCCATCTTTTCTAGACTACCACTAAAATAAAGAGTTAAGGGCTTATAGCATGCATGTGGGTATATATCTATGTGACAGATAGTTATTGTATTTAAATGACCAATACTATATTTAGAGCTCTGGATGACTAGGCAGCCAATGGGACAGCAATAATGTGTAATTGTCAAAATGTCCTTGCATAATATCATATCCAAACCTACTAATGGGTGCTGAGGTGAAATAGGTAAGTGTCTCAGAAGGATATGAAAGAATAAAACCCTTTATTTACAAGGTGATTTACATTGATAAGGAGGACATGGCCTTGCCTTGCAGCTGCCTGTGACGGTAAAATATTTGTCGAGTCATATTTTTTCTTTTCATTGATGTTCTCAAGAAAAAAAAACAACATACAACTCAGATTGGGAAGCTAGGTAAAATAATGTGTTATTTTGCTTTTTAAACTGATACTTTATGAAAAGAATCTGGACTCATCAAACTATTGAGACTTTTTTTCTTTTTACAAAAAAGTAATTTGTTCATGCAAAGAAAATTCCTTTCTCTTGTCAATTGGTACTGAACAGTACAGTAAATGAGTCAGAGTAGGAGTCATTTGCAGCACTCTCCTTTAGACTGCATGCGTTTACCACTCATTGTCAGGATGGAAAGTGGACTGGCATAAATCAACAGCAGTCAAACAGCAAGCCATTCAGTTAATGCCACATAATGTCAGTCCTTTTCAAGTTTTAGCTTTTTCTATCGGTCGTTGAAGGTCAAAGAATTTTCAAATTCACTCTGACTGATAAATGCTACCATTTGATGAAGGCCTCTGAACACTAAAGCCTCTTTTTCTGTCTCTTGCTGAGGTAATAGCATAGGGAGGCTGTGGCGTAGTGGACTCGTGCGTTGGTGTTCGGATCAGGGGAGCACAGGTTCAAACCCCACTGCAGTCAGCATGTCGTTGTGTCCCTGGGCAAGACACTTCACCCCAAATTGCTCCTGTGGAGATTGCCCACAGTATTGTAAGTTGCTTTGGATAAAAGCGTCTAACAAGTAACATGTAATGTAATGGGAGCGGTGCAGCACTAATTGCTGGACACTCTTTCAAAGACTTATTTGAGTCACTCAGCATATAAAATGTTACATTTATAGTCAACCAAGATGGAATCAGATGTCTTAATAGCCCCATTATTTCCCTCTCATTATTATTGCCTTTGAGTCACAGAGTGTCACATATCTGGAAAATAATCACCCAACTTTCTTAGTTCAATACTTAAAGCTGTACTAAATGAGTCTTCAAAACCTCTTCTGATCATCTGGATACATGAACTGTTCACTAACGGTTGCAAAGTAACAACTTTAAATCATTTTATTGGAAGAGATGACGCTTCATCACCCAAAATACTTATACATAACTAACCAGCATGACAGCGTTAGCCTTATTTGTTTACAACACCAAGCATGGTTCAACTTAATTTCATAGTCCCTCAACAAGTAGTGGTTGAATAGCAGAGGTGGGAGTAAGTCATGCATGTGCAAGTCATGAGTAAGTCTCAAGTCTTAACCTACATGTCCCAAGTCACTGTGGTGAGAGTCAAGCAAGTCAAGTCAAGTCATTGGTCAAGCAAGTCCCAAGTCAAGTCATACGAAATTCTGATGAATAACCCCAGTTTCCGCATTTAAATCAGTTAAAATATTGTGGTTATGAAAAGTTTAGTTTTATTTTCAACATAAACAGCAATGGAGAGTGGGGCGCTGAAATGATAACCCTATAAGTTCTAAAAGGGCTCTAAAGTGAAAACAGGAGTAGAACACAAATATCCCCTTCAGCAGGGTCACAGCATTTCTCCATGGTCTGTCTAAGGTGCTTCTCATAAATGACACTGTCATAGTTTTCCGTCTGTGCACAAAGAAATATTGCATCAAAGCCAATACAACGGAATAGTGTATGTACCAAGGCGCATGGTGTGTGTGTGTGTGTGTGTGTGTGTGTGTGAGCTCGCTGAGAGCAGCAGATCCATCGCTGCTGCTGCCGTCATCAGTCTCTGACGTCACTTCAGATAAATAAAAACATATTTCTTAAAGTAAAATTCAGGACTGTATTATATACAACGATGCACACTTTTGTTTGTATTTCTCCCCTCCTGGTTGCCTTCAGGTCTCTGCATGTAGATATGATGTAAAGTGTGTGTTCCTGTCTACGCTTTCATTCTAACTTTACCAAATAGCCGAGAGCAGCTCTCACAGAGAAATGTACATGAAGGTCTGCTAAATTCTGGCTCTAAGCTGCATGCTGTGCAAAGCCCTCCATGGGTCTAAAGTAAATCTGAAATGAAGCCCTCTGACCTGCATGAGCGAGAGAGCCTGGCTCGCCGTCAGATGCTGGAGGAGGAGGAGGGAGGACGCGGAGAAGAGGCTGCAGGACGAGATCTTCCACCGGCAGCAGCTGGTGGAGCGGGAGGTCAAGATGAGGGCCAAGAACGTTGACATCTACAATCGCATAAATGCTGTAAAGGCCGTATGTGGACAGTTACCAGTTAGCATGCCTCTAGCATCCTTACAGGCAGATATACCAGAGGCACTGAGCACAGTGGACTGGGAATCAGCCAAGCCCCCGGGATGAGAGCTGGACGTTAAAGCAGATGTTCCAAGTGGCCTAATCGTGATACTACATCTTCTGCCTGTGGCGCCAATAGGCAAAAAAATACTTTTTCACATTGACTTGCATTGGGAAAAAAATAAAGGTAAATCAACTACCCAGTTTGAACACCTGAATAGCCCCTATTTAAAGCATCAGGGTTTAAAAGTCTTAGAATGCGCTAAAAGAAGAATTCAGCTTTATTTCCCTATCCATTCATTTGACTAAGACAAGACTGGCAGATTGGAGGCGGGGCTTAATGCAAACTCAAGCGCTCTATTGGTCCAAGACCCCGGATAAAGTGGTCCCGCCTCCAAAGCTTTATCCAGTTCTCTTTATACATCCATGGCAGCTGGCATTATTTTAACTGATGGGGGGGATTCACAGATAATTGATTGCGGCCGCTGTTAGCACTATGGGTTGTGCATCGTTTGCAACCGTTTTAATTTGACAAATAACAAAGTTTGCCAAAAGTAAGTCAACTTGTGATATGATGCAAACCCCTGGAAATGTGGTTATCAATTAATTTGACTATTTTAAAATATATAATTAGCCTTTTTTGATCGTAGTCGTTTGAACTAACAAAACTCAGGTTCATTCGACTTTTATTTAACTTCGCTGAATTGGAAGTGATAAAGACCCCTGCTTTGAATCCTCATGGAGTGGAGGCTTGCATGCATGAGAGCGGATACAAAAAATATCTTCAGCTTCAAAAGACTGTCGTCAAGTGTCGATCATCACGTTGTGAGTCTATAGACGGTTTGTAGTAAACAGATTCCGTATGCCGTTTGTTTTGTAGAAGCAGACGACAAACTGTGATTTTCAGAGCATGTGGAACTCGCGTTTCATGTGTCGGTACAGTAACGATCATTTATGGTTGTGGTGCCTGAGGTGTTACACGTTTACTATTGAAAAATAAGACTAGTGAAAAGACATATATATTATAATATATATTCTGTCCCCTTGCCTTTACTTCCCCTTATACGGAAGCCCCGAGATATAAGTGAGACAAAAAATGTGATGATCAATTTGTTTTACAATTTTATGATTAAAAAAAATATCTGAAAAGAAGTTGTCTCTAGGCTTCCGTACACACTGCACAATTAACACGGGCAAACCAAACTATTCAACTCTGGCAAGGCTGTTAAATCATGTCTGTTGATAGTAGCTGGTATACACATCACTGTTGTAATCTATGTCGAGAAGAAAGGAAACTCAATATACTGTAAAGAGGATGCCTGAATGAAAAAAACAATATTACTATTGAAATGAAACAGTGTTGTATGAAAAAGACAATTTGTACTTATTTTTGTCATTTTAGAAGTTTTATTGTTGGTCAGTTACATTGCAAATTGTATGGTAGTGATGTATCAATCTATCTTTTTTTATTTACTGGTACAGCAGAACACACAGTATAACACACCACACTCACCAACAACTGTCTCTCAGAAATTAAATCCTGGATGCAAACAAACTACCTTCAACTGAACAGCGACAAATCAGATATCATAATCGGACCCACATCCCGCACCAACACCACCCAGAACTTCAACCTCACCCTTGACAACGCCACACTAACCCCCTCTCCTCACATTCGCAACCTTGGAGTAATTTTTGACAGCCAGCTCAAATTCGATAAACACATAAACCACATCACCAGGACTGCCTTCTTCCATCCTCCGCCCCTCACTCTCCTTCCCGGCTGCTGAAACCCTCATCCACGCATTCATCACTTCAAGACTGGACTACTGTAACAGCATCCTGTATGGCTCATCATCCAACATTCTAAATAAACTGCAATATATCCAGAACTGCGCAGCCCGCCTCCTCACCCACACCCGCTCCAGAGACCACATCACTCCCGTCCTTCAAAACCTGCACTGGCTCCCTGTCCGTCAACGAATACACTTCAAAATCCTTCTGCTAACACACAAAGTCCCCTACCTCACCGACCTGATCCACCACCAAACCCCTTCCCGCAGCCTTCGTTCAGCAGAAGCGAACCTCCTTTCTATCCCCACACGAACCAAGCTCCGAACCTGGGGGTACAGAGCCTTCTCCATCGCTGCCCCCACCCTCTGGAACTCCCTTCCACAACACATCAGAGACTGCATCGACCCCCCCCCCCAACTTCAAAACACCGACCAAAACACACCTCTTCAGACTGGCTTTTAATTTGTGAATTATGTTGTGTTGCTGTTTTAATATTTTTGTTATTCTATTATAATATGTGTTGCTGTTTTAATATTTTTTTATTCTATTATATCTCGTTTTATCACCACTAAAGCGTCTTTGAGCACCTGAAAAAGCGCTTGGAAATTAAATGTATTATTATTATTAAAAACAGAACTGTTACACAATATCTCCGTCTGCTTTTCTTCACCTCAGCGGGTTTTAATGTGTAGGTTCCAGTGTCCAGGAGAGACTGATTATTGCTTCATTAACAACAGTTACAGGACAATGGATCGGCAAGTAGAAACAAAAAATAAAATAAAAAGGAGTAAAAACAAATGACAGTCTAAGAAAAAAATGAACATCTAGAAGTTTCTTTCTCCGACGCATTGATTCTGCCAAGTGAGTTACAGCTCGTTGATGACGTCACCTGGAAGAGAAAACGTTGTGTTATTTACCTGTGGACTACACACATTTACCGTTTCAATATGACACTTACAGAAACCCTAGTTTTGAATTCCACTAGGCACAACAGTAAGAATGAAGTCATCACAGATCTTAACAATGTTACTTACTCTGCACAGGGGGAGCTGTACTCAGTGACCGCCTCATCACCTGCAAATATCAACACAAACATCAGAAACAGGGTGAGTAATACGAGGGAGGAAATACGTTGTATGGAAGCCATGAGAAGTTAGTAATAAAATGTTTAATTTGTTTTCCCTTTGCTGTTTTTATGACTTAGGAAAACCTTTGCTAGGAAAATGTTTTAAGTTCCTATTTCTTATTTTATCTGTGACAGAAGTCTTACCAGGTGAAATTAAAAGTTGGCCAGGATAAAACAATTTTAGGATGTGTTGTTATTCTTATTTTGGGCTCAAGAGGCAGGAAGTGAACCATATGAATCAGACATGTTTCCTTTCAGGTATATGCTCCCTGTTTTTAGAGTGCTTGGAAAAAACAATATAAATCCAAATGATAAATTGGATCACAAGGGGAAAAAATTATAAATGATAAATCTTGCCTCTCAGGGCTTCCGTACATTTAGTTAACTTAAAGAAACTGAGCATCACATACATTACAAACTAAGTAACCATGAAGCTCTTACTTGTCTGGTAGTAATCGTAGACTTTGACCACAGCTGGTTTCAGATTCCCGACAGGAACATCCTCCTCCAGTGTCACACTGTATATCAGCGTCTCATCCTTTTTCAACTGCAACCACAAAAGAACAAACTCATACTTTACTATTGACTTTATCACAAGCTCTGCACACAGGTCGTAATGGTTTAAATAAATGATACAAAATAAAGGCTTAATTCATGCATATCTGAGGCACACAGTTGGTGCTTCCTACCCCGTCTAAGTAGATGTTGATGTATCCTTCGTCCAGATCCACACGCTTCACTGAGCGGTCGCTCTTCAGCTAAAAATAAGCACAGAACACACAGCCATCAGTATACACCAATATAAAAATATACTATGTAGTATGAATTTGCTAGAGTCTTACAGTCTGATAGTACTGCACAGACTACATGTGTATTAAAGTATCTAAATATGTGCCATTCAGTGGAAGAACTGACCAGCTCCAGGGAGCTCTTATCCAGAATGTATCCAGACAGCAGCTTGATGTTGATGATCACCATGTTGGTTTCCTCTCTCCTGCCCTGGTACCTGCACACACACACAACACGCGATAACTAACTGTTCACAGTTTTTGTTTTTTACAGTTCAAGGAGCATTGAGATGTTTTTTTGGTATGATTGAATATTTGCGACAATATTTGTACCAACATATACAGTGGTGGAGAGGTTTGAATCTGATTGATTGATTCTGTGGACAGGTGTCTTTTATACAGGTAACAAGTTGATATTAGGAGTCTTTTTTAAAGGAAAAGGACTTCTGTAAGCGGTCTGAATCCTTGTTTGTTGCAAGGGGATACATTTCTGGATTTTTTTTTATATTCTGTCTGTCATTAGTAAAAATAAACCTACCATTAAAATGATAGACTGTTCATTTACTTGTAAGTGGGTGAATTTACAAAATCGGCAAGGGATCAAATTATTATTTCCTTCACTGTATTACTGAAACTAAAAGGTTTCCAATCTCTATTACAGCTAACACACACACACACTCTACCTGACATGCACAAAGAGGATGAGCTGGGGCCTGTTGATGTTGCACTTGGTGTTGGTGGTGATGCTGAAGGCAGAGAAGTCGGCGGGAGGGGGGATGTTGTAGTGCATGGAAATCTGAGAGAGACAGGTCATCACAGTCAATACACAGTACAAAGGAACAATACGCTTTGATCAAATATTCCAGTAACTTAAAAAAAAAAACACATCTGTAGCATTACAATATCATATACTGCTTTTACTTCTTAGTTTACATCAATTTTAGCCCTTTGTGTTGCGAGGCTCTTCTTTTTCTCGTCCTTCGAGGCCCCCCGTACCAAGACCCCAGTACCCAAGTGCGCTGGACGCTCATGCAAATATTCGTAGTGGCCAAACTGTGGTTCTACAACTTCTGCATCATTGGGCCCAATATTACTTTTCCCCATTGACTTACATTGGGAAAGAGATGTCTGTAAATCAGCGGATCATTTAAAAATAAATAAATAAACAAACCAGTATGAACACCCTATTTGAATCCTTAGGGTTTTAAAATGTGTAAAATGCGCTAAAACCTGAATTCAGTTTGATTTTCTCTCTCCATTCTACTGAGCAGAGAGAGGGAGATCGGGTGCGGGGCTTAAGGAGAACTCAAGTGCGCATGCTCTATGAGCGTACATACGGGCACTTTCCTCTCGACAGGCGGGCATGACGGGTCATTTGTGACATTTTGCTCTCGAGAGCATCAGACCATTTGGGCTCCATGCGCCACGCTCACAGGAATGAAGGAGGCCCCTCCTCCGACGCAGTATCCAGTTCTCTTTATACACCCATGCCCCATACCTGTGCCAGGACGCAGCTCTGGCCCTGGGCCCTGATGGTGTATTCTCCGGGGACCTCGCTCAGCTTCTGCTCCTGGTACAGCAGCCTGTTGCTCTGATCCACCCTGAACTCTGTGTTCAGGCCTCCCAGCGAGGTCACAGTCACCGCCGTGTTGCCCTCCGGGCTGTAGGTGGCCGCGCCGTACTTAGCCAGGGCCTGGAGGGCCACCACCGTGTCCTGAGGGAGGGAGGGGTTACAGGAGGAACAGAAATGTTGGTTTAAAGGTGTTTTAAATGTAACCTTAAAATATGTTTTTATCGAGATCTACACTACATCAGGATTACATGTTAAAAAAAAAGAAGTTATAGGATGAAGTGTTTGTTTTTCTGGAGTCTGTGGAAAGAGAAACAAACTGACCTGGGGTTGTCAGGCAGAAATGGAAGAGGTACTCAGAATTGATACTTGTTGTTGTTGTTTATACTATAAGTAAAAGCAGTGATACTGAATTGTAAAAATACTCTGTTACAAGTAAAAGTCCTGCATTCAAGATCTTACTTAAAGGGGACCTATCATGCAAAATGCACTTTTGTACGTCTTTTATACATGAATATGTGTCCCCGGTGTTCCAGGGAACTCACCAAGTGTCAGAAAACACAACCCTCTCTATTTTCCTCCATACCCAAATCTCTAAAAAAGGGGCTGCAACGGATCTGATCAAAACTGATCCAGATTTGAACACTTTACTGACGTCAGGAAAGTGGCGCTACGGCTATTGGGCCAACTCCACCAATCAGGAGGAGACAGCCACGGCCATTGCCGTTCGAAAGTGCTGGAGACGCTGTAGTACATATGCCACGCCTGTAAGTGGCGCTGTCGTCTGCCACAAAAGCAGCGAAGAAGACTTGGTTACCATGGTTACCCTTCCGTTTATTCTCCGCTGTGGCTTTTTTTCTCCCTCCCCGAGGCAAGCGTTTGCTCCCGCTGCTTTAATGCAATGCAATCCCTCCCCGTCGAGGCAAGCACTGTAATTCTCAAGATGTCGATTAAAGTTTAAATCTTCCGGACAAAATTAGAAAAGTGCCGGTCAAAGGTCTTCTTTGTTATTTATTGAGCTTTAAAACAAATGAATAACGACTCTATATAATAAAACACGGAGATCTCTTTTTCTCCCCCTCTTCTGACAGCCCAGCAGCTGATCAGAGCACGTCTCCCCTCTCCTGCAGGGGGGCGTGGTCAGCAGAATCAGACCCGTAGACAGCAAACACATAGAGCGAAATGAGGCATGGCTAAAATGCATGATCTGTTTGGTATTTTGAAAACAGAAACGTATAAATATACCTTATATAGGTATGGCCTTACAATATATCATTTAAATATAGCATGATAGTTTCCTTTAAGTATATTTTGATCCCAATATTTTTGTATCCAAGGTGTTAAATGGTAACTGATAGTAATCATTTTGTATACTGCTGCTGAATATCTTAACCTATATTAGCTTATAGTGTGTATTCAAAGTAACTAGTAACTTAAGCTGTCAGATAAAGAGAGGAGTAAAAAGTACCACGTCTGCTTCCAAAAAATAGTAGAGTAGAAAACTCAGGTAAAGTAAAAGTACCTGCCATCAGGTCAACATTTTGAGAAACCCCTCGGAGTATATGTCTAGGGTTTTATAACGGGTACCTGGTCTGTGGGTGTTTTACGTTCCGTATGTGTTTTATAGTTGAGTGGTGCTCACTCATTAGGAGGGTGCCATCATTGCAAGCATTAACAGATTTTAGCAGGATTAATATACTAATTACTATTTTTGTATGCAATTGTTGCCTCAATTAACTCTCTCTAGACAGCAGCTGATTTTTACGTTGCTACGCCAGGTGTCACTAAGAAGAGTTTTCCCATAAGCCACCTGTGTGTGATGTGTGTTACCTGTGTGGAAGAGAAGCCCCCGTACGGGTTCTGCTGCTGGACCAGCCAGCGCACGATGCTGGAGGAGTAACCCAGGCCGAAGTCTGGCAGGGCCGGACCGGAGAGCAGAGCCAGCAGGACGTAGGAGGTCATCTCCACCTCCAGAGAGTCCAGGCCTTTCCCAGAAGCCCCGGCTCTCTCCCAGTGACGGGAGCCGCCTGTCAATCAGAACAGTGGATTCATCCTTTAGAAGGTAAGCAATGACCGACCCTGTGCACTAGCTCGGTGTGCTAGGTTTTGTAAAATAACTTTTAATCGTCATTTGGCAATGTTTGTAAATGAAGGTGGATAATCCTTAATGGAGGCTGAACTGCATGTTCTAAAAACTAAAAGCATTCATGTTTTCTTCAAGGTGAGTTCTGATTTCTCGTTGCACTTCAAACAGAAGCTATATTGTCTATTCTATGTCTTTCTTGTGACTACAAATGCATTTTAATCTGCGCTTATCTGTTCAGTCTTATTGGCTCTTATGGCTAGAATCCGTATTAAAACAACAATATCCTGACAAAAAAGAAATCTATTATTCCAACATTTCATTTTTAACAGTTTATTTCTTTTCAACTGCCTTCATTGCTTGAAAAAACTGCTTTCACAGAGTTCAGGCTTTCCACTTTAACTAAAATGTCACTTACGTTTAACAATGACTTGCAATCTGACGTAAAGGAATATTAAAGTAGTTAAATAGAAATATGAATGTGTTCAAGGCTTACACTACAACATCTACTTCCTTTCAGCACTTCCATTTTAACAGTTATGCTGATTTCTTTCAATATTTAATTCTGGCTACTATTTGAACTTCGCAGTTTTTTTTTTAATACTATGTCATGCTACAAATTCAGCTTTAGTAAAACATTTATCAATGAGACAGTGTTGTCAGAGGTCTAGCATTAACTTAGATTAAGGAGAAAAACGGAGGTTCAGATGTTGCCGATTCCACCGTCTTACCCTGCGTGTTGGACTTCTGGTTCAGGTAAGTGATGAGTTTGATCCTCATCTCCTCGTCTCCAGCCAGAGTGAAGGTGTAGGACAGCAGCGCGGTGGTGTACAGGTTTTCTTCTAGCTCGGAGTCCACTGATGCCTTCAGACAGCTCAGGCACCTCTGCACCACGGGGTCCTGTCACACACCCAGCACCCACACAGAGGAAACAATGAGCAGCAGAATATAAAGGAGGGAGAGAACTGTATCAACCACAACAATCACCGAGTATCAACCACAACAATCACCGAGTATCAACCACAACAATCACCGAGTATCAACCACAACAATCACCGAGTATCAACCACAACAATCACCGAGCCTTCGCAGCAGCTGGCCCTAGGCTCTGGAACACTATGCCCCTCCATGTGAGGTCGGCCCAGACCCTAGGGGTTTTTAAATCTACTCTTAAGTCACACTTCTTCTCCCTGGCCTTCTAGTCAGAGCGGAGCACGACTCCTGACTTTTCCCTGTGTTTTTTATATATCTGTTGTAATTTATTGTCTTTTATTGTGATTGTAGTAATGTGTTTTTATTACATGCACAGCACTTTGGCTCGACCAAAAATCGCTTTTAAATGTGCTTTATAAATAAAACCTGATTTGATCTGAACAATTAACCATATTCATTTTGTATACGAATTTGAAGTCATTTGAACGGAAATATTCAAACACAGCCTATTTCAAGATGAAGAGTAAAAAAGAACACAAGTGCACATCTCTGAAAGATAATAGTGAAAGATAAAAAGCAATGACATCCACTCAATATTGATGATAGTGCATTTTTTGTAAAATTCCAAAAATGTTGTGTGAGACTACATGTGTTAGGGTAACACTTTAAGTAATAGATCAACATTTACTTTTCCCCCTGTTAATTATTTACAATAAGATATTCCTTTTTAATGACAAGTTGCCACATTTTTGTTGAATTAAAGAGAAATCCACACTAAGAAATATACAAAGTTATACACAAATAAACACCTGTGTATTTTGGATGTTTTGCTCTCAAAATTGTCTGAAAGAGGAGAAGTTATGGGAGCAAATAGCCCAACGTTTTAATATTTACCAAGGCATGAAAACAATTTTTAGTGTTTGACTTAATAATTAATCTAAAGGATCCAGGTTGCAGAATATTTACAGTAAATGTATCATTGTTGCAGTACAAGCACTTATCAGACGAACATCATATGATAACATTTAAAATCAGGAATGCAACAGTGAAAGTTCATCAGAGTTCGAGTTGTGACCGAGACTCACCAAGGTGTTTGTGTCGAGCTCCAGCATGGCAGCTGTGATGTAGGCCGTCAGAGACACATCGTCACTCACTCCTCCCTGTTAGAAACATCACAGGAGGAACAGTCAGAAAACACACTTTTATTCATGTCACTGTCAATACTGGCAACTTAGAACTAAAAAATGCATGTACACACAAGTTGCTATTGCGGTTATGTTGAATACAATATTTATTTTCTAGGCTCCTGCAAAAGCTGCACTAAACAGGTATGGGATTCTTTACACTCAACACTATTTTATTTAACGTAGTAAACCCTTTTCTATCTACAACATTACAACCGGGGCTGCAGATCTTTATAACAACAAACCTTATCTCATTTGCATCCAAAGTGTACCCCCTTCTTGTGATGAAAGTGACAAAGGGTTACAGTATTTAAAGTGTATGATTAAGTTAGATGTTCAAAATGTATTAAAGGTGTTACAAGGTGAATGTGCCATGTATTCAGCAGCGAATGCTGAAGAACTTCCTAGATGGGAATCTCCGTGTGTGTGTGTGTGTGTGTGTGTGTGTGTGTGTGTGTGACTGAGAATAATCCATCGCTCAACACAGTCATCAGCTGACATTAAGAATGATCTATTTTAAGAGCTTTTTATCCAATTCAACTACTTTCCAAAAAACATAGGTACCGGCATATGCCACACATCTTTCATTTATTTTGGTGTTAGTTGGCTTCATGACATGTTGTAGTTGGATAGGCTATAAATAATTTGTTTGGGACTCTGCTATTAGAGTGTGCTGCTTGCAGGCAGGCCTGGGGCTATCATCCCTCCCTGCACACAGCTCTCAGAGACAACATGCAATTTTCTCCTCACATTGAATTAATTCTCTGGTTTATGTCTTACAGGAAGAAAATCACCCACGCAGAGCTCTAAACGACTAAAGGCAGATGATGTGAAACCCTATATTCCCAGCTAAAATGTCCAAGTTTCAGACTGATGTCGTCACCTTCATGCCGTTGTGGAAGAGTTTCCCCACAGATTGGATGCAGCCGTCAGGCCGCTGGAGTTTGGAGAGCCAGCTCCGGGCTTCTTGAATGCGCTTGTCTTCCACAAAGATGTACGGTTTTGCCCCGCCAAAGGACTTCATCACGAAGAGGTCAGCCTGGAAGGACACAAACACAAAGTCTTTATAAACAAATCCAACCAAGTGGGCCTGTGTTCAGTTACCCCCAAATGAACCCTGCTATTCCTCGGAGCCCAGAATAAGGATGGGAAGTAAAATATCCACATATTATATTCTGATTAGTGCTGTACATAGATTCAAAAATGTAATTGTGGTGATCACAATAATAATCTGTGATTAATCACAATAATCATCTGTGTTTAACCACATTAATTTAAATATTAGTATTTACTTGGAAGGTTTGGGGGGAGATAAAACAAATACATGTGCGGTTATAATAAAGAAATGCAAGTGGTAAGAGGGTTTCTCACTTTAATACAACATGATTTCTGAATTGTTGCCGGGAAGTTCGACAACTTCCCGACACTCTAAAACATCGGGAGCATTAATGTGGTAATGTGACATCCCTAATTTTAATATTGTATTTCAGATGTAATGCGTCAAGAAATATTCACAATAATAGATATATTACATTACTAAGTATTTTGTCTTTCTAAACAGTATTGGTCAACCCTGCTAATCTTTACATTGACCAAATTGTCTGTTAAAGGCGATTATTGCCATGTTGTTATATACTCAAAAAACATTCCCGCAGCTGTATTTCCAAGAGTAATGAAAAAATCGACACATAACCAAATGTGCAAATGTTCATATAAGATGCTGATAATAGTAGCTTGGAAAGAAATCTATAATAAAATTGATTTGACTATAGTAAGCCCTTTTTTTCAAGTTTATTAGACCATTCCACCCAATCTCTGTTTGGAATTCTAATTCAATTAAACACTTGAGAGCCCTACTTCCTGCTCACCACAAACACACACCCAGACACACCTCACTGACAAAAATGGGAAAATCCACGTTTAAAAAAGAAATGTGGAAAATTGCAAGGTCTAGTATTCTTTTGTGTATATGTGCTTTCTGTATCGGTGAAATTAAAAACACATCATTTGTATTATTATTTTTGTATTATATAAATTATATTTATTATTTGCATTAATGTTACTATTTTGTCTTATTCTTAAATATTTCATCAAATTTACTTTGCACCTTTCAAATGTATTTTCTTTCAATTTGGTTGTTATTTCTTTGTACAGCCGTCTTGGTTTTTTAATAATTTAAAATGTATAAATGACACATCACAGAACAGAATATTTATTTAAAATAGTAATGATAAAAATGCCTCTTCTTATTAAAACATTTGTGTTGTGCTATATTCCAACAAAAAATAAATTACAAAATAAGGCACCAAAGATCTTCTTATCTAAAAGATATGACACTGGTTTTGCCATCAGCTGTTAATACATATAGAAAATGTTAGGGCTATTACAAGTCATTAGCTTTATCCTAATCATCATGTCGTTACAGATGTTGAGGAGCGTTACTGACCAGGTGTTTCCAGACTTATCGCTATTTCCGAAGGCGCTGTAGGAGCCGTCGTCGTGCTTGTAGGTAAGCTCCCTCTGATATCCTGCAACAATCACACACACATTTACGAAAAAGTCAGCTTTGCAGACAGACAAAAACAAAAGAATAAGAGTGCTGGGGGGCTACACTGGTGAGGCCCAGTTGTTTCACATGCTGGTGAGACGATGATACAATCCCAGCAGGCTGCTTTAAATAATACATCAAGAGTCTGACGGCCTATCAGATGTCAGAATACTGCACAGCATTTATAATACTTGGAGACGAGACTAACTTTTTATTTTTTTCAAGATGAATGAGGTGACATTCATGTAACATAGGGATCTACTGTCTGATGCAACACCTTGTGAACTATTTTCCACTTTCACTGTCTGTCAAAGATGGCACTCACCGCTCTCTAGGAAGCGTGTGGCTTTGTCCTGAATGTCCTTGGTCAGCTGTTCTGTGCTTTTCAGGTAGTTGAGGATGAATATGTTGGGCGCAAACCGCAGCATGTTCTGCTCCCCGCAGCCGGACGGCATGGCCAGGAGCTTGTCCAGGTTCTTCATGGCCCGGCCCATCAGGTCCCCTGCAGCAGCAACAGGACAAATATAACACCCGCACAACATTTCATTCTTCGCAGGTTGGAGGGTGAAAAGTTGGAGCTGTCAACGTTAACACCATGATTAATCGTTAAGCGTTTAAAAAAACAAGTTTGACCCAAACTTCCTCCTGTATTTTCAGCACAGATGTTTACCATGAATCTGGACAAGCTACATATAAAGTACAGACAGGAGAGCTCTCCATGACAAGGTCAGTAATTCAGATATCTTGTTAAAGTTACAACATCCGATTTCTTTCACCAGTATGTCATGCCACCACATCTCTGTTTTATCTCCCGCCAAAATACAAGTAGAAACTATTATTTTAAACTTTTAAGATTAATATTGTGATAAACACGATAAAATGTTGTTATTGATTGACAGCACTATTCAAAATACAGGATAAACTATTTGCTGGTCAATCGCAAGTATTGATAACTATAAAAAAAGAGAGAAAGACTGTGTGACTGACCCAGTACAGAGACAGAGGCCCTGGCGGATCCAGCCACAAACATCTCGGGCAACAGAAGGGAAATCTTCTTCTCCACAGGCCCCTCTGGAAACAAAGAACAGAAAAAAAAGGTTAAAAAAAACAACTTTCCCAGCTTGAACAAAAATGCCTGTATAGAGGCATGTAGCGCAGTGGCTAGAGCCTTGGTGTTGGGATAAGGGGAGCACAGGTTCAAACCCCACTGCAGTCAGCATGTCATTGTGTCCCTGGGCAAGACACCCAAATTGCTCCTGTGAGGATTGCCCACAGTATTGAGTATGTAAGTCGCTTTGGATAAAAGCGTCTAACAAGTTACATGTAATGTAATGTAAATTAAAGCAGCAGCTAATTAGCTTAGCATTTAACCGCACATAAAGCAATAGTTTAGCATTTCTTTTTTAATGGATTAACAAAGAAAAAAAGATTAAAAACAACATGTAAAATGTTAATTAGTGAGTTTTAGAGAGTCTCTAAGCTAAGCTAAGCTAATCGTCTCATGGCTTCTTAGTGATGAATGTTTTTAACACTACTGTAACAACGTAGGGTTGTATTGATTCTGTGTATTTAGTTTAGCAACCGTATACAGCGGTTATGCTTTTGTTCCAACTATTTCACACATACTCATCTGCGATCCGACAAACACAAAAGGCTTCTGAACAATGAATGAGGTGCAGATAACATTTTATCATCCCTCACACTCAACCCCTGACCCTGACTCTGGTCTCCATAACAGAATGAGAGATAATCAAGATGGCCGTTAACCCAGAGGCTTCAGATTACAGACGCTGATACACAGGTTGTGCGTGCTCACCTGCAGGACAGAGGAGAGCGTTATGACTGACCATCTGTGGTGTTCCTTCAGCCTGGTGGAGACAGAGACAAAGAAAATGAGATTGGGTTGAAGATATACCTCAGGAAAACTGGAAGGCATTGTAACAAGTGCAATCTTTGTGTGTATCCAGCTTCTAATACAAGTTATTCCTCGGGGTGCAAAAACTATTAAAATTAATCAATTCGAAATGCTGTTGCCTTGGGCACCATGTTCCTTCATCAACACAAACAGTTAATTTGGACTAATTCTCAAAACTAAATAACATTCATCGTCCAGCTGACCCAAACTAGTGGATAATCCGCCGTTGGAAATAGTCCCAACATTATTGACCATGTCTTTCTGTCTGAGTTATGTTAAACTACAGCAACAAGCTGATTTGGAAAGAGTCTTTTTGTTGGTTTCAGACAGAGGGTGAAAAGAGGTGCAGCAGCACAGGCAGTATGAGAAAAATACATACCTTTTTGAACATTTAACACAGTGTAGAGACACAACATACAAATATGAAAATGAACATAATAGGGACCCTTTAAATAAAGTACATTTACGATTTTCGTCTTCAGTAGAAAGAAATGGCCAACGTGCCATAAACACGGAAAATACATAACTGCCACTATCATTCATCAAAAAGACTGGACACAACAAAGCCAAATAACAAATATAACAGGGTAATACATTTGTGTTGTCTAATGATAAAACAAATTATATTATTAAGTATTTTAAATGTATATAAATTCCTCTTTAGAGAAGGCTCTTCAGATGCAACCACACTACCAAACATGGTCTGCAGGTGGTTCATTCTTCTCAAATCCCTAAAATAGGTCATTTTCCCAAATATTAATGAAAATATTGTCCATATCAGTAGTCAAACTCTTCTGCTCATGCCACCTTGTTTCTCCGGTGTGTTGTGTTTGACAGAGACTCACCTCCACCAGCAGGGTGCGGACCACCGTGTCGATGCTGCCCATGTCGGGGACAGTTGCCACCTCGTTGCCACACCGTATGTTAGTCTTCATGGCTTCAGCGCTGACCTTCAGATTCACCTGACCTGTGGGTACACATAGTCATATTGATTAGCGCTTCCTGTCACCCTGTCACTTTTTGTGTACGGAGGCAGAAACAGTTTCCCGTCTGCTTTCAATCCAACTTATTATCCTCCACACCTCCTGTCTGGTTTCATTCCTCCCCCTGTTTCCCCGTGTTATTCACCCTCATTAATCCCCATTTGCTGCCTTATTATTGCGCTCCATCTCCCACCCCCTCCCTCCCTTCACAGCCCACAATCCTTCACACGGAGGACAAGTACAAGATCCACCCACCCGAGGGAAAGGTTTCGGAGTGTTTCGTCAGAGATACTACCCTGACTTGTTAGTACAAGTGATGTCAGCATAAGAGGAGCGCAATTTGACATTCATCAGAGCCGCATCTCCATCACTGCTGATGGAGACTGATAGAAATCCTCAGCTTTCAGACCAGGCAGCGATAAAACAAGCCGCTGTCTTTGCTTCCAGCAGTGCTGACGCAAAAAGCTGTCAATTCCCTTAAAGCAGATTAATTAGCTTGTTCTGTGTCACTGAGAGTGGAAGTTTAGCAATAACGGAAGAAACAATTAGTATTCAATTATAAAGATGAGAAGATTGCATTATATTATTAGCAACAAAAGCCACTCGGAAGTATTATTTGCTGTAATTACGAGGTAAACTGACCGTGACTAAAATGAATAACACCTCAAACAGTCAGACATTTTTTGATTGAAGCTGAAAGCTGATATCTTGCACAGATATTACATTCAAATCCAGAACGTATTGGTGCCAAGGTGCCCCAAAAAAGAGCATTGAAGCTTACACATTTGGACCATATTAGTGTTTTAGTGTTCTAGACATCACAACTTCAAGCCACAACACAGTGTTTCATGATTATCATTATTATACTATCTCCAATATGGATGTTGTTTTTGTAGTTTTGAAACAATTTCCCCAAAAATATCTAGAAACCTTATAATTGATATTTTTTCAATCAGAATTTGAATCTTAATTAACACCCTATGTATGACAAATTACAAAATAATTATGGATATTTCAGATGAGAGATTTTTGGGTGTATTTCTTTCTGTGATTTCTGTGACTCGTTGAAAAGGGAAAAGCTCACTTAGCAACTGTGATGTCACATGTTTTTGAACTATCAGGAGTTTAATTAAAAAGATAATAGGTGGATTCAAAATCAATATGGATGTTTTTACAGCATATATTCACTTGTAGTGCTCTTTTTAGTCATACAAATCTAATGTTACTAAGCAATACTTCTAATCATGGTTTTTCAGGAGCTTTAAATGGTCAAAAAGGCCAAACTCTCGTTTTAAATGTCCTGTAAACAGAATTAAGCTCTTTCCACCGACCACCAAAGAATATATGGAAACTACGTGAAACAAAACCCTGACTGCCTCATACTGTATAATTTGCAATAACATGTTCATGTTTCTAAACTGAATGCGTCAGCCATCAGTACCTAGGGTGGTTGGAGTTACAATCCACGAGAAAGTCCTGCTCTCCTCCCCGCACAAACACATAATGTACTGGCAGCCGTCGCAGTTTCTGGAGGTGTACTGGTCGGAATCAGCCAGAGTGGTTTAACCTGCAGACACAATCAAAGACAAACATAATCAGAAATACAAATATATAAAATACATGTCCATTATCATCTGGCCGGGGACAACAGCTGGAAATTAGCAATGTTGGCTAAAGCTGCCACATTTACTGTTTTTTGTGACAGTTGATTAATGGGGACTTTCCACGACACTATAAACAAATAAACTAAACATGTAAAAACAACGTTTTAAAAAAGACAATTTGACTACCCTATCCACAGTCCTACGTGTATCCATTCAAATCAATTACATCTGCAACAGCTAGAATATTTACCATAATGCACTTGGAGAGATAGTTGAAGACTGTTGCTTTAAGTGTAAACACCTCCCCTCGGATGACCGAGTAGGGCAGGGGTGAGACTGACAAAGAACGGCTGGAAGGCGACAAGCGCCACGTTGGGCGCCACGCCGAAGCCCACAGATGAGACGCAGAACGCTTCAGCTGCCCACTTAGTGATGGTGTCAGGGACCGTCTTCTCCACGTTCACCGAGCCACTGTCTCTGTTCAAACAAACAAGCAAGAGTCAAATAAAAAAGTAGCATGAAAAAATACATATGCTTAGCAAATTCCATGCATTGCTACTGCACATGAGAGATTTAAGTGCTCAGTAAATTTCAGTGTAAATATTCTTTAGTACAGCTAAAATGATCAATAAATAGTGCATTTGGTTGAAATGGAACTTCATCCCTGCCCAAGAAAACAACTTCTAACAAAACAAAGGTCTACAGCTATGCTAGCAGCTCTGTGAAGTGCTTTGAGTTAATGCTAACATCAGCATGCTAACACTGTCAATGCTAAATTGCTAATATCAAGCAGGTATAATGTTAACCACGTTCACTATCAGAATGTATCATTTGTTAAAGTTGTTTAGTAAATACAAAACATCCAGTAGTTGCTAAGATATTAAGTCAAAAACTACAAATGTTAGCCTCTGTCTGAAGTTAAACACAAAGTTGGAATATCAGGCTTTGTCTGGGCACAACTTTCTCAACAAAATGAGCTAATAAGCAATAACCAGTGGCGAGCCGTCAGGGCCCTCTAGGCCCTCTGTGAGGGCCTAAGATATTCTAAAAAATAATATTTAAAAAATATATATTTTTTTTAAATATATATTTTTTTAATATTATTTGTGTTATATTTTTCATTAGTTTTACAGAAAAAAAAAAATTGATTAAATTGTATTTAAAATCACATTTCCAAAGAAATACATCCTTCGAATCTGCCTGTTCAGTCTCTGTTGAATGTGGAGGGTTACATGAAAGAAGCTCGTCTGGCCCTCTCTGCGATTCACAGAGGGCCCGCTATAGTAACTGAACGAGAGAGTAATGTCAAATGACAGTACAATTGACCAATCATATCTTCCCTCTAAATGGGTGGGTTTTATTATCGCGGACTTTATGACAAGTTCCGCCCGCTGTGAAACTTTTCTTGTTTCCATAGCAACAACAACTTCCTGTCAACAGCGTGAACTCGCCTTCAAAATAAAAGCATGCCAAATTACACTTAAGACATACAACTGCAACGAAAGTAACAAACACAATGCAATATCATTTTCAATGTCAAAGAACACAAATTGGGTTCACAGGTGTTGTGTGGTAGAGGGTCGCTGTCATTGATGCGTTTTGCACCCTGGGCCGTTGTTTTGATATTCCGCTGAAGTATACGCTGTGACGTAATAACTCTTTTTTTTTTTTTTTTTTTCGAGGGAATTGGTGGGGGTCAGAGGGCCTAGGTATAAAGCTCACGGCTCGCCACTGGCAATAACACAGGTGAAAAGTACTTCTGGGGCAGGTATTTTGTCATAAACCAAAGTATTGGATACATTTGAATTATGACGACAGCGGCACAAGAAAAAGAGTAATAAGGATACATCCACTGGGCACCATGAATGACTGTAACACATTTGTGTCATTAGGTTTATTTCACTGGGCACCTTGAATGTCAGTAAGAAATAAAAAGTGTTTGCCTTTAAAAGCTTGAATAGTCACGCTCCTGGTGGTGCTTGAAGATAGTGAGGGGATCATCAATGTCATGTTTGCCGTTAGGAACCATGAATGTCTGTACAAAATTAACATTTGCTAGTTGGCAAAAACGCAGGTAAAAAGTACTTCTGGGGCTTGGTATTCCAGGTATTTTGTCATAAACAAAAGTATTGGATAAATATGAATTTTCACTCCTTGGTGGTGCACGGTAAAAAGTAATTAAGTTATATCCACTGGGCAATGTATGTACCAAATGTGTGTCATAGGTTATTTCACTGGGCACCATGAATGTCAGTAAGAAAAGAAAGAAAAAATATAATCCACCAACGTTATGGTGGCCTCTGGGAATCATGAATGTCTGCTCCCTACTGAATTATTTCCACAACTATTGGATGGATTAACATGAAAATGTATGAAATGGTTGACCTACAGACAACGTCATCCCTAATCTTAACCTTATGTGACAAAAGTCATTAGGATGCATCCTCTGAGTAGCATGACTACCTGCTCCTGACCCGAATATCTCTCGACAACTTTTGTGGATAACTATTAACTGTACGATGTGCTGAACAGACCAAAATAGCCTTTGTGAGAGCCACACTGCTATCACAACTAACACAAATACATTATTTAAACAATAATAGTTACATTTATAAAAAAGGCCCTGGAATCATGTATTTCTATTTGTATCCCTCCAAAAGGTCAGTATTGTATCAAACTTCATTATTGCAAGCAACCTTGACAAAGGCAGCTCATACAAGATACATTCTTCCTGTTCTTACCTTTCACAATAAAAGACCTAGATATATATGCAACACTTTTAAACTAGGGGAACTCAAATTCAGGCATTTTGTTTAAAAGGAACTAAAAAAGAAAATAGAGGATCATGTTGTACCATATTTCATATAAATTAGGTGACACTTATATTCCAACTTTCCATTGAAGCAATTTTGCAACTGTTGCAAATTTGTAACATTGCCAGTATGGACAGTTTTGAAGCATTTTCAAATTGTACAACTTTGTCCATTCTTTATTAAATTGTATGGAAACAGAGATGGGGTCGTTACTAAAAAAAAAGTAATATATTACATATTACTTTTAAAAAAAAGTAATATATTACACTACTTCGTTACTCTCTACATAAAGTAACTCGTTACTTTACTCGCAGGGCCGGCCAGCCACTCCCTACAGGCAGATCACGCAGACTGCTAAGTTTCAAATGTTCTCTTTAGTTCAGTTTCCATTGTCGCATAAGACTGATCCAGATAGCTCTGACCATGGCTGTCCTCTGTCTCCTGCTATCTGTATTTTGCGCAGTATATCTCTGAACGATGCGATTGGTGATTCCACTGTGCAAATGGGCAACATTACCTCTACTATGAAGGATGCTACAAGCCTGTCCATCTCTGCTTTGGTTACCGGTCCTCCAAATTCTAATTTGTGCTGCCTTCGGAATCGGCGGCGGCGCACTCACAACATCCTCACTCTGGGTTCGGGGGTCCTTAGCTATTAGCTTCACCTTAGCATGTGTTCTTTGCAGGTGTTTGTTCAGGTTTGACGTGGTGTTTACAGCAGTGGATAACGCTTCTGGCCTGGACACAGTTTGCACCTCACCGTTACATTCCTGTCTATTCTTCGGACGAACTCAAAATAATGGGCATACCTCCACCCCTCGAAAGTTATCGCTGACTCAGCCATGTTTATGGAGCACTGCACGCGGAGATGTGGACGTGCAAGTCGCGCAGTTACTTTGTAACGCGTTTACACCCAACTCTGTATGGAAACATACTTGGGATTTATAACCAGGTGTAATATTAATTCTTGGCAGATTCTAAAGTGTAACGATTTGCCGTTTGTTTACAGTTCAACATCATTTTTTATTTAATATATGGGGGTCATGGACTGTTTTTTTCCACTATTTAGACAGAAAATGTGATGGTTAATCATGAACATTGATTTCCATTCAACATAAATAAACAATTAATCTTTCTAACTGAAAAATAACTTGTTAATGATATAATGCCTATATTGTTAAACGTAATGTGTTTGCTCACACGCACGTTTGAAAGTCACAAATCTGAATCTTCCTATTCATATATGTTGTTATTATTACCCCACAGAAACTAGGTCCCAGATCCAGGTTTCAGGGAAGAATGTCCTGAGAGTCTCTTTCTTCTGCTCTTCTTCACCACCTGGACTTTGTGGCGGCTTCTAATAGTGGCCCTGGGAACACACAAATAAAAAACAACAATCGAATTAAGCACCACCTAGTGTCAGCAGAAAGTAATGCAAATAATTCAAAAAATATGCAAAAAACAATATATGTTAAAATATATTTTAAGATTCATGTTTAGTCATCTGATTCGTCTGTACATTGCTGTTTTAGTCTGCGTTCTTCCAATTAGTGTCCACAGTGTGCCTATTGAGCCGTGTTGAGCGATGTGGGGCAAGCCCCGATCTAGCCCCTCTCTCTGCTGTCAAAATGAATGGGTGCTGTAAAAACTACACTGCGCATGCTCAAGAGTATTTTTCTATTCAATGTGTGCGGCAAAAGAATAATCAACATAGGGGCACTGTGCTGACATACCTACCAAACATCATCTCATAATTCAGAGAGCTGATTGGCTGTAAGTATGTGTGCCGCGAAAATAGTAGTTGTAAAGAGGAGAGAGAGAGAGCAGCGTATAGCGATTAAAATCAGTAAAACGGACAGAAAATGAATGAAGTTGACCATCTACTTCAGCTTTGGTAAGTTATTTTAAGTCATATCTTTTGTTGATCTTCTGTGTTTTGCCTATAGGCTATTGCTCTGCTGGATTGATTGATATTGTGACCTCGGTTGATGAGTTCTTTTCCTTATATC